>NW_027184081.1:6863552-7470065 GCF_041296385.1 Aphelocoma coerulescens
GGCGTCAGCATTTAATAAACGCCTCGTCAGATGATACCCTGCAAACCTTAGAATTACTTGCAGTCGTTTGGGCAGTAACCCACCTCACAGGACCCTTAAACGTAGTTTCGGACTCGCTGTATGTAGTAGGCGTCGCCTCAAGAATTGAGGATGCAGTCATTAAGGAAGTACAAAACAAAAGGCTTTATGAACTCTTTCTGCAACTAAAACGCGCCCTAAGAGAACGGTCACACCCCTATTCCATTCTCCATATTCGCAGCCACATGTGGAATGAAGGCCTGGGTGAAGGAAACGAAAGAGCAGATAAACTTGTCTCGCTTGCCCAAAACATTCTCCCGAAACAAACAATGGCGAGAGAAAGCCATGCTATTTTTCATCAGAATTCCAAAGGCTTGTCAAGGGAATTCGGTATCCCAATCGAAGAGGCAAAAGCCATAGTTAAAGCGTGTCCCGTGTGCAGTTTCCACAATAAGGGGCTAGGTTTGGGAGCAGGCGTTAACCCCAGGGGCCTAAAGGCTAACGAAATTTGGCAAATGGATGTCACTCATGTCGCTAGCTTTGGACGGCTAAAATATGTTCATGTTACTATATATACCTATAGTCATTTTATGTGGGCAACTGCTCAAGCAGGAGAAACAGCCAAACATGTTGAACGCCACATGAATAGCTGTATTGCTATTATGGGAGTCCCTATAACAGTTAAAACAGACAATGGCCCCGCCTATTGCAGTACGCGGATAGCTAGATATATGACCCAATGGAATATTGTCCACAAAAGGGGAATTCCTCACTCCCCCACGGGTCAAGCAATTGTGGAAAGAACACACGGTACATTAAAACAATATCTAGAAAAATATCCTGACACTCCTAATACCCAAGACAAGCTACTGAAATGCTTATTTGTTCTAAATCATCTTTGCATTTTTGGAGATAGACAGTCTCCTCCTGCCATAATCCATTTTACCCCACCTTCTAATCCGCAACCAGAAGTGTGGGTCAGATATAAAGACCCCCAGTCAGGATTATGGCAGGATCCAGCCAAAGTTTTGTACTGGGGCAGAGGTTATGTTTGTGTTTCGACCCCGACAGGACCGCAGTGGATCCCTGCCAAATGGACTAAGCCAGCTTATACGCAGGGACAGTCCGCGACAGAGGATTCAACAGCTTATAAATCACTCTCAAAAAATTAAGGAAGATACAAGTTTCTTTGGCCTAGATGGGCTGGTCAGTGAACTGGGATTGGGTGGTTGGGTAAGAAGCATGGTGAAAACATTGTTTCTCTTATTGATCATGGTTTTAGTAGGATTAGCCCTGTTCAGTTGCGCTCTAACTTGTATCAAAAGAGTACTGCTAAAAACAACAACTCTGAGCATGATAGCGCATAAAGAAAACGGGGGAAGTGTGGAGAGCTTATCTGAGGAATGGTTGCGCAGTAGAGGACATGATAAGATAGAGCCTTGCGGAATGTAAGGTCAGTTTATCTTGGGAAAAGCGGTTTCTTATCAGCAGGATATGTAACAGGATACAAACCAGCCAGCCCCGCAGAAGGAGCAGACTGGAATGTGGAAAGGCGTGTTGTTCCCACGAGAGAAGATGACCAATCATGAGCTCAGCTTTTGCAATATGTATGAGCTGTTTAAGTGCTGTATAAGTATGAGATGAGAAGACAATAAAGTTGAGATTAGCTGATCATGATATCATGGTGCTGTCTCCCGCGCCTCTCCCGACAGGTGGAAGATATTGGTCTTCTTTGCTGTGTGTGCACTAGCAAGTGTAATATTTCAACCACGTGTAATTCCCTGTCTAGTCTGGTGTAGGTACAAAAATGCTGCTAGCGAGGATTTTCTTGCTATTTTCTAAGTCCGTGAGAGACTTTTTTCTCTCACAGAAGAGGTAGCAGGGAATGTAAACAACCAAGACACCTGCAACCTTGAAAAGTCTTGTTTATGGTATAGTAGAAAAATATTTTGACAATGGATGTTTTAGGATTTTAGCCAATCACCCCCAAGGGGTGGCTGGTCCTTTGTCCAATTAGACTATGAAGAAAAAAGCCTATAAAAGAGTTTGTAAAATAATTAAATAAATCAATCTTGCTGCACAATTCCTGCCTGCTGGATCTTCTCTCCTCCTCCTCCCTATGGCTGCAGGACACGGTGATATACCGTAGGAACCAGGCCTGCAGTAATAGTCTGGATAGTAACCAGCATTGTCCAAAGCAGCATCATGCTGCAAGGTAGTGTGGAAGGTAAAAATGGTGAAAAAGTAATGTTAATAAAATTACAAAGTGACCAAAATGCCGAAGATATGCTTGAACAGTATGAGAAAATGTGAAAAGTAGAAGTTGAACTTTAAAAGTTTGATGCAGGCTGGAAGCCTGATAAAACAGTTAGAGGGGGGAATTGTGAAAAATAGGTTAGAAACTGTTATACTGTTAATAGTAATATTTTTAAATAGTAAATAATTGTTATGTTAATAATCCATGTACTGTTAAAAGGTTTGGCTATTATATTATAAAAGGGGTACTGTGTTACACCTAAGTAAAATGCACCCTGTCCCAAGCAACGAGCCAGCCTGGAGGAAACACTTAAGAACCAATCAGAGCTTTAACCTTCATGTAAATGAAGGATCCAAACAGAGACCAATCCAAAGGTATACGAGAAAGGTTCACGAAGGATGTCTGGACTTCAGGCGGCTCTCTTGAAAGCTGTTTATTGCATAGGCGAAGTTACAGCATTTCAGGGAGTGGGTATCCAGAGCCAGCCCTACAGCTGTCAGCTCCAGCTTGTAGGCATACCTGAAGCCCCCCCTTCTGTTCAAGTTACAAAGCATTATATACTTTTCTTTGCAGAGTATCTTAATACATAACAACCAATAAGCATCATACACAAAACCTTTACATTTGCCTATAGCCTATCATAACTACTAACATTACCATATTATAGTCATTATTATCCAATCACAAGAGTAAGTAAGTTACAATTTAAGCTTACAATGGAAAATTCTCAGACTTCTTTTCTTCTTGCTACATCAACATTTCTTGTTTGCCTGCGATAGCTCTTTTTGTTAAAAACATCTTTTCTATTTACTTATGCTCTTCTTGAGACTCATTTACTTGGTGAAAAACATGTCTTTGTTTGTAGTCACATACCTTTGTCCTATTCATAAAAATCTCCTTCCAGCTCATCTCCAACCTTTGCCTTCTCAGTTATTCAGTGGTCAGTGTTTCAGCAAAACATCTTTTACTCTATATCAAAACTTGCTTTCATTTCTATCTCATCCTCAGTTTCTACATTCAGAGATCTTTCTGCCAAGCCTACATATCTGTGAAACTTTCTTACCAAGCTTTCATCCTCCCCAACATCTCCCCCTTTCTGTTTGTTATAAACATATATTGTAATATTGGCTTCTCGCAAGTATTACGGTAGATATTATATAATGTTAGAAATGCTTTTTGCTGTGTGGATGTAGTTTTCTTTCTTTTTAGCAAGAATGTTAGCAAGTGTGAGCAAGTAAGATAACCTCCAAGCGAACAGAGGATGAGGCCCAAGGAGCTGCTAATCAACACTTTGTCCAGAGAACAAAAGGGCCCAAAGGCTACTCTGCCCAGAGAACGGGGGGCCCAGGGGGGCCCAGAGCCTCTATCACCGCTCTGCCCAGGGGGCCAGAGAGGCCCAAAGCTGCAATCAGCCCTGACTGTCTGGAGAATTGAGAGGTCCACTCTACTATCAACTCTCACCTAGCCAGCCAAAGCCCAAGAATCAAAAGAAATAAAACCGCAAGGCAGAAGAATACGCATGCTCTAAAAAGGCGGAACCAAGGAGTGGCCATGCAGAACAGCTCCAGGAAAAGTTTGAATATGCATAAAGAACAGACAATAAAAATGGTAATAAAAGGACTAACCTCGAGCATCAGGTGTGCTCTTGGCAGAGCGCCAAGGCACCCGGCCATTACCTCTTTGCTTTATTTTATGTGTCTCTTATTGTCTTTATATTAAACCCTTTAAATTCTCACAGGAGAGTGGACCTTGTTTTTCATAATTGGGGCCTCGCCCGGGATCTACACCTCGCCTCTGAAAAGCGTGAGAGGATTCAGAGCAAGTGTAAGGCGCCCCCCGCCCAGTTTGTGGCAGGGTCCCTGCTTAGCATCCTCTAGTGTGGTTTGGTGGCAGCAGGGCAACACCCGGAGGACAAGAAAGACACAAAAATAAAGCAAATGAAAGAGAGTGCTCTCAAAAACCCCACAGACCCTGGAAAAGAAACAGGACTGGCAAGTATTGTCCAAACAAAAAGGGAGTGGTTACGGGAGATGAGTGTGTGTGAATGAGACGCGGACTGGTTACCCCCAGATCTGCGAAGCGAGTGCGGCAGTCTCTTGTTGCAGTGGGGATACTGTAACACGCCTATATCAAACCAGGAGTCCCGTGGAAAAGAAATATATATGGACGGATTCTTGCTAGATGTTTCAGAGATGTTTATTTCCCCAGCCGCATGGCCGGGCTCTGCTGAGGAACTGCTCAATCACGGGACCCCAGGGCCCTTGCCCGTGCAGGGGAACACAAACCAACCAATGGGGAACGAGGCTGACCAGGGGCAGGGAAACCCCGTGTCTCCCCTCAGGGCTACATGGCGGGGGAGGGACCCCGACAGTCTCTGAGTGCTGCAGTTCCATTTTGCTTGCGAGAACAGCGGCCAGCGAGGAGACGAAGGCAGAGATAAAAAGAGTGAAAGAATCTCCCGGGGTGACTGAGACAGGGTCCCAGGGAAGGGGTTACAAAGTGGGAGCTACACCCCCCATATGCTGGGTTGAGGAAAACTCCAAGAGCACCCTGGGTCTAAAGGTACCCCAAGAGAATTTGGGGCTGGATGCCAGCAGTGCTGGGTTGAGGGAAATCCAAGAACACCCAGGATCCTAAGGATTATATAATACCCATGGGTGGATACTAACAAGTGACTTGAAAAAGGTACCTTATTATTCTGTTGTAAGAATGAGTGAATGAACAAAAATTTAAAAAAAAAAAGTGAATGTGTGAATGAAAAACTGTGTAATTAGAAGTAACTTTGTTTTTGGGGAAGGTGGGCTATAACAAAAAATTTTTTGGGTTTTTTTTTGTACTGCGAAAGGGTGGGTAGCATTTTACAGCAGTGAAGTTGGTGTTTTAAAGGAATGAGTTGGTATTTCAAAGGGGGGGATAAATTGATATTTTGAAAAGAGTAAGTTGGAATAGAGAACCCCTGGAAAAATGGGACAACAACCTAGTAAATTAAGTTCAAATTATAAAAGGGTACCAGAGGATATACCCCAAGACAGGCCCCCTGGGGTCAAACTCACAAACTGAGAAACTGATCCTTCTACAAAAGGAAAAGATAAAGTAAAAATGATTCAATTCTGCATGAAAGAGTGGGTAAAAAAGGAAATCAGACCTGATCATGTTTACTGGCCAAAATATGGGTCTGATGAGGCATGGATTTGCCAGGCTCTAAATGTATTTGTAAATTCAAAACAGCCATCTCACCCTGAGGAGGGAGAATATGCTTCTTGCTGGACAGGAGTTACAGAACCTCTGGGAACCAAAGTCTTTAAAATATCAGAAACCCCAGAGGAGAAGCAAACAGAAGAGAAAAAAGGGTGGAACCCCTTAGAGGTATTGCCTCCGCCACCAGTACCAGAGGCTGCCCTCCCCCCGGCTCTGGGGTTTCCTCTGCCAGCCATCCCTCCGCCTGCACCAGGGGCCTTCCCCCCGGCAGCCCTCCTGCCCCAATGGAGCTGGGGGGGAGCCCTGCCCCCGCCCATGCTGGGGATCCCACCCTTCCCATATATCTCGGGAATCCCAGCACCCTCAATTGAATCAAGGGAAACGTCACATGTCCCGACTTCAGCCCCCACCTCTCCTGCCTTGAGAAACCCAGCTTCAGCGCCAGACCCCGCCTCCACCCCTTGCGCTCTGGAATATTTGGCTTCAGTGCCAGACCCCACCCTTTGCACTCCAGAATACTCAGCTTCAGTGCCAGACTCTGAATCTGCCTCTCCTCCCCAGGGGAATTCGGTGCCTTCTTCCCAAATAAACCCGCTTCTTAACGAAGGAGCACCATACCAGAATACAAGAGGTGCCATTAAGGCTCAGAGGCAGCCCAACAATCCCTCCATTGCTAAACAAACAGAGGGAAGCCGGGAAATTCATTTATTACCATTAAGAGAAGTGCCTATGGGGGGAGGGGGAACTAGCTTTGTGAATGCCCCTCTAACCTCTACAGAGGTTAGGAATTTCAAAAAGGAAATTAAAAGATTATTAGAAGACCCCATAGGTACAGCTGAACAGTTGGACGAGTTCTTAGGTCCCAACATTTTCACTTGGGAAGAAATGCAATGAATAATGAAAATAATATTCTCCCAAGAGGAAAGAGAAATGATTAGAATTGCTGGAATAAAAATTTGGGAAAGAGAAAATCAACAGGGTCCACCAGGGGATCAGAAAATGCCCGTTACACCTCCTAACTGGAACCAAAATGATGAAGCTGGGAGGGGACATATGAATGATTATCATAATTTGATAATCAAAGGAATAAAAGAGGGGGCACCCCGAGGACAAAATGTCAGAAAAGCCTTTGAGGGGCAGCAAGGGAAGGAAGAAACCCCGACTGAGTGGCTGGAGAGGCTCCGAAAGAATATGAAACAATACTCTGGGATAGACCCGGAGTCCCTAGCAGGGCAAGCCCTGCTAAGAGTTAACTTTGTCACTCATGCCTGGCCAGATATTAGGAAAAAACTGGAAAAAATAGAAGACTGGTACGAAAAACCATGACAAGACCTAGTAAGGGAAGCTCAAAAGATATATATGTCCGGAGGGATGAAGAAAAAGCCAAAGTAGAAGCAAGGATCATGATAGCCACTATGCGGGAGAGTACCTTCCAAAAAAATCTAAATCAAAAGCCCTCAGGTATTACTCCTAAACATTCAGGGTTCAGAAATGGGGGAAAGGAGGAAAGTAAAACTTCAGCACGGTCAAAATTTCAAGAACAACCCAGGAATGCCTGTTTCTATTGCAAGGAAGAAGGGCATTATAAAAGAGAATGCCCCCACCTGAGGAGGGATCTGAAAATATTTCAAGAGACACACCCAGAAGAAAAATAAGGAAGTCATGGGCTCCATTTTTTGGGGGATAAATACCATCTGGAGCCTTTGATAACTTTAAAAGTAGGCCCCCAAGAGGAAGCATTAGTATTTATAGTTGACACTGGGGCAGAAAGGACTTGTGTGATGAATATTCCAAAAGGGTGTGATGTGAGTAATGATATGGTAAAAGTAACGGGAGCAAAGGGGGAAGGATTTAAGGTCCCTGTCATTAAAGATGAAGTCATTGAAGGAGAAACAAAAATAGGGATAGGGGATGTTTTATTAGTTCCTGGGGCTGGCAGCAATTTATTGGGAAGGGATTTACAGATCCAGCTGGGGATTGGAGTCATACCAGAAGAAGGGAAAATGATGGCCAAAGTGTTAAAACTCAGCCAAGAAGATGAGGAAAAAATTAACAGAAAGGTTTGGGCTGGGGAAGGGAATACGAGTGGACTAGATATTGACCCCATAAGCATCACAACTGAAAAAAAAGAATTTCCCATTCCTGTACGTCAGTACCCTATATCTTTAGAAGGGAGAAAAGGCTTAAAACCAGTAATAGAAGAATTAATAAAGGATGGGACACTGGAACCCTGTAAATCCCCTCATAATACCCCTATTCTCCCAGTAAAGAAATCTGATGGAAATTACAGATTAGTGCAAGATTTAAGAGAAGTAAACAAAAGAACACGGGCCTGCTACCCTATGGTTCCTAATCCCTACACTCTTTTAAGCAAAATTCCACCTCAACATCAGTGGTTTAATGTGGTGGATCTTAAAGATGCCTTTTGGGCTTGCCCACTGGCAGAGGAAAGCTGGAATATTTTCGCCTTTGAATGGGAAGATCCAAACACGGGGGAAAAGAACCAATTGAGGTGGACTAAACTACCACAGGGGTATTGTGAGGCCCCAAATTTATTTGGGCAAGCCTTGGGAGAAATACTACAAACCTTCCCCACTCCCCCAGGAATACAAATTATCCAATATGTAAATGATCTTCTTATATCAGGAGAAGTTGAAATTAAAGTTAAAGAAGCTACTATAAAACTTCTAAATTTTCTTGGGGAAAAGGGACTAAGGGCATCAAAAGGGAAATTACAGTTTGTGGAATCAGAAGTAAAATATCTCGGCCACCTGATAAGCAAAGGTAGCCGAAAACTAAGTCCTGAAAGAATTACAGGGATTTTATCCCTCCCTCCTCCCTCTTCAAAAAAGGAGGTTAGGAGACTGCTAGGGCTACTGGGATATTGCAGACTATGGATTGAAGGATATACACAAGCAGTAAAATTTTTATATGAAAAATTAACAGGAAGAGACAATATACAATGGACCAAAAATGATGATGATAAATTAGAAAAACTGAAGTTGAAACTAGCCTCGGTACCAGCCCTAAGCTTACCCTCACTAGAAAAACCCTTTTATTTATATGTGAATGCAGAAAATGGAGTAGCTCATGGTGTTTTCGTCCAGGAATGGGGAGGGGTGAGAAGACCAATAGCTTATTTATCTAAACTATTGGACCCAGTAAGCCGTGGCTAGCCAGTATGCATTCAAGCCATAGCAGCTACTGCTATTTTAGTGGAGGAGAGCGGTAAGCTCACCTTTGGAAGTAAACTAATTGTATACACACCCCATGCGGTCCGAAATGTGCTGAATCAAAAAGCTGAAAAATGATTAACAGACTCCAGGATATTAAAATATGAAGCAATTCTGATTGACAGTAATGATCTAACTGTAGAAACGAGCAAAAGCCTCAATCGGGCCCAATTCCTGTATGGGGAACCAAAAGATGACCTGGCACATGATTGCTTGGAAATTATTCAGTACAAAACAAAGGTTCAGGAAGATCTAGCAGAACAAGCCCGCTTAGAAGGGGAAAGAATATATGTGGATGGTTCATCCAGATGCTTGCAAGGAAAAAGAATGTCAGGATATGCCTTAGTCGATGGGATAAATATGCAGACCATTGAAAAATGAAAACTACCTTCAAATTGCTCGGCGCAATCTTGCGAATTATATGCCCTAAAAAGAGCACTGGAGCATTTAGCACACAAAAAGGGGACCATATATACTGACTTGCCGTTGTGTCCTCTGGGAACAGTTCCCACTCAGCCCGGTCAGCTCAGGACACAGCAGGCAACGGAAGCCAGCCTCTGATATCGGAGGGATCAGAGGTCTGGCTCGTGGGTCCTTCCAAGGGACCGCGGCGATGGGATCCAGTTCCGGGTTCCGGTCCTCCGGCCCCCCCCTTCCGGCCAGACACCGTGGGAACCGGAATGACAGGCGTGAGAACTGGAAGCAGGAAGTGGGTGGCAGCCGGGCATGGAGCCGCGATTTCTGGGGGCGGAGCACGGGGGCGCGCACTGGTGGCAGGTAGGAGGGGTAAGAGGGGTGGATCCAACTTGGGAGTAGGAGGGGTCGGGGCGGAAAGGGTTGGGACTCGGGAGAAAGGGATTTCGGGTGGAAAAGCGCGGGGGAAGGCAAGAGGGGGTTCTTTCCACGTGGAGCCCGCCATCTTGTCTTTCTCGGGCAGGGAGGGCATTTTCTAAACTGTCTGGATCACTAACCTGAACTCGGGGTCTGATAACTGGGGAAGCTGGGGAACGGGATAAGCCTCGGGCAGTCTGGCCGGGACTGTCCGAGCGGGGACTCCGAGAACCCCGAGGAGAGCCAGGGAGACGGTAGCAGCCCTGCGTATCACGGGTTGCTCTCCTCAGGATGCCCATTTGAGGGGACACGGGTGCGGGAGACGGGTTAGGGGTAACAACTGGGGAATTCGGGGCTGTTCGTCCTTCCCTCTCCCTTTTTTTTGCTAACGCCGATCGAATCTGCAAATACAGAAAAGAGAAATCTTTCTCTTTGGCAGAATTCGATCACGCTAGTGTCTCTCCCACGGCGTTCCAGAAGGGAACGGTCAAAACCGAACTCTGGGAGCACTGAGGGAAGTGCAGAAACAGCCACCGAACAAACCGTTTTAAACATCCCTTTGAAAAACTTATCCCCCAACCCTCAAGGAGTCCCGCAACTTGGAGAAATGCCTCCTTCTGCGCGGTGGACAGTCCGACGCCCATAGCCAACAGCACAGCGTCTGGAGCTGGATCTTTAAAGCCTAGAACGCCGGTCTCCCAAAACCCAACCGGAGACAAGCGAACCGCGCTTGTTCCGGGGCTGCGCAGCCTCCGTTCGGCTCTTCAAGAGCCGGGGACCGTACTGGTCCGAAAGAAAAGCCTTTACCGGCTTTGAGGCAAGTTTCCCCCCCCCCGGGGAAAAATACTTACCTGACTGGCGTTCAGGCACGCTCCAGGCATTCGATTCCTCCGCCAAGAACGACTTCGCGGCTGCCATTCTCACCCCCAGTAACGCCGCTCACTAAAACGGAGCGTGCTGCAGCTGGGGTAGCTTGACGTCCCGAGGACGCACTTGCCGAAACAATCAGTCCCTTCCGTGGGGTCCGAGGGAAGCGGGGCCCCACGCCCGGGCGCCAAGCTGCCTATGCCAAGGACCCCTTCCGTGGGGGTCCGATAGAACGAGGAACCCCAGGCTCGGGCGCCAAGCTGTTTTTGCGGTCCGATGGAATGGGGAGCCCCACGCTTGAGCGCCAAATTGCCGTTGTGTCCTCTGGGAACAGTTCCCACTCAGCCCGGTCAGCTCGGGACACAGCAGGCAACGGGGGCCAGCCTCTGATATCGGAGGGATCGGAGGTCTGGCTCGTGGGTCCTTCCAAGGGACCGCGGCAATAAAGGCAGACGGCGGAGGAAAGGAGGCAGGCTCAGAGTTGGGTTAAATCCAGAAAGTTTATTGGTCCTCCGAAGGGGGGGACCTCAACCACCAGGGGTGCCCAACCCAGAGCACCTGCAGATCGCGCGCTGGGGCATTTTATGGCGGGGGGGGGGGATGGGGGGGGTGTACAGAACAACCAACCAGGGAAGGGAAGGGTGCGGCAAGCAGAACGAGGGACACATAAGGGAACCAACTATAACAGGGGAAGGGAGGGACTCCTTTCCCAGGACTAATCACCTGGTCCCCTGGCTAGAACTTTCCAGAAGCCTGGGAGGGGTGGCAGAGTGACAGACAGGGTCCTGGGAGGAGATAAAAATGACAGACAGGGTGATTTAAATAAAACGGGGGTGTGCCCACTGGGGTACACCAAACTTACAGAACATAGGGGGGAGACCCAGACTGAACTAAGCTAACACACTCCCACACTGACTCAAAGTATGCCTTTGGGGTAATACATACCTTTGGAAAGATCTAGGAAGAAAGGGGTTTACTAAATTCAAAGGGGAATTGTTGCTGCCTGTTCTGAGCTTCCCCTCCCCTTCCCAAAGACACTTGCTCCTGCCCATGTGCTCCGAGCTCCTTTGTTCTAAGCGCGGGCAAAACCAAATGTAACTCAAACTCTTTAGCAGTGTCTGATTGGCCCGTCACCTCGGGTCCGCCCCCAGTCCTCCCCTTTCCCCTTCTCCTAATAAAAGAGATAGTCGAGGGAGGCCACGCCCTCTCTCAGCTCAGCTATCTTCCTGTGAACACCTCTTGTTGTCTGTTTCATGTGAAAGCTTCTAACTGCAGGAAATTGAGCGGGCAGGGAGCTATATTTCTCCCTCTTTGCTTCTGCTGATGGTATTTGCTTTGCAGCTGATACAGGTACTGATTTTAGAGCTACTAAAGTGCTGGATCGCCCATACTACCTCTCTAGGCTGCTCGAGGCTTTCTAAGGCATTAAAGTACTAGCCTAGCCGGTATAAAGCTGAAAAGATACCTTCCACATTTGGCGCCTAACATGCTATCTCTGAACTCTGGTTCTGAGAGACTTTCAGGGTGTCCCTGCAGATGTTTGTCTGCTGGACTTAGCCCTGCATGTCCTGCCGTGCCAGCTCTGTGTAGCGAGTTGTTACTTTTTGTGTAACATCGAGCCCAGAGCCTCAGCCTGTACCCTCCCCCACACCACATGGCGAGGGAACGGCTGGTAAGCAGATGACCCTTCTCGCATGTTTTTTTTCTCTGGACCTGCTTTCCTGTGGTAAATCCAGAATTCTGGTGAGTATTTCCCTGCTGGTTTAGGGGCTCCTGTCTTAAGCTGGTGCCAGCTCAAACTTTCTCTTTTTTTTCCCTCCTTTTTGCCGAGCTGGGGTTGAGGTTTGTGGTGGTGCATTCGTAATGGGATCTGAGGTTTCTGCACACCATAGAGAAATATACCACCAAGTTCAAAGCTACCTTTCTTGTACTGGGCAGAAATACCCTAAAAATCTAGTTCCATCTTTTGTACTATGGCTTTTCAGTACTTTCCTAAACTGACCTCCAAGGACATGAGATCTTCTGAATTTTGTGATAAGGTGGGGAGAAAACTCTCCTCTCTTAGGCGTGCAGGAGATGAAACAGTTTCAAAATTTTTTCCTCTCCTGTTACTAAGTTATACTTTGCTGGAGAAAAAGGCAGTACATGAAAAGCCTCTGCAAAAACCCCCTGTTAATTCCCTTATGCCCTCTTCCAATCCCTGTGTCCCGGACCCCTCTTCCCCTATGCTGGAAAACACAGCTAGAGCAGACTGCTTTTTAGCACAGGAGAGCTATCGTCCTCCTTGCTCACCCATGTTTCCTCAGCACCCTGCCTTGGACGGGAATCCAGAGTCCGTCCCAGGACCTTCCCAACCCCTCTTCTCCACTCCCTTGTCCCCAGTTTCTAGCCCTCATGTTTCAAGCGCGCGTAAAAACCCCTTCTCCCCTCATCTCTTTGTTCCCAGGTGCAGCCATTGCCATGTGCTCGCAGCCCAGGGAAAAACCCCCTCCCCCCAACCCCTTTTCTCTGAGTTTGTTTGTCTCCAATAATAGCAGATGCAATGTTCCTTCCTTTCCAAACTACACCTCCCACAATCCCTTTCTCCCCCACCCCACAAATCCCTTCTTGTCCCCATCCCCTCCCACTCCCGCGTCAGAACCTGACCATGCCCCCAACCCCGCCCCTACAGCGTCGTGTTTCACCCCTCCCTCTGTGCCCTCCCATGACTCAAGTACCGCCCCTGGCTCCCACAACCCCGCCCCCAACCCCTCCTCTCCTCCGGCCGTGTCCCCGCCTCCACTCCCCACCCCTGCCCCTCCACTCCCCACCCCTGCTTCCCATTGTCCTGCCCCAAGTTCCCACAGTCCTGTGACTATGTCTCTAAATCCGGGAACCCAGAGCTACCAGGAAGAAACTCCAACTGCCTCTACTACACTCTCTCGTACTAGCAATGGAGCAAACCCTGACTGGAAACCCTTCCCTTATTCTAATATTAAGGATTTGTGCAAGGCAATTAAGGAGTTTGGAATGCAGAGTAATTATTTTAAGAGCCTTTTAAGTGCTACTTTTGCAACTTACTTACTTGTACCTCATGATTTACTGACATTGATGCAAACTCTTCTCATACCTGGTGATTTTATGATGTGGAAAAAGCAATGGAAAATAATTTTATCTGATTTATTAAAATTTTTTTGGCAAACTCCAGATAATTACCTGGACTTTGACAATAATTATATCACATTAGACCTTTTATCTGGTGACAATAATATGGCAAATCCTCAAAAACAAGCAATGCTTATCCCTCGTCCAGTTCTTAGTGAAATCACACGTGCTGCTGAAAAGGCCTTAACATTACTACCATCTCAAACTCTTAATTCTCATTATACCACCATCAAGCAATTGCCAAATGAAAATATTATTCACTTTTATAACCGTTTGTGCGAAGCCGTCGCTTCCCAGGTCCCTAATCCTGACCTCCAACAAGTGCTCCTACTCGAACTTCTCCAAGTTAATACGAATGATGCTTGCAAACAAGTCATCCGCACTCTCCCTCTGCATCCTGCTCCTACTGTTTCTGCCCGGTTACTAACCCAACCCACGACACCATCCTCGAAGTCTGTACAAAGAAGGTGCAGCTGAACACAGCTGCTCCCTTTTTGAAAAAAGTGGGGATGGTTGGGGAAGTTGTAGAGAATGCTACGGGTACAGGAGAAACTCAATCGCGTGGTAACCTTATATGCTATCATTGTCAGAAAAGGGGACATGTAGCTCGCAATTTCAGAGCGATTATAACTGCTGATAAAAACTCTCCAAAGACTGTTTCCCCAGGTCAACAGCAGGGAAACTAGCGACTCAACACATCCTAACAGCTCCGCATTCAGACATAAATAGGGCTGCAGACAAAGCAACTTGGACTTCTGGACTCGGGTTTAAGGTAACGTGATGAAACACACCATTTCAACAACAACAAACAGACTGTCATACCCATCTCATTCCAGAATGTGGACTGCACGCAAGACTTTACATACCTTTTTGTTATTAGGGACACTTGGGAAACACCTGCTGGGATAGAGGTTACACCTACACTCATGAAAGTGGATCAGAATGGGTGTTCTAACCTAATTGTACAATGTATATATCCACCATACTTTATGCCAAAGGGTCGAGTCATTGCACAGGCCATTCCACTGCCCAAATACCTGCCCACAGATGGTCATATCCCAGCCATCTGTTGGACTGAGGTTCTGGGAAACGACAAACCTGTAATAGAATGTAAGCTCCGTCACAAATCACATAAAATCAGTATAATGGGAATGATAGACACAGGTGCTGATGTGTCTGTCATTCCATTTGATAAGTGGCCTGCACAATGGGAATTGCAATCTCAGGGCATCATACATGGGATTGGAGGTACCCAAATGGCAAAGCAATCCAAACACACCATCCAAATTGAAGGTCCTGAAGGACAAATAGCAACACTTCCTCCATATGTCCTGGACACCAAATTCACCCTGTGGGGAAGGGATGCCATGTCTCAGTGGGGAACAAAAATTGATATCACCCCTAGGCATCAAAATTTTCCTTTGCAGGCCGCTGGAGCAGAGTGCCATCCACAAAAATTAACTTGGAAAACAGATGAACCAGTGTGGGTTAACCAGTGGTCGCTGAAAAAAGAAAACTTAGAGGCACTCAAAACATTAGTAGCTGAACAATTGGCTAAAGGAAATATAGTTCCAACTAACAGCCCATGGAACACACCCGTGTTTGTAATACAAAAACCTGGAAAGAACATATATAGGCTACTCCAAGATCTTAGAGAAGTTAATAAGGTTACTGAAGACATGGGACCCCTTCAACCAGGTATGCCATCACCTTCAATGCTCCCACAACATTGGCATTTAGCTGTTCTTGACATTAAAGATTGCTTCTTTCATATTCCACTCCATCCTGCAGATGACCCTCGATTTGCATTTTCTGTACCCTCTCTTAATAGTGAAATGCCCATGGAACATTATCAGTGGCTTGTGCTTCCCCAAGGTATGAAAAATTCCCCAACTCTCTGCCAAGAGTATATTGGTAAAATTCTATCTCCCATCCTTGCCAAAGCAGAGAAAGCCATCATCCTACATTACATGGATGATGTGCTAGTATGTGGTCCCAATAATCAGTATCTTGAGCAGACACTTAACATGGTGATTGAGGCCCTAGAGGCCAAGGGCTTTGAATTACAACCTGAAAAAATGCAGAGAACAAGCCCTTGGAAATACCTCGGACTCAAAATCACAGAAACCTCTATCACCCCAACACCTGTCACCATTAATATTAACCCAAAAACATTAGAGGAAGTGCAACAGATCTCTGGGACACTGAAGTATTTAAGGTCCTGGTTAGGACTCACCACAGAGGATGTAGCTCCTCTTGCAAACCTGGTAAAAGGGGAAGGCGGTCCAGCATCCCCTAGATCCCTGACAGAAGAGACAAGGCAGTCTCTCAGAAAGATACAAGAGCTCATTTCCACCAGACAAGCACACAGGTATCAGCCCTCCCTACCCTTTAAGCTTGTCATTCTAGGGGAGGTGCCATGCTTTCATGGCCTCATATTTCAGTGGGACAAAGAGCAGAAGGACCACCTCATCATAATTAAATGGGTATTCCTTCCACTCCAACCTCCTAAAACCATCACACAGCCACAAGAACTAATGGCAAAAATTATCATGAAGGGTAGAGCAAGGCTCCGCACCCTGGCAGGATGTGACTTTGCATGCATCTACTTACCTGTAACAACTGACGCATTAGATCACCTACTCCAAAATAATATACATTTACAATCTGCATTAGATAGTTACTCAGGCCAAATCTCCAATCATTACCCAAAACATGACATGTTTAATGTGGCATTCTCTTTCATCCCTCGAGAGATTCAAAGTAGAAAACCCCTCGATGCGATTTCCGTTCCTACCGATGCTTCAGGAAAAAGTAAAAAGTCCGTAATCACTTGGAAAAATCCAAAGACGCAAAAGTGGGAATCTGACATCAAGGTAATCCAGGGATCACCACAAGTAGCTGAACTAGCAGCCATCGTTAGAGCATTTGAGAGGTTCAAAGAACCCTTTAATTTGGTGACAGACTCAGCATATTTAGCTAGAGTAACTGTTAGATCTGAGCATGCTCTCCTAAAAGAAATCTCAAACAAAAAAATTTATGATTTGCTTGCAAAGCTAATTTATCTAGTTTCCCACAGAGAGCATCCCTATTTTGTCATGCATGTGAGGTCACATACAAACCTGCCAGGATTTATTGCAGAAGGTAAACGTAGAGCTGATGCTCTGGCTACGCCACCAGACATAGTTCTATCAGCTGACTTACCAAAGCTCCCCCAAGTTTTTGAACAAGCAAAATTGAGCCATGCCATGTACCATCAAAATATCCCTGCTCTTATCCGCATGTTCCATCTGTCACGGACGCAGGCAAAAGCAATAGTGGCAACATGTCCCAACTGACAGAAGCTACAGCTTCCATCACTGGGCATGGGGGTCAATCCCAGAGGCATTAATAGCCGTGAAGTGTGGCAGATGGACGTCACACATTTCCCTGAATTTGGGAGATTAAAATACGTTCATGTTTCTATTGATACCTTCTCTGGTGCTATGTATGCCTCTGCACATGCAGGTGAAAAGGCTAAGGACGTTGAAAAACATCTTGTCCAAGCTTTTGCTGTGCTTGGTATACCTGAGGAGAAAAAAAACTGATAATGGATCTGCCTACACCTCTCAGGAGTTTAAAAACTTCCGTCAGCAGTGGGGATTCCGAAATGTTACAGGTATTCCTTACTCCCCACTGGACAAGGCATTGTTGAACGTGCCCATCAAACCCTCAAGCGAATGCTGCTACAACAATCAGGGACCACTAAACTCAACTCACCTGTCCTCAGACTCAGAAAAGCGTTGTTTTCCATAAACTTCCTGAATGGCACCTTTGAGGATCCAAACCCTCCCATCTATTGTCATTTCCAGAACAACGGGAGACAGAAACTGAAGGAAAATCCAGAAGTCCTGATCCGGGACCCAGAGACTCAAAAAATCCAAGGACCATACAAACTTGTAACTTGGGCACGTGGGTATGCCAGTGTATCTACCCCTCAAGGACTGAGATGGATCCCAGGGAAATGGGTAAAACCTTATGTCACTTCCTCAAAAGTTAAGGAGGTTAAAACTGCCTCCTGGAGGAGACACCGTAAAAAGGATCCTGGTTTTGCACCCTCATGTAAACCCCCTACTGCAGATTTTGATGTTAATCCCTTAAGTTAAGTTGTACTGTTTTGCACTCACATTTTGCACTGTATTTTGTAAATCTTTGTCCTGATACCCCATACCATAGATGTCCTGACTAACTCCCTGAGTTTTGACTGGAGAACTAGTTTAAAGACATCCTAGGTACTGTCGAGTTGTAGGGACGATAGATTCCAATTATGTTTTGCACCGTTGTTTTGTTACTGTTCTATGCACTTTTAAGTTACTAGGAGTTACAACCCAGCTTTAAAGAAAAAAATAATAGGGAATTGTTGCTGCCTGTTCTGAGCTTCCCCTCCCCTTCCCAAAGACACTTGCTCCTGCCCATGTGCTCCGAGCTCCTTTGTTCTAAGCGCGGGCAAAACCAAATGTAACTCAAACTCTTTAGCAGTGTCTGATTGGCCCGTCACCTCGGGTCCGCCCCCAGTCCTCCCCTTTCCCCTTCTCCTAATAAAAGAGATAGTCGAGGGAGGCCACGCCCTCTGTCAGCTCAGCTATCTTCCTGTGAACACCTCTTGTTGTCTGTTTCATGTGAAAGCTTCTAACTGCAGGAAATTGAGCGGGCAGGGAGCTATATTTCTCCTTCTTTGCTTCTGCTGATGGTATTTGCTTTGCAGCTGATACAGGTACTGATTTTAGAGCTACTAAAGTGCTAGATCGCCCGTGTTACCTCTCTAGGCTGCTCGAGGCTTTCTAAGGCATTAAAGTACTAGCCTAGCCAGTATAAAGCTGAAAAGATACCTTCCACAGGAACTGGTACATGAAGGCCTGATTTCAGAAGTTTTGGAGGCATTAAAACTGCCTGAAGAAATAGCCGTAGTGCATATCAAAGGACACCAAAAAGGGATGACCCCAGAAATAAGAGGGAATAATCTGGCAGATCAAGAAGCCAAAGATGCAGCAGAAAATGGGACTGAACAAATTATGTTAATCTTGACCCCAGAGAGGGAAGAATTGGAAATCCCTAAATTTAGTGAAGATGAAGAAAAGGAATTATCAAAGATAGGGGGAGAACAAGATCAATCTGGAAAATGGAAACTCCTTGATGGGAGACAGTTACTTAATAAGCCACTCACTAGGAGAATATTAGAAGATAAGCATCAAAAAACTCATTGGGGTACTCAAGCTTTGTGTGATCATTTTTTAAGAAATTATAGGTGTATTGGAATCTTTGGGGTAGCATAACAAATAACTGAAAACTGTATAACTTGCCAAAAAGTGAATAAGAAAATAATGAGAAAAACAACAGTAGGAGGCCGTGAGTTAGCTCTGTGACCATTCCAAAGTATCCAAGCAGATTTCACTGAACTTCCCCAAGTACAGAGATGGAAGTTCCTATTAGTAATAGTAGACCATCTAACTCATTGGGTAGAAGCAGTTCCTGCCACTAGAGCTACAGCTAATATCGTATGCAAAACCCTTCTGGAACAAATTATTCCCAGATATGGAATAGTTAATAAAATAGACTCAGATAGAGGAACACATTTTACATCCAAAGTCTTACAACAAATAACTCAAGCCTTGGGGATAAAATGGGAATTACATACCCCCTGGCACCCACAAAGTTCAGGCCGAGTAGAAAGAATGAACCAGACTTTAAAAAGATCTTTGACAAAATTAATTATTAAAACTCAAATGTCGTGGGTAAAGTGCTTACCTTTGGCTCTGTTGAGAGTCCGAACACAGCCCAGGTCAGACCTGGGAGTATCACCTTATGAGATGATGTTCGGATTATCCTTCCTTACCACTCAACATGAAACAGCCACTTATGAAGTAAGAAAAGTAAGTGTCAGAACATATGTCACCCCAATTGCCAGAACACTTGAAAATTTGCTGCTGAAAGGAATGATCCCTCAAACCACAACTTTGGAGTTCAAAATTCATAATATCCATCCAGGGGAATGGGTACTAGTAAAAACATGGAAAGAACAATCTTTGACTCCACAATGGGAGGGTCCTTTTCAGGTACTGCTGACGACTGAGGCTGCAATCCGAACCAGGGAACGAGGGTGGATCCATGCCAGCAGAATCAAAGAACCTGTAAAAGAACCTGAAGAATAGACTGTAATATCCAAACCAGGTGATACCAAATTGATTCTTAAATGGAGGCCAGGTGGCAATGAACTGGAACAATCTAAATAATCCAAGGGATATGCAAAGAATCACACCGAACTGAGAAGTGAAAGCCAAATTTATATCAGTGGTTTCAAGTGCCCCCTGGACAAATTCTGGGACATCTTGGGGAAGAATATTCCCACTTCAAACAGGAGGGTTGGGACTGTATCAAACAGGGAATTCTCATGTTCTGATTCTAGCCTGTGACTTGTATTAAGAAGGGGGAGAATCACAACTTCCATCAGTGCCACACCATATACCCTATTTGAATCATTCTAACACGGGGCATGCCAGCCAAGTCAAATATAAGTAATTAATCTGGAGGGAAATTGGCATTTCACACCATTGACGCCCTAGTTGTAAGGAGTGTCAAGCACAAAATCGACCCTCTATCCAGACAAAATCATAAGCAACAAAAGTAATAACTTTGCTCTGCAGATGAGAATTACTAGTGCCTGTTGAATGGGAAATACCTGAGATACAATAAGATACTACAGTTAAAAAAGGTGCCAGAAGAAATTTGCCTAAAAGCTGCAAAGGAAGTGACAAGGAAATAGAGGGCAAGACCGGGTTGGCCACTGTACTCGCCACCGAGAAGATCCAATACACCTGCTATTGGTTGCAACCTCATAGGCAAGGGAGGTGGGAGTATAAGCCATGCCGGACCTCTGTTATTCCTTCTTTTGTCACTTATCCTGGTCCCTTTCGGGACACCGGCAAGACCGTGTTACAAATGCTATCGAAAGCTTTACATGGAAAGACACCGGGGTTTCTTTCTTATTACTCATACCCATATCAACAGTCACTGTTATGACTCGTCCAAATTAGGTATTTGCATGCATAAAGGGGAAAAATATTAGATTACAGAAAATTTAGGAACAAGTGGAAACAGACTAGGAAGTAATTGTCCAAAAGGAGAAAAATGGATTTGCTTCACAGCTGCCACCAGGGGAACAGTCCAAGATTTGGTAAAAGAACAAGTGGTAAGTAAAAATACAAAGCCAGCACAGCAACCTCACCCTATATTCACCTCACGTCAGGACCTGTATGCAAAGCTTAAACAACAGTTAAAAGAGGAAAAAAACCCCAAGGTTGGGAAAAAACCTGTTTGTGGAATTGGGGGAGAGGATAGGTAAGGAACTTAACAGAACCAACTGTTGGGTCTGTGGAGGAGCTTTAATGACAGAAGAATGGCCATGGAAAGGTAGCAGCATAGGCCCGGTAGAACTTAAATGGAACCGGACAAATATAAGAGGGGGGAACCAACCTGAAGGGTGGATTTTAAGTTCAACAGTGATAGGACAAGAATGCCTCTGGCTGTTGGGAAATAGAATTATTGGGATCAATAAAAGAACTGTGCAAGCAATAGGCCTGGAAGTTTTAGGCTTGTGTGTGTGAAAAAACTTTCCATGGGAAAGTCCCTGTGTGAAAGATAACAAGCAGGCCTGAGAAAACAGAGAGGGAGTGAAAAACTTGCAGCTGTGCTATCCGGGAGTGAATGAGGGAGATGGGCACTGAATTCTTTTGATCATAACAAGACTATGGAAACTTGCCAATGTAAGTCCAATTATGTAGAAATAGAAATGTGTTTTGATAAGCTTTAAGCTACTTAGGAGTTAACAAGCTGGTATACTATATAAGTGCCTTTGGACTGCTAATAAACGGAGTTTGCTTATCAACCATATTGGTTTTGGACTGTTTCTCTCTCCCCCTGCTGGGGCCCCAGGCTCCTCGTCCCGTGGAGCTTCTAACATCTGGCGAACTGGGAAAAATTTTCTTACTGAAGTAGGAAACACTCCCTGTAAAAGGTATAAAGTAAGTAACAAAACTTCAACGTGGTGGGTCCCAGAAAAACCAACTTGGTATTGGGCTCAGAAAAAAGGAAAAGACTGTGTATATGATAATGAAATTAGACTCTTTCAGTGTAATGACACAAGGAAAAATCCTTATTTTGGAATCCCAGAAATATCCAAATTTTGGGAGAATATAAATCAACGAGAAGGTGATTATTGGAAAGCACCAGATGGCTTATTTTGGATATGTGGGAAAAGGGCATACCCGAGACTCCCTTCACATTGGAAAGGGAGTTGTACACTAGGAATCATTCAACCAGGGTTTTTCCTTTTACCAGAACCAGAGGGAGATCAATTAGGAATACCTCTCTATGAAGACTTCAAAAGAAATAAAAGAGATTTGATTGGAGGATTCCAAAAATGGAAAGAGGAGGAATGGCCCCCTGAATGAATATTAGAAACATATGGGCCAGCCACCTGGGCACAAGATGGAAGTTGGGGATATCGAACCCCAATTTACATGCTGAATCGTATCATCAGACTCCAAGCTCTTGTAGAAATCATAACCAATGAAACAGCCGGGGCTATGGAATTAATAGTCAGTCAGCAATGCCAAACCAGAGCTGCAATATATCAAAATAGGCTGGCTTTAGAGTATTTATTGGCTGAAGAAAGGGGTGTATGTTGGAAGTTTAATACATCGGATTGTTGTTTAAAAATCGATGACAATGGGGATGTAGTTTTCTTTCTTTTTAGCAAGAATGTTAGCAAGTGTGAGCAAGTAAGATAACCTCCAAGCGAACAGAGGATGAGGCCCAAGGAGCTGCTAATCAACACTTTGTCCAGAGAACAAAAGGGCCCAAAGGCTACTCTGCCCAGAGAACGGGGGGCCCAGGGGGGCCCAGAGCCTCTATCACCGCTCTGCCCAGGGGGCCAGAGAGGCCCAAAGCTGCAATCAGCCCTGACTGTCTGGAGAATTGAGAGGTCCACTCTACTATCAACTCTCACCTAGCCAGCCAAAGCCCAAGAATCAAAAGAAATAAAACCGCAAGGCAGAAGAATACGCATGCTCTAAAAAGGCGGAACCAAGGAGTGGCCATGCAGAACAGCTCCGGGAAAAGTTTGAATATGCATAAAGAACAGACAGTAAAAATAGTATAAAAAGAACTAACCTCGAGCATCAGGTGTGCTCTTGGCAGAGCGCCAAGGCACCCGGCCATTACCTCTTTGCTTTATTTTATGTGTCTCTTATTGTCTTTATATTAAACCCTTTAAATTCTCACAGGAGAGTGGACCTCATTTTTCACATGTTGGACTATTAAAACATTAAAATTGTCTTATTCATTATTTTCTGCACACATTGGAGTACACAGGGTACCACTACTATAACTACAATTATCACTACTAAAATAATTAAGCCTATTTTACAAAGTTCCTTCAGCCAAGGTGCAAAGCTCCAACCATCAAACAAACTGTCTAGCCAAGATGGTTCATCTGTTGTAATTTGGTTAGCCAAATCTCTTAAATTTTTGCAACTGCTTATGAATAGAAGCAGAACGATCAGATAAGTTCATACAACACAATCCTTCAAAATCTTCACAGCCATGCCCATGTACTAGTAAAAGATAGTCAAGGGCAGCTCTGTTTTGTAAAGTGGCATGTTTGACAGCCTCTTCATCTGTCAGCAAGTCACTGATCATAGAAGAAGTGGCACTTACTTCTTTATTGTGCCTAAAATTTCTAATTCTTGAAGGTCAGATTTATCAAGTTTAAAATTATCAATATAAGTTTGGTGTCTCCGTCTGGGAGTCAGAGAAATGTGATGATCATCATATGGCTAGTATTTATCAAAAGTAACATTACCAAAACCTTCTGGGAAAGGCACTCCAACTAAACGAGTTGAGAAGGGTTTGTCAGGGCTCGTGTTGGATAAACAGATGGTGTTGGAGCCTGCGGACTTGGCTAAAGCAACCCAAACATTTGTCTTTGGTTGATTTACAGGTAAAGCTTCACTGCAAAAACAAAAGGGCAAAAGCAACATGCTTCTGCACAAATAATACTAAAACTCCATTCTTTTCTTGGGCCATTTCTGGCAGACGATCTTCTCTCAGTGGTTCTGCGTAGTTCACATTTGGGTGCTGCTTCTCGGCTTCCACTCGCAGGGTCCCTGGCTGAAGTGGAACTGTCAGCGGGCTTTAATGCATGGTACGGCTTCACGTTCTTTGCTGGAATCCTTCACCTGTAGAGAGACATGCAAACCCCTTTCCCCATGTTATAAGATCATATGGTCTTTCTATTTTTCCTGATTCTAAATTCTTAATTAAAACTGGGGGGTGTTCTTTCAATTTTGCCTTTCCGTTGTTCAAGAAATGTCTATAAATGGGGGGGGGGGGGGGGGGGGGGGGGGGGGGGGAGGTGTCAGGCTCTTCTGCAGAGCCGTTTAAGAAATTATAAACATACAAGGCTTTATTCAACCTTTGAGGTGTAGCCTGGGCTTCTCCCCCTTTCTGTTGATTTAAAATGTGTTTTAAAGTTTGATGTGTTATTTTTTGGGTACTTTTTAGCAGTTGTTTAAAATACGGTGAGCAAATACCACTATATCTTACAGCCCTTCTTAGTTCTTTAATTTTGAGAGTGGGGATGGGAGCCCCCGTTTTAGGACTGTCAGGCTGTTGGCTAGCTATCACAGGCTTAGCTAATAGACTAAGACTTTCTTCTTTACAGATTTGGCGTTTTATTTCATGCCAATCTGTTAATTGAGAATAATCTGAGCATTTTGGGGGATTTTTTGATTCAGAAAATAGCGCTGACAAACTCTCAGAACTCGTTTTCTCTTTCTGGGTTGCAAGATCCCGGCCGCTCGCTGGCGAGACTCTGGGGCTCTTTGCAAACAAATCTGCCTGTTTTTCAGGATTTCCTTGTGTTAGATTCAAAGGATCAGCTCCGGCAGAGCGGCTCTCTGTCATGCCTGCTATTGGAGCTGCATCATTCCACTCCGTTTCTCCCCTGTTTGCGGCTTGTGAGGCGGGGCTGAGCTGCGCGGAGGGATATTGCTGGGCGGCGGAGGGATACGGCTGCATGGTGGCCGCGGAGCCCGGCGCGGGCGGAGGCGGCTGCGCAGGGATGGTGCCCGGCGGGGGCGGCTATGGCGCGGCAGAGCTCGGGAGCGGCGCGGCAGAGCTCGGGAGCGGCGCGGCCGATCTCGGCGGCGGCGGGGGGCGAGGAGGCGGGGCGGAGCTGCGCGGCAGTGGAGGGGGGGGGGGGGGGGGGGGCGCAGTGAGTATTTCTATTAATGCTGTACAAGCCGGTATAAGTTTTGCGGTTCTCTTGTCCCGGCGTGATATGATATGCCATTAAATAATTTGATTCCCACTGAGTCCCAAAAGTCTCTGCTTTAGAGTCAGTGATTGGGACATCGGTCACAGGCCATGCAGTGAGATCTTTCAGTTCTTTTTTTTGCCAATTTAGTTGGACTGGACTTAATTAGAGGTTTTAGGTGCTGATAAACATCCTTCTGTTGGGCAGACACATGCTGACCCATGACTTGCTTACTCGGTGCTCACCTTTGCTGACCCGTCGCAGCAGGTGTCTGTCGTTGAGGTCCGGTCCAGGCTCTGACCCATCGCAGTGTCCGTCCGGCCTCCACATGCCTTCGTTTCAGGCATCTCCTCTCGTTAGCAGCTGCACACGCTTTCGTTTCAAGCGTTTCATTTGCAGCTACTCAGGTCACTTGGTTTCAGCGACCAACCACACGTTCGCTGAGAAGTCTCCTATATGCGGAAAAATCCCTTTTTGCCCCTCTAAAACGCTGAGCGCCAATGTATAGGAGAAAGGTTCACAAAGGATGTCTGGACTTCAGGCAGCTCTCTTGAAAGCTGTTTATTGCATAGGCGAAGTTACAGCATTTCAGGGAGTGGGTATCCAGAGCCAGCCCTACAGCTGTCAGCTCCAGCTTGTAGGCATACCTGAAGCCCCCCCTTCTATTCAAGTTACAAAGCATTATATACTTTTCTTTGCAGAGTATCTTAATACATAACAACCTATAAGCACCATACACAATACCTTTACATTTGCCTATAGCCTATCATAACTACTAATATTACCATATTATGGTCATTATTATCCAATCACAAGAGTAAGTAAGTTACAATTTAAGCTTACAATGGAAAATTCTCAGACTTCTTTTCTTCTTGCTACATCGACATTTCTTGTTTGCCTGCGATAGCTCTTTTTGTTAAAAACATCTTTTCTATTTACTTATGCTCTTCTTGAGACTCATTTACTTGGTGAAAAACATGTCTTTGTTTGTAGTCACATACCTTTGTCCTAATCATAAAAATCTCCTTCCAACTCATCTCCAACCTTTGCCTTCTCAGTTATTCAGTGGTCAGTGTTTCAGCAAAACATCTTTTACTCTATATCAAAACTTGCTTTCATTTCTATCTCATCCTCAGTTTCTACATTCAGAGATCTTTCTGCCAAGCCTACATATCTGTGAAACTTTCTTACCAAACTTTCATCCCCTCCAACACAAAGGGACAAAAAACAGTATAAAAATAGGGCATCCAGGTCAGTGAGGTGCCCTGCTCGACCTTGAACATTGGGAACATCCCTGCTCTGAAGAAGAAGATCCAGCACCAGCTCTGCAGCATCCATGCTCGTTGCTGACCGGGAGCCCTCCTGCTCTACTTTCCCCAGACCATCGGCGTGCACTCTACTTGCAGACCCCTGTTTTAGGCCACATAATAAAAGCTGAAATCACTTTAGAACCGGGAGTGCGTTCCCATTTTTAACACAGGGCAGAGACACTCATATGCCAACATGACCCATTAGCTAGTGAAGTTTGTTGTTTGCCAGGGGTCCAGATCCAGAATGCTGTGAAGAGACTGACAAAATTTGTCTGAGTCTCTGACTATCATTCAGGTGTTGCTGATGTCCAAAAAGCTGCCTATGAAAGATGTGTTCATAATTCACATTCCCCCTGTAAGTCGGGATCTACAAGTTTTCTAAATATAAACCTTTGCTAAAGATAAGCTTTTTCCCTGTGACCTGTCTTTTCACCTTTTTCCCCAGAGACACACACATGCTTATGAAAGACTTCAAGACCATCACTCCCCTCCCACTCAACTGCTCAGGTGGAAGTTTCATTTAAGCCCAGCTGTATTAATTTTCCCATTTTTTGTTTTTCTCTTTTTGCTGTTTCGTGAGTTCTTTTACTCAGAGTTTGAATTAAAATGCAGGAGACGGAGAATTCTTGTTCAGACTTAGTTGTTTATTATATCTTATCTATAATACAGCTGCACGGGAGTATGCCTCCAAGGTAACAGGGTGGAAAATGGCTGTGAGTTCTAACTTCCAAGGCTTTTTAAAGTCTAAATTAAACAATTATGAAATACCAAGTAATATGTTTTTACTTACAATCCAATTACTATCTATTTATGACCTACAGTGCAGGTTTTTTGACCCAATAACAGAGTACTCAGATTTGTGAAGAAGAAGGAGAAAGGAAGAAGAATATCCACACCCAAAATCCTCCATATTGTAACCTATTATTACCTATATCCCCTAAACTTAATTTTCTACATCTCTACATATTCCACCCAGTGATATAAGTTTTAATTACACAGCAACAACCTCAGTGTTAACACACAATTTAGGGAGCCTTTCCCAGGGTTTTGGGTCAAACACAGTGTACTTCTGAAGATCACTGCCTCTCAGCACTGACAGGCTGAAATTCTCACAACCCAGGGTTCCAACATCTCCCCCTCCTGTTTGAACCATGAACACTGCTTTAACTGCTTTGTTAAACCATTGTCAGATACACTGAAGTAGACAAGGTATAAGTACCATGATGACTATAATGACAATCAAAACATACACGCCCAATTTCAAAAACTCTCTCCATAGTGGAGCGAGGCTCAACCAATCAGACAGATCATCCAACCATGATCCTCTTTCAACTTTGAGTTTGGTGATACCTTCTTCTAATTGTTGAATGCTCTTATGTATTGATACCGAATGGTCAGAAAGGTTCATGCAACATATTCCATCAAAGTCCTTGCATCCATGTCCCTGCACTAACAAAAGGTAATCTATTGCTGCTCTGTTTTGCAAAGTTGCATGTCTTACACTTTGAATATCTGTTAACAAATTGCTCAGTGAGAGAGAAATGGCATGAGAGTTCTTACTTAGCCAACAGCCAGCCAGTCAGTCCTGCACAAAACATGAGACCGTCCTTGGTAATCAGCAGTGCTGCTTAAACCTGCCGTTCCTACAGTTGTTACCAAAAATCAGTAAAAATAAAAACTCTTTAACGCCAGTGTAGCATTAAGAGGCATGCATTCTTTATTTGGCCAGATGTATGGGGGGATATCTCCTCCGAAATATTGTGCATGCTGAGTACAGAAAAAGCTCCTGTTTATATACTATATTTTACATATATATTCATCGATTTTCCTGGAATAAGCATACATATGATAATCATTTGCCAAAATCATTAACATATTTTCCCTCTCCTTTACACATGGGTTCTTCTGTCATGGGGGTCTCTTTGCTGGTCCCTAGTGGTTGGCGACCCCAAAGTCATACCTGACTGCTTGGTGAACTGGTAAAAGTTGGCACAACTGGGCTGGTTGCTTTCCAGTTCTTCCTACAGAATAAGCGATGTGTGGTTCCATAGGCTAGTGGCTTTTCAAGAATAAGTATTGTATTTAACCTACCAGGCACAGATGATTTTTATAGGAGAAAGTTTCACAAAGGATGTCTGGACTTCAGGCAACTCTCTTGAAAGCTGTTTATTGCATAGGCGAAGTTACAGCATTTCAGGGAGTGGGTATCCAGAGCCAGCCCTACAGCTGCCAGCTCCAGCTTGTAGGCATACCTGAAGCCCCCCCTTCTATTCAAGTTACAAAGCATTATATACTTTTCTTTGCAGAGTATCTTAATACATAACAACCTATAAGCACCATACACAATACCTTTACATTTGCCTATAGCCTATCATAACTACTACCATTACCATATTATAGTCATTATTATTCAATCACAAGAGTAAGTTACAATTTAAGCTTACAATGGAAAATTCTCAGACCTCTCTTTTTCTTCTTGCTACATCGACATTTCTTGTTTGCCTGCGATATCTCTCCTTTTGGTAAAGACATGTTTTCTACTTACTTATGCTCTTCTTGAGACTCATTTACTTGGTGAAAAACATGTCTTTGTTTGTAGTCACATACCTTTGTCCTATTCATAAAAATCTCCTTCCATCTCATCTCCAACCTTTGCCTTCTCAGTTATCCAGTGGTCAGTGTTTCAGCAAAACATCTTTTACTCTATATCAAAACTTGCTTTCATTTCTATCTCATCCTCAGTTTCTACATTCAGAGATCTTTCTGCCAAGTCTACATATCTGTGAAACTTTCTTACCAAACTTTCATCCCCCCCAACAATTTTTCATCTGGCAACATTCCCCCGCCATGAGGCTTGTGAAGCTTGTCGTTCCTTCAAGCCTTCATAAGCCTCACTTTGCTTTTTTACTAACATCATAGAAGTTCCTCATGTTGATGCCGAAGGATTTTTTTGCCTTTTTCTTTTATATATTCTCTATATTTGTTACACATATATTTGTAGATCTGTAGCCTAATATTCTGTCTTGGTTTTGAAAGACAGGTGTCTGCTAAGGAAGGCAGAAGCCTCTCTTGAAGTGGCAGATGTAACCCCTTTTCCTCCGAGTTATTATAATTTTGAAATCAAGAGCCTTTAGGCAAAGATGTGGGAAATAGGAATAACAGTTCTTTACTATTATATATATATATAACCAGTCAAACAAAACAACAACAACTATGGCAGGTAACAGCAAACAATCACAAACCCAGTCCCAGCCTTCTCGGCTGTCAGGCCCTTTCCCCTCGGGTGCAGTTCCGCTCGCAGCCAGCAGGGGCGCTGGCGGCTCCCGGTGAGCAGGGCAGGTGTGATGATTTCCCCGCGGCTGCAGGGGGCGCTCTGGAGCAAGCTCGGGGAGCACGCGGCACCGGTGGCCCGGGACCCCGGGGAAGGATGGAACAAAGGCTTCACAAACCCCAGACGGCAGGCTGGAGCAGCAGGGATGAGCACAAATCCCGGGTGGCAGACGCTATGTATCCAAGCCGGGAACCCCCCCCCAGAGGTCTAGGCAGGCAGGGCGAGCACAGCCACAAAGCAGCGAAGGCTTGAATCAGCGGCGGGGCAGGGCGGCCACAGCCTGGCCTCCAGCGCAGCAGGGAAGGTGGGCCGGGGGTCCTGGGATCTTTTCTCCGAAGAAAGAAAAACGGCCGAAAAGCACCAGCAGCTTCTCCCTCCGAGAATGCCAAGAGCGAACTGACTCCACACCCAGGTGAAACAAAGGAGTAGCCAGGCCCACCCCACCTTCAATGGGCAACTCTTTTGTCTTTCTTAAGTACAGCCATTTGTCCCCTAGCAACATGCATATGGGGAAAAATTCCTTTAACAGAAAAAAAACTAGGACTAAACTAAAACCCCAACATATTCGTAGCTAGTTTTCCCTACCTTTTCACTACCCTGATCAGCAGAAAGACAAAACACACTCCAAGTCTCCTATATCCTATCTTGGTTCTTCCTAGAAACCAAGTCTGAAAACAGCTCTTCGAGACACATTTTTATTAACAAAGTTTAGTACCATCTGAGGGGGAAGGATTTAGAAGGGGCTTAAACCAGGGGAAATTGCATCACCTCTTATGTATCTAATTAGTGCTTTTTGTCAATTATGCTAATTTTCTAAACCTCTAAAACTGTATTCACCCTGTGGAGGGGCAGGCTTTTGTGGACATTTTCCATATCTGCCCCTGGAGGCCTCCAATAAAGACCAACCTTTATATTACTTCCTATACTAATATTATCTCAAGTGTGGTGTTTCATTACTAGGTTCCTTAAGGCATCAGTTTTTCTGGCACACCCAGATGGGACATGATGACTTCCTCTGGACCGGATTGGATACATCTTGCAAGGAATTCTTTCCTGCCGGCAACCCTAAGAATTCCCCTGCAATCGCCTGAGGGGTAAGGAAGCCATGGTCCAGGGACCCACAGGAGGCAACATAAAGGCAGCTCTTTTCTTTGTGTAGTGTGTGTTGGGTATTTGTGTGTGTATTGTGTACCTGTGTGTCTACTGTGTATCTGTGAATTTTCAGTAATTGCTAGCAATTTCAGGAAAATCCACGTAGTGGGGGGGGGATTTACTTTTGGAGTGGTTTCTCAAAGGTTTTTTTTCTTTCACTGCTTTTCCACCCTGCCCCAGCTCGGCTGGGGGGGGGGGGGGGGGGGATGGCGGGGCCTGTGTGTGTTTGTCACTGGCTGCAAATGTTAAAATGAATGCTATATGTATAATGTTAAAGTAGCTCTGTTATTGTGATAGATACATAATATTGGCTTTCTACAAATAGATGCTATGCATATTATGTTAAAGTAGCTTTGTTATAAAGATGTAGTTTTGTAACAATAACTAATGCCTTTATGTCTGTCATTAACTAAACTTAGACGTAATAGTGAAATAGCTAATATAGTTCTGCTTGTGGTAATTGAACTGTCTGCTTGATTGGATAACATCCAATGAACGTGTGTTGAAGACCTCTGCTACTGACATGCCAACTATCAGCAACTACCGCCTGCAGAAACAATTGACCAAAGCCCACTCTGGAAGTGATAATAAAAACTGACTAAAAGCACAGCCAAGAAATGCGCATGCTCTAAAAAGGCAGATCCAAGAAGGAGCCATGCTAAACAGTTCCTGGAACATGTAAACTAGTTTGGGGGAAAGTTTGAATATGCATAATTGATTATGAATATGCATTAGGCTGATGCAATAGGACAGGTATGTAAAGGGTGTCTCCACAATAACAGGTGTGCTCTTGGCTGAGTGCCAAAGCACCCAGTGCTGTGAATTTTGCTTGTCTTTGTCCCCTATTGTCCTTTATTAAACTCTTAAATCCTAACAGGGGAGTGAACCTCGTTTTTCATGTTGGTGGAGAAGAGCAAATGGCCATCTGCAGGTTTTCGTGTTTAGCATGCTCTGGTTTTGAATGTGGTATTCGCCTAGGGACGCCTGGGCATAAACAAGACAGGTTTCTCGGAGCGGCCGGCGGGGGCCCTGCTCACGCCATTGCAGAAGTGGGAGCTGTCTCAGGACCTGGACTGGGCCCAGGCCCGCCACTGTGCCGGTTCGCCCCTGGTCCGGCAAAGGGGCCACCTCAGCGTGGCCACGGCCTGGCCTGCCCACCGCCTTTGGCCCCACCAGCATGGGCCCAGAGGCGGCCGGAAGTGCGGGACCTGCAGGCAGTTATGTGATTCCCCTGGGAAACGCCGCTTCTGCTGCTTCGGGGGGCAGAAGCAGAGGTGGGGTTAAGCCCCTCGGAGAAGCTGATGTCACCTTTGTTGGCGGGAATACAGCTTTTATAATAGATGGCTCGATCGCAGTTTCCACAGTAACGAGTTTTGTTTTGGATAGACTCGGAAATAAAAAGTGGCCGCGGCAAGGACCAAGCACGGGAGAAGTGAAGCACGTGGCACCAGTCGCACCGGGGGTGTCTCCCGGTGGGTGTGTGCCCACCGTGCGTCCGTCCCCACTCCGTGTCCCCAAGCAGCATTCCTGGGTCTGGGCCTGGAGACGCTTTATCTGCAGGGAGCGGCGGACACCGGACAGTGGGTGGTTCTCATCTGCGCTGCCAGGCTCTGGTCAGAGCAGCTGCTCCAGCCACACTGAGTGGGCCAGCCCACAGTCCTGTTTAATGAACACCTTAGAAAGTGTACCGGTTTGGCCAAATTTAGAAATATATCCTCTGAGAGAAGGCACAACCACCCCTCCCCCCACCAGGTTTGGGAAAAATAAATTTTCCTCAAAGGAAAATGAAGGAGATAGAAACTATTTATTTACCAAACACACAGGAAAAGGTTAATAATGCTAAATAATAAAATCTCTCGCTGTGGAGAAAAAACCTGTGAAAAATTGTTAGAGTCCTCCCTTTGGTCTCCTCGGAGCTGGGGCTTGGCCCAGGGCCAGGCCCTCTGTGCCTGGTGGAAACTCCTCCTGATGTGCTCTGAGGTTGAAGCAGTCCAGCAGAAAAGGGAGAAAATCCGAAATTCCAGGGAAGGAAAAGCAAAGTTCAACTCTCAGTCTCTCTCTGGAGAAAAAAAGAAACTGAACAACTGGCCAAAAGCTGAATGGAAAGCAGCAAGCCGGGTCTTCCTCGCTTCCCTGCCGCAGCTGAAAAAAAAGTCCCTATCTCTATGTGACCTTGAACAAGCCACAAACTGCTGTGAGAAACTTTTGCTCAGTTTTCCTTCCCCCTCTTGGGCTCAGTTTAAAGGCATAGAAAGGCACAAGAATTAATTTCTGGGCATAGGCAGTGATATGGGATACACATCACAGTCACCCCTAGACAGAAGGGAAACTTAGTCAATGAAGTGTAAGAACTATTAGTGCCACAGGGCTAAGAGAGATGAGACCTTTCTTCCAAACTTTGAAATATGAATTAGGAAAACACTGGGTGATTCATCAGTTTCTCTATTTGCCAAATTCTCCTAAGAAGTATCTGTAGAAATTTTTCAAAAAGATGAGAAAAGCACATCACTTAAAGGGGATATACTGAATTAAATTTCAAAAATACCTTCTCCCGCATTCCTGCAAATAAGAAGGACCAAGGACTCTTTGCTGCTAAGTGGAAGAATCGTGAAACAGGGTAAAGAAGCCAGCTCATCAAGACAGTCCTGCATGAGGGTTTAAAGAACAGCCCAACTATATCCAGAAATCAGCTGGCAAAGGAACTGGAGAACTGGAGAAGCCAGCAGCTAAGAACTGCTGCATTCAACCAGCAGCTAAGAACTGCTGCATCCAACAGTGGCATCTAACTCACTGCAAGTTTGTTCTGTGAACACCATCGACATATACCTCATGCCTTGTTACTGAAACAGGGTAATTTTAATCTGAAAATGTTTGCTGTGAACCCTGGTATCTCTGTTCCTGACACTAACTGATAATGTATCTGAGTATGACTGTTTACAGACCATGGAAAAGGCCTATTCCAGCAGACCAGACCTGAAGGACGTGCCTCACTTTGCTTTTTTAATGACATCGTAAAAGTTCCTCGTGTTGCATTAGCAATCATGTTTTTTATGCAGCTTAAAGCAAGGATCATAACCACAATTATTACTATGATCCCAATTATAGTTTGCAGAAGTGAGGCCATCCAACCAGTCAGAGGAAATCCAAGTCCTTTATATATTTTATTCAACCAGTTACATTCTAACCCTGCTCTTAATTCTCTGCTAGATGTGGCAACCAATTTTGTCCTCACTATCTGATCATCCAATTTAGCAGTCACATTTTGTGCCAGTTCGGACAAATTTGGAAGAAAATATCCTCTGATAGAAGGCAGGTTATAACCAGCCCTCCCCCACAAGGTTTGGGAAAAAGAAATCTTCCTCGGACGAAAGTAAAAGAGATAAAAAACTATTTATTTAACAAACACACAGGAAAAGGATAATAATGCTAAACAATAAAACCACTTGCTGTGGAGAGAAACCTGGGAAGATTTCAGAGTCCTTCTGTAGGTGTGGTCTCTCTCCTCCTCGGAGATGAGTCGATGTGGGCCCACCTCCAGGGCCTTGGTGGAAAATTCTGCCAATGTGTTCTGATGTTGAAACAGTCCAGAAGAGAAGAAGGGAAAAACCGAAGTCCCAGGAAAACAAAGTTCAACTCGCCGTCTCCCTCCAGAGAAAAGGAGCCAACAGCTGGCTGAAAAGCAAGAAGGGTGCTTCCTCAGCTCTTCTTGCTGCCGCAGCAAAAGAATGCAGAGGAGTGTGTATCTGTGTCCTTGAACAACTGTTTTGAGAAGTTCACTTGGTTTTTCCTCTCCCCCCTCTCAGGCTCAGTTTAAAGGCACAGAAAGGCACAGGATTGATTTCTGGGCATAGAGCAGCGATAGGGGATACACATCATAAAGTCGCCCCAAGACACATTTGGAATGTGCTCCCAACAAGTATTGTTTAAATTTGTGTAAGTACATACTCCATGTTCATGTAACAGCAATAGGTCTAAAGCCAATCTGTTTTTTAAGGCTATTTTAGTCGTGGCTTGCAACTGTTCATTTATTTCAGTAAATCCCAATTGAGTTTCATTTGCTCAAGTTTCCATTCTGTATGGCTGGTCTGTTCCTAAAGTAAGTAAATCTGAGGTGCAAAAAAGGATTCTAAAATCCAGCCCACTACAGTTCCCATACTGGGGTGTTTCCAAGTTTCATCAAATTTAACTTTTCCCTATAGTTGGGTTCCCAATGGTGACTCCTTCCACAAGGGACATAACGTTAATACTCACAGAGTCCTTTGTACTCTTGATTCTCCCAAGGGCAAATGTGTGGTCCAAATTCCATAACTTCCTACCCATACTGTGGGTCCTAAGGATTTTGCTGTGTGCTGCTGACAGTCTATATCTTTCCAAGTCTTGCTGCTTGGTAGGTGAGACCAGGTGTCATTAAGAAAGGTAGAATATTTTCTGAGAACACATTCCAACCTTAGAGCCTGGGCCACAGTCATGAGCTGCTGTACCTCAGGATTCCTACTAGTAAAAGTGTATATTTGAGTGCAATTCTACTTTTCCTTTGTCCATAGATCCATTTGCCTTGACCTGATTAAATCAGAATATTTTATACCTACCTGTAAGGGATCCTCTGGGAGGCCTGGACTCCCTTCCCAATCTAGACACCACTGAACTGTCTGGATTTATTCCCATTGTCCCATTTGAGGGCTATTCCATATTTCTGGTATTTGACATCCCCAAGGGGTATTAGTGCAATCTGTTGGCTGATAGATATTTCCTGAGGTTATTTCCAGATCTGGTTTTGAAATATTGCAATTCTCAACAGTATTTTTCTTATGTGTACATCATAAGGAATATTCCTCTACTATCCCTGTCCAATTGACATGGGTACTGTTTCCTTCCCACATGTGTTCCCATATTTTTGTCAAAATGCTGACTAAGACTCCCCATGGAACTGGATTTTCTGCTGAGGTTGGAATTCGTAAGCAAGCTGTTACAGAAACTCTAAGCAAAAAAAAAAAAAAAAAAATTAATACGAATTCCCCCCATGAGAAATAAAATAGAAAACTTCACAGCATTAGTTACTCTTGTTTCCTTCATATTTTCATGCATAAAAGATAATCTGCCAGTTCACAATATGTGATTGCTGGTTTTACCCATGTGTGATTGTTATGAATTAGATGTGGGGGTTTAAATAAGTCCCTGCCTATTGCCTAGGCCTCTGGCAGCAGGCAGTAGCATTACTGAGGCGGCCAGCACCCCAAAACCCACTCTCGTTCACAACTTCTTTAATAATGGCTGATTTGGTCTATTATAGAATGGATTATTTATTGAATAGACACAAAACTAACAGACATAAGATTTAAGACAGACTTACTTCACAGGAATAAGACAAAAACAGACAACTAGTATTACACGTGGGGTTAAAGGTACCATTAATTTTACAGCTAGCAAAGAAATAATATAACTTAGGATCCAATGTTTCTTACCATCCAATTCCTGATGGAGCACACACTGAAATCCTTTCCCTCAATTTCTGGAAAAGTAACCACGGAATTTGCGTCCAAACTCTGAGAAGAAGTCTTGCATGCTTCTCAGGGTGTGTTTAGGAGACTTCTGCCTCTGTGATAATTGTGTGGGCTGTTATAGACATAAGAACCGTGTCATTTGGTCAAGAATATTTATTTTTCTTTTATCTCTTCCCACATTTGCTCTCCAGACTAAGATGTTGGTTCTTAGCTGGGGGCCTCAGCCCTTTTGGTGCCAGAGTTGACCCCATGCTGGGCCTGTGACCTGCCTGGGTTATCTCTTGCATATGCACCAACCATCTGTGGTAGACACTGATGCCTTAGGTTTTAACTTTCATATTTTTCAAATCACTGTACTGCTTATTGTGTAACTCTGAAGTTTCTTGTGGCCTTTTAACTTCTGCTCTCTCATGCTAGGTAGACATAACAAAGCCTCTCTGGGCCTGCTCTTCAAGGACACCCAGACTGTCCTAGGCCCAAAAAGTATAAACCAAAAGCCTTTGAGACGGGGGCAAGCTGAGGGGAATTACATCATTAAACTGAAGCTTTAAATGGAGAATTAACAGATATGCAAATGAACCAAATCTATAAAAGTGTGAAGAACTCTTGACCTGTCATCCATCTTGGCAATAGCCTCTGGCTCCTCAGGGGGTACCTTTGAATGCCTTTCAAATAAATACCTATTTTTATTCCCTTACTCCTGTCTAATCTCTGTTTTTAGGTGGCCTCTCAAGCCATCAGTTCTTTGGGACCCCAGATAGGAAAACGAGGCTTCCGAAAATCCTCTGGTACTCAGGAAGATCCAGCTTAGCTCCCCCTCCTCTGCTGGCACCCGGGGGGGGGGGGGGGGTGTAGTTACTACAGTCCAAGAGGCAGAGGAGCCCCAAGAGCCCACAAAACTCTCCAGATCCAGCACAGAGGCACATGAGTAACTGAATAAAGGTGGTATTCTGTTAACACCTGGGTTGGGTGTTAAGAGATCTCTTACAGTTTGTTTGGGGCTTGAGAGAGTCCAGGAGGGTCCAACTCCAGTTGGAACCCCCTTTGTTTGTTAGAAGCTTGTGAGAAGCTTGTCAGGGAACTTGTCAGAGAGTTCCAGGGAATTCCCTCTGTCAGTTTGTTCCTGCATTGTGAAAAGGTTAGGATTGTAGCCAATGCCCTTTGGCACACAGCCAGGTGCAGCCACAGCTTGGAGGCTTGGAATTATTTCCAGCCACATTTGAATCCCCGGGGTTTTGAGTTCAAGTCCTACCTTTTCTAGTTTTCTTTCTTTGCTTAATAGAGTGTTTTTAGATCGCTTTGCTTTATTTTTGTGAATTTTCTGTTTATAAGCATAAAACCATGGGCCGTAATATTTCTCGTATGGGGAATGAAATACCACAGAACTCGCCTTTAGGTTTAGTATTAGAAAACTGGGAAAAATTGACTGGCAAAGATAGAGCCCTTACAAAAGCAGAATTAATTCGGCTTTTCACAGTGATCTGGCCAGTTTATAGGTTAGATAACCAGCAAAGGTGGCCCCAATTTGGTAGCCTAGATGAAGAATTAATATGGAGTTTAATACCAAGCCTCCAAAAACACCACTGCTTCTTAGAAATTGAGTATGCAAGGCTCTTTTTAGTTATAGCCCAGTTACAAGAAACAAAGGAGCATATACTGCTTTTAAAGAAAAAAGAGGAAAAGGAAAAAGCAGCTTTAGATGGCTCTTTGCCACTGAAAAAGGAGGAGGTGGAGGCAGCCCCTCCCCCACTGCCGGCGGCCCCAGCTGGGGCCCCGGTCCCTCTGCCGGCCGGGGTCCCGGTCCCTCCGCCACCTGCGACCCTGATCCCTACCCCTCCGCTGCCCGCGACCACAGCTGCAGTTTTGCTGCGGCCACTGAAAGGGGGGAGGAGGGAGGGTGGCCATGGCTAGCGCATGCGTCCTCCTTGGCTCCCGGTTGGACGCCACCCCTGTGTCTCTCCCCCTTTCCTCCGGTTCCTCCTGGGGGGGAGGGACTGAGGGGAGGCGACAGCTAGCGTGTGCAGCCCACGGCAGGGCCCTTAGAGGTGGAGCCGGGAGGCGAGGCTTTCCACCAGGAGGACGGGGAGGGAACCTCCCACAGAGGGAGTGGTGTCCCTCCCGTTCTCAGGCCCTTGAATTTCCATGGCAACGCCACGCGCCTAGAGACTGGCTCAGCCGATGACATCAACAGACTGAGCCAAGTCCTTTCGGTAAAGAAAGCTGATGGTAAGAGTTACCGATTAGTGCAAAATTTAAAGGTAATTAGCAGAATTACAGACGACATACACCCAGTAGTAGCAAACCCTTACATACTGTTGACCACAATGACAGATGAATTTGGGTGGGTTACTGTCGTAGACCTGAAGGATGCATTTTTCTGAATTCCTGTGCATAAAAACAGCCAGGAGCTTTTTGCTTTTGAGGGGGAGAATCCCGAAACGGGGAGGAAAAGTCAGCTTACTTGGACAGTCAAGAACAGCCCGACAATATTTGGAAACCAGCTAGCAAAGGAAAAAGAAGATTGGAGGAGACAAGAGCCAGGAGGAGTTATCCTTCAGTATGCTGATGATATGTTGATTGCAGCTAAGACCAGAGATGACTGCATGCAATTCACTGTAAGCTTGTGTGTCGAATTGGCCAAATGTAGAAATATATCCTCTGAGAGAAGGCAGGTCACCACCCCTCCCCCACCAGATTCGGGAAAAATAAATTTTCCTCGAAGGAAAGTGAAGGAGATAAAAAACTATTTAAGAAACACACGGGAAAAGGATAATAATGCTAAATAATAAAATTTTGCTGTGAAGGAAAAAACCTGGGAAAATGTTAGAGTCCTCCCTTTGGTCTTCTCGGAGCTGGGGCTTGGCCCAGGGCCAGGCCCTCTGTGCCCGGTGGAAAGTCCTCCCGATGTGTTCTGATACTGAAGCAGTCCAGCAGAAAAGGGAGAAAATCTGAAATTCCAGGGAAGGAAAAAAGTTCAACTCTCAGTCTCTCTATGAAGAAAAAGAAGCTGAAACTGGCCAAAAAACTGACCGGGGAACAGCAAGCTGGGTGCTTCCTCGCTCCCCTACCGCAGCTACGAAAACAAAGTTGCTATCAGTGTGTGACCGTGAACAAGCCACAAACTGCTTTGAAAAAGTTTTGCTCAGTTTTTCCTTCCCCATCTCAGGCTCAGTTTAGAGGCATAGAAAGGCACAAGAATTAATTTCTGGGCATAGGCAGCGATATGGGATACACATCACAAAGTCACCCCAAGACATTCCACCCCTTATCCCATATTGTTGGCTCAATGCCCAAACTAAGATATTCTAACTGCACTCACACATTAATACATATATATATACAGCTATGTACAGTGACAGGGACACTCAGCAAGTAGTGGTATACAGGCATTTGACATTACAGATGGTTTTCACCCAACACTCAGATCTCCCTGCGGTACACAACGTGTTGTTCCATCTTTCTGCATTACCCACAATGTGCAACCAGGTCCCTGAGCAAAGACAACCCCACGGGTGGGTTTGTTTGTACTCGAGGCAGAATTTATCCACACAGTCTTTCCTAACAGACCTCTGACATGCACTACTGAGGCCTTATCTCAATCTACTGTATGCAGGGATTCAGATGGGGCTGGATCAGCTCTGTTGGGGTCTCCTCCCCCTGCCATGTAGCCCTGGGAGAGGGGCCCTGAGGGGACAGACACGGGGTTTCCCTGCCCCTGGTCAGCCTCGTTCCCCATTGGTTGGTTTGTGTTTCCCTGCGCGGGCAAGGACCCTCGGGTCCCGTGACTGAGAGGGTTCCTTGGCAGAGCCCCGGCCATGCGGCTGGGGAAATAAACATCTCTGAAACATCTAGCAAGAATCCGTCCATATATATTTCCTTTCCACGGAACTCCTGGTTTGATATAGGTGTGTTACACTATCGCCGCTGTAACAAATGGTGGTGAATTGAGAGCAGAACGATCCCCGATCCCTAAGCGACTGATTTGTGTGAGTAAACCCTGGAAACTTTGGATTCCTCTTCTCGGTTTTGTTTTGCTATTCCATATCTGAACTATGGAGGAACCGTGGGAAGAGTCTTGGCTTTCAGAGCCACATATGGACATTTATCTTAAACTTGAAAAGATTCTTGAACAACGATTTGTAAATTTTAGCTTGATTCAAGCTCAGAAAGAACTGAAACACTTCCTGGCATGGTTGTTTAAGAACTTTTTCTATGTTTCTTGGGATTTAATTCTTACCAAGGAGTTTTGGAACACCGCTTAGACACAGTTAATTTTTGAGTCACAATACATGCCGATGGAAGAATATTTTTGTGAATATTATTTAATAACCGAGACTGTTGAGCAATGTCAGCTGTGTCCTGGCGAAGGGAAGCCTGCCTCAGGGACTTTGCGATCCAGGCCACGTGCACCGAGCGCTCTGCGAGCAGCAGCGAGGCAGTTCCCACGCGCGGGCAGAGCCACACGAGCCACAGTGTCAGTGGCGAAGCAAGGCGCGGCAGGAGCGGCGAGACCCGCCCGGCCCCGCCCGGCCCCGTGCAGGGCGTGGTGGAGCGAGCCCCGTGAACGCTCGAACGAGACGGGCGGCGTGCGGGAAGCGGCTGGCGACGGTAGAGCGGAGCCGCGCCTAGCCAAAACGCGCGCTGGAGCTGGGCGGGGGGGGGGGGGTCATCGCTCGGGGGTCCGGCTGAGATGCAGCACCTGGCAGCGGCAGCAAAGTTGCAACCTGAGGAGGCGACGCACGGAGAACTGAGCAGCACGGCATGGCCCAGCCCACGCACCCCCGAATGCGACCCCGGGAAGAGCGCACAGGCACCAGCAGCCCCGACACTTCCAACATGGGAGCGACCAAAAGAGAGAGCAAAGACGCAGAGAGACAGAAAACAGCAGCCACTCGGAAAAAGGAAAAGATCATAGTAGCTAATATCTTAGGGATAGTGAAATGGTATAATGTTAAGCAAAATTATGGTTTTATAACAAGGTGTGACAACGAGCAAGACATATTCGTGCATAGAACTGCTATTAAAAAGAATAACCCTGAAAAATGCATCCCAAGCTTGGGAGATGGAGAGGTGGTGGAATTCAAAATCATACAAGGTAGAAAAGGGTTACAAGCATCGCAGGTCACTGGGCCTGATGGTGTTCCTGTAAAAGGCAGTATATATGCAAAAAATCGTAGTCATGTTAGACAATATCTCCATTGTAAGCCCCCCCACAGTCTCCCTTTCCTAATCCCACCTTTCCCTTTTATCCTATGTCCTATTACGCCCAGTGTATTCCCAATCTGTTTTTTCATCCATGGTTTCCCTCACAAAACCATGCCTTTGCCAGTTGTTTCCCCAAAAATCCCTTTCCAATGCCGAGTGGGTGATGAAAAGGGGGAGGGAAGAAATTAAACCCTCTCCTGCCTCAGTTTCCCCACAAAGCATGCTCAGAGAGTTCTGTCTCCCTTCTGTCAGCCCTAAGATGTTCCAGAGAATCTGTTTGGACATTTAAAGACTCAGGAGGGTGGCTTGTTTTGTTTTGTAACTGTTCTTGTTATGTTTATCCAGTTGTTTTCAATGTTAAGTTTTACAATGCTTTTGTTAAAATAAAATGGGTGAAATGTTGGGGCCTCCTCCCCCTGCCATGTAGCCCTGGGAGAGGGGCCCTGAGGGCCCAGACACACGGGGTTTCCCTGCCCCTGGTCAGCCTGGTTCCCCATTGGTTCGTTTGTGTTTCCCTGTGCGGGCAAAGGACCCTCGGGTCCAGTGACGGTGAGGGTTCCTTGGCAGAGCCCCGGCCATGCGGCTGGAGAAATAAACATCTCTGAAACATCTAGCAAGAATCCGTCCATATATTTTTCTTTTCCACGGGACTCCTGGTTTGATATAGGCGTGTTACAGTATCCCCGCTGTAACACAGCTCTATTGGTGGAACCGTGGGTGTTGACTAACCAGGTGGCCTTTTCCAGATGCTGCTCCCAATTTTTAAAAGTTCCCCCACCTAGTGCCTTCAGAGTGGTTTTAAGCAATCCATTGCACCGTTCCACCTTGCCTGCAGCTGGTGCATGGTAAGGGATGTCAATGTCATGTTCTCTAGCCCAGGTATTAATAAGGCTATTTTTGAAATGAGTCCCATTGTCAGATTCAATTCTCTCAGGGGTGCCATACCTCCGAAGGACTTGCTTTTCAAGACCAAAGATGGTGTTCCGGGCTGCAGCATGAGGCACAGGGTAGGTCTCCAGCCACTCAGTGGTGGCTTCTACCATTGTGAGCACATAGCGCTTGCTTTGGCCGGTTTGAGGCAGTGTGATGTAATCAATCTGCCAGGCCTCCCCATACTTGTATTTGGACCACTGCCTACCGTACCCCAGGGGCTTCACCCGCTTGGCCTGCTTGATCGCAGCACATGTCTCACAATCATGGATAACCTGGGAGATACTGTCCATGGTTAGATCCACCCCTTGATCTCGTGCCCACCTATAGGTGGCATCTCTGCCTTGATGACCTGAGGCATCATGGGCCCATCGAGCTAGGAACAACTCTCCCTTGTGTTTCCAGTCCAAGTCTACCTGTAACACTTCTATCTTTGCAGCCTGATCTACCTGCTTGTTGTTTTGGTGTTCCTCATTAGCCCTACTCTTGGGGATATGGGCATCTACATGGCGGACTCTCACGGGTAGCTTTCTTACTTGGGCAGCGATGTCTTTCCACTCTTCAGCAGCCGAGACGGGGCCCCCCTCGGACATTCCTCCGTCACTCATCACCGAAATAGGCGATCCAGCCCTGCTATCACTGTCAAGGTCTGTCAGCAGGATAAATAACGAACGCCAGGTTTTGTATAATTCTAACGCTGCTGGGTTCCCAGTCGGGAGCTCGTGTCGGACAGCACAGCCGAGTTCCTGCCATAAGGCAAAGTCCAGGGCAGTATCTCTGTCCATGGAAATCCCTTTTAAGGTAGCCCAAACTAATAAATCCTGAACTGAGTTATCAGGAATGGAGGTGTGCAATATGCTAAACACACCTTTCCAGACCATTACCACAGCGTCGGTTTGTGAGCCGCTGTTCGCCATTTCTCAGTTCTGTCTGACCTCCCGGTCCCAGGGGGGAAGGGGAACAGGGTACCTCTAGAGAAATTCGGCTTGGCTCGCAGCGTGCAGGACACATCAGAGAGTGCAGATCACATCGAGCAGCACCAAATATTACCGCAGGCCTGGTTCCTACGGTATATCACAGTGTCCTGCAGCCATAGGGAAGAGGCGGAGGAGAAGATCCAGCAGGCAGGAATTGTGCAGCAAGACTGATTGATTGAATTATTTTACAAACTCTTTTATAGACTTTTTTCTTCATAGTCTAATTGGACAAAGGACCAGCCACCCCTTGGGGGTGATTGGCCAAAATCCTAAAACATCCATTGTCAAAATATTTTTCTACTGTACCATAAACAAGACTTTTCAAGGTTGCAGGTGGCTTGGTTGTTTACATTCCCTGCTACCTCTTCTGTGAGAGAGAGAAGTCTCTCACAGACTTAGAAAATAACAAGAAAATCCTCGCTAGCAGCATTTTTGTATCTACATATTTTCACCCATTTCTATTTTGCCCGGTCCCTGCCTCCACCCATCGCTGAAGGCAGTTCTCCTACCGGTGTGCTATGTGAGAAATCGGCCCGCGATCCTCCTTCAAGCTTCCTTTCAGCTTTAGCTCCCTCCGGATCACCCTTCCCTTCAGGGTACGACTAAATCAAGTTCAGGTCGACCGGGGGCATCCTCTTCCTGACTCTGACCTCTGCGCTGTAAATCCGCCGCACACCGGGCACCAACTGTCAAATTTCCCGCGTGTTCACTTGTTGGAGGAAATAACTTTCAGGGATGGGACTATGCGATTACACAAATTTATTGTTCAAAATAACAAAACATATCAGTTGAGGCATGAGATTTTACAGTACCTCCTAATAATGGCGACTAGTCACAAGATTTAGAGTTACATCTTAATTTATAACTTTCTAATCCAATAGGCACTTAAAACGACACTTTGTTTTGGATTTATGACCTATCACCTGTGGCACTTCTCTCTGCAATGCAGCTATGTCTTGACCAATAACTTCTCATGGCACGTACATATAGATGTCTCTCTTATACCATCTACATTCTTAACTTAAACTATATAAAATCACACTATTATATTTAAAACCCTCCACCAGAACACCCAGGGTACAATTTTGCTTATAACTATAGGAACACAGGCTTGTAATGCGTTTGCTTAAGATCTATAAATCTCTGTCAATTAAGCCAGACCTAGTCTCTTCCAGGGTTGTAAATCAAAGCCTTCTTTAATTGCAGGAGTTTCTACTCCTCTGTCTCCCACAGCTTTGACTCCAGAATCCTCGTGGTCGACCGCGAGACTCACAAGACAGTTTCTGCCAAAGGCTCCAGGACAGACCATGGCTCCCGGCTGCAGAGTAGAGCACGTTCGTCACTTTGGGTCCTGTCCTGACTGGGCCAAGGGCTACTGCATGAGCGATTTCCTGCTTGATTTGAGCAAAAGCTTGTTGCTGTTCGGGGCCCCAATGGAAATCATTCTTCTTGCAGGTAACCAGGTAAAGAGGACTCACAATCTGGCTGTACTCAGGAATATGCATCCTCCAAAAGCCTATGGCACCTAGGAAAGCTTGTGTCTCCTCCTTGTTGGTTGGTGGAGACATTGCTGTGATCTTATTGACAATTTCAGTGGGAATCTGATGCCATCCATCTTGCCATTTCACTCCCAGGAACTGGATCTCTTGAGCAGGTCCCTTGACCTTGCCCTTCTTGATGGCAAAACCAGCTTCCAGGACAATCCGGATAATTTCCTCTCATGTCTCAAACACTTCTGCTGCGGTGTTCCCCCACACAATGATGTCATCAATGTACTGCGGATGTTCTGGAGCCTCACCCTTTTCTAGTGCAGTCTGGATCAGTCCATGGCAGATGGTGGGACTGTGCTTCCACCCCTGGGGCAATCGATTCCAGGTATACTGCACACCCCTCCAGGTGAAGGCAAAATGAGGCCTGCACTCTGCTGCCAAAGGAATGGAGAAAAATGCATCGGCAATGTCAATAGTGGCATACCACTCTGCTGCTTTGGACTCCAGCTCATACTGGAGCTCCAACATGTCCAGCACAGCAGCGCTCAGCGCTGGAGTCACTTCATTCAAGGCACGATAGTCCACAGTCAATCTCCATTCTCCTTCAGATTTGCGCACAGGCCAGATGGGACTACTGAAGGGTGAGTGGGTTTTGCTGATCACCCCTTGGCTCTCCAGCTCAGGGACCATCTTGTGGATGGGGAATCACAGCATCCCGAGTTTTCCGGTACTGCCAGCGATGCACTGTTGAGGTAGCAATTGGTACTCTTTGTTCTTCCACCTTCAGAAGGCCTACTGCAGATGCATTCTCTGATAGCCCAGGCAAAGGGTTCAATTGCTTAATGCCCTCTGTCTCCACAGCAGCTAATCCAAAAGCCCACTTGAGTCCCTTTGGGTCTCTAAAATACCCATTCCGGAGGAAGTCTATGCCCAAAATGCACGGGGCCTCTGGGCCAGTCACAATGAGATGTTTCTTCCACTCATTTCCTGTCAGGCTCACCTCAGCTTCCACCAGGGTCAAATCTTGTGATCCACCTGTTACACCAGAAATAGAAACAGATTCTACCCCCACATGCTGTCATGGAATTATTGTACATTGCGCACCAGTGTCAACCAAGGCATCATATTTTTGTGGTTCTGATGTACCAGGCCAACGAATCCACACAGTCCAAAAAACACGGTTTTCCCTGGCCTCTACCTGGCTAGAGGCAGGGCCCCTCTATGCCTGGTTATCCTTCTTTCCCTGGGCCTGCATCTTAGAGTTTCTTTCATGGGAATTGGACATGTCATCGTCTTTTCCATCATTTCCAGCAGTTTGGCTACAGGCAACTGGGGCTACTTCCTTTTTGGTAGAACTTCCTTTCTGAGACTTGCGCTCCTTCAATTCACGCGCTCGTGCTGCCAGAGCAGAAGTGGGCTTTCTTTCTACTTCCACGTTTTCCTCACTGTCACACAGGCATTTCCACAGCTCTCTTCGTGGGAGGTACTTTCGCTCTTGGGAGCGTCCACGTTTGGTAACAGAATATCTGATCTGTCCTTCCGAGATTTGGAGAAGGCACTTGTCTTGGGGTGATGTTATGATGTGTATCCCATATCGCTGCCTATGCCCAGAAATTAATTCTTGTGCCTTTCTATGCCTCTAAACTGAGCCTGAGAGGGGGAAGGAAAAAAAACTGAGCAAAACTTTCTCAAACCAGTTTGCAGCTTGTTCAAGGTCACATAAATGTAGGAGGGGTATTTTTTTCCCAGCTTCGGCAAGGGAGCGAGGAAGCACCCGGCTTGCTGCTTTCCAGTCAGCTTTTGGCCAGTTTTTTTCCAGTTTTCTTGTTCTCCGGAGAGAGAGACTGAGAGTTGGACTTTGCTTTTTTCTTCTCTAGAATTCCGGATTTTCTCCCTTTGCTACTGGACTGCTTTGAACCTCAGAGCACATCGGGAGGACTTTCCATTGGGCACAGAGGGCCTGGCCCTGGGCCAAGCCCCAGCTCCGAGGAGACCAAAGGGAGGACTCTAACGCTTTCCCAGGTTTTTCCTCCACAGCGAAAGATTTTACCATTTAACCTCATTTTCCTTTCCCGTGTGTTTGTTAAATAAATAGTTTTATCTTCTTCACTTTCCTTCGAGGAAAATTTTTTTTTTTCCCGAACCTGGTGGGGGAGGGGTGGTTGTGCCTTCTCTCAGAGGATATATTTTTAAATTTGGCAAAACTGGTACAAATTTAGTGGCGCCCAACTCTGGGGCTCGAAGGAAAGTGAAAAACCTGTGCTAATTACATTTTGGTTTGAATTTACTTATTCTGTGCTGGGGTAAAATAGTCATCATGTTGGTTGAGTTCATAACATTCCTCTGGCTTGATATATTCATGTATTTCTGGTCCATAGGCTTGTTTAAGGTACTAGTGCCTTTCTGATCCCTAGGCTTATTTGCCTATCCACAACTTGGTCCAATCTTATCCTTGATAAGGAATTTTTGCAGAGCAGGGACACGAATTCAGATTTCTATTTTGCTGTGCTCGGTGATAATGATTTATAAGAAGTTGACAGAGGTACAGGCAGCTGTTCGAGGTGTGTATGATAAATGGTTTCTCCCTCCTAACACCAGTCCTAGCTTCGGTAGCCTGTTTTGGGAATTTATTAGTGATTGCACCCAGATTGTGAAAAGAGGAGGGGTCGGGGTTTCCCTTCCCTTTAAATTTGATAGGTTATCTTTTGAGAATGTTCAGTTTCCCCTGGATGTTAAAGAGACCACCTTCCTGGTATTTCTGGTATTTTATCTGGTAAGCTTCCTCAATGTCGTTCGCAGCTTGTCTAGGATAAGAGCTCAGATTTCCCGGGTGACTGATGAGACACCTGACCCAGAGGTGGAACATCCTGAGGGGTGTGGGGAAGAGGGAGGATATAGGCCAAATCCTGAAGAAATTCTCTGACCCAATGGTTTGCAATTTTTCCCCTGAACAAGTTCAGAAACCAGCCGAGGTGGCGAAATATCTGAAAGAGAAATACAATGACAATTCTTATGAGAACAAGCTCCTTGCAATATGTTGGGTCTTGGCATATGCCTATCGCACAGTGCAGCCAGTAAGGGTAGAGAGGAAGGAAGATCAATCAGCAAAGCCTGCAGCCACCCCAGTCACTCAGGCTGCAGCCACACCAGACAGCAAGCCCAAACCAGATGGAGAGTCTAAGCCACTGACAGTGGCTCCTGTTACAAGGAAAAAGCACACAACCAAAACTGATCTCCCAGCGAAAGATGAGGATAATGGAGGGGAAGGAACCTCAAAAGATGCAGGGGAAGGAACCTCAAAACCACCGACTCAGGCACAGAAACCATTACTGAGTCCATGTCCATAAAAGACCTTCACAGCCTAAGAAAGGATTACACCCGACGGTCTGATGAATCCATAATAAGTTGGATGGTCCCTATTTGGGATGCGGCAGGTGATGATGTGATGCTGGAAGGTGCTGAAGCGAGGCATTTGGGATCCCTGTCACATGATCCAGTGATCGACCAAGCGATGAAAAGGAGGGCTGACTCTACCAATGTCTGGAGACGAGTATTGCCAGGCGTGACTGAAAGATATATGTGTGGAGATGATCTCTGCATTCAGCAAACCCAGTGGAAGACCATAGAACACAGGATTCAACGCCTGAGAGAACTAGGGGTGGTAGAGATTGTCTTCACAAATGACCCAGGATTGAGGAGTCCAGACCGGGCCAGAGTTATTCCATATATTTGGTGAAAACTCATACAACTTGGGCCACCAGAATACGCTTCTGCTTTAGCAATAATGAAACCGGACTATGGTGCGAATGAGACTATGCAGGATATGGCAGTGAAGCTCCGAGCATATGCAGACTCTGAGCATGGCCCAACACATGCAAGAATCGCAGCTGTGGAAACACATGTGCAGAAAATGGAAGATAAGATGGAGAAGAATCACCAGGAGATGAAAGAGTGCCTTCTCCACGGACGTTCCCCAGTGAGAAAGTACATCCCAAAAAGTGAGCTATGGGATTTCCTGTGTGACAGTGGGGAAAACATGAGGAACTGGGGTAGACAACCCACTTCTGCTCGGGCAGCACGAGTGCGTGAATTGAAGGAGCGCAAGTCTCAGAAAGGAGGATCTACCAAAAAGGAAGTAGCCCCAGTTGCCTGTAGCCAAACTGCTGGAAATGATGGAAAAGAGGATGATATGTCCAATTCTCATGAAGGAACCTCTAAGATACAGGCCCAGGGAAAGAAGGATAACCAGGCATAGAGGGGCCCTGCCTCTAGCCAGGTAGAGGTTAGGGAAAACCGTGTTTTTTGGACTGTGTGGATTCGTTGGCCTGGTACATCAGAACCACAAAAATATGATGCCTTGGTTGACACCGGTGCGCAGTGTACAATAATTCCATCACAGAATGTGGGGGTAGAATCTGTTTCTATTTCTGGTGTAACAGGTGGATCACAAGATTTGACCCTGGTGGAAGCTGAGGTGAGCCTGACTGGAAATGAGTGGAAGAAACATCTCATTGTGACTGGCCCAGAGGCCCCATGCATTTTGGGCATAGACTTCCTCTGGAATGGGTATTTTAGAGACCCAAAGGGACTCAGGTGCTCTTTTGGAATAGCTGCTGTGGAGACAGAGGGCATTAAGCAATTGAACCCTTTGCCTGGACTATCAGAGAACGCATCTGCAGTAGGCCTTCTGAAGGTGGAAGAACAAAGAGTACCAATTGCTACCTCGACAGTGCATCACTGACAGTACCGGAAAAATCGAGATGCTGTGATTCCCATCCACAAGATGATCCGTGAGCTGGAGAGTCAAGGGGTGGTCAGCAAGACCCACTCACCCTTCAATAGTCCCATTTGGCCTGTGCGCAAATCTGAAGGAGAATGGAGATTGACTGTGGACTATCGTGCCTTGAATGAAGTGACTCCACCATTGAGTGCTGCCATGCCGGGCATGTTGGAGCTCCAGTATGAGCTGGAGTCCAAAGCAGCAGAGTGGTATGCCACTACTGAAATTGCTAATGGATTTTTCTCCATTCCTCTGGCAGCAGAGTGCAGGCCTCAGTTTGCCTTCACCTGGAGGGGTGTGCAGTACACCTGGAATCGATTGCCCCAGGGGTGGAAGCACAGTCCCACCATCTGCCATGGACTAATCCAGACTGCCCTAGAAAAGGGTGAGGCTCCAGAACATTTGCAGTACATTGATGACATCATTGTGTGGGGGAACAATGAAGCCGAAGTGTTTGAGGAAGGAGAAAAAATTATCCGGATTGTCCTGGAAGCTGGTTTCGTCATCAAGAAGAGCAAAGTCAAGGGACCTGCTCAAGTGATCCAGTTCCTGGGAGTAAAGTGGCAAGATGGACGGCGTCAGATTCCCACTGAAATTGTCAATAAGATCACAGCAATGTCTCCACCAACCAACAAGAAGGAAAGACAAGCTTTCCTAGGTGCCATAGGCTTTTGGAGGATGCATATTCCTGAGTACAGCCAGATTGTGAGTCCTCTTTACCTGGTTACCCGCAAGAAGAACAATTTCCATTGGGGCCCCGAACAGCAACAAGCTTTTGCTCAAATCAAGCAGGAAATCGCTCATGCGGTAGCCCTTGGCCCAGTCAGGACAGAACCCGAAGTGAAGAACGTGCTCTACTCTGCAGCCGGGAGCCATGGCCTGTCCTGGAGACTTTGGCAGAAGGTGCCTGGTGAGACTCAAGGTCGACCACTGGGGTTTTGGAGCCGAAGCTACAGAGGGTCTGAAGCCAACTACACCCCAACAGAGAAGGAAATCTTGGCAGCCTATGAAGGAATCCAAGCCGCCTCAGAGGTAATTGGAACTGAGGTACAACTCCTCCTTGCACCCCGACTACTGGTGCTGGGGTGGATGTTCAAAGGAGATGTTCCCTCTACCCACTATGCCACCAACGCCACATGGAGCAAATGGATTGCTCTCATCGCACAGCGCGCCCGTATCAGAAAACTGAATCGCCCTGGGATTTTGGAAATAATCACAAACTGGCCAGAAGGTGAAAACTTTGGTCTCGCTGATGAAGAAGAACAAGTGACACGTGCTGAAGAAGCTCCACCATACAGCCAACTGCCATCAGAAGACACACACTAAGCTCTTTTCACCGACGGTTCTTGTCGCATTGTAGGGATGAAACGAAAGTGGAAAGCAGCCGTATGGAGTCCCACATGACGGGTTGCCGAAGCTACTGAAGGAGAAGGTGGATCAAGCCAACTCGCTGAACTCAAAGCTGTTCAACTAGCCCTGGACATTGCTGAAAGAGAGAAGTGGCCAAAGCTCTACCTCTACACTGATTCATGGATGGTAGCCAATGCTCTGTGGGAATGGTTAGAAAAGTGGGAAAAAGCTAATTGGCAGTGTAGGGGAAAACCAATCTGAGCTGCTGAAGAGTGGAAAGACATCGCTGCTTGAGTAAGAAAACCGGTTGTGAAAGCTACCATGTAGATGCCCATGTCCCCAAGAGTAGGGCTAATGAGGAACACCAAAACAACAAGCAGGTAGATCAGGCTGCAAAGATAGAAGTGTCACAGGTAGACTTGGACTGGAAACACAAGGGAGAGTTGTTCCTAGCTCGATGGGCCCATGATGCCTCAGGCCATCAGGGCAGAGATGCTACCTATAAGTGGGCACGAGACCCAGGGGTGGATCTAACCATGGACAGTATCTCCCAGGTGATCCATGATTGTGAGACATGCGCTGCAATCAAGCAGGCCAAGCGAGTGAAGCCCCTGGGGTACGGCTGGCGGTGGTCCAAATACAAGTATGGGGAGGCCTGGCAGATTGATTACATCACACTGCCTCAAACACGCCAAGGCAAGCGCTATGGGCTCACAATGGTAGAAGCCCCCACAGGATGGTTGGAGACCTACCCTGTGCCTCACGCTACTGCCCGGAACACCATCCTGGGCCTTGAAAAGCAAGTCCTTTGGAGGCATGGTACCCCTGAGAGAATTGAATCTGACAATGGGACTCATTTTAAGAACAGCCTTATTAACACCTGGGCTAGAGAACATGGCATTGAGTGGGTGTACCACATCCCTTACCATGCACCAGCTGCAGGCAAAGTGGAACGGTGCAATGGATTGTTGAAAACCACTTTGAAGGCACTAGGTGGAGGAACTTTCAAAAATTGGGAACAGCATCTAGCAAAGGCCACCTGGTTAGCTAACACCCGAGGTTCCACCAATAGAGCTGGTCCAGCCCAAACTGGATCCCTGCATACAACAGATGGAGATAAGGTCCCAGTAGTGCATGTCAGAGGTCTGTTAGGAAAGACTGTGTGGATAAATTCTGCCTCGAGTACAGACAATCCCATCTGTGGGGTCGTCTTTGCTCAGGGACCTGGTTGCACATGGTGGGTAACGCAGAAAGATGGAACAACGCGTTGTGTACCGCAGGGAGATCTGATTGTTTTGTGAAAACCACCTGTAGTGTGAAATGCTTGTATACCCCTGCTTGCTGATTGTCACTGTCACGGTTCGTATATAGCTGTGTGTATATATATATATATATGTATTAATGTGTGTGTAGAATTAGAATATCTTAGTTTGGGCATTGAGCCAACAATATGGGATAAGGGGTGGAATGTCTTGGGATGACGTTATGATGTGTATCCCATATCGCTGCCTATGCCCAGAAATTAATTCTTGTGCCTTTCTATGCCTCTAAACTGAGCCTGAGAGGGAGAAGGAAAAAAAAACTGAGCAAAACTTTCTCAAAGCAGTTTGCAGCTTGTTCAAGGTCACATAAATATAGGAGGGGTTTTTTTTTTCCCCAGCCGCGGCAGGGGAGCGTGGAAGCACCCGGCTTGCTGTGTTCCAGTCAGGTTTTGGCCAATTTTTTTCCAGTTTTCTTGTTCTCGGGAGAGAGAGACTGAGAGTTGGACTTTGCTTTTTCCTTCTCTAGAATTCCGGATTTTCTCCCTTTGCTACTGGACTGCTTTGAACCTCAGAGCACATCAGGTGGACTTTCCATTGGGCACAGAGGGCCTGGCCCTGGGCCAAGCCCCAGCTCCGAGGAGACCAAAGGGAGGACTCTAACGCTTTCCCAGGTTTTTCCTCCACAGCGAAAGATTTTACCATTTAACCTCATTTTCCTTTCCCGTGTGTTTGTTAAATAAATAGTTTTATCTTCTTCACTTTCCTTCGAGGAAAATTTTTTTTTTTTCCCGAACCTGGTGGGGGAGGGGTGGTTGTGCCTTCTCTCAGAGGATATATTTCTAAATTTGGCCAAACTGATACAGCACTCTTTCATCTCCGGGTGATTCTTCTCCATCTTATCTTCCATTTTCTGCATACATGTTTCCACAGCTGCAATTCTTGCATGTGTTGGGCCATGCACAGTCTGCATATACTCGGAGCTTCACTGCCATATCCTGCACAGTCTCATTCGCAGCATAGTTCGGTTTCATTATTGCTAAAGCAGAAGCATATTCTTGTGGCCGAAGTCGTATGAGTTTTCGCCACATGAATGGATTAACTCTGGCCCGGTCTGGACTCCTCAATCCTGGGTCATCTGTCAAGACAATCTCTACCACTCCTAATTCTCTCAGACATTGGATCTCTTGTTCTATGGTCTTCCACTGGGTTTTCTGCAAATGGAGATCATCTCCACAGAGATCTATCCCTCGTGCCATTCAATATCTGTCTCCAGAGACTGGCAGAGTCAGCCCTCCTTATCATCGTTTTTTCGATAACTGGGTGACGTGACAGGGATCCCAAATGCCTTGCTTCAGCACCGTCCAGCATCACATCATCACCTGCAGCATCCCAAATACGGACCATCCAACTTATTATGGAATTATCAGACCTTCAGGTGTAATCCTTTCTTAGGATGTGAAGGTCCTTTATGGACATGGACTCAGTAATGGTTTCTGTGCCTGAGTCCGTTGGTGGTTTTGAGGTTCCTTCCCCTGCATGTTTTGAGGTCCCTTCCCCTGCATTGTCTTTATCGTTCACTGGGTGATCAGTTTTTGTTGTGTGCTTTTTTCTTGTGACAGGAGCTGCTGTCAGTGGCTTAGACTCTCCATCTGGTTTGGGCTTGCTGTCTGGTGTGGCTGCAGCCTGAGTGACTGGGGTATCTGCAGGCTTTGCTGATTTATCTACCTGCCCCTCTACCTTTACCTGCTGCAATGTGCGATAGGCATATGCCAAAGCCCAACATATTGCAAAAACCTTTTTTGCTCAGAATTTTTATTGTATTTCTCTTTCAGATATTTTGCCACCTCAGCTGGTTTCTGAATTTGTCCATACGGGAAATCCCAAACTATTGGGTCAGAGAATTTCTTTAGGGTTTGGCCCATATTCTCCCATTCTCCACACCACTCAGGTTGTTCCACCTCTGGGTCAGGTGTCTCGGCAGTCACCCTGGAAATCTGAGCTCTCATTCTAGACAAGCTGCAAACCACATAGAGGAAACTTACCAGATTAAATACCAGGAGGGTGGTCTCTTTAACATCCAGGGGAAACTGAACATTCTCAAAAGATAACCTATCAAATTTAAAGGGAAGGGAAACCCCGTCTCCTCATCTTCTAACAATCTGGGTGCAATTACTAATAAATTCCTAAAACAAGCTACTGAAGCTAGGACTGGGGTTAGGACGGAGGTGTCGGGTTCTCCCCCCCCCCTCCTTCCCCCCCCCTTGCCATGTAGCCCTGGCAGAGGGGCCCTGAGGGCACAGACACGAGGTTTCCCTGCCCCTGGTCAGCCTCGTTCCCCATTGGTTGGTTTGTGTTTCCCTGCGCGGGCAGGGACCCTGAGTCCAGACTGTGCGAGTTCCTCAGCAGAGCTCCGGCCATGCGGCTGGGGAAATAAACATCTCTGAAACATCTAGCAAGAATCTGTCCAGATATATATTTCTTTTCCACGGAACTCCTGGTTTGATATAGGCATGTTACAGTATCCCCGCTATAACAAATGGTGGTGAATTGAGAGCAGAACGATCCCCGATCACTAAGCGACTGATTTGTGTGAGTAAACCCTAGAAACTTTGGATTCCTCTTCTCGGTTTTGTTTTGCTATACCATATCTAAACTATGGAGGAACCGTGGGAAGAGTCTTGGCTTTCAGAGCCACATATGGACATTTATCTTAAACTTGAAAAGATTCTTGAACAACGATTTGTAAATTTTAGCTTGATTCAAGCTCAGAAAGAACTGAAACACTTCCTGGCATGGTTGTTTAAGAACTTTTTCTATGTTTCTTGGGATTTAATTCTTACCAAGGAGTTTTGGAACACCGCTTAGACTGAGTTAATTTTTGAGTCAAAATATATGCAGATGGAAGAATATTTTTGTGAATATTATTTAATTACCGAGACTGTTGAGCAATGTCAGCTGTGTCCTGGCGAAGGGAAGCCTGCCTCAGGGACCATGCGACCCAGGCCACGTGCACCGAGCGCTCTGCGAGCAGCAGCGAGGCAGTTCCCACGCGCGGGCGGAGCCCCAAGAGCCGCAGTGTTGGTGGCGGAGAGAGGCGCGGCGAGATCCGGCGGTGCTCGCCCACCTCCTCTCCGCGCGTGGTGGAGCGAGCCCCGTGAACACCCGAACGAGGGGGGCGGCGCGAGGACAGTGGCTGGCGGCGGTGGAGCAGGGCGGGGGCGGGGGGGTCATCGCTTGGGGGTCAGGCCGAGATGCAGCACCTGGCAGCGGCAGCAAAGCTGCGACCTGAGGAGGCGACGCACGGAGAACTGAGCAGCACGGCACGGCCCAGCCCACGCACCCCCGAATGCGACCTCGGGAGGAGCGCGCAGGCACCAGCAGCCCCGACAGTTCCAACATGGGAGCGACCGAAAGAGAGAGCAAAGATGCAGCGAGACAGAAAACAGCAGCCACTCGGAAAAAGGAAAAGATCATAGTAGCTAAGATCTTAGGGATAGTGAAATGGTATAATGTTAAACAAAATTATGGTTTTATAACAAGGTGTGACAACCAGCAAGACATATTCATGCATAGAACTGCTATTAAGAGAATAAACCTGAAAAATGCATCCCAAGCTTGGGAGATGGAGAGGTGGTGGAATTCAAAATCATACAAGGTAGAAAAGGGTTACAAGCATCGCAGGTCACTGGGCCTGATGGTCTTCCTGTGAAAGGCAGTATATATGCAAAAAATCATAGTCATGTTAGACAATATCTCCATTGTAAGTCCCCCCACAGTCTCCCTTTCCTAATCCCACCTTTCCCTTTTACCCTATGTCCTATTACCCCCAGTGTATTCCCAATCTGTTTTTTCATCCATGGTTTCCCTCACAAAACCATGCCTTTGCCAGTTGTTTCCCCAAAAATCCCTTTCCAATGCCGAGTGGGGGATGAAGAGGGGGAGGGAAGAAATTAAACCCTCTCCTGCCTCAATTTCCTCACAAAGCATGCTCAGAGAGTTCTGTCTCCCTTCTGTCAGCCCTAAGATGTTCCAGAGAATCTGTTTGGACATTTAAAGACTCAGGAGGGTGGCTTGTTTTGTTTTGTAACTGTTCTTGTTATGTTTATCCAGTTGTTTTCAGTGTTAAGTTTTACAATGCTTTTGTTAAAAATAAACGGGTGAAATGTTGGGGTCTCCTCCCCCTGCCATGTAGCCCTGCGAGAAAGGCCCTGAGGGCCCAGACACACGGGGTTTCCCTGCCCCTGGTCAGCCTCGTTCCCCATTGGTTGGTTTTCTGCTTCCCTGCGCAGGCAAGGACCCTGAGGCAGACTGTGAGGGTTCCTCGGCAGACCCCCGGCCATGCGGCTGGGGAAATAAACATCTCTGAAACATCTAGCAAGAATCTGCCCACATATATATATTTCCTTTCCACGGGGCTCCTGGTTGGATATAGGCGTGTTGCAGTATCCCCGCTGTAACACGAAGTAACCATTTAACATATACACTTCCAACGGCTGCCTGTACCTCTGTTAACTTCTTTTAAATCATCACCGAGCATAGCAAAATAGAAATCCTGATTCGTCTCCTTTCTCTGTAAAATTTACATATCAGGGACAAGATTGGAGCAAGTTGTGGATAGGCAAACAACCCTAGGGACCAAAAAAACACTAGTACCTCAATGAAGCCTAAGGACCAAAAAGACATGAGTACATCAAGCCAGAGAGACAGTATGAACTCAACCAACATGGTGTCTACTTTACCCCAACACAGAATAAGTAAATTCAAACCAAAATGTAATTAGCACAGGTTTTTTCACTTTCCTTTGAGCCACGCAGTTGGGCGCCACTAAATATGTGCCGGTTTGGCCAAATTTAGAAATATATCCTCTGAGAGAAGGCACAACCACCCCTCCCCCCACCAGCTTTGGGAAAAAATAAATTTTCCTCGAAGGAAAGTGAAGAAGATAAAATTATTTATTTAACAAACACACGGGAAAAGGATAATAATGCTAAATAATAAAATTTTTCTGTGAAGGAAAAACCTGGGAAAGTGTTAGAGTCCTCCCTTTGGTTTCCTTGGAGCTGGGGCTTGGCCCAGGGCCAGGCCCTCTGTGCTCGGTGGAAAGTCCTCCTGATGTGTTCTGATATTGAAGCAGTCCAGCAGAAAAGGGAGGAAATCCTAAATTCCAGGGAAGGAAAAAAAGTTCAACTCTCAGTCTCTCTATGAAGAAAAAGAAGCTGAAACTGGCCAAAAACTGACAGGGGAACAGCAAGCCAGGTGCTTCCTCACTCCCCTGCCGCACCTGGGAAAAAAAATTGCTATCTGTGTGTGACCTTGAACAAGCTGCAAACTGCTTTGAGAAAGTTTTGCTCAGTTTTTTCCTTCCCCCTCTCAGGCTCAGTTTAGAGGCATAGAAAGGCACAAAATTTATTTCTGGGCATAGGGCAGAGATATGGGATACACATCATAACGTGACCCCAAGACAGCTTGTTAAACTTTTTGGGACCGTGTGAATACAGAGTTTCCAAAGACAGAGCACGGATTGCCAAGGAAGCAGTAGTTTACTTGGGACTTGAGATCTCCCGTGGACACCGACGGCTCAGGGAAGAACAGAAAGAAGCCATCTGCCGACTTCCAGAGCCACACACTGTGAGAGATGCAGTCTTTCCTGGGAATGGTAGGTTGGTGTTGATTGTGGATAGCAAATTATGGGTTGTTGGTGAAACCCTTGTATAGAGCAATAAAAGCAGCTGAAAATGGCGTTATAATTTTGACTGAAAGCACAAGGGCTGCATTTAAACACCTGAAACACTCTCTGTCAGCTCCAGCACTCGGCTTACCAGACTTGACTAAGCCTTTTGAACTTTTTACACATGAGACACTCAATGTGTCACTGGGCGTATTAGCACAGTGCCTCGGAAGCCAATGGAGGGCTGTGGCCTACTTTTCCAAACAGCTAGACAATGTTAGCCAAGGGTGGCCTGGGTGCTTGAAAGCCGTGGCGGCTACTGTCATCCTGATTGTCATTGGTTAGCAAGCATAGTCCCGGAAGGGATGTCCTTGCTAAGGGGTGCTTACAGTTTCCTCTGGGACCTGATAGAACCTATCAGCTGGCCAGTTTGAATATGGACAATTCTTTAAGCCACTTAAAGTTGTCACCACCTCTGTGATACACACTTAAGAATAGACAAACTCCCTCCCCAGGCTCTCTCTCGTTTTCGGTGCTGGGACAGGTGGCTGCGGGGCCCAGTGGGCCCGGCCAGGCCCTGCTCGGGCCAGGCCAGGCCGGGCCACAGCTCCAGGATGACCCCCCCCAGCAGGGCGGTGGGCAGCCAGAGCAGCTCGGAAATCCCCCTCCCCTTTCCACTGCGGCCAAGATTTCAGCAAAAGCAGCACCTCTGTCCAGCAGAGGTCAGGTGACCAACAGTGATAAGCCACACAGCTGCAAGGCCGAGGTGAGATTAACCCTTTTATTGCTGTGAAGAGCTGAAAACCTGAGGGAAGAGAAAGAGGAGATGCTTAAAGCTGAAAGTCTGTTGTGAAGCTATGATAGATCAGAGTATCCCGTTGTAATTTCATGAAGATATGGGGGGTGGAGTGTTCAACTCGTAAGCAGAAGCACCTGAGCTGAGATAGGCAGATGCTGACGCAGCTGTAATTTCATGAGACATTTGGACAGGGAAAGATGGAAGCGATGAGGACTTTTGCTCCAAATGGGAAAGGAGAAAACCTCAGTTCCTAGAGATGCTCCCAGAGATAGTCCTAACGATGAAGATGAGGAAGACCCTTTGCTCCCAGGGAAGGAGAAGGGCCTCTGTTTTTGTTTCTGAACGGCTCAACCTTAAAATTGTACCCCAAAAAACTTCAAGGGTGGACCCTCGAAAGCAGTTGCGGGAAAAGCTGCAAGTCGGGGGAAGAGACTCACATTGCAAGCAGAGAGACCTCTTCCTAAATGGACTGAACAATATTTGTAAGTGGGCGGCTGTCTCGTTGTGATACTGTTTTCATAGCATGAGCAAAAAGAGACTTCTCTTTCTAAATGGACTGAACAAGGTTATTATGGAAGTGGTAAACAGACTGAACATCTTAAGGGTTGTCTTTTTACCTTGTCAGTGGGAGAAGGGAGGAAGGTGGGGGGAGGAGGAGAGTTCTGAAGGTGGTATAATTTTTTTTCCCCCTCTTTTAGGTCTGTTGATGCCATGAAGATTTTTGCCCTTTCCTTTATACCCCTGTTATACCTTTTTACAACTTCTGTATTCCTAGTGCTTTTTTGCCTACATTCTTGGACTTGTTTGTTAAGCTAAGAGACAAAACATTTTAGAAGCTTCGTAGCCAGAGATCAGTGTGCCCCAGACCCCAAGGTCCTCTCCAGAACACATTCTGTAAACCAAGATAGAACCATCCAGGGGAGAGTTCCTTGGGGAAGGGGGCTCACTTGAGCCTCTTATTGGGGAATCTTTGATAGATATGCTAATTAGTAAAACCTATAATGCTATACCCAATGTTGGGGGGGGGAGAGGTGTGGAGACAGAAGACGAAGACAGAGATAGACTCGGTGGGGTACATCTCGATGTATATGACCTGGACGTGTACACCTAAGGATCCTTAAAATAAATACCAAGGTAAAATCCCTTTTCCCCTTCTAACCGTGTGTGACTCCTGATTTTAAGACCAGGAAAAGGCATCAGTTGCTGGCAACCACGAAGGGACCCTGAAGACCTTGAAACTCGCAGTCTTGGGTTGGAACACATCTTGCTTTGCCCCTTTCTTTGCCGGCAAATTACAGAGGGGCCGGAGCAACAATCTAAGACTGTGACCAGGACTTTAGGACCCAGCACGGAAAGAGGTGAGTGAAAAGGGGATCAGTACTTACTGAAACTGTGCTAGCACTAGGGAAGGAGATCTCCAAGGGGGTTGGAAAGGTTGGGGGCATAAAAGCCCACAAAAGGGGAAAGCTTAAACTTTTCCCCTGCGAACTGTGGAAAGGAGGGGACGCCCTCCGTTGAATCCACAGGAGCCCAGAGGCTGCATCTGAGGCAGCTGCAGGAGTGGCTCAGAGGTTGGTTGGTTGGTTGGTTGAGGCGTCAGGAAGTTGAGGGTTCGAATCCTTTTGAGACCAGATTTTCGCGCGCGCGCATTTACTGCTTGCTAAAACTAGTTGCTTTTTAGTGTTTTAAAGTGCTGTTTTGAAGTGTTTGTGTAGTAACCTAGATAAACTGCCTGGGAAATCGGAATTCCAAGGCCAGACTGCAGGTTGAATTCCGGAGTTGAGAGCTTTCCTCTGGCAGAGTTTTCCTGTCTGTGAGAAAACATGGGTGGTGTGAATGAAAAAATCCCTCCTAACAGCCCATTAGAGCTGATAATAAAACACTGGAAATGGCTGACAGGGCGAAAAACTACTTTGGATACCCGAGAATTGCTTAGACTGTCCACACGGGTTTGGCCAACTTTAAAACTAAGTCAAGGAAATTGGCCTCGCTATGGGAGTTTGGAAAATAACATCATTAATGACCTGATTGTAGAATTGAGATCATTACGTAGGTTTGATGAACTAAGATATGCAGAACTTTTTACTATGTATTTGAACAGGGAAGAAGCATATGTGGTAGACAAAAGTAATATGGAAATGACTTTGAGCAAGAGAAAGGGAAAGAAAAAGCCGCAGCAAGCTGACTCGTATACTAATACGGACAGAGAAATTGATATGACAGATACAGATATGGTAGCACCAGCTTTGCGCACCGAGGGGGGGTCTCCCCCCCCGGTTCAACCGCCGGGGCAGCCCGCACAGGGGGGGGGTGGGGGAGCGGTGGCTCCGCCGCCGCCGCCGCCCCCACCACCGCTGCCACCACCGCTGCTGCCGCCACCGCCTCCGGGGCAGCCCGCACAGGTGGGGGCGGGGGATGGGGGAGCAGTGGCTCCCCCACCGCCGCCGCCGCCGCCGCCGCCGCCACCACCGCCGGGGCAGTCCGCACAAGTGGGGGCGGGGGATGGGGGAGCAGTGGCTCCCCCATTACTGCTACCGCCACTGCCGCCGCCGCCGCCTCCGCCACCGCCTCCCCTGTCCCCGCCCCTGTCAGGGCGGGGGCAGGGGAGGGGGCAGGCGGCCGGCTCCAAGCAGGAGGAGCGGCGCGGGGCCCCCCCACCCCCAGACTCGTCAGGGGCGGAGGGCGAGTGCAGAGGTAGGAGAGATGCGGATTGGCCGCCGCCCCCTGACCGCCCCAGAGGCAGAGAAGAAGCAGGTATGCCACCGCCCCCTGACTTTTTCAGAGGCAGGGAAGGGGTGGATTGGCCGCTGCCCCCTGACTTTTCCAGGGGCGGAGAAAGAGCAGACTGGCCACTGCCCCCTGACCTCCCCAGAGGCAGAGAAGAGGCAGGTATTCCACCGCCCCCTGACCTTTCCAGAGTCAGGGAAGGGGTGGATTGGCCGCCGCCCCCTGACCTTTCCAGAGGCAGAGCCGGGGAAGAGGGAGGGGAAGGGGCAGGCTGGCCGCCTTTCCCCGAATACCCTGAACACAGAAGTGAAGGTAGAAATGGACACGGGCGATTGAGGCGGCATTCCCCAATCCAAAGAACCGCAAGTTTCCGAGCCAGAGGCAGGAGGAGCCGGTCGCTCTCCCCACCCTGCGGCACAGGCAGTGTTAAAGCTGAGGGCAGATGGGATGGCCCCGACCCAGGCGGCTCTTACAGAGCTAGGGACGGGAGAACCTGCTTGCAGCCCCTGCCTCCCTACCCCTCCACTGCCGCAAAGAGCGAGACAGTTCCTGATCAACATTTGCCTGGAACAAGTTTTAAAACCAATGAACCAATTTCAATTAAAAGCGAATGGGATGATTTTGATACAGATGGTTCTCACGGGGAGGGTGGTAGGAGAAGGGGCAGGATAGCCCGAGAAGCTATGAGAGCAGTCAGTCCCGTCGCTAAACACACAAGGTCCAAAACAGATAAAGGGGGGGAAGAAGAACTTGTGTTAGAAGCACCTCTGAGACAGGCTGTGGGAAATCAAGGAGTTATTTATATAAAAGTGCCATTTTCTCTCGGAGAATTACAGCAGTGGAAAAACTCAATTGGGAAGTACAGGGACAACCCAGAGAAAGTAGCTATGCGTGTAGAAATGGCCATAAAAACTCAAAACCCAGATTGGGGTGATCTAAATGTTATGCTAGATGAATTATTGGATAAAACAGAAAGAGAAATGGTCAACAAAGCTGCTATATCTGCTATAGAAACTCAAATTGCATCTGAGAGTCTTCAAGGGTCAGTTAATGATATCTATCCCTTATCTAACCCTAACTGGGATCCTAATGTCCCAGAACAGATGGAAAAGCTGAAGCGATACCAAAAATGGGTGGTTGTTGCATTAAAATGTGCCGTTCCTAAAGCAGTGAATTGGGCTAGGTTATATGAGATCAAACAAAATCCAAATGAGACCCCTACAGAATTTCTAAATAGGCTTAAAGAGGCTGCACAAAAATACACTACCTTAGACCCTGACTCACCTGAGCAGCAGATCCACCTGGCCTACCTGTTTATAGGTCAATCTGCTAATGACATAAAGAGAAAGCTGCAAAAGATAGATGGGCCACCGGATATAGGTAAATTGTTGACTGTAGCCTGGAAGGTATACCAGAACAGAGACTTAGCAGACAAAGATAAACATCATAAACCCCACTACAAGAAGAAGTATGATAAGGAAAAGTCATCTGACACGTCAAAAAGGGGTCCCTCTTTTCCCCTATCTGAGGACCAGTGTGCAATTTGCAAAAAGCGGGGGCACTGGAAAAATGAGTGTCCATCACGAGCAGAGAAGAAGCCCCCAGTTTCGGAACTAACTGTAAATACGGACTGACGGGGACCGAAGGTGACTACCCCAGCAGAGCCTTCGGTTGTAGCTAAGCTGGGGAATGATGATGTTGAATTTCTGGTTGATACAGGGGCAACATATTCTGTGTTAAATACTTTAAAAGGTAAACTGAGTCAAGACACTGTGGATGTGATTGGAGCTACAGGGGTAAGTGAAACAAGGCCTTTTTTCCAACCTTTAAAATTTAAATTGGGAAAACACTGGGTCACTCACCAGTTCCTGTATATGCCAAATTCCCCAATGCCTTTGTTAGGCAGAGATTTATTGGAAAAATTGGAAGCAGAAATTAAGTTTTCAAAAGAAGGGGGAGTGAAAGTTATAATCCCAGAATCTAAAATTATTGAAGCAGCTGCTATACTTGTACAGGAATGCCATGGAAAAATTCCCAAAGAAGTTGAAGAGGCTGTCATTCAAATAGTGTGGGCCAATGATTGTCCTGGGAGATCTAAAAAAGCTGAACCTGTGAGTATCACACTCAAAGCAGGGGCTACACCAGTAAGGCAAAGACAATATCCTCTGAAATTAGAAGCTCGCAAGGGATTAGTACCTGTGATCGAAAAATTTCTCAAATATGGGTTGTTAGTGGAGTGTGAATCCAGATACAATACACCAATCTTGCCAGTAAAGAAAGCTGATGGTAAAAGCTACAGGTTGGTACAGGATTTGAGGGAAATCAACAAGATAACAGAGGACATACACCCAGTGGTAGCGAATCCTTACACACTTCTGACAACACTAACAAATGAATTAGGGTGGTTCACTGTTTTAGATCTCAAGGATGCCTTTTTCTGCATTCCTGTGCATAAGAATAGCCAAGAACTCTTTGCTTTTGAGTGGGAGAATCCAGAAACAGGGAGGAAGACCCAGCTCACCTGGACAGTTTTACCACAAGGATTCAAAAACAGCCCGACCATATTCGGAAACCAGCTGGCAAAGGAGCTTGAGGACTGGAGGAAACATGAACCAGGAGGAGCGGTTCTCCAGTATGTTGATGACATCTTAATAGCGGCCAAGACACGAGATGACTGCATCGAGCTCACTGTAAGTCTGTTGAACTTTTTGGGCCAAAGTGGGTATCGGGTCTCGAAAGAGAAGGCACAGGTTGCCAGAGAAACAGTAGTATACCTGGGCCTGGAAATTTTCCGTGGACATCGACAACTCAGCAGAGAACGGAAGGAAGCCATCTGTCGACTTCCAGAGCCCCATACCATAAGGGAGATGCAGGCCTTCCTGGGAATGATAGGTTGGTGTCGCCTGTGGATATCAAACTACGGTATACTGGTGAGACCTTTATATGAGGTCCTTAAAGCAGCTGAAAAGGGGACAATTATGTGGACAGAGAATGCCAGGGCTGCATTTAAACAGCTGAAACATTCCTTGATGTCAGCCCCAGCTTTGGGGCTGCCGGACTTGACTAAACCTTTTGAACTCTTTACTCATGAGCGACTGAATGTTGCTCTGGGGGTACTGGCACAGCACCTTGGAGACCAGCGAAGAGCTGTGGCTTATTTCTCAAAACAACTAGACAATGTAGCCCAGGGTTGGCCAGGATGCTTGAAAGCTGTGGCAGCAACAGTCCTTCTGATACAGGAGGCCCGTAAATTCACCCTTGGGCAGCACATTGTCGTGTATGTACCCCATGCAGTGATAAATGTGCTGGAGCAAAAGGGGGGACACTGGCTCTCCCCTAGCAGGATGCTCAAATACCAATCTGTGTTGTTAGAACAGGACGATGTTACTCTAAAGACAACTTCAGTGGTAAACCCTGCAATATTTTTATCATCCACGTTACTCGACAGTGTGCCTGAGCATGATTGTTTGCAGACAATAGAGGAAACTTATTCCAGCAGACCAGACCTGAAAGATGTTCCTTTGAAAGATCCAGATTGGGAATTGTACACTGATGGGAGCAGCTTCATGAGAAACGGTAGGAGGATGACTGGTTATGCCGTAACCACCTCAGATAAGATCATTGAGGCAAAAGCTTTGCCTCCAGATGTATCATCACAGAAAGCTGAACTCATTGCACTAACAAGAGCTCTAGAACTGAGTGAGGGGAAGAAGGTGAACATATGGACTGATTCCAAATATGCCTTCAGTGTTGTTCATGCCCATGGAGCTATTTGGAAGGAACGTGGCCTGCTGACTGCTCAAGGTAATGAAGTTAAGCATGCTAAACAAATTCTTGCACTTTTACAGAGCATTTGGAAGCCTATGGAAGTGGCTATCATGCACTGCAAGGGTCATCAAAAAGGGAAAACAGCCCCCGAACTGGGAAATCGTTTTGCTGACGAAACAGCCAGGGGGATTGCAAAAAAAGGCATTTTTGCAGTGGTACCACAGAAAGAGATAGATTTGTCATCATTTACCCCAAAATATGATCAGAGGGATCACAAATTAATTAAGTTCCTTAAGGCTGAAATCAAAGAAGGTGGGTGGGCTGTTACCCCAGTAGGACAAGTCATAGTTCCACTCCTGATCCTTCTGGAAGTAGCCCAACGAGAGCATGAAAGTACCCACTGGGGATCAGAAAATCTTTTAAAACATCTGAGGAAAGTAGTGATAGGGAGAGGAATGACTGATATTGTACAATCCATAACAAGCAAGTGTGAAACCTGCTCTAAAAACATCCCAGACACAAGCAGGAGAGTTGTGTTAGGAGTGACAAAGACAGGAGATCTCCTGGGAGATTATTGGCAAATAGATTTTGCTGAGATGCCACGCAAAGAGGGATGCAGGTATATACTGGTACTGGTTGATATCTTCAGTGAATGGCCTAAGGCTTTCCCCTGTCGCACCAACACAGCAAAAGAAGTAGTGAAAGCTTTGCTCAATCATATAATACCAAGATTTGGGGTTCCTTTGGGAATGTCATCAGATAGGGGACCACATTTTGTTGCAACAGTGGTTGGGGAAGTTAGCAGGATTTTGGGACTTACCTGGGACCTGCACACACCATACAGGCCCCAGGCAAGTGGCAAAGTTGAACGCATGAATGGGACCCTGAAAACCCAGATTTGCAAGATTTGTCAAGAGACATCCATGACATGGGTTCAAGCCCTGCCTATAGCCTTGCTAAGAGTCCGCATACAGCCAAGGAGAAGGGACAACATCAGTCCCTATGAAATATTATATGGCAGGCCATACCAGGTTCCACATATCCCAGGGGAAATTCATATGAGAGGTAAAAATGATTTGCAGAAATATTTAATGGCTCTGAGTTCCACTTTGCAGAAGCTCCAGAGATTCGTCGTGTTATCCAAACCAATAGGATTGGACACACCTGCTCATCCATTCCAGCCTGGAGATTGGGTCTACATCAAGTGGTGGGACAGCGACCCCTTGCAAGCCAAGTGGAAGGGACCATTCCAAGTTTTGCTGACCACTTTTACTGCAGTCAAGGTTGCAGGCAAGGGACCGTGGATCCACTACTCCAGGGTGAAGAAAGCTTCTGCTCCCGAAATCACCGAGAAGACAGAGACTGATACAAATCAGAAAGATGCAGTCTAAACTGGTTTTTTTACATGTTTGCTGTTTGCCCAACTGGTAACTATGATTCAGGGTTCACCCCATGATTTGCATAAGACTGTGGTCCAAAATGTGTCCAAAATTCTTAATAAGAGCGATTGCTGGATCTGTACTCAGTTACCACCCCTAGATGGGAAGGGTCACTGGCCATTGATTGGCATTTTAATGGAAGAAAACCGCACTGAAACGTGGGAACCAATTAATAGCACCCTTCTGCCTCCCATTACCCTGAGTGGCCTGGTAGAGCGTGCAAACTATAAGGTTCCTTGTGCAATTGTAAATGCCACAGGAAAAACTGTTCTTCCTTCATATTGTCATCAGACCTATTTCAGGGAAATAATAGACCCAAGAATTGCAGCAAAGATGAAATTGACAGGGTGGAGACTGGCTCAGCCATTTGGGACAGGGTTGTATTGGATATGTGGTAATAAGGCCTGGAAAGTTATGCCTGTGAACAAAGACCAGGCTTGTGCTATTGGGGCTGTGGTCCCAAATATAACAATATTTGACCACCTTGAAAAACCACGTGAGAGGAGGAAAAGATCTCTTAATCCCCTCATTGAACGTCCCACACTTTTCCATAGCATAATCAGAGCCCTTATACCCGCTTATGGAGTCGTTGAACTGGAGAGGGCAATTGTAAACATCTCGGCTGTCATTGAACGTATTGAGCAGCATACTGCAGATGCAATTTCAGCCTTACAGGAGGAAGTTGACAGTCTGTCCCGTGCAGTTATGCAAAACAGGATAGCTCTCAATTTCATACTTGCTGCACAAGGAGGTGTATGTGCTATTGTCAATACCTCTTGTTGTTCTTATGTGGACCAAAGTGGAAGAATTAAGAAAGATTTGGATGAAATTTGGAAGGGAACTCAAATTCTACATGAAGTGGCTTCTAAAAATAACACTTTAAAATTTGATCATATTTTTGATACCCTCACCTCATGGTTACCAAACTGGGCCTGGGTAAAAGAAATATTCATAATAGTTGTAATTGTAGTTATTATCTATGTAATTTCCTGTGGAGCAGCCGGTTGTGTAAACCGGTTCTGCGGGTAAAAATAGAATAGAGTAGAGTAGAGTAGAGACTAGACAAGATAAAGTTTTGTTAGTCTCTAAAAGGGGGGAAATGATGCCATGAAGATTTTTGCCCTTTCCTTTATACCCCTGTTATACCTTTTTACAACTTCTGTATTCCTAGTGCTTTTTTGCCTACATTCTTGGACTTGTTTGTTAAGCTAAGAGACAAAACATTTTAGAAGCTTCGTAGCCAGAGATCAGTGTGCCCCAGACCCCAAGGTCCTCTCCAGAACACATTCTGTAAACCAAGATAGAACCATCCAGGGGAGAGTTCCTTGGGGAAGGGGGCTCACTTGAGCCTCTTATTGGGGAATCTTTGATAGATATGCTAATTAGTAAAACCTATAATGCTATACCCAATGTTGGGGGGGGAGAGGTGTGGAGACAGAAGACGAAGACAGAGATAGACTCGGTGGGGTACATCTCGATGTATATGACCTGGACGTGTACACCTAAGGATCCTTAAAATAAATACCAAGGTAAAATCCCTTTTCCCCTTCTAACCGTGTGTGACTCCTGATTTTAAGACCAGGAAAAGGCATCATGTTAATAAACTTCTTTATATTCTTTCAAGTTTGGTGCCTGCTTTGAGTTTCTCCTAATTCTTATCTCACAGAAGATAAACAGTAATGAGTATTTTAGACAAAACCACTACACGAAATTGGTGTTTCTGCCCAGTTATAAACCCAACCCGCGACACTGATTCAAGAGGCCCAAAAACTCACTGATTTACTACAATATGGATAAGGATCTAGTATCGATATCCAACTTAGATGGACAAAAACTCTCTAACAGTTTAAAGTTAGAAAGTATATGTTTATTGGCACAGTTACAGAGTCTATTTATCCACAAAAGTTATGAATATCCAAAATACAAATACATATTTATGACAATGACCCTTCCTATTCTCCACTTCGTATGGAAATTAGCTTTAATGTCATTAAGCATGCATAGTATAGTTTCTAAATTGGGTCGGTGGTCATCATTAATTGAGGAGTGGTCTTAATGATGAAGGTATAATACTCTTCTTCACTTTGAACTTTCCACCTTTCTGGGTTTTGACAATAAAAATGGCCTCTTGGGGAACATCCAGTTTCTTCCTTATGACTTCTGAATATTATCCAGATGGGAAAAATTAGCAATTGTTTAGATTTCTTTAGATCTATTTATCCGTGTTTTCTGGTTCTCATTATAAACACAGCTAAGCAAATATAGAAAGACAATTAATTACCTGCAACTTAAAAGCTTATTTCTAACTTAACTCTTATTAACTCTTAATTAGTCTCAGCTGGACTCACTTCCTCTAACTAATTCTAGCAAAACTAATCTTTAACTAAAATCTTAGAATCTAAATTTTTCCTTTAAAGTCTGTGTTTCATCACCCTTGGACAACACATTGTAGTGTATGTGCCACATGCAGTAGCAACTGTACTGGAACAGAAAGGAGGATATTGACTATCCGGCAACCGAATGCTTAGATATCAGTCACTGCTGTTAGAACAGGATAATGTTACCCTGAAAACAACTTCTGTTGTTAACCCTGCCATGTTTCTGTCCTCTACCTTAACCGACGATGTGCCTGAGCATGACTGTTTGCAGACAGTCAAGGTCTATTCCAGCAGACCAGACCTGAAGGACGTGCCCCTAGAAAATCCAGACGGGGAGCTGTTTACAGATGGAAGCAGCTTCATGAGAAATGGTAAACGAATGACAGGTTATGCAATAACAACCCAGGACAAGGTCATCAAGGTGAAGGCCCTGCCAGCAGATGTGTCATTGCAGAAAGCTGAACTGATTGCATTGGCGAAGGCCCTAGACCTGAGCGAAGGAAAGAAGGTAAATATATGGACTGACTCTAAATATGCATTTAGTGTTGTCCATGCCCATGGAGCCATCTGGAAGGAGAGAAGACTGTTGAATGCTCAAGGTAACCAGATCAAACACGCTGAGCAAATTCTTGCCCTCTTAGAGAGCATCAGAAAAACCCACAGAAGTAGCTATCATGCATTGTAGGGGTCACCAGAAAGGGAAAACCACTCCAGAATTGGGAAATCACTTTGCTGATGAAACAACAAGAAGGGCTGCAGAAAAAGGTATTCTTGCAGTAATTCCACAAAAAAAGATTGATTTGTCAGGATTCGCCCCAAAATATGATCAGGCAGACCACAAATTATTTAGGTTTCTTAAGGTTGGGATCACAGAAAATGGATGGGCTGTTGCACCTGCAAATCAGGTTGTAGTCCCACCTCTAATCCTTCAAGAGCTAGCTCTAAGAGAACATGAAAGCACACATTTTGGGGTTGAAAGTCTTCTGAAACATCTGAAAGAGGAAGTAAAAGGAAAGGGAATGACAGATACTATACAATCAGTAGTGAGTAAGTATTAAATCTGCTGCAAAAAACAATCCTGATATGAGGAAAAGAGTTGTGTTAGGAGTAACAAAGGCAGGGGATATTCCTGGAGATTACTGGCAAATAGACTTTGCTGAGTTACCTCGTAAAGAAGGATACCTGTACATACTGGTGTTGGTTGACACCTTCAGTGGAGGGCCTGAAGCTTACCCCTGTCGCACTAACACAGCCAAGGAGGTGGTGAAAGTTTTGCTTAATCATATAATACCAAGGTTTGGGGTTCCTTTAGGTATGTCTTCAGACAGGGGACCACATTTTGTTGCAAATGCGATTCAAGAAGTTAGCCAGATTTTGGGAATTGCTTGGGATCTGCACACACCTTACAGACCCCAAGCAAGCGGTAAGGTGGAACGCATGAATGGGACCCTTAAGGCACAAATTAGCAAAATTTGTCAAGAGACATCCATGACATGGGTTCAGGCCTTGCCTATAGCTTTACTGAGGATCTGCATACAACCGAGGCAGAGGGATAATGTGGAGTATGCCCAGCCCTTGCCCTGGAGGGATCTCTGCTGAGATAAGAGATTTCGCAATTGCCCAGCAGGACTCCCTGGAAAGGCAACCACTTTGGTCACGGCGAAGAAAGGCAGACCCACAATCCTTTAGGAGACACTATGCAGATCATTCTGTAACCCATTGGTCTGTTCCCATCCCAGATCCTCTGTAACCCATTGGCCTTTACTGATCCCCTGTATCCCTATAAAAGCAAGCTCTCTGGGGCCCCTGGAGAGAGAGGGTTCTCGTCCCTGGCTTTCCCCTTCGCTGGAGGGGACCCACAATAAAGCTACCTCCGTGCGGAACCAGCCACATGAGCCTTCTCGTCTCTCTCTCTGGTCTGGCTTGGCCTGGAGGCTGCCCTGCAGAGCTGAGTTGGAATCACCAGCTGATAATCACTAAAGAGCTGACAGCTTCTGCATGGGCCCTCCTGCCAGCAGCTGAGGGAAGACACCGGGCCTCGGGAAGGCGATTCCTTTCGGGACCATCTCCCCGGACCGGTCACCTCTTCCTGGGTAAGAGCCGCTGACCCCCGTCACCAGCTGTGATAGGATAACATCAGTCCCTATGAAATATTGTATGGCAGGCCATATCAAATTCCACTTGTTCCAGGTTGTGGGGTATGCCCAGCCCCTGCCCTGGAGGGAGGCCTACTGATAAGGAGATTGTATAACCTCCCAGCAGAATCCCCTTGGGAAAGGCAACACTTTTTGGTGAGGGTGAGAGAAAACAAGAACCATGATCCTCTGGGAGACCCTATGTAGATTCCTTGTAACCCATTGGCCTCTACCCTCTCACACCCACCCTTGTATCCCTATAAGATCTAGCCCTCTTCCCCTTTGAGTCGGATAACTCATCCCTAGCCTACTCCTTCGCAGGGGTACAGGCTAATAAAGCTGCCTCATGCGGAACTGCTATACGAGCCTCCCGTCTCTCTCCTCCTGGCCCAACCTGGGGTTTACCTCACAGAACAAGAGCTGAAATCACTCTTGCTGAATCACTAAAGGGCTGACGGCCTGCTGAGACAGGCCCCCATTTCTGCAGAGGCACCCCGGCAGCCAAGGGATTGCCACAGACCTCTGGAAGACTGTCCCTTGTGGGACACTCTCTCTGGAGCGGTCATGTCTTCCTGGATCTGAGCCCATCCCGGCTGCCATACCAGGTGAAATTCACATGAAGGGTGTGTTCCGGTTTGGCCAAATTTAGAAATATATCCTCTGAGAGAAGGCACAACCACCCCTCCCCCACCAGGTTCAGGAAAAAATAAATTTTCCTCAAAGGAAAGTGAAAGAGATAAAAGCTATTTATTTAACAAACACACGGGAAAAGGATAATAATGTTAAATAATAAAATCTCTCGCTGTGGAGAAAAAACCTGGGAAAGTGTTAGAGTCCTCCCTTTGGTCTCCTTGGAGCTGGGGCTTGGGCCAGGGCCAGGCCCTCTGTGCCTGGTGGAAAGTCCTCCTGATGTGCTCTGATGTTAAAGCAATCAAGAAGTCCAGTAGAAAAGGGGAGAAAGTCCGAAATTCCAGGGAAGGAAAAATTCAACTCTCAGTCTCTCTCCGGAGAAGAAAGCAGCTGAACCACTGGCCAAAAAAAAACCACTTTCCTGGGATCAGCAAGACGGGTGCTTCCACCCTCCCCTGCCACAGCTGGGAAACAAATTGCTATCTGTGTGTGACCTTGAACAAGCTGCAAACTGCTTTGAAAAAGTTTTGCCCAGTTTTTTTCCTTCCCCCTCTCAGGCTCAGTTTAGAGGCATAGAAAGGCACAAGAATTAATTTCTGGGCATAGGCAGTGATATGGGATACACATCATAAGGTCACCCCAAGACAAGGGGAAAACTTGATTTACCGAAATATCTAATGGCTTTAAGTTCTACTTTGCAGAAGCTCCAGAATTACATCGTGTTATCCGGACCCATAGGACTAAACACACCTGCACATCCCTTCCAGCCTGGAGACTGGGTCTATGTCAAGTGGTGGGACAGTGACCCTCTACAGGCCAAGTGGAGAGGACCATTCCAGATTTTGCTGACCACCCTCACCGCAGTCAAAGTTGCTGACAAAGGACCCTGGATTCACTACTCCAGAGTTAAAAAGGCTTCTGCTCCTGAAAGAACTGAGAAAACAGGGACTGATACAAACAAAGTTGATGTAGTTTAAATGATTTTTCCTGTGCTTATTGTCTACACAGTTGGTAACCCTGACTCAGGTTTGGAACCAAATTTTGCCTATGATTCTAGTCCAAAGTATATCCAAAGACATTCATTTGGATATAAAACTAATAATTGACATGTAAACTGAAGTGAAAAGATCAACAAAATTTGTTTACAATTTGAGAATTAACTTAGAACTTACACTGGATAACATTCAAAGCTGATTGTATCTTCCACCCTCTGGTTTCATGGTTACCAAACTGACCTGGGACTAAAGATTGTTTATAATGATTGTAATCATAATTCTTGTTTATAGATATATACTGCTGTTAGACATATATTATCAGTAGATATTTAGAATATTTGGAATCGAGTCTCGATAAGGTAGAGGCCTTGTCAAGCCTCTAAAGGGGGGGAAATGATTCCTTAGGTTTTAACTTTTATATTTTTCAAATTCTGTACTGCTTAGTGTGTAACTCTGAAGTTTCTTGTAGCCTGTGAATTTCTGCTCTCTCATGCTAGGTAGACATAACAAAGCCTCTCTGGGCCTGCTTTTCAAGGACACCCAGACTGTCCTAGGCCCAAAAATTATAAACCAAAAGCCTTTGAGACGGGGGCAAGCTGAGGGGAATTACATCATTAAACTGAAGCTTTAAATGGAGAATTAACCCTGATATGCAAATGAACCAAACCTATAAAAGTGTGAAGAACTCTTGACCTGTCTTCCATCTTGGGGTCCATCTTGGCAATAGCCTCTGGCTCCCCAGGGGGTACCTTTGAAGGCCTTTCAAATAAATACCTACTTTTATTCCTGAGGTTTATTGCATCCTGCCACGAAGGGAGACCAGAGACAAAAGAGAGTGGGACCAAGCAGTCCCAGGGTTTTGTCACTGTCGTACCGAGAACCGGCGAGAAACAACACAATCCAAGTTCAGGGAGAAATGGAATTATTTTATTAATTACAAGCTAGGTTATATACCTTTGTATGTAAGGGTGGCAGGAGGTCATTGGTCCTTTGACCAGCCACCCCTTTGAAGGATTGTTTGAGGCTCTCTAACACCCATTCAAAATATTTTCTCTAGTGAACCATAACAACTTGGACAACAAGTTTGCAGCTGTGAGATAAAGCCTTGGTTTACAAAAACCTAAAACTGTTTCTCAGTTAGCTTGCATGAGAAAGAAAATCTTCACAAGAAGCTGTAGCAGCTGGAAAATTCCTCTGCTTCTAGCTCTTTAGTATCCACAGGGTTTTTGTACCAGAGCGGGGCAAGCATCAGGGACCAATGATATGAGGGCACAGGGGCAGTACAAAGGCAGGACCAGGGAAAGGGAGCCAATGGGGAAGCTCTGGGGGTGTGCAGGGTAACAAGCCATTCAGACAGACCAAGTCTGCATAGCACCACAAGGCCTGATGGGAGAGGCTTTTCCTTTCTTACCATGATTTTAGGGGGTGTTCTTAAACCTCGGAATTGGTCCACCAGCAGGCCTCTGGTATTTCGGGGCTCCTTGCCCCTCAGCCATCACAATCGCTGGCTCAGTCACCTCAACACCATCTCTATATTATCAACATTGTTTCCAGCAAAAATCAAAAGCACAGCCCAAATACCAGCCACTTTAGAGGAAATTAACTCTACTCCAGCCAAAACCAGCTGTCTTGGGGATGTTTTTTTATCCCATACCATTTTTGGGTTTTTTTTCTGGTTTGTGTCCAGGGTGGTCACTGCCCCCCCCCCCCCCCCCCCCCGCCCCCCCCCGGCTCTGGGATTATTTTGATGGGTGAGAGCCAGACTGGTTTTTCCTACGAGAGTTGGGGGGTGAGGGGAATCTCCTTCCTTCCTGGTGGACGATTTGGCCAGCCATGCAGCTGGTGTCTTGGACCAGGGATACTGTTGCTTTGTGGTTTTTGCCTGTTTCGTTTTGTTTCTTTTCCTTCAGCACTGTGACTAGGCTTGCTGGCTTCCTTCTCTGCTTCTCTGCTGTTGGGGAGCCCAGAGCCAGTGCATGCTGCGCCAGGACCTGGCAACACCCCGTTCCCCACCGGGGGCTGCCCCCCTCCACACAGCCCAGACCCAGGGACCAGCCATAGCCAGTGAGCTATCTGTCCCTAAATAGCTTGATGGCATTAGGGTACACTGTACATGTGAAGGTACAGGAAGCCTGGTGCTGCAAAAAAATCCTGAGAAGCATGAAAGAAAGCAGATTACACATGATCTGAAAACAGGAAAGGCGTCTTGTTTCTTCGAAGCCTGCAAACCTTGAGAAAAATAACAAAATGTCAGGCTGACAGATTTATTACAGGCCTGCAAATGGGTTGTGTGCAACGAACTGAACAGAGATTCTCACACTAAAAGTACTGCCTTAACTCTGTAATAAACAGATTCATTTTGCTCTCAGCTTGTGAGTCTCGCATTCATATGCCACAAATGGCTCCCAATTAACTTCATTACTACTGACGTGATCCAGTCCTGTGGCGTACCCTGACCGAACCAACCATGGGTGTGTTCAGCTGATCACCAAGGAGCTCCTTTCATCGCTGGCTATATAACACGTTAGCCTTTGGGAGCGGTCGGGAAGCATTTCTTATAATGGGGCAAAGCACAATGAAATCCCCAAAACTGCATAAAGACTGTCTGTTGCACATCACCAGGGAACAAGGATATAAACTCCAACCCCAAAGACTCATACAGCTACATATATGGGTCAGACAATTTTGACCCTGGTACCCATCAGATGGTTCCTATGACTTTACTCACTGGCAAAAGGTCAGTGAATGTTTACAAACCCGCCAAATCACTCATCACAATGTCCACCCTGATGATATTATTACTTGGTGTGTGATATATTCAGCTTTGCAACAATTTAAAGATGCAGACTGCGTCCTTGAAAATGCTCATCCTGCATCGCTGTCAGATTGTGTTGTTTTTGTTAATGAAACATCAGCTGAGGAGAATAATCGGGAGAAAGAGGATCTGTTTGATCCTGGCCCTATTGACTCTGGAAAAGAACTAGATTTATATCCTCCTCTAGCCCCAGTACGTGCTATGGCAGCATCTGCTCCTAGCGTGGAAGAAATACTACAAACAGCACACAAAAAGGCTGCAGCAAATATTTCACATATTCCACCACCGTCTTATACCATGTTCTATTCCTCTAGTGACTATGATGAGGAAACAGTACCACCTATAGGACCTGAGCCAGAAAGGTTTATACAGAAATGCCAGAGACGAGCGTTGGAGGAGGGTGATACTGAATTTTTTCGAGCAATGCCTGTTGTATATGGTAATCAAACCCCACATCACCAACAATTGTCATTTGAGATGGTAAAGGAACTGAGGAGATCGGTGAAAGAAAATGGTTTACATTCCTCCTTTACTACGAATTTATTGGATGCAATTGCAGAAGGACATACTATGTTACCAGTGGATTGGAAATCTCTTTTTAAGACAATTTTGACAGGAGGACAAAACTCTGTCTGGTGTTATGAATCTGATGTGAGGGGTTTAGATAAGTCCCTGCCTTTTGCCCAGGCCTCTGGTAGCAGGCCGTAGCTTTATAGGGATGGCCAGTACCCCAAAACCTACTCTCGTTTGCAAGTTCTTTAATAATGGCTGATTCAGTCTATTATAGAATGAATTATTTATTTAATAGACACAAAACTAACAGACATAAAACAGACTATTACTACACAGGAAAAAAAGACAAAAGAAACTATTAATAGCTAAATATACAGTGCAAGATAGGGTACCATTTTTAAAACAGCTAGCGAAGAAATAGTATAGATTAGGATTCAATGTGTCTTACCATCCAATAGTTGAAGGGGCACACATCGAAATCCTTTCCCTCAATTTCCGGAAAAGTAACCACGAAGTTGTGTCCAAGCTTTGGGGAGAAGTCATCTCGCACGTTCCCAGGGAGTGTGTAAGAGACTTCTGCCTCTGTGATAATCTGCAGTACTTTTATAGTGTAAAGTAGGCCTTTTGGTCACCTATGTTTTTTCTTTTATCTCTTCCCACATCTGCTCTCCATACCAAGGTGTTGATTCTTGGTTAAGCTGGAAGACCTTTTGGCGCCAGGAGATGATACCTGCTGGGCCTTGCCTGCCTGGGTTATCTCTCCTATCTGCACCAGCCACCTGTGGTGGGGAGAGGGAGGATATGCCCTGCCACACTGGTGGATGGAATTTGTAGATTTGGCTCAAACTCAGGCACTGAATAATGGTAATCAGCAACCACCCATTAATATCACTGCATCACAGCTCTCTGGCACAGACATGTATGCTACTGTTCGTGCACAATTAAGACTCCCCCTGTACTAGTTTGAAAACAAACCAGTGAGAGGCACCAAGTCAGAATAACAATTTAATGGAAATTAAAGAAAAGGAAAAGAAAGTAAAAGAAAACACTGACAGAGTCAAGATACAACCTGAGTCCCTATTAGGCAGGGTAGTGGTAGCAGTCTGGTGGAATGGTGGCTGCAATCCTCTGAAGTGGTGATCCTGTAGTAGAAGGGGTCTGCTCTTCCTCAGAAAGTCCAGCAGTGTCTGTGTAGCTCCTGTCCTCTGGAAATCCAGTGGAGCCAGTATCTTTGGTGCTCAGAGTCCCAGATTATATCCACGATGGGTTGCTTGGTTCCTCCCTCTGGGTGGAGCATCTCACAATAGGGTAATGAGTCATGAGGCCAAGTGTTGATTAGGCTCGTTAACAGAAGATAGTCTGGAGGGAGTTATCTCTGAGTCATGCAGCAGGACAATGATGGGCCATTAACAGAAAGATAGTCTGGGGGGAGGAGGCAAGGAAAACACTGCCCCACCTGATTTCAACGGCTCATGAGGATGGTAATAGAATACACCTCAACCCAGGACACCCCCCAAAGCATGGGATCAGTCCACTTTTATTGCCATGCATGCACTACGAAAAGTATGTGATACAAATAAATTAGAGTCTGGGTTTGCTGCTGTGAGGCAGGGGTCTCAGGAATGATATATTACCTTTATTGATTGATTACAATCTGCCGTTAGGTGCCAAACTGATATGCAGGAAGCAGCTGATGCGGTCAACATCTCTTGGTTATGAAAATGCTAACAATGACTGTAAAAAAGCCCTGGACCCGATACATAACCATGCTGATATTGAACTTTCTGATTATATCAAAGCATGCGCTAATATCAGCTCAGAACAATTTAAAGCAGAACTAATTGCTGCTGACATAGCCCAACAACTCCAAGTGGCCAGGGCGGCTATTAAGTGCTTTGAATGTGGGGAGCGAGGGCATATTAGGAAGCAATGTCCAAAGGGACAAAAAGGCAATAAAAAGCCCAGTAAACCTTGTCCTCGCTGCCAAAAAGGGTTTCATTGGAGCAATCAATGCCAGTCTAAATATGACAAAGATAGCAACCTTCTTCCACAGAAGTTAAACTCGAAAGTGGGTGCAGGGCCCAGTGCCCCACTATGCAATGGGATCCCATTCAATTAGACACCAGTACAAGCACAAGCCTTGCAAGGGGCACCCCCCGGGAGTGCCGGCCTGGATGTGGCCATCAGCGCTACCACAACCCTGAATGACACCTCAGTTCACCTGCTGCTCACCTCTGTGCGTGGGCCACTGCCATTTCAAACACGTGCTTTACTCCTGGGATGCTCCTCTACCACCTGCACAGGACTATTTGTATTACCAGGAATCATTGATGCTGACTATAAAGGGGAAATTAAAATCATGGCTTGGACACCTAATCCTCCCTGTACTGTGGCACAGGGAAGCTGACTGGCACAATTAATACCGCTGCCAGCAATTCCCTGTTCAGCACTGATCTTACAGCAACAACAACATGCAGGAGGATTTGGGAGCACAGGCACCCCACAAATATTTTGGTCAAAAGTCATAGGGGTGCAACAACCATTGCTCACTTGTCAAATAGAATATAAGTTTTTTACGGGTTTAGTCTACACTGGCACAGATGTTTCCATTGTATCTCAAAAGGAGTGGCCCCCTGAGTGGCCTCTGGCACCTTCAGCTGTGATCGTAGCAGGTGTTGGAGGACAGCAAATTCCCTGGCAGTCCACAAAGGAACTAAAAATCATCGGACAGGAGGGCAAGACTGTTATGTTGTGGCTGTATGTACTCCCTATCCTTGGCACTTTGTGGGGCACGAGACCTGATGATGCAATGGGGTTTGATCATTTCAACACATTTTTGATAGGGGCCATTGATGAAAAGCCTCTTCTTAAATTGACTTGGCTTTCAAATAGGCCAATCTGGATAAATCAATGGCCCCTGAAAAATGAGCGTCTTCATCAAGCCCAAATCCTTGTACAAGAACAATTACGTTTGTGTCACATAGTCCCTTCCCCCGGCCCATGGAATACACCTATTTTTGTTATTCCTAAGAAATCGGGAAAGTGGAAGCTTTTACAGGATCTCAGGGTGGTCAACACAGTCATATCATCTATGGGGCCATTACAACCAGGAATACCTAACCCCACAATGATTCCAGAACACTTTGCATTAGTGATAATTGACTTAAACGACTGCTTTTTTTACAATTCCCTTGCATCCTGATGATGCACCTAAATTTGCCTTTCCTTTACCATCTGTCAATCATGAGACCCCCATGGAACGATACTACTGGGTTGTCCTACCTCAGGGTATGAAAAACAGTCCTACTATCTGTCAATTCATCATCCACTCAGCGATACAACCAGTATGGAAAAAATATCCATCTGTTTTGCTGTATCACTACATGGATGACATTTTAATTGCTTCTGATAACTCCCCATTATTGCATGACTGTCTTGCTGCTTTAAAGGTAACGCTTGCCAGCAGAGGCTTGTGTGTAGCCACAGAAAAAATCCAAACAGAACCTCCCTGAAAATACCTGGGTTTCAAATTATTGGAGACAAAAGTCACCCCACAGCCAGTAACCCTAAAAATTGACATACACACATTGAACGATTTGCAAAAGCTATTAGGCACTATTAATTGGATCCACCCTTTATTGGGAATCACCACAGAGGAATTATTCCCCTTATTTCAATTATTAAAAGGGGACCTGTTGGCGATTGAATGACGGACTCAAACCGGCAGGGAATCTGAATCGTTTATTCAAAGGAGTGAGTTGGTTTTATACACTTTTCTAAGGCACAGTATTTCTTTATATGGTGTGACCTATCTCGTGTTGCCACATCAGCAACACACTTCCTAAATGTCCTTCTATGGGGTGGTCACTCACTGTTCACCCATTCATCAGCTCCCGGCAGGCTCCTCTCCATAGAGGTCTGCCATGTGACACCTCCTCCCCCCAGGGTCCAGTGGAGACAAGCCTCTGTGTGCCACCATGTGCTCCTTTGTGCTGCCATGTGCCTCTGCAGGCAGGTTTTACAGCTCACAACCTAATTCTCTCTTATAATTCCCCATAGGGACCCAAACCTCTCTTCCCCTAGGCAGTTGACAAAAACTGCCCAAAAGGCTTTAGAGACTGTAAGTGATAAAATCAACAAGTCCTTTGCCACACGTCAAAACCCAGATTTGCCTTTGCATCTGTTGGTGATTCCGCAATCTTTACAACCCTATGCTCTTATTGGCCAATGTGATGTACAGGAACATCGTCTCTGGTTATTAGAATGGGTTTTTCTTCCACGCACCTTTTCAAAAACTATAACCACTCAGCTTGAGATGCTTATTCAACTGCTGTCGATGGGATGACTCCAATGCCAGACCCTGACAGGATATGATCCGGCTGTAATACATCTCCCTATTACTGCAGCAGAGCTAGAGAATCTGTTCAGGGATTCACTGTCATTTCAAATTGCCCTTGTGGACTATAATGGACAATTTTTTCACACAATGCCTCAACATGCTCTGCTACAATCCTTCAAAGAACTTCCCTTCCAACAGTGACGATTACAGACAAAAACCCCTATCCCTGACGCAAAGACTGTTTTCACTGACGGATCAGGAAAGACACATAAAACTGTCATCCCGTGGAAGAATGATAGGGGACAGTGGGAACATTCGATAACCTTTCAACCTGGATCTACCCAGTGTCTTGGGGTGACTTTATGATGCGTATCCCCTATCGCCTGCTCTATGCCCAGACATGAATCCTGTGTCCTTTTCTGTAGCTTTAAGGCAGACCTTTAAGGTGGGGGGGGGGGGGGGGGGGAAGCCGGTGGAATTCCTTTGGTGCTGTGTTCAAAAACAGAAATAAGCTCACTGGCTTCTCCTGCCTGGCTGCTCAGCTTGGCTCTCTATAGCAGGGAAGAGAGCGGCATTCTCCTGCTTTCTAGCTAGCTTTCTGTTGGTTAACTAAAGCAAGGAGTTTTCCTGGAACTTCGGTTTCTTCTTCTTCTCTTCTGGACTGTTCAACAACACCAAAACATTGGCCGGGAGACCTTACACCTTGTCCAGGAGGGGCCCAAGCCAACCCAGCTCTGGAGAGGAGAAAGCCACACCCACAAAGCACTCTGAAATCTACCCAGGTTCTCTCCACAGTGAGAGTTTTTATTATTTAGCATTATTCTTTTCCCGTGCCTGCATGCATTGTGTTTGTTACATAAATAGGTTTTTTCCTTTCACTTTCCTCCGAGGAATTTTCTTTCTGAACCTGGTGGGGGAGGGAGTGGTTGAAACCTGCCTTCTTTGGAGGGGACGTTCCTGCCAGAGCATTTCCCTTAATTTGTCTCAAACTGGGACACCCAGCTAGTCGAACTAGCAGCTATGGTAGAAGCATTTCGCCTATTTTCACAGGAACCTATTAACATTGATTGTGACTCTCTTTATGTTACAGGAATCGTTGAGAAAATAGAGCATTCATTCCTGAAGGAGGTCTCTAACAAATATATTTTTGTGTTATTAACCACTCTGTACAACTTTTTACTTCACAGGTGTAGTGGTTTGGGCTAAAATACTCATTACTGTTTATCTTCTGTGAGATAAGAATTAGGAGAAATGCAAAGCAGGCACCAAACTTGAAAGAATATAAAGAAGTTTATTACCAGACCTAAAAGAAGAAAAGAAAAAAAAATTATACCACCTTCAGAACTCTCCTCCTCCCCCCACCTTCCTCCCTTCTCCCACTGAAAATGTAAAAAGACAATACTTAAGATGTTCAGTCTGTTTATCACTTCCATAATAACCTTGTTCAGTCCATTTAGAAAGAGAAGTCTCTTTTTGCTCGTGCTATGAAAACAGTATCACAACGAGACAGCCGCCCACTTACAAATATTGTTCAGTCCATTTAGGAAGAGGAGTTTCTCTGCTTGCAATGTGAGTCCTTTCCCCCGACTTGCAGCTTTTCCCGCAACTGCTTTCGAGGGTCCACTCTTGAAGTTTTTTGGGGTACAATTTTAAGGTTGAGCCGTTCAGAAACAAAAAAAACAGAGGCCCTTCTCCTTCCCTGGGAGCAAAGGGTCTTCCTCATCTTCATCTTTAAGACTATCTCTGGAAGCATCTCTAGGAATTGAGGTTTTTCTCCTTTCCTCTTTGGAGCAAAAGTCCTCATCTGGTTCATCTGGTTCATCTCTCTCTGTCCAAACTTCTCATGAAATTACAGCTGCGTCAGCATCTGCCTATTGCTTACGAGTTGAACACTCCACCCCCCATATCTTCATGAAATTACAACGGGATACTCTGATCTATCATAGCTTCACAACAGACTTTCAGCTTTAAGCATCTCCTCTCTCTCTTCCCTCAGGTTTTCAGCTCTTCACAGCACTAAAAGTGTTATTCTCACCTCGGCCTTGCAGCTGGAATGTGGCTTATCGCTGTTGGTCACCTGACCTCTGCCGGACAGAGGTGCCGCTTTGCTGAAATCTTGGCTGCAGCGGAGAGGGGGGGTTCCGAGCTGCTCCGGCTGCCCATGGCAAGGCAGTGGGGGGGGAGTTCCACGGCTGGAACAGGCCCATGGCTCCAGGCTGGCCGTGGCCCGGCCCGGCCTGGCCCAAGCAGGGCCTGGCCGGGCCTGCTGGCCCCCGCACAGGGCCCGCAGCCACCTGTGCCAGCGCCGGAAACGAGAGAGAGCCTGGGGGGGGAGTTTGTCTATTCTTAAGTGTGGATCACAGAGGCAGTCACAACTTTAAGTGGCTTAAAGAATTGTCCATATTCAAACTGTCCAGCTGATAGGTTCTATCAGGTCCCAGAGGAAGCTGTAAGCACCCCTTAGCAAGGACATCCCTTCCGGGACTATGCTTGCTAACCTATGACAACAGGTCTCATGAATATTACATTCTGCATCTTAGGTCACACACCATTCTGCCCGGACCTATAGTGGGAGGTAATGCAAGGGCGGGTGCCCTCGCCATGACAGTCACTATACCACAAAAGTTAGGGCCGGCAAAACTTTCTCATGATTTCTATCGTCAAAATGCCCAAGCACTAGCCAAACAATTCGGTCTAACTTTGCCACAAGCACGGGATGTATTGAATACTTGCTCACAATGTCAGCAGACTCTGCCACAAATTTTAGGTACAAATCCACGAGGGTTGAAACCTAATGACATTTGGCAAACAGATGTAACACACATATCAAGTTTTGGGACTTTTAAATATGTCCTTGTTTCTACAGATACCTTTTCAGGATTCATAGTAGCAGCAGCACACAAAGGTGAGAAATCAAGAGATGCCACCCAAAATTGGCTCTGTGCCTTCACCACAATGGGCATCCCTCAACAGATAAAAACAGATAATGGACCCCCATATACATCTCATAAAACACAAGAATTTTTCCACATTTGGGGGACCAAACACATTACAAATATTGCCCATTCTCCAACAGGGCAAGCCATAATGGAAAGGGCACATTACCCATTGAAAAACATGCTACAAAAACAAATAAAGGGGAATTAAATAGGTATGGTCCCTCAAAAGCAACTTGACAAAGCAGCTTATGTTTTAAATTTTTTTAATCTCTCCACTAGAGATGACTTAACCAAGCACAAAAGGCTCCTGGGTCAGACCACTGATGGAGAAGGAGTTTACACAGAAGTTACATACAAAGATGTACATAGTGGTCAGTGGAAAGGTCCAGTTCCACTGTTAGCTTGGGGAAGAGGTTATGGATATGCTTTTTTACCTACAGGATCATATTGGCTCCCGGTGAGATACAGCAAACCCAGCCAAGGATGACAACAATGAGCCTTGTCGTCTTTCTTTTGCTATACTGCCATCAAGTGGTGGAAGGAAGAGTCTACTGGGCCCACATCATTCAACCTCTGCTGTTTTGGCCTCTGACCTGGTGGGATCCAGAGCCTCCCCTCAGCAACAATGGAACAGAATGGCTAGGAGGAACTTGGCTTCATCCCCTAGATCAGGATACTGTAGATACATATAGTATTAATGCTACTTTTGTTACATATTTACCGCCTATATGCTTAACATGGAATCAAACAAGTACCTCTTTACCTTGTGCTAACTTTTTTGTGCAATTACATTTAATATATGTACACTCAGAGAATGCAAGAAAATTACATTGCCGGCCATTCTGTCTGCCTCCAAGAAATCTGTGGATGCCACTCCACCTCATTTCCCCAAATGTCATTTTACACCCATCTCCAATATATGGCATTTGGAATGGACGTCATGTATAGGACAACAGCCACAACAACAATTCTTACAGTATGGGAGGGTAATTGATTGAGGACCACATGGTATCCTTCAAGAAAGTGGGACCAATACAACCATTCTCCCATCCCAAAAAACAAACGACAGTATTGTTTGCCATGATGGTGGGATGGCCAGATCATTAATTCAATATTATTTAGGTGATAATCAGTCCCATGTGCACAAACATTTGTGGAAAGTATTGTTACCTGCTTTTGGCAATAGGATATGCCAAGTAAAATTAGATAAGAATGCTACAATTGAAAATTTAACACTGCTGGAGGAACAATCACTAATGGCTTGTACTTCACACCCATATGTTTTTGCTTTAGCTAATGATTTTTCGATAGATTATAGAAATGGTTTGTATTTTTTATCTGCTGATTCTTTTGTTTTCAAATAATGTATAACCTATGGAGATATTCTGTCCTTCTATTTAAAAGAAGCTGACTCGGACTTGGGAAGGACAAGATGGTCTCTCACAATTGGCTCAAATAGTCCAAGAGGAAATCCAAACGAGTAAGAAACGAGTTGGCAAATTTCTGGGTTGGTTGATCTTTGCTATTGTTTCTGCCATAATAATATTAACCACAGCTTCTGTGGCTGTCGCTGCCTTAACTCATTCAATTCAAACTGCCCATACTGTGGGACAGGCTTTAACTAAAATCACAAAAGAATTACAAACACAAGAAAACATTGATAAAGAAATAATGGCTAGATTAGACACCTTGCAAAATGCTCTTTTATGGGTAGGGGAGAGAGTTGAGGCCCAAAAAACTCGTCTATCCCTGCACTGTGATTGGGAACATATCCATAATTCTTTATGTCACTCCTCTTCCATGGAATGACACAGAACAGAATTGGGAGGCAGTTAAAAACCACCTCCAAGGGGCCTTTGATAAACCTTACAACAGAATATACAGTCACTTCACACTCAATTAAAAGATCAACTCAGAACTTTGCAAACTCTGGAGGAACAGGTGTTGACAGATCTGAAAAATGATCTTTCTTGGCTAAATCTGAAAAATTGGTTTTTTGGAATAAATTTACGAGTTTGGGTTTTCATTGGTCTGGGTTGTCTGGCAGTGATATCCTTTTAAATATTCTGTCTTGTCCTTTTTAACATAATTAGAGGTGTTAAAAGCACTCAAAAATGTCATGGTTACCTTAGCTTTATCTATGACCCCAATAAAAACAAAAAGGGGGAGATGTGAAGGTACAGGAAGCCTGGCGCTGCAAAAAAACCCTGAGAAGCATGAAGGAAAGCAGATTATACATGATCTGAAAACAGGAAAGGCATCCTGTTTCTTCAAAGCCTGCAAACCTTGAGAAAAATAACAAACTGTCAGGCTGACAGATTTATTACAGGCCTGCAACCGGATTGCATGTGAAGAACTGAACAGTGATTCTCACACTAAAAGTACTGTCTTAACTCTGCAATAAACAAATTCCTTTTGCTCTCAGCTTGTGAGTGCCACATTCATATGCCACATGTACACTGGTGTCTACTAGAGCCTTCTACTCCTGTGGGGCTGATGTGCCAGGCCATCGGATTCACGCAGTCAAATAAACCCAATGTTCCCCTTTCTCCACCTGGCTGGAGGCAGGGCCCCTCTAGCCCTGGTCATAGTATCATTTACTCACTTCTTGTAAATACAAATCAGAAGTCTCTTTATGAGGATTGAAAGTAAGATCAGCCCTTCTACTGATGCCATGAAGATTTTTGCCTTTTTCTTTTATACTCCTGTTTTACCTTTTTACAACTTCTGTATTCCTAGTGCTTTTTGCCTACATTCTTGGACTTGTTTGTTAAGCTAAGAGACTAAACATTTTAGAAGCTTTGGAGCTAGAGATCAGTGTGCCCCAGACCCCAAGGTCCTCTCCAGAACACATTCTGTAAACTAAGATAGAACCATCCAGGGGAAGGTTCCTTGGGGAGGGGGGCTCACTTGAGCCTCTCATTGGGGAATCTTTGATAGATATGCTAATTAGTAAAACCTATAATGTTATACCCAATGTTGGGGAGAGAGAGAGAGACTTGGCAGGGTGCATCTCGATGCATATGACCTGGACATGTACACCTAAGGATCCTTAAAATAAATACCAAGGTAAAATCCCTTTTCCCCTTCTAACCATGTATGACTCTTGATTTTAAGACCAGGAAAAGGCATCACTACTCTGTCTGGGGAACTGCCTTCCTACTGGAGACTGGAGCTGCAACTTTCCTGCAAGAACACCCTTTTCTGATTGCTTTTCCTTGCAACTCATGTACCTGTGTCTCTAGGGTTGAGTTAGATTTTTCATCCTACTTCCTCACGTTCTCTCCATGGTCATGCAGGTAAAACCACAGGGTGGCTCGTGGTGTGTACCCACTATATCCTCTCTTGAGCATATGCGAGGGACAGATTAATTTTAGAATAAGAATACCTCAATATTGCTTGAATTTTATTTTGAACTGTTGGTTATAAATCTGTTTTTTTCTAATCTGAATGGAAAGTACTAGAAAAGCTGTGCATGTTCTAGTAGCAACAGCATATGCCACTCATGACTGATGGGGAGGAGGTCGCTGAGACATCTGTCTCTGGGCAGGAAAAGTTCTGTCTAGGGGGAGCCTCTCCAGGCAACCCAATAATCTTTCCTCGGAGGATCGGACCACGGAAAGTGCTACACGGTATATAAGCTACTGCGTCCAAGCCTTGAGCTGAGCCTTGCTCCAGGCCCTAGCCCTTTCTCTCTCTTGCCTACTCTTCACCGACCCTCCTTGCCCAGCCTGCTGCTGCTGTCCCGATCCCACAGCCTATTGCCCCAATCCTTGCCCCCAGCCTGTCTACTTGTTGCTGTTACCATCCCTGCCGCCGCCTACTGTACTGTCCCTGCCAGAACTTGCCACCCTGCCTCCTTCCCTGCTGCTGCCGCTTCTACTGCCCTAGGGTCGAGTCGCTTACAGAGTGTCCGGCCGTTCGTCACACGCAGTTTGCAGACTGATAGAATTGCACTGTGAGTGCTCACTCGGGTCACAGCGAATGAAAGCCACCTGCCGACTGAACATCAACAGTGCACCATGAATGCCATAGCAATGCCATAGTGACGCCGTAGTGGTAACACTGTTTCTCTCTCACTCTTTTCTCTGCCTTTTCTATCCCCCGGTTAGGGCCATTTATTTTCTTTTATCAATATGGTATGGAATATCCCTTTGGTTAATTTAGGTCAGCTGGCCTAGTTGTGTCCTCGCCAAGGATCTTGCCCACTTTCAGCCCCTTGATGGGGGGAAGATTAAAGAGAGTGCTGCTCATCAGTAGCCAAGACACTGGTCTGTTATCAACACCCTTCCAGCTACCAATGCAAAGCACAGCACTGTGAGGGCTGCTAAGGAAAAATGAACTCTATTTCAGTCAGACCAAATACAATCTTCACCCCTGATTCCATACCATTTGCACGATACTCAGATCCCACATAATTTATATATCTTCTAACTGTTCAATTGTATTTATTTCTCATTACTAAAAATCCCTTCTTACCAACACATATAACTTAAACTACACCCTTAAACCATGTCTATAACAAACATACATTTTCATTAACTAATATCCCCTGTCCTTTCAAAGATAGATATTATTTTCCCATTTCAGGGGCTTTCTCCATCCCTCCAGATCCATGACTTGGGCTCCATGCCATCAGGATGAGTGGTCAGGACAGGACACGCAGCACACTTGATCATTGGGAACCAACACTGGACCAGCTCGGGTCATCGTCACATTCTCCTTGCTCCTCAAAAAATTCATTCATCATTGGTCCATGTTATTCCTGCTACTTTACTTCCTGCAACATATTTGGGGGGGGGGGGGGGGGGGGGGGGGGGGGGGGGGTCCTGGGTGCAGGAGAGCCAGCCCGAGTCACAACACGAACACCGATACAATTTGAGCATCGTGCTTCAGTTTTATTGTTTACTTACACCAAGTTATACTTTGCAAAGTTCACACCCCTTTCCCACGAGAAAGCCTCTAAGCAGCGGGGGAGCTGACCAGTGTATACCTTTTCCCAAGGCTGTTCAAGGCTGCCAGCTAGCAGGTGCCTTTCAAGCCTATCTTCAGCCTGGGGCCCCGTCAGGGGTACTTCTGCAACAGCCCTGGGATGCCCAAGCTCTCCTGGGGTATCCTATGCCCCCGTTCCACAAGGAATTCTTCTACAAACATACAACTTACACCACATATTATTGTTCACCCAAGGTTAAATCTCCTTGAGGCACACACAGGGTCTCCCCATCCTCCCGCATTACGCACCAAGTACACCCAGGTCCTTGGGCAAAGACAATCCCACGAATATATCTATACTGTCCAACTGAGGATTTCTACTGCTGCAGTTCTACAAGGGAAAATGGTGTTTTTATGTAAATCACGCCTTGATTCCCAACAGCCTGCCTTAAAAGGGGCATGTATGGTAGGGTCTTCCCTTTCTGATTCTTCCTTTTTAGATCTGGTGAGCTCTGCTACTGGACTGGGTGCTTCTATGGCCTCTCGGGCTGTCTTTCCCCTTTTCCTCCTTGTGAGGAATGAGACAACTCTTAGTAGAAATTAAAATAATTTATTAAAACAGAAAAATTGAAAAATTGCAAAAATTAGCAAAATATAAAAATTTTGGGATCCTAGTGGCTCAGGAGGTATGCCCCAGGAGCGCAGGGATTCGAGATCTTCAGGCTTAGGCAGCGCTGGACCTCAGGTAGAGAAAAAAAACTTGCAGTGCTAGGCTGGTCAAAAAGAAATATATATTTCTAAAGGCCCCTGAAAAGGAGTAGGTTTCTCCAGCACTGAACTTAGCAAGCTGGAGGGGAAGGGGAAATGAGAGTGGGCATGTCTTTCTCTTGGACCTTTATAGCTTTTGCTCCGCCCCCAGTCCGCCCACAGCCCGCCCCTTTGGTTTAAGGTGATTGGTGTTTTCCCTTTGACAGATTATCTCTGTCCACCAATGGCTCCTCCTTGTCAGAGGGGTGGTATTAGTTGAGATAAGAGTCATGGAGCTTACGGGGGTATGGCTATGGGGGCTGGGCTGTTTGTTGCAACTGGGGTTTTTAAAATCTGCCTTGAAACCAAGGTACAAGTAAAACATAAAAAAATACATCCAACACATCTTAAAACACTTGTAAAAGTATACAGTAAACATAGGAAAGATAGCTCTTATGGTGTACAAGTGATAAATGTTTGAAAAGGGATTTTAACTGGGGAACTTTTAACTGGGGATTTTTACTGGGAAGGGCACAAATGAACAGCTTGGAACGAGTGAAAACCCAAAGTAATAAAACTTGATTTGTGTACCTGGGCTGACGGGTTAATTTTAACATTCAATTTAAAAATATTTAACTCAAAATTAATTAAAGCACTTAATATGCAAAGACCAAGCACTAATAGGGATTTTATGTATGACACTCCTGGCTACAGTGGCTGCAGCAGCTTTGTCCTGTTTCATGTTCCGAGGAACTATCTGTATCTGAACCACCCTGCTCACTTTTGATTGGGGCTGTTGCCCTGGTACTGGGTGTTGCATCAGCCAAGTGCCGGTTGGGAGTTACCCCTTTAGCTCCTGCGCCAGCCGCTCGGCAGGGCGGGGGTAGTGGCCGGGCCCCCCCCCCCCATCCCCAGCCCTGGGGCCATCGGAGGCGGTGGCAAGCCCGCCCCTGCCACTGCCCCCAGGGCCAGTGGCAAACCCGCCCCCAACTCAGCCCCCATCACTGCCCCCGGGCCCTGAAAGCCCCTTAATTTCAAAATTATAATAATTCAGAGGGAAGGGGCTCATATTTTCCATTCCAAGGGAGGCTCCTGCCTTCCTTAGCAGACACCTGTCTTTCAAATCAAGACAGCATATCTGACAAAGATTCCCCAATGAGAAGCTTAATAGATAAAGTAATGTCCTCCTATTCTGGCAACTTCTACAGACTCCCCCCCTCAGATGAGGCACATATTGTGTTTACAAAAATATGCCCTACAGAGCTGGTTTCAACCTTTGTTCCTATGGGGAACCAAGATAGCATAGGGCTTCAGGCCCTCAACGGGGAGACTTTTAGAATATCTTGTCCACATGCCTAGGGAAATACCAGAACTAAGTTACAGTATCAGGCTACAAATACGTAAACTAAGAATACAAAGACTATCCAAAAGGTATATAAAAGAAAAGGCAAAAAATCACCACAGCATCAGTGGCAGCCCCCCCCCCCCCCCCAACCCCACCAGTGGGAGGTGTGAAAAACGAGATTCACTCTCCTGTTAGGATTTAAAAGCTTAATAAAGGACAATAGAGGACAAAGACTGTCTTGGGGTGACCTTATGATGTGTATCCCATATCGCTGCCTATGCCCAGAAATTAATTCTTGTGCCTTTCTATGCCTCTAAACTGAGCCTGAGAGGGGGAAGGAAAAAAAAACTGAGCAAAACTTTCTCAAAGCAGTTTGCAGCTTGTTCAAAGTCACATAAAGATAGGAGGGGTTTTTTTTCCCCAGCCGCGGCAGGGGAGCGAGCAAGCACCTGGCTGGCTGCTTTCCAGTCAGCTTTTGGCCAATTTTTTTCCAGTTTTCTTGTTCTCTGGAGAGAGACTGAGAGTTGGACTTTGATTTTTCCTTCTCTAGAATTCCGGATTTTCTCCCTTTGCTACTGGACTGCTTTCAACCTCAGAACACATCAGGAGGACTTTCCACCTGACATACAGGGCCTGGCCCTGGGCCAAGCCCCAGCTCCGAGGAGACCAAAGGGAGGACTCTAACACTTTTTCACAGGTTTTTTTCTCCCCAGCGAAAGATTTCATTATTTAGCATTATTTTTCATTTCCTGTGTGTTTGGTAAATAAATAGCTATTATCTCCTTCACTTTCCTTCGAGGAAAATTTATTTTTTCCCCGAACCTGGTGGAGGAGGGGTGGTTGTGCCTTCTCTCAGAGGATATATTTCTAAATTTGGACCAACCGGAACAAATTTAGAGGCGCCCAACTCTGGGGCTTGAAGGAAAGTGAAAAAAACTGTGCTAATTACATTTTGGTTTGAATTTACTTATTCTGTGTTGGGGTAAAGTAGTCACCATGTTGGTTGAGTTCATAACATTTCGCTGGCTTGATGTACTCATGTCTTTTTGGTCCTTAGGCTTCATGGAGGTACTAGTGGTTTTTTGGCCCCTAGGGTTGTTTGCATATCCACAACTTGCTCCAATCTTGTCCCTGATATGTAAATTTTACAGAGAAAGGAGACGAATTCGGATTTCTATTTTGCTGTGCTCGGTGATAATGATTTATAAGAAGTTAACAGAGGTACAGGCAGCTGTTCGAAGTGTGTATGATAAATGGTTTCTCCGTCCTAACCCCAGTCCTAGCTTCGGTAGCCTGTTTTGGGAATTTATTAGTAATTGCACCCAGATTGTGAAAAGAGGAGACGGGGTTTCCCTTCCCTTTAAATTTGATAGGTTATCTTTTGAGAATGTTCAGAAATCCCTGGATGTTAAAGAGACCACCCTCCTGGTATTTAATATCGCAATCTTCCTCCATATGCCACGCAGCTTGTCTAGAATAAGAGCTCAGATTTCCAGGGTGACTGATGAGACACCTGACCCAGAGGTGGAACATCCTGAGTGGTGTGGGGAATGGGAGGATATGGGCCAAACCCTAAAGAAATTCTCTGACCCAATGATTTACAATTTTCCCCCTGAACAAGTTCAGAAACCAGCTGAGGTGGCGAAATATCTGAAAGAGAAATACAATGACAATTCCAATGAGAACAAACTCCTTGCAATATGTCAGGCTTTGGCATATGCCAATCGCACACTGCAGCAGGTAATGGTAGAGGGACAGGAAGATAAATCAGCAAAGCCTGCAGACACCCCAGTCACTCAGGCTGCAGATAAACCCGACAGCAAGCCCAAACCAGATGGAGAGTCTAAGCCATTGACAGTGGCTCCTGACACAAGGAAAAAGCACACAACCAAAACTGATCACCCAGTGAAAGATGAGGATAATGCAGGGGAAGGAACCTCAAAACCCCCAACTGACTCAGGCACAGAAACCATTACTGAGTCATTGTCTATAAAGGACCTTCACAGCCTAAGAAAGGACTACACCCGACGGTCTGATGAATCCATAATAAGTTGGATGGTCCGTATTTGGGATGCTGCAGGTGAAGATGTGATGCTGGACAGTGCTGAAGCGAGGCATTTGGGATCCCTGTCACATGATCCCGTGATCGACCAAGCAATGATAAGGGGGGCTGTCTCTGCCAGTGTCTGGAGACGGGTCTTGACAGGCGTGGGCGAAAGATATATGTGTGGAGATGATCTCTACATGCAGCAAACCCCGTGGAAGACCATAGAACAAGGGATCCAACGCCTGAGAGAACTAGGGGTGGTAGAGGGTGTCTTCACAAATGACCCAGGATTGAGGAGTCCAGACCGGGCCAGAGTTATTCCATATACATGGCGATAACTCATACAACTTGGGCCACCAGAATACGCTTCTGCTTTAGCAATAATGAAACCGGACAACAGTGCGAATGAGACCGTGCGGGATATGGCAGTGGAGCTCCGAGCATATGCAGACTCTGTGCATGGCCCAACATATGCAAGAATCACAGCTGTGGAAACACATATGCAGAAAATGGAAGAAAAGGTGGAGAAGAATCACCAGGAGATTAAAGAGTGCCTTCTCCGTGGACGTTCCCCAGAGAGAAGGAACATCCCATGAAGTGAGCTGTGGAAATTCCTGTGTGACAATGGGGAAGACACAAAGAGGTGGGGTGGACAACCCACCTCTTCTCTGGCAGCACGAGTACGTGAATTGATGGAGCACAAGTTTCAGAAAGGAAGTTCTACCAAAAACGAAGTAGCCCCAGTTGCCTGTAACCAAACTGCTGGAAATGATGCGAAAGACAACGGCATGTCCGATTCCCATGAAAGAAACTCTAAGATGAAGGCTCAGGGAAAGAAGGATAACCAGGCATAGAGGGGCCCTGCCTCTAGCCAGGTAGAGGTTAGGGAAAACTGTGGTTTTTGGACTGTGTGGATTCATTGTCCTGGTACATCAGAACCACAAAAATATGATGCCTTGGTTGACACTGGTGTGCAGTGTACAATAATTCCATGACAGCATGTGGGGGTAGAATCTGTTTCTATTTCTGGTGAAACAGGTGGATGACAAGATTTGACCCTGGTGGAAGCTGAGGTGAGCCTGACTGGAAATGAGTGGAAGAAACATCTCATTGTGACTGGTCCAGAGGCCCCGTGCATTTTGGGCATAGACTTCCATCCGAACAGGTATTTCAGAGACCCAAAGGGACTCAAGTGGGCTTTTGGAATAGCTGCTGTGGAGACAGAGGGCATTAAGCAATTGAACACTTTGCCTGGGATTTCAAAGAACCCGTCTGCAGTCGGCCTTCTGAAGGTGGAAGAACAAAGAGTACCAATTGCTACCTAGACAGTTCATCGCCGACAGTACCGGAAAACTCGAGATGCTGTGATTCCCATCCACAAGATGATCCGTGAGCTAGAGAGCCAAGGGGTGGTCAGCAAGACCCACTCACCCTTCAGTAGTCCCATTTGGTCTGTGCACAAATCAGAAGGAGAATGGAGATTGACTGTGGACTATCGTGCCTTGAATGAAGTGACTCCACCATTGAGCACTGCTGTGCTAGACATGTTGGAGCTCCAGTATGAGCTGGAGTCCAAAGCAGTGAAGTGGTACACCACTATTGACATTGCCAATGCATTTTTCTCCATTCCTTTAGCAGCAGAGTGCAGGCCTCAGTTTGCTTTCACCTGGAGGGGTGTGCAGTACACCTGGAACCGACTGCCCCAGGGGTGGAAGCACAGTCCCACCATTTGCCATGGACTGATCCAGACTGCACTAGAAAAGGGTGAGGCTCCAGAACATCTGCAGTACATTGATGACATCATTGTGTGGGGGAACACAGCAACAGAAGTGTTTGAGAAAGGAGAGAAAGTTATCCGGATTCTCTTAGAAGCTGGTTTCGCCATCAAGAAGAGCAAAGTGAGGGGACCTGCTCGAGAGATCCAGTTCCTGGGAGTGAAATGGCAAGATGGACAGTGTCAGATTCCCACTGAGGTCATCAATAAGATCACTGCAATGTCTCCACCAACCAACAAGAAGGAAACACAAGCTTTCCTAGGTGCCATAGGCTTTTGGAGGATGCATATTCCTGAGTACAGCCAGATTGTGAGTCCTCTTTACCTGGTTACCCTCAAGAAGAACGATTTCCACTGGGGCCCCGAATAACAACAAGCTTTTGCCCAGATCAAGCAGGAAATCGCTCATGCCATAGCCCTTGGCCCAGTCAGGACAGGACCCGAAGTGAAGAATGTGCTCTACTTTACAGCCGGGAGCCATGGCCGGTCCTGGAGCCTTTGGCAGAAGGTGTCTGGTGAGACTCAAGGTCGACCACTGGGGTTTTGGAGCCGAAGCTACAGAGGGTCTGAAGCCAACTACACTCCCACAGAGAAGGAAATCTTGGCAGCCTATGAAGGAATCCAAGCCGCCTCAGAGGTAATTGGAACTGAGGCACAACTCCTCCTTGCACCCCGACTACTGGTGCTGGGGTGGATGTTCAAAGGAGACGTTCCCTCTACCCACTATGCCACCAATGCCACATGGAGCAAATGGATTGCTCTCATCACACAGCGCGCCCGTATCAGAAAACTGAATCGCCCTGGGATTTTGGAAATAATCACAAATTGTCCTGAAGCTGAAAACTTTAGTCTCACTGATGAAGAGGAGCAAGAACAAGTGATACGTGCAGAAGAAGCTCCACCGTACAACCAACTACCACCAGAAGATACGTTACGCTCTTTTCACCGACGGTTCTTGACGAATCGTTGGGATGAAACAAAAGTGGAAAGCAGCCATATGGAGTCCCAGATGACTGGTTGCCGAAGCTACTGAAGGAGAAGGTGGATCGGACAAACTCGCTGAACTCAAAGCTGTTCAACTGGCCCTGGACATTGCTGAAAGAGAGAAGTGGCCAAAGCTCTACCTCTACACTGATTCATGGATGGTAGCAAATGCTCTGTGGGCATGGTTAGAAAAGTGGGAAAAAGCTAATTGGCAGTGTAGGGGAAAACCAATCTGGGCTGCTGAAGAGTGGAAAGTCATCGGTGCCCGTATGAGAAAGCTTCCCGTGAGAGTCCGCCATGTAGATGCCCATGTCCCCAAGAGTAGGGCTAATGAAGAACACCAAAACAACAAGCAGGTAGATCAGGCTGCAAAGATAGAAGTGTCACAGGTAGGCTTGGACTGGAAACACAAGGGAGAATTGTTGCTAGCTCGATGGGCCCATGATGCCTCAGGCCATCAGGGCAGAGATGCCACCTATAAGTGGGCACGAGATCGAGGGGTGGATCTAACAATGAACAGTATCTCCCAGGTGATCCATGATTGTGAGACATGCACTGCAATCAAGCAGGCCAAGCAGGTGAAGCCCCTGTGGTAGGGTGAGCGATGGTCCAAATACAAGTATGGGGAGGCCTGGCAGATTGATTACATCACGCTGCCTCAAACCCGCCAAGGCAAGCACTATGGGCTCACAATGGTAGAAGCCACCACTGGATGGCTGGAGACCTACCCTGTGCCTCATGCTACTGCCCGTAATAACGTCTTGGGCCTTGAAAAGCAAGTCCTTTGGAGGCATGGTACCCCTGAGAGAATTGAATCTGACAATGGGACTCATTTCAAAAAGAGCCTTATTGACACCTAGGCTAGAGAACATGGCATTGAGTGGGTGTACCATATCCCTTACCATGCACCAGCTGCAGGCAAAGTGGAACGGTGCAATGGATTGTTGAAAACCACTCTGAAGGCACTAGGTGGGGGAACTTTCAAAAATTGGGAACAGCATCTAGCAAAGGCCACCTGGTTAGCTAACACCCGAGGTTCCACCAATAGAGCTGGTCCAGCCCAATCTGAATCCCTGCATACAGTAGATTGAGATAAGGTCCTAGTAGTGCATGTCAGAGATCTGTTAGGAAAGACTGTGTGGATAAATTCTGCCTTGAGTACAGACAAACCCATCTGTGGGGTTGTCTTTGCTCAGGGACCTGGTTGCACATGGAGGGTAATGCAGAAAGATGGAACAACGCGTTGTGTACCGCAGGGAGATCTGATTGTTGTGTGAAAACCACCTGTAGTGTGAAATGCTTGTATACCCCTGCTTGCTGATTGTCACTGTCACTGTTCGTATATAGCTGTGTGTATATATATATATGTATTAATATGGGTGTAGAATTAGAATATCTTAATTTCGGCATTGAGCCAACAATAGGGGATAAGGGGTGAAATGTCTTGGGGTGACCTTATGATGTGTATCCCATATCGCTGCCTATGCCCAGAAATTAATTCTTGTGCCTTTCTATGCCTCTAAACTGAGCCTGAGAGGGGGAAGGAAAAAAACTGGGCAAAACTTTTTCAAAGCAGTTTGCAGCTTGTTCAAGGTCACACACAGATAGCAATTTGTTTCCCAGCTGTGGCAGGGGAGGGTGGAAGCACCCGTCTTGCTGATCCCAGGAAAGTGGGGTTTTTTTGGCCAGTGGTTCAGCTGCTTTCTTCTCCGGAGAGAGACTGAGAGTTGAATTTTTCCTTCCCTGGAATTTCGGATTTTCTCCCTTTTCTACTGGACTTCTTGATTGCTTTAACATCAGAGCACATCGGGAGGACTTTCCTGTTGGGGAAGATGAAACAGGAAAGCCTTATAAATATGATTGCCTAACAAAAGATTTTGGGAATATGAAAACTGTGAGCGACATCGAAATGAAGGCCATCTTTGAGATATAGAGTCTTAGTTACTGAACAACTAGAAAACAATGGTATAGCCGGCTGAAGGTAATCCCCTCTTGATTGAACAATACCCTCTGCTTGCAGACAGGTCCAAGGGTCAGAGCAGACCCTACTAGCTCAGCAGAAGGGGTCCAAAGAGTAGTTTTTAGAAGTTAAAATGTAACACTCTATGGTAATGTAAGAACTCTTATAGGCTGTATGTAAATGCTATAGGATTTGTACCTTGTATTAGATTGGCTAGTGAGAATTAGAATATTCACTACAGAAGATGATTTATTGTATTGTAACAAGGACCTCGCTCTCTTAGTAACTTTCTTCTTAATTCAGCTCTCCTCTTAATTCATCTCTCTTGCTCTTTACTCTCTTAGCTCTTAGCCTCTTGCTCTTGATTCATCTCTCTCTCTCCTACACCTTGGGCCTGCTTGGAGCTGCAGCTGGCAGCTCTAAGCAGTGCCCCTGTACCCACGCCCTTTGCAATAAACTGCATGCTCCAAAGACCTGCTTATAGAGATCTCTCGTCTCCATCCGTCCATCTCCGGCCGGGCCCGACCGAACCCTCACCCTCATCACGATCAGTTTCGACAGACTGGCGCCCAAACGTGACTGAAGGCCCGATTCAGCTTCTTCCACCTGTGAGAGACTTCTCCATGGACGGTAACTAAATGACCAGTTAGAGCCACCTGGAACGTGTCGTGAGCACGGCATACCGTTGCTGCGCAGCGTAAAAGCCGGAGCTCTATAATTCTGCCGAGGCAGCCCTCGAGCACGGGGAGCCGTTACTTCGTAGCGATTACCTGGAGCTCTCGGAGGGAGGAAATTGCCTGGCAGTCCTCGAGCACAGGCGGCCACTGCTGCGCAGCGGCTACCTGGAGCTCTTTGAGGAAGTTTGCCGCGGCACCCCTCGAGCACGGCCATGCTGCTAAGCAGTGCAGACCGGAGCTCTACAGAGGGACCCAGCTGCGCACCCGAGCACAGGCGGGTATTGCTCAGCACCGCCCGCACTGGAGCTCTTGAGTGGAGACCCACCTGCGAGGTCCCGAGCACGGAAAGCCGTTGCCAAGCGACGCCTGAAACCGGAGCTCTGAGGAGGGACCCAACAGCAGTGTCCTGAGCGCCGTGTGGAGAGCCTGGCCAGCCCCCCACGACGGACCTCTGATTAAGGACCCTGCCCCTGCGACATCTAGGTGAGTATCATACTGGTCAATAATGGGACAAACTCACTCTGCCCATGACAGACATCTCTATAAGCAACTTAAGTATTTACTAAGCTCCGGTCCAAGTCAATTACCTAAACAGGAGCTAAAAAACCTCTTAGAATGGACTCTGATTAATTTCCCAAATGCTGACCGTTCAGCCGTCTTTACAAGAGACTTCTGGGACACAGTTGGGGTTAAACTCTTTAATAATATCTCCCGCCGGGATATGGCTGCCGCGGAGCTGCTCCCGGCTTGCAGAGCGCTCGTGGAGCTGTTTGCTGCGAAGGCGCCGCCCGCAGCAGTCACCCCGCCGGGTCCCGCTCCTGCTGCGAGCCCGCCCCTTGCCGCTGCGAGCCTGCAACGGGGCATGGCCCCCGCCCCGCCGCCGGACCTCACGGCTCCGGTACCCGCGATCCGGCTGACTCGTGCTGCCCCGCCCCACCCCACCGCGGTCCCTGCACCGGTCACCCCTGCTCCACCGGACCCCACCGCCCCCCCCACCGCCCCCGTCATCCCCACCCCCACGGTCCCGTTAGTCCCTGCTGTCCCGCTTCTCGCGGCTCCGGTAGCCGCGGTCCGACTGACTAGTGCCGCCCCGCCCCCCGCCCCCGCTGTCCCGGCAGCCGTCACCCCTGCCCCACCGGACCCTACGACCCCCCCCCACCGCTCCCCCCATCCCCGCCCCCCCCATCCAGTTCCTCCCTGCTGCCCCGGCTCCCGCGGTCGCCGCCCTCGGCTCCAGCGTCTTCGCGGCCCCGCCCCCCGCCGATAGCCCCGCGGGGCCAGCGGCTGCTCCCCTGCCACTTACGGGTCCTACCGCTCCCCCAGCCGCGCCTGTTATGGCTATAGCCGCCATCATAGCCGGCCCCCCGCAAAGCCAGGCGGCGACCCTTCTTCCAGCCCCCCAGGTCCCCCTCGCCGCCACCGACACGGCGCCGGTGGTGGCCAACGTCCCGTCCGCGTCCGTGGGACACGGAGCGCCCCAGCCCCGCGAGCCACCTGGTGCCGGCGCTGCAGCGCCTACACAGATGGCTGCTGCCTCTCCCGTGCCTGCCGCTGCTCCAGCCCCGTCTCCCGGCACCGCCGCGCCGGCAGCCACACCAGCCCAGCCTACAAGCTCCCAGCGGCAGCACGCTGCGGTCCAGCCGCCGACTGGCCCACCGTTCGCCATGGCCCCACCGCAAAATACTCCTGCCGCCTCCACGCCGGCCCTCCCGCCTCCCGCCGCCCCGGGATCATCTCCTGCCGACGGGACAGCCCTGCCACCTCCCGCTCTCCCCGACACACAGACAGCGGCCATCACAGTCCGCCACGTTGACCTGATGACGCAACCCACGCACGCTCACACTCCTCCAACCACACCACTGCTCACGGAACTAGCTCCGCCACCGCCCCCCACGGCTTTCACCTCGCCTTTGATACAGCCACCCGCACCCCCTCGCCCGCTGCCGCGGAGCCAGTTCCTCGCGGCCCCCCCGCCTCCTCGCCCGCTGCCACGGAGATCGGCCGTGCCGGAGTCACGGAGCCAGGCCCCCGCGGCCCCGCCGCCTCCTCGCCCGCCACCGCGGAGATCGGCAGTGCCATCGCCGCCCCCGCAGGGGCCCTCCGGCACCGTGCAGCTGTATCCCTCGGCTACCGCCGCCCAGCAACATCCCTCCGCGCAGCTCAGCCTCGCCTCACAAGCCGCAAACAGGGGGGGAACGGAGGGCAATGGTGCAGCTCCAGTGGCAGGGGAGACGGAGAGCCGCTCTGCCGGAGCTGATGCTTTAAATCTAACACCAGGAAACCCTGAAAAGCAGCCAGATTTGTTTGCAATGAGCCCCAGAGTCCCGCCAGCGAGCGGCTGGGATCTTGCAACCCATAAGGAGAAAACGAGTTCTGAGAGTTTGTTAGCGCTACTTTCTGAATCAAAAAATCCTCCAAAGTGCTCAGATTATTCTCAATTAACAGATTGGCATGAAATAAGACGCCAAATCTGTAAAGATGAAAGTCTTAGTCTATTAGCTAAGCCTGTGATAGCTAGCCAACAGCCTGACAGTCCTAAAACGTGGGTTCCCATCCCCACTCACGAAATTAAAGAACTAAGAAGGGCTGTAAGAGATAGTGGTATTTGCTCACTGTATCTTAAACAACTGCTAAAAAGTACCCTAAAAAGAACACATCAAACCCTAAAACGCATTTTAGATCAACAGAAAGGGGGAGAAGCCCAGGACACACCTCAAAGGAGGTTGAACAAGGCTTTGCATGTTTACAATTTTTTGAATAGCTCTGCAGAAGAGCCTGATCCCCCCATTTATAGACATTTTTTGAACAACAAAAAATCAAAACTGAAAGAACGTCCCCCAGTTTTGATCAAAAATCTAGATTCAGGAAAAATAGAAGGACCATACAATCTTATAATGTGGGGGAAGGGGTTTGCGTGTGTTTCCACAGGTGAAGGAATCAAGTGGGTTCCAGCAAAAAGCGTGAAGCCATACCTCGCATCAAAGCCTGCCGATGCCGCCACACCAGCCAGTGACCCTGCAAGTGGAAGCCAGAAAGCAAGCACCCAGACCTGAACTGCGCAGAATCACCAGAAGAAAGTGATCTGCCGAAAACAGCTCAAGAAAAGAATGGAGTTTTCTCATTTGCGTGCGTGCATGTTGCCTTTATTCTTTTGTTTTTGTTTTTGTAGTGAAGCTTTACCTGTGAATCAACCAAAGACAAATGTCTGGGTTGCCTTAGCCAAATCTGCAGGCTCCGATACCATCTGTCTATCTGACACAAGCCCTGACAAGCCTTTTTCAACCTGTTTAGTTGGAATACCTCTTCCAGAAGGTTTTGATAATATTACTCTTGATAAATATTGGCCATATGATGAACATCATGTATCTCCAACTCCCAGCCATAGACACCAAACTTATATTGATAATTCTAAAATTGATAAATCTGACCTTCAAGACCTAGAAATCCTAGGTTCATTAACTATGGATACCTGCTATTTCTTTCACTTTCAAGGACAAAACAGTCCCCATTTAAATGTTACCCCATATCACCCAGCTTATAGCAATGTAACTTCTTGGTGTAATCAAGCTAAGCTTCTTATATATGACGAACCTCATGCAGATCGCTTTAACAAACTTCCTATTCGATTCCCCAGAGGAATTTGGCTCATCTGTGGAGACAGGGCCTGGCAAGGTATACCTTCAAAAAAAGATGGTGGCCCTTGTGCTCTGGGACAACTTACAATTATTGCTCCCAGTGTCAAAGTGTGGAGAGCTTATCTGAGGAATGGTTGCGCAGTAGAGGACATGATAAGATAGAGCCTTGCGGAATGCAAGGTCAGTTTATCTTTGGAAAAGCGGTTTCTTATCAGCAGGATCTGTAACAGGATACAAACCAGCCAGCCCCAAAGAAGGAGCAGACTGGAATGTGGAAAGGCGTGTTGTTCCCACGAGAGAAGATAACCAATCATGAGCTCAGCTTTTGCAATATGTATGAGCTGTTTAAGTGCTGTATAAGTATGAGATGAGAAGACAATAAAGTTGAGACTAGCTGATCATGATATCATGGTGCTGTCTCCCGCGCCTCTCCCGACATCTGACGCCCGAACAGAAGGCACGTCCCTGATCCCCCCCCTACCCCCACTTCCACAAGGAGAGGTGCGTTGGGTTCAGGTCCCGCAGCTAGACGGACGGCAATAAGAGCGGAGGACAACTGCGTTCCCGTCTCCGTGCCCAAACGACCACACCGGTGGGTTCGCTGATACGTGCTGCCTAAGCCTGGAGGGGCTAGCAACGGTACCGTAAGTATGGATAGGCAAGCAGCACAGGATTTATTTAAAGCCTTTCTTCTTATGCTTTACTTTAAAGCTTTTAACTTAGAAAAAGACCTCCCTTCCCTACTAACTCACGCGCGTTCCTATGGCTTCTTTCCCAACCCCCACAGCATTCACGAATTAGTAGAATGGTGGAGGTATGGGGATCAACTTTTTAACCTTGTTTTAGACGATGATAAGTCAGCCAAGAAAATAAGCAAACTTTGGAAAGCAGTTCATAATGAGCTACTGTTAATGCAGACAGAGAAGCGAGCAGTCGAATGTATCAAGGCTGCGCACTCGCGTAACCAAGATTATGACTCCTCAGTTTACCCCACTGCCCCTAACCCCCCCGCCTTTGCCACTGTGGAGATTCCGCCACAGCCACCGCCCACTGACAGCCAATCCCCTGCGCCGTCTACCCCCTTGCTGGCCCCCCCGCCTTCCGCTTCAATCACCGCCTCTGCCTTAACCCCCTCACACCAGCCGCCGCCGCCCGACCCCTCTAATGCCACAGAGCCTGTCCCTGGGGCAGAATCTGACCTGGCGGAGGCTGTGGCAGCAAAGAGGAGAGAGTTGTGGCAGGCGCTTGCCCGAGACGGCATGAAAAGGGGAGATTCCGAGCTCCTGGCGGCTGCACAAGAAGCGATGGCTTTCCCTGTCGTTTTTACTACTAATGCGCAAGGGGGGCAAAATGCGCAGTTTGCCCATCTCGACTGGAAACTCCTGTCCCAGCTAAGAGCAACAGTCGGTAGCTTTGGGGTGTCTAGTGAACCAGCTAAGCAAATGTTAGATTATCTTTCTAATGCCCACATTCTTCTGCCTGCTGATATCCTGGCCATCACGAAACTCATTTACACCCCTTCTCAGAGATTGCTTTTTGAGGCAAGGTGGAGAGAGGAAGCGGCAAGTAGCACTAATCTCCCCAGACCCCAAGGGGACCCCTTAACAGGCCTTACTGTAGACGAGCTTATGGGACAGGGCCCGTATCTCAGAGTTGAAGCTCAAGCTGGACTAGGGCCGCATAAACTTAGGGAGGCTATGGCAGTAGCTAAGAGAGCAATGGATAAAGTCAGGACATCGGGAGGGACCCCCCTATATATGAGCATCAAGCAGGGTCGTGATGAATCATTAAGCTCCTTTGTTGATAAAGTTATGGATGCTATCTCTAGGGCAGGGACACCCGACCATATGCAAGATGCCATTTTAAGACAGTGCATTTTGCAAAATAGCAAGCCTAGCACCAGGTCTTTAATTACCTCTATACCTGGTGATTAGACCACTCAGGCATTACTAGATAAAGCTGCGACCTTGCCCACAGGTGCTCAAGCCTTCTTAGTCCACGCATTAGAGAAGCTGGGGGAAGGATTGAAGAAACAAGCAGCTAGTGCTCAGATGCAGGTAATCGCCGCCCTTGCTCCCCTCCAAGCAGCAGCCACGCGCCCCCGGTTGCCTCCAAAGGGAAACAGAATGAGATGCTATCGATGTGGCCAGTCGGGCCACATTCGTCGGGAGTGCTCAGCATCCGGAGTTTGGTGCAACAAATGCCAATCCAACACGCATAACTCGAATGCCTGCCGTAACAAGAAGCAGGGAAACTCCCGGAGCAGCGCGTCCAGCAGCCGCGCAGGGACACAAGTAGCAGCTGCAAACCCTTGCCCTGCCTCCAGCCAGCAACAGGTGGCAGCCTCGGTCTGGACTTGGCAGCCTCAGTAGACTGTGATCTCCTGATGTCTGAAATCCATAACATCCCTACAGGACTCACAGGACCCATATGCCTCAATGGTACACCAGTAGGAGGCTTGATTCTTGGCCGATCATCTGCCACTGCCCTAGGACTATTCGTTCAACCAGGCGTGGTGGACGCTGACTCACAGGGTGATATCTTCATACTAGCTTACACTGTTTATCCACCTGTAAGGATTCCCAAAGGCCAAAGACTAGCTCAATTTGTACCTTTGCCTCAAGCCACACAAGGCATGCAACCCTTGCAGGCTCAACCAAACGCTCATACAGGCTGCGGCTCAACTGGGGAACTAACCTTGCTCACCAGGGATCTTAATAGCCGTCCACGGAAGCCGTGTGCCCTAACCTATAAAGGAGAAACAATCACGTTACAGAGCCTCCTAGACACAGGGGCAGACTCCAGTATCGTCGATGTGAACACATGGCCCTCACATTGGCCTTTTCTGCCAGCAATGACAGCCATCACTGGTGTCGGAGGAATGAAACTAGCACACAAATCTCCGCTGATAACTGTAGAAATTGAGGGCAAGAAAACTACCGCAACTTTTTCTATCGCCCCTCTACCCCCCACAGTTGACTGCCTCATCAGAAGAGATGTATTGGCCCAAATGAGTTTTGTGCTTACCGATGATCGCCATTTCTGCTAAGGGCCGTTGCTTGGAATTTCCCGCTGCCACTAAGATGGACTGACAATGACCCTGTAGTGGTTAAGCAATGGCCTTTAAAGCGGGAAAATCTGCTTCAAGCACACGCTCTAGTCAACGAGCAGCTTCAACAAGGACATCTTAAGCCATCGACAAGCCCATGGAACACCCCAATTTTTGTCATCCAAAAGAAGAATGGCACGTTTCGTCTGCTACAAGACCTTCGAACTGTCAATGCTCGTATGGAGCCTATAGGAGCCCTGCAGCCAGGACTCCCTAATCCAGCAATGTTGCCACAAGATTGGCCTCTTCTTATTATTGACTTGAAAGATTGCTTTTTCACAATTCCACTACATCCAGATGATACGAAGCGATTTGCCTTTTCATTGCCTGCTCTTAATCGTGGTGAACCAGACAAACGTTTTGAGTGGACCGTATTGCCGCAGGGAATGCGCAACTCTCCCACCATATGTCAATTGTATGTCGATGCAGCATTGCAGCCACTGCGACAAAAGTTACCTCAGACCATCATTTATCATTATATGGATGATATTTTGTTTGCGCAGAAGGAGCCTTTTGACCAAACAGAAATTCAGCTTATTACCTCCTCTCTTCAAGAATGGTCTTTAGTAATAGCTGCTAACAAAATTCAAATATCCTCCCCGTGGAAGTATTTAGGATAGGTCATCACCAATCAAAGAGTGAAGCCTCAAAAACTACATATCCAAGCCTCAATCACCACTTTAAATGACGCTCAAAAACTGTTAGGTGATCTGCAGTAGTTGAAGCCAATAGTAGGAATCCCCAATGTTCTTTTAGATCAGCTCCGTCCCTTACTAAAAGGATCAGACCCATGCACACCAGTACACCTAACGCCGCAGCAGCAAGAAGCTCTACAACAAATCACCACCTGTATCACAGACGGTTTTGTTTCGCGTCTTAATCCAGACATCCCCCTCTCTCTTACTATTTGGAATTCTGAAACTCACCTCCTCGGCGCAATTACGCAGCTAAAGAAAACGGGGGAGCTGGCGGTTTTAGAATGGATATCACCACAGTTGCAGCAACGAAAAACTATTACCACAAAACTTGAAAATTTGGCTAATTTAATTAAGAAAGGACGTTTGCGCATTTTGGAAATTGGAGGACAAGAACCTGAGTACATCAATCTCCCAATGGAAAAACCTGCCTTGGACTGGTATTCGCTAAATTCTTCATTATTCATGGAAGCACTGTTGTCCTCAGGAGCCAAAATTCAGACCGGTCCCCTGTTTCCCAAGGCATTACAGTGGATAGGAGCATGGAACTGGATTTCAAAACCCTTGCGAGAAGATAAGCCTATCCACAATGCCATTACTGCATTCACAGACGCCGGAAGAAAGACAAGGAAAGCAGCCGTCGTATGGAAACAAGACCAGCAATGGCGTCAGCATTTAATAAACGCCTCGTCTGATGATACCCTGCAAACCTTAGAATTACTTGCAGTCGTTTGGGCAGTAACCCACCTCACAAGACCCTTAAACGTAGTTTCGGACTCGCTGTATGTAGTAGGCGTCGCCTCAAGAATTGAGGATGCAGTCATTAAGGAAGTACAAAACAAAAGGCTTTATGAACTCTTTCTGCAACTAAAACGCGCCCTAAGAGAACGGTCACACCCCTATTCCATTCTCCATATTCGCAGCCACATGTGGAATGAAGGCCTGGGTGAAGGAAACGGAAGAGCAGATGATTTAAGCACAGTCCAACATGCTGTATTACAAAATAGGGCTGCTATTGATTTTCTGTTGTTAGCTCATGGACACGGGTGTGAAGAATTTGAGGGACTATGCTGCATGGGTCTAAATGATCATGCTCGCTCTATTCATACAGAGATTCGACAGCTTATAAATCACTCTCAAAAAATTAAGGAAGATACAAGTTTCTTTGGCCTAGATGGCCTGTCAGTGAACTGGGATTAGGTTGTTGGGTAAGAAGCATGGTGAAAACATTGTTTCTCTTATTAATCATGGTTTTAGTAGGATTATCCCTGTTCAGTTGCGCTCTAACTTGTATCAAAAGAGTACTGCTAAAAACAACAACTCTGAGCATGATAGCGCATAAAGAAAACGGGGGAAGTGTGGAGAGCTTATCTAAGGAATGGTTGTGCAGTAGAGGACATGATAAGATAGAGCCTTGTGGAATGCAAGGTCAGTTTATCTTTGGAAAAGCGGTTTCTTATCAGCAGGATCTGTAACAGGATACAAACCAACCAGCCCCAAAGAAGGAGCAGACTGGAATGTGGAAAGGCGTGTTGTTCCCACGAGAGAAGATAACCAATCATGAGCTCAGCTTTTGCAATATGTATGAGCTGTTTAAGTGCTGTATAAGTATGAGATGAGAAGACAATAAAGTTGAGACTAGCTGATCACGATATCATGGTGCTGTCTCCCGCGCCTCTCCCAACATCAAAGAGGTAATCAAAAAGAAAAGCAGAAAGATCAGATCTTCCTGGGGGCATCAGTACGATAGTGACTGTGATAGTGACTTCCACCCTTGGAACTCTGGAAAATCAATTGTTGCAAGCATTTTTCTACCGCAGTTAAGTTCCTCAATTGCATTAAAACAGCTAAACAAGTTGGGATGTTGGCTCAGCAAGGAGGTAAATGCCACCTCTACTATGATCAGGGATTTGTTAACCGATGAAGAGGCAGTCAGACATGCCACTTTACAAAATAGAGCTGCCGTTGATTATCTTTTATTAGCACATGGGCACAGCTGTGAAGATTTTGAAGGATTATGCTGTATGAACTTATCCGATCATTCTGTTTCCATTCACAAACAGCTACAAAACCTAAGGGATCTAGCTAACCAAATCACAACAGATGATCCATCTTGGCTGGACAGTTTGTTTGATGGTTGGAGCTTTGCACCTTGGCGAAGGGAACTCTGTAAAATAGGTTTGATTATTCTAGTAGTAATAATTATAGTTTTAGTAGCAGTACCTTGTATACTTCAGTGTGTGCAAAAAATAACGAGTAGGACTGTATCTAATATCTTAGTTGTTCATCAGAACGGGGGAGATGTTGGGGAAGATGAAACAGGAAAGCCTTATAAATATGATTGCCTAACAAAAGATTTTGGGAATATGAAAACTGTGAGCGACATCGAAATGAAGGCCATCTTTGAGATATAGAGTCTTAGTTACTGAACAACTAGAAAACAATGGTATAGCCGGCTGAAGGTAATCCCCTCTTGATTGAACAATACCCTCTGCTTGCAGACAGGTCCAAGGGTCAGAGCAGACCCTACTAGCTCAGCAGAAGGGGTCCAAGGAGTAGTTTTTAGAAGTTAAAATGTAACACTCTATGGTAATGTAATAACTCTTATAGGCTGTATGTAAATGCTATAGGATTTGTACCTTGTATTAGATTGGCTAGTGAGAATTAGAATATTCACTACAGAAGATGATTTACTGTATTGTAACAAGGACCTCGCTCTTCTTCATTCGTCTCTCTCACGCTAGTAGCTCTCTAGCTCTCTTGCTCTAGCTCTCTTGATTCATCTCTCTCTCTCCTACACCTTGGGCCTGCTTGGAGCTGCAGCTGGCAGCTCTAAGCAGTGCCCCTGTACCCACGCCCTTTGCAATAAACTGCATGCTCCAAAGACCTGCTTATAGAGATCTCTCGTCTCCATCCGTCCATCTCCGGCTGGGCCCGACCGAACCCTCACCCTCATCACGAGCAGTTTCAACACTTTCCACCGGGCACAGAGGGCCTGGCCCTGGCCCAAGCCCCAGCTCCAAGGAGACCAAAGGGAGGACTCTAACACTTTCCCAGGTTTTTCCTCCACAGCGAAAGATTTTATTATTTAGCATTATTTTCCTTTCCTGTGTGTTTGTTAAATAAATAGTTTTATCTCCTTCACTTTCCTCCGAGGAAATTTATTTTTCCTGAACCTGGTGGGGGAGGGGTGGTTGTGCCTTCTCTCAGAGGATATATTTCTAAATTTGCCCAAACCGGAACACACCATTCTATTCCCAATATGTTATCCCACCAGCTAGCTTTTAGCATAGATTCCCATTATTTGCTCATTTTTTTCACAAATCTATCTTGCTTCTTCAAAGGGGTTTTTGATATCATTTTGCTTCTTCAACACCATGATCTTTTGTGCTGTTCCAGATGTAGCCAATTTTGGTTCCACAGGCATTGGTACTTTTTGCATGCCTTGGACCCCATTAGATATTAATCAAATAAAACAGGGGATCAAGGCAAGGGAGAAATATCAAGCCTGCGGTGGCACATAAAAGGAAGAAACCTAGCTTCTTCCACCATTCTATTCCCAATACATTATCCCACCAACTAAGTTTTTGTGCTGATTCCCACTTTTTACCCGGTACATGGGCTATTTTTCTGCTATCCTTGGCTATATCCAGGACGGCATCTCCGTTGACATCTATTTTTAAACAACATTCTGATGTATTAAATTTTCCACAGACACCTCCTTCTTCAGCTAATAAATAGTCTAAAGCCAACCTGTTCTGATACACTGCAGCTCTTGTTTGGCTTTGTTGACTTGATATTAATTCTAATGCCCGGGCAGTTTTGTTCGTTATTATCTCCACAACTGCTTGGAGTCTTATAATCTGATTCAGCATATAAATTGGGGTTTGATATCCCCAACTCCCATCTTGTGCCCAGGTGGCTGGCCCATATGTTTCCAGTATGCGTTCAGGGGGCCATTCTTCATCTCCCCATTTTTGAAATCCCCCAATAATTCCCTTTTTTTTCTTTTTAGGTCCTCATAAACTGGTACTCCTAATTGATCTCCATCTGTATTACCGCAGGTCTGGTTCCTACGGTATATCACCGTGTCCCGCAGCCATAGGGAGGAGGAGGAGAGAAGATCCAGCAGGCAGGAATTGTGTGGCAAGATTGATTGATTGAATTATTTTACAAACTCTTTTATAGACTTTTTTCTTCATAGTCTAATTGGACAAAGGACCAGCCACCCCCTGGGGGTGATTGGCCAAAATCCTAAAACATCCATTATCAAAATATTTTCTACTATACCATAAACAAGACTTTCAAAGGTTGCAGGTGGCTTGGTTGTTTACATTCCCTACCACCTCTTCTGCGTGAGAGAAAAGTCTCTCACGGACTTAGAAAATAACAAAAAATCCTCACTAGCAGCATTTTTGTACCTAAAATTCCCCCTTTTTGTTTTATAAGTTAACAACCCTACTATTAATCCTAAATAGAAATCAACATCAGTTATTAATTTTAAATATGTCCTTAAGGCTTTAACTATCTGACTCCATAACAAGAATTTTAAAGTTCAGTCTCTGCTTGTGGAAGGACCATCCCAGTCTCTGCTTGTAGAAGGACCATCTGCCTGATGGTTGACATCCTGGTCATCATCAGAAGAGTCATTAGGCTGATGATCTACATTCTGGTTGCCATTTGGATGGTTGGCGTTCTGGTCATCATTTGGAGGTTGCCTGTTCTGCCTCTGGTGCCGTAGGTTGTCGGGAAAGGCGCGGGAGACGAGCTCATGATTTCATGATCGGCAAGCCTCGATTTTATTGTCTTTTCATCTCTTATTTATACAACACTTAAACAGCTCATACATATTGCAAAACCTGAGCTCGTGATTGGTCATCTTCTCTCGTGGGAACAACACACCCCACGGCGATGGTTTCTTCATTCCAGTCTGCTCTGGCTTGTGTCCTGTTGGACACCCTGTTGATAAGAGACCCCTTTTCCCACGACAGGCTGACTCCTACATCCTGCAAGGCTCTATCTTATCATGTCCTCTACTGCGCAGCCATTCCTCAGATAAGCTCTCTACACTTCCCCCGTTTTCTTTATGTGCTATCATGCTCAGAGTTGTTGTTTTTAGCAGTACCCTCTTGTCATAGGTTAGCAAGCATAGTCCCGGAAGGGATATCCTTGCTAAGGGGTGCTTACAGCTTCCTCTGGGACCTGATAGAACCTATCAGCTGGCCAGTTTGAATATGGACAATTCTTTAAGCCACTTAAAGTTGTGACCGCCTCTGTGATACACACTTAAGAATAGACAAACTCCCACCCCAGCTCTCTCTCGTTTCCGGCGCTGGGACAGGTGGCTGCAGGCCCCGTGCGGGGGCCAGCAGGCCCGGCCAGGCCCTGCTTGGGCCAGGCCGGGCCGGGCCACGGCCAGCCTGGAGCCATGGGCCTGTTCCAGCTGTGGAACCCCTCCCTCCACTGCCTTGCCGTGGGCAGCCGGAGCGGCTCGGAACCCCCCCCCTCCACTGCGGCCGAGATTCAGCAAAGCGGCACCTCTGTCCGGCAGAGGTCAGGTGACCAACAGCGATAAGCCACATTCCAGCTGCAAGGCCGAGGTGAGATTAACCCTTTTATTGCTGTGAAGAGCTGAAAACCTGAGGGAAGAGAGAGAGGACATGCTTAAAGCTGAAAGTCTGTTGTGAAGCTATGATATATCAGAGTATCCTGTTGTAATTTCATGAAGATATGGGGGGTGGAGTGTTCAACTCGTAAGCAATAGGCAGATGCTGCCACAGCTGTAATTTCATGAGAAGTTTGGACAGAGAGAGATGAACCAGATGAACCAGATGAGGACTTTTGCTCCAAAGAGGAAAGGAGAAAAACCTCAATTCCTAGAGATGCTCCCAGAGATAGTCTTGTAGATAAGAATGACCCTTTGCTCCCAGGGAAGGAGAAGGGCCGCTGTTTTTCTTTGTTTCTGAACAGCTCAACCTTAAAATTGTACCCCAGAAAACTTTCAAGAGTGGACCCTCGAAAGCAGTTGCGGGAAAAGCTGCAAGTCGGGGGAAGGGACTCACATCGTAAGCAGAGAGACTCCTCTTCCTAAATGGACTGAACAATATTTGGAAGTGGGTGGCTGTCTCGGTGTGATACTGTTTTCATAGCATGAGCAAAAAGAGACTTCTCTTTCTAAATGGACTGAACAAGGTTATGATGGAAGTGGTAAACAGACTGAACATCTTAAGGGTTGTCTTTACATTGTCAGTGGGAGAAGGGAGGAAGGTGGGGGGAGGAGGAGAGTTCTGAAGGTGGTATAATTTTTTTTTCTTTTCTTCTTTTAGGTCTGTTAATAAACTTCTTTATATTCATTCAAGTTGGTGCCTGCTTTGCATTTCTCCTAATTCTTATCTCACAGAAGATAAACAGTAATGAGTATTTTAGACCAAACCACTACACTAAATTGGTGTTTCCGCCCGGTTACAAACCCAACCCGCGACACCTCTTGATACAAGTTAGAGCGCAGCTGAACAGGACTAATCCTACCAAAACCATGATCAATAAGAGAAACAATGTTTTTACCATGCTTCTTACCCAACCACCCAATCCCAGTTCACTGACCAGCCCATCTAGGCCAAAGAAACCTGTATCTTCCTTAATTTTTTGAGAGTGATTTATAAGCTGTTGAATCTCTGCATGAATAGAGCGAGAATGATCATTTAGATCCATGCAGCATAGTCCCTCAAATTCTTCACACCCGTGTCCATGAGCTAACAACAGAAAATCAATAGCAGCTCTATTTTGTAATACAGCATGTTGGACTGTGCTTAAATCATCTGCAAGCGCGGACAGTACTCTACTTGTTCCATTTGCTTGCTTCACTACCCAGCAGCTTAATCTCTCTATATTGCGATGAGCTCGAGCTGCTTTCCTTGTCTTTCTTCCGGCGTCTGTGAATGCAGTAATGGCATTGCGGATAGGCTTATCTTCTCGCAAGGGTTTTGAAATCCAGTTCCATGCTCCTATCCACTGTAATGCCTTGGGAAACAGGGGACTGGTCTGAATTTCGGCTCCTGAGGACAATAGAGCTTCCGTGAGTAATGAAGAATTTAGCAAGTACCAGTCCAAGGCAGGTTTTTCCATTCGGAGATTGATGCACTCAGGTTCTTGTCCTCCAATTTCCAAAATGCGCAAACGTCCTTTCTTAATTAAATTAGCCAAATTTTCAAGTTTTGTGGTAATAGTTTTTCGTTGCTGCAACTGTGGTGATATCCATTCTAAAACCGCCAGCTCCCCCGTTTTCTTTAGCTGCGTAATTGCGCCGAGGAGGTGAGTTTCAGAATTCCAAATAGTAAGAGAGAGGGGGATGTCTGGATTAAGACGCGAAACAAAACCGTCTGTGATACAGGTGGTGATTTGTTGTAGAGCTTCTTGCTGCTGCGGCGTTAGGTGTACCAGTGCGCATGGATCTGATCCTTTTAGTAAGGGATGGAGCTGGTCTAAAAGAACATTAGGAATTCCTATTATTGGCTTCAACTACTGCAGATCACCTAACAGTTTTTGAGCGTCATTTAAAGTGGTGATTGAGGCTTGGATATGTAGTTTTTGAGGCTTCACTCTTTGATTGGTGATGACCTATCCTAAATACTTCCACGGGGAGGATATTTGAATTTTGTTAGCAGCTATTACTAAAGACCATTCTTGAAGAGAGGAGGTAATAAGCTGAATTTCTGTTTGGTCAAAAGGCTCCTTCTGCGCAAACAAAATATCATCCATATAATGATAAATGATGGTCTGAGGTAACTTTTGTCGCAGTGGCTGCAATGCTGCATCGACATACAATTGACATATGGTGGGAGAGTTGCGCATTCCCTGTGGCAATACGGTCCACTCAAAACGTTTGTCAGGTTCACCACGATTAAGAGCAGGCAATGAAAAGGCAAATCGCTTCGTATCATCTGGATGTAGTGGAATTGTGAAAAAGCAATCTTTCAAGTCAATAATAAGAAGAGGCCAATCTTGTGGCAACATTGCTGGATTAGGGAGTCCTGGCTGCAGGGCTCCTATAGGCTCCATACGAGCATTGACAGTTCGAAGGTCTTGTAGCAGACGAAACGTGCCATTTTTCTTTTGGATGACAAAAATTGGGGTGTTCCATGGGCTTGTCGACGGCTTAAGATGTCCTTGTTGAAGCTGCTCATTGACTAGAGCGTGTGCTTGAAGCAGATTTTCCCATTTTAAAGGCCATTGCTTAACCACCACAGGGTCGTTGTCAGTCCATCTTAGTGGTAGTGGGAAATTCCAAGCAACGGCCCTTAGCAGAAATGGCGATCATCGGTAAGCACAAAACTCATTTGGGCCAATACATCTCTTCCGATGAGGCAGTCAACTGTGGGGGGTAGAGGGGCGATAGAAAAAGTTGCGGTAGTTTTCTTGCCCTCAATTTCTACAGTTATCAGCGGAGATTTGTGTGCTAGTTTCATTCCTCCGACACCAGTGATGGCTGTCATTGCTGGCAGAAGAGGCCAATGTGAGGGCCATGTGTTCACATCGACAATGCTGGAGTCTGCCCCTGTGTCTAGGAGGCTCTGTAACGTGATTGTTTCTCCTTTATAGGTTAGGGCACACGGCTTCCATGGACGGCTATTAAGATCCCTGGTGAGCAAGGTTAGTTCCCCAGTTGAGCCGCAGCCTGTATGAGCGTTTGGTTGAGCCTGCAAGGGTTGCATGCCTTGTGTGGCTTGAGGCAAAGGTACAAATTGAGCTAGTCTTTGGCCTTTAGGAATCCTTACAGGTGGATGAACAGTATAAGCCAGTATGAAGATATCACCTTGTGAGTCAGCGTCCACCACGCCTGGTTGAACGAACAGTCCTAGGGCAGTGGCAGATGATCGGCCAAGAATCAAGCCTCCTACTGGTGTACCATTGAGGCAGATGGGTCCTGTTAGTCCTGTAGGGATGTTATGGATTTCAGACGTCAGGAGATCACAGTCTACTGAGGCTGCCAAGTCCAGACCGATGCTGCCACCTGTTGCTGGCTGGAGGCAGGGCAAGGGTTTGCAGCTGCTACTTGTGTCCCTGCGCGGCTGCTGGACGTGCTGCTCCGGGAGTTTCCCTGCTTCTTGTTACGGCAGGCATTCGAGTTATGCGTGTTGGATTGGCATTTGTTGCACCAAACTCCGGATGCTGAGCACTCCCGACGAATGTGGCCCGACTGGCCACATCGATAGCATCTCATTCTGTTTCCCTTTGGAGGCAACCGGGGGCGCGTGGCTGCTGCTTGGAGGGGAGCAAGGGCGGCGATTACCTGCATCTGAGCACTAGCTGCTTGTTCCTTCAATCCCTCCCCCAGCTTTTCTAACGCGTGGACTAAGAAGGCTTGAGCACCTGTGGGCAAGGTCGCAGCTTTATCTAGTAATGCCTGAGTGGCCCAATCACCAGGTATAGAGGTAATCAAAGATCTGGTGCTAGGGTTGCTATTTTGCAAAATGCACTGTCTTAAAATGGCATCTTGCATATGGTCGGGTGTCCCTGCCCTAGAGATAGCATCCATAACCTTCTCAACAAAGGAGCTTAATGATTCATCACGACCCTGCTTGATGCTCATATATAGGGGGGTCCCTCCCGATGTCCTGACTTTATCCATTGCTCTCTTAGCTACTGCCATAGCCTCCCTAAGTTTATGAGGCCCTAGTCCAGCTTGAGCTTCAACTCTGAGATACGGGCCCTGTCCCATAAGCTCGTCTACAGTAAGGCCTGTTAAGGGGTCCCCTTGGGGTCTGGGGAGATTAGCGCTACGTGCCGCTTCCTCTCTCCACCTTGCCTCAAAAAGCAATCTCTGAGAGGGGGTGTAAATGAGTTTCGTGATGGCCAGGATATCGGCAGGCAGAAGAATGTGGGCATTAAAAAGATAATCTAACATCTGCTTAGCTGGTTCACTAGACACCCCAAAGTTACTGACTGTTGCTCTCAGCTGGGACAGGAGTTTCCAGTCGAGATGGGCAAACTGCGCGTTCTGACCCCCTTGCGCATTAGTAGTGAAAACAACAGGGAAAGCCATCGCTTCTTGTGCCGCTGCTAGGAGTTCGGAGTCTCCCCTTTCCATGCCGTCTCGGGCAAGCGCCTGCCACAACTCTCTCCTCCTTGCTGCCATAGCCTCCGCCGGGTCAGATTCTTCCCCAGGGACAGGCTTCGTGGCATTAGAGGGGTCGGGGGGCAGCGGCGGGCATGAGGGGGTTAATGCAGAAGCGGTGATTGAAGCGGAAGGCAGGGGAGCAGGCAGGGGGGTAGACAGCGCGGGGGATTGACAGTCAGCGGGGGGTGGCTCTGGAGGAATCTCAATAGTGGCAAAGGCAGGGGGGTTAGGGGCTGTAGGGAAAACCGAGGAGTCATTATCTTGGTTACGCGAGTGCGCAGCCTTGATACCTACGACTGCTCTCTTCTCTGCCTTCACTAACAGTAGCTCATTATGAACTGCTTTCCAAAGTTTGCTTATTTTCTTGGCTGACTTATCATCGTCTAAAACAAGGCTAAAAAGTTGATCCCCATACCTCCGCCATTCTACTAATTCGTGAATGCTGTGGGGGTAGGGAAAGAAGCCATAGGAACGCGAGTGAGTTAGTAGGGAAGGGAGGTCTTTTTCTAAGTTAAAAGCTTTAAAGTAAAGCATAAGAAGAAAAGCTTTAAATAAATCCTGTGCTGCTTGCCTATTCATACTTACGACGGTACCGTTGCTAGCCTTCCAGGCTTCGGCAGCACGTATCAGCGAACCCACCGGTGTGGTCGTTCGGGCACGGAGACAGGAACACAGTTGTCCTCCGCTCTTATTGCCGTCCCTCTAGCTGTGGGACCTGAACCCAACGCACCTTTCCTTGTGGAAATGGGGGTGGGGGGGGGTCAATGACGTGCCTTCTGTTCCGGGGTCAGATGTCGGGAAAGGCGCGGGAGACGAGCTCATGATTTCATGATCGGCAAGCCTCGATTTTATTGTCTTTTCATCTCTTATTTATACAACACTTAAACAGCTCATACATATTGCAAAACCTGAGCTCGTGATTGGTCATCTTCTCTCGTGGGAACAACACACCCCGCGGCGATGGTTTCTTCATTCCAGTCTGCTCTGGCTTGTGTCCTGTTGGACACCCTGTTGATAAGAGACCCCTTTTCCCACGACAGGCTGACTCCTACATCCTGCAAGGCTCTATCTTATCATGTCCTCTACTGCGCAGCCATTCCTCAGATAAGCTCTCTACAGTAGGTCAGGGCGAATGCATTTTGAAGGTAGCCACCGTACCCCAGTATCTGTGGAAACGCAAGCATACCCACGACCCCAAACGATAAGCTCATGCAGGCCTTCCCACTGGTTAGTGAGTAAATTCCGCATCCAGACTTTTGCCTGGGGCAGTTGTGTGTCGCCTGCAGACTGCAATGAGAGAAAATGATTCAGAATAACAGGATTATTTGTATTTTGTGGTACTGTAAGGTGATTAATTGTATACAAAGCTTTTGCTAGTCGGCTCTGTGGGGTTTCTCCATGCATTCCCCTTTTCTGTTTGTCCAAAACATGCTTCAAGGTACCATGAGCGCGTTCGACAATGGCTTGGCCAGCAGGAGAATGTGGGATACTGTTGGAGAATGGATTTATTGGGATCAATAAAAGAACTGTGCAAGCTATTGAGCTGGAGGTTTTTGGGCCTGTGTGTATGAGATACTTTCCGTGGGAAAGTCTCTGTGAAAAGCAAAACAGTTTCAGCCTGAGAAATTTCAGGGAGTAACGTACTTGCAGGTGTGATATCCAGGAGTATAAGGGAGGCAAGGGCAAGATTCTTTTGAACATAACAAGACTGTGGAAGACTGCCAATGTAGTCTGATTGTGTAGAAATAGAAATATGTCCTGATAAGTAAGCCACTTAGGAGCTAACAAGCTGGTATACTATTTAAGTGCCTCGAGACTGCTAATAAATTGGAGTGTAGTTTTCAACCATATTGGCTGGTGTCTGTTCTTCTCCCCCCGCCGGGGATCCGAGCTCCCCGTCCCGCTGAGGCTTCCGACAGGATACCAAAGGTATGGTCCACACCCCATAGGTGTAAAAACTGCCGCGTCTTCTCCGAGGCGTAGGCAGGACCATTACCGGTTTTCACAGAAGCTGGCATGCCCAGGACTGAGAAAGCCAATTTCCAATGGGCAATGACATCACGGCCCTTCTCTCCAGTGTGAGCAGTAGCCCACATAGCCAATGAGAAAGTTTCAATAGACACGTGCGCATATTTCAGCCGACCAAATTCAGGGATGTGTGTTACATCCATTTTGCCAAATCTGCAAGGCTTTTATCCCTCTGGGGTTTACCCCCGCTGGCAAAGGCACAGCAAGTCCGTGACAGTCAGCACAAGCACTGACAATGTTGCGCGCCTCAGTTGGCATTAAATGAAACTGCTTCTGCAGGGTATGTGCACTTTGATGGAAGAAACCGTGCTATGCCTTGGCTTGTGCAATTTTGTCAGGCTGAGGCCCTACCCACGCAGGGTTGGCCAGCATGTCAGCCCTGGCATTGCCTTCTGTTAGAAACCCTGGTAAACTGGTGTGGCTTTGAATGTGCAGAATGTAATACGGATGCACTCGAGCTTGAATTGCAGACCACAAGGTTTGCAACAGTGAAAACAGAGCCACATTGTTCACCTCCTTCAGAAATGAACAATCTAAGCGTTGGGCGATATCTGCTACATAAGCAGAGTCAGTAACCAAATTCAAAGGTTCCTGTGAGAATCGCTGAAAAGCCATGGTAACAGCCCTTAATTCAACTCACTGAGCAGAGCCTGACTCGTGTTCCTTCAGCACCTGCCATTCCGATCCCTCCTTCCAGGTAACGATGGCTTTCCCAGTTTTCCCTGAACCATCCGTAAAGACGGTGGGTCCTTGCACCGGTACTCGGCTATTTCTCGGCCGCAAGGAAAGTACGGTCGATTTTGCCAACTGCAGTAATTTATGGCTGGGCAGATGGTAAGTGATCTGCCCTGAAAAGTTTTGCAGTGTGCTTTGCAAAGGAGCGCTATGGATAAGGCTCCACTCAAAGTATTCCTTTGAGATCGGAATGACAATTACTGCAGGATCCGCAGCCATCAGTTGCAAACACCGTTGACGGCATTTGATTATCAGAGAAGCGACCAATTCAAACACTGTGGTCACAGTCCTTTACGGCTGATGAGGCAAAATACCTATTCTAGGATATGCAAAGAGTCAGGCCATTGTGCATTCCACTGGCCAATGACACCTGTAGGATGGAGGTCTGGAATAGTAATGAAAACAGTGATAGCAATGGAGGGATCCACTCGGAAACAAGCAGAAACAGCCCGTTGGACTTCTTGCAGCACTTGTCGCGCTTCCGGAGTCAACTTGCAAGGTGAATTCGGATCGGGATCCCCTTTTAATGTATTAAAAAGAGGGGAAACTTGCTTTGCGGTTAGACCTAAATAAGGTCGTAACCAATTGATGACACCCAACAGCTTCTGAGCATCATTCAAGGTTTTAATCGAATCCGGGAATTGCACCTCTTGGCGTTGGATAGTTTGGTCCAAAATTTTCACTCCTAAATATTTCCAAGGAGGATGCTGTTGAACTTTCTCCGGAGCTACCTCTAATCCATAGGCATGCAGAGCAGCGAGCAGCTGAGGCTGTATTCTCAGCAGCTCGTCCCGTGTGGACGCTGCCACCAGGATATCATCCATGTAGTGGTAGCAGCGTGCATCAGGAAACCACTGGCAAACTCCGGCTAAAGCTTGGGCGACATACCACTGACAGATAATTGGGTTGTTCCTCATCCCTTGAGGAAGGACCTTCCATTGGTATCTCTTAGCAGGTTCAGCATTGTTAATGGCAGGCACAGTAAAGGCAAATTTTGGTTTGTCATCAGGATGCAAAGGAATTGTGAAAAAGCAATCCTTTAAATCAATGATCAGGATGTCCCACCCCGTAGGAATCACGGTGGGAGAGGGCATGCCAGGCTGCAATGCCCCCGTACCTTCCATTACTGCATTAACTTTCCGGAGGTCCTGCAATAATCTCCATTTCCCTGATTTCTTCTTAATTACGAAAACAGGAGTGTTCCAGGGGCTAGTAGAAGGTTCAAGGTGCCCCTGTTGCAACTGTTCCTGAACACGCTGATGAAGGGCGTCTAACTTCTCTTTTGGTAGGGGCCACTGTGGCTCAAAGACTGGTGTGTTAGTCAGCCACCGCAAAGGCAGTGTAGGATACTGTGCGCCCTTACCCACAGTGACCCCTGCTAAAAATTTGTCCCAATCCGTATGCCCCAAGCTGCCAAAACATCCCGACCCCAAAGGTTAAGGGGAGTGTTAGCAACATAAGGCCTAATCGTAGCTGTGTGCCCCTCTGAATCCTTCACCATCACAGGCCGTTCGCTTAAATAGCTCTGTGTGGTTCCTCCTAATCCTGTGATGGCCGATCCCACCGGGGATAAAGGCCATGAGGGAGGCCATGCAGAGAAGGAGATGATAGTTACATCAGCAGCCGTATCAATCAAACCTCGAAGCTGAATCCGGGGCAAACGGGCGTTCGGCAGGATCAGGGTACATGTCATCTGTGGCCTTTGGTCAGAGATGTCTGCAGTCCAGAAGGCCTGTGGAAGTCCCGTAGATCCACTGCCGCTATCTTCGTGAGTTTCTTGCTCTATCCTGGGGACACAAGATTTAAAAGGCACTAATTTAGCAAGACAGGTCTTTTCAGGAATAGTTACAGGGGGTTTTTGCGTGGAGACCATTGGGCAAATCTGACCTTTAAAGTCAGCGTCAATAACTCCTGAGTGCACTAAGATTCCTTGATGGGCAACATCGGGTTTTCCCACCAGCATTGCACTGGATCCCTGGGCTAAGGGTCCATATGCATCCAAGGGAACCTTATAAATACCGCTAGAGTCTAAGACTACTGCAGCCACAGTGTGGACGTCAAAACCATCTGATCCCTGGGTGCCATCTCTAGGGTGGCTGGGTAGGCCTGTGCCTGTACCTGTGCCACTCTCTGGGGGAGCGACTGCATCGGAGAGCAATTCCCCCTCCTTGCACCCCAGCGGAAGTTTCTCGACAAAGGTCGACCATCGGCATGAGTCCGGGATCTACAGTAGCCCGTGCAATGCCCTGGCCTGCCACACCTCTTGCACTGCGGGATCGGTGTGTTTTCTTTTTGGCTCGGCTTAGGCCGCTTCCGTTTTTTTGCCTGTTTTGGTTTCTTTGGTTCACAACCAGAAGATGCATGAAAATCAGCAGAACGCAGCCAAAGCAGACCTTTTCTGGTTCTCAGATCCCACCTTAGCTCAGGCCTCAGCCATGTCTGTTACCTCAGGATCCCCTGGTAAGGCATCTATGATTTTTCTGCACTCCTCATTTGCGTTATCTCTCACTAACTGCCTTAACAACAACTGTCTTAACCCGTCATCCTCAACCTGCTTCTCAAGAGAAGCAGCGACTTTCTCTACAAAAGAGAGGAATGACTCTGATTTCCCTTGAACTATTTCAGTATATCGCTTTCTGGGCGCAGACAACTCTATGGTTTTCAACGGGGCAGACATGCCGACCTGTTCAGCTTGCTGCAGGACGCTAGAGGACAAGGTACTCTGTAGTCTGGGATCAGAGAAGGGACCAGTCCCCATAAGAGCATCCACTCCTGCTGCCTGTCTAGGATCAGCAGCAGGGAGCTGCATATTCCCTAATGCAGCCTTGCCGGCCAGCTTTCTCCAGGTTTTTTCAAAAACTGTAAATTGTACAGGTTGAAATAGAATTTGACCTAAGTGTCTGATATCAAATGGAGAAAGCAAATCTGTATTTATCACCCTTATTATCTGCATAACCTCAGCAGAACCTAGCCCATATTGTGCCACCTTGAATTGGAGGTCCTGGGCAACCTTCCAAGCAATCTCCTCATGCTCATCATGCTCACCTGAATCTGGGAGAGCCTTATACATTGGGAAAGCTTGTATCTCCCCTTTTGGGGAAGCACTACCATCCTGAACTTCTGGCACAGCCTGTGGATGGAGTGTAACAGCTCCCCGGTTCCCCTAGAATCCTCAGATCTATTTGGCATTCCAAGTGTTTCCAATAACCTCCAGTCACCCTCCTCCAATGCTCGCATTTTAACTGACTCTAAGAAGCGACTATAGTGGGTCGGACGCACTGTTACCATGCAGTCCTGAAAGGTCCAGGGGCGAGACCGGCGCAGCCTTTTCCTTCGCCGCGCGGCTACAGCCACCTTACGACCTGGGGCCAGAACCTCATCTGCCTCACTGCCTGATGATGAGTCCTCAGGCAAAGGCAACTCTGAGACACTGGGAGCGAACAGAAATGGACGGAGAGGGGCACTTTGGCCCGATTGGCTAGGGGCAGAACAGACAGCACAGACTACAGCCGACTGCCCTGCAGTTTGAACAGCTGCCTCTTTACAGGATGCCATCTCGGCCGGTCCTGACGAAACTGGTACTGGAGCTGCTGCAGCCGTCTCTGGGGCTACAGCTGAGCCCAGCACTGCGCTTGTCTCTTGCACCCCGCCAGCGCTCAGCGCACCTGCCGAAACTGCTACTGTTTCTCGCTCCTAGGCCACGTTCGGCGCCGCTGCCCCCGGCCACCGCTCTGCAGCCCCTGCCGCTTCCAGGTTTTCCCATGGCAGAGCTACTTCCGCGTTCGCCCTGGGCCGCGCCGCTCCCTGGTTTGGAGCCACGGCTCCCGCAGGCGGCACAGGCGGTGCTGGCAGCTTGGGCCCGGTGCACCGCGCACAACGGGGTGCCTCTGGCATCTACAGCAGCTTCTTGTGCAAGCTGAGCAGTTCCTCCAGCTTCCATTATATGTTTGGTAACTCTGTCAGCAAAGGCAGATACTGTATTAAAAGGTCGATGGCTCGGTTCTGAGACTGCGCAGAATAGTCCAGCGCCAAGGAGGGCAGTGGAACACACCTAGGCAGTCTCGGTGGAGGCACGCCTGGCCCTACGCTGGCTAAGAAGGGTCGTCCAGGCCTTCCTGGCTCAGCCAATGCATGTGCAGACAGGCTAGGAGCCACCACAGTGGTCCAATTCGCTAAGCCACTAATTCGCAGCCCTCAATAAGCCATGGCCGCCGCCGAGCCGAGCAGCAAGGCATACTGCGCGCCCTCCCGCTGCCCCGACACCCCGCCTCTGACAGCCCAGGGTCTCTGGGGGCCGCGGAGTCCTGCAATTCTGCAGGGTGAGGCGGCGCAGGCTCTGCCTCATGAGCCCAGTCAGCAGGGTCCTGTTCTGACATCCCTCTGTCACTCATCAGTGAAATAGGTGAGCCAGCTCGGCTGCCACAGTCGAGGTCAGTCAACAGAATAAATAACGAACGCCAGGTCTGGTATAATTGTAACACTGCTGGGTCCCCAGACGGGAGTTCGTCCCGAACAGCACAGCCAAGTTCCTGCCATAAGGCAATGTCCAGGACAGTATTTCTGTCCATGGAAATCCCTTTTAAAGTAGCCCAATCTAATAATTCTCGAACTGAGTTCTCAGGAATGGAGGTGTGCAATATGCTAAACACCTTTCCAGACCATTACCACAGCGTCCGTTTGTGAGCCACTGCTTGCCATTTCTCAGACCCATTGGACCTCCTGGTCCTGGGGGGGGGGGAAGGGGAACAGCGTATCTCTAGAGAAATTCGGATTGGCTTGCAGCAGCAGGACACTTCACAGCTTTCAGATCATGTCAGGCAGCACCAAATATCACCGCAGGCCTGGGCCCTAGGGTATATCACCATGTCCCACAGCCATAGGGAGGAGGAGAAGGAGAGATGATCCATCAGGCAGGAATTGTGCAGCAAGATTGATTGACTGAATTATTTTACAAACTCTTTTATAGACTTTTTCCTTCATAGTCTAATTGGACAAAGGACCAGCCACCCCTTGGGGTGATTGGCTAAAATCCTAAAACATCCACTGTCAAAATATTTTTCTACTATACCATAAACAAGACTTTTCAAGGTTGCAGGTGTCTTGGTTGTTTACATAACTGCTACCTCTTCTGTGAGAGAGAACAGTCTCTCATGGACTTAGAAAATAGCAAGAAAATCCTTGCTAGCAGCATTTTTGTATCTACATCTTCCCTTTCGGCATACCAGCAAAATCATGTCGCAAGTGCTACCGAATGCTTTACATGGAAAGAAACCGAGGTTCTTTTTTTATTACTCACACCCACGTCAACAGTCACTGTTATAACCCATCCAAACTAGGTACCTGTAAGCAAAACGGGAAAAAATACTGGATTGCGGAAAACTTAGGAACAAGTGGTAATAGGTTGGGAAATGAATGTCCAAAGGGGGAAAGATGGGTTTGTTTCATATTTGCCCTTAAGGGTAGAGTGCAGGATTTGGTAAAAGAACAAGTAGTAAACAAAAAGGCAAAGCCAGCACAGCAATCTAACTCTGTGTCAACCCCACGTCAAGATTTGTATATGAAACTTAGACAGCAATTAGAAAAGGAAATAGATATCTCGAGATTTGGGAAAAACCTGTTTGTGCAATTGGAGGAAAGAATAAGTAAGGAACTAAACCAACTTTTGGGTCTGTGGAGGGACCTTAATGACAGAGGAATGGCCATGGGAAGGCAGTAGCTTAGGCCCGGTTGAACTCCTTAAATGGAACCAGACAAATATAAGAGGGGAGAACCAACCAGAAGGGTGGATTTTGAGTTCAACAGTGATAGGAGAAGAATGTCTCTGGAGCACTGGAAAGAATTTTCTTAGCAAAGTAGGAAATACTCCCTGTAAGAGATATAAAGCTAGTAATGGAAGTTTTACATGGTGGATCCTACATGAACCAACTCTGTATTGGGCCCAGAGAAAAACAAAAGGGAAAAATTGCAAGCATAATAATGAAACCAGACTTTTTCAATGTAATGATACAGGCAAGAATCCTTATTTTGGGATCCCAGAAATATCAAAACTTTGGGACAATATAAATCAACAGAGAAATGATTATTGGAAAGCACCAGATGGCTTATTTTGGATATGTGGGAAAAGAGCGTACCCAAAACTCCCTCCCTCCCGGTGGAAAGGGAGTTGTGCTCTGGGGATCATACAGCCCGGATTTTTCCTTTTACCAGGACCAGATGTGTAGGTACAAAAATGCTGTTAGTGAGGATTTTTTGTTATTTTCTAAGTCCATGAGAGACTTTTCTCTCACGCAGAAGAGGTGGCAGGGAATGTAAACAACCAAGCCACCTGCAACCTTGGAAAGTCTTGTTTATGGTATAGTAGAAAATATTTTGACAATGGATGTTTTAGGATTTTGGCCAATCATCCCCAGGGGGTGGCTGGTCCTTTGTCCAATTAGACTATGAAGAAAAAAGTCTATAAAAGAGTTTGTAAAATAATTCAGTCAATCAATCTTGCTGCACAATTCCTGCCTGATGGATCTTCTCCCCCTCCTCCTCCCTATGGCTGCGGGACACGGTGATATACCGTAGGAACCAGGCCTGCAGTAATATTTGGTGCTGCCCGATGTGATTTGCACTCTCTGACGTGTCCTGCTGCTGCAAGCCAAGCCGAATTTCTCTAGAGATACGCTGTTCCCCTTCCCCCCCCCCAGGACCGGGAGGTCCAATGGGTCTGAGAAATGGCGAGCAGCGGCTCACAAATGGACGCTGTGGTAATGGTCTGGAAAGGTGTTTAGCATATTGCACACCTCCATTCCTGAGAACTCAGTTCGAGAATTATTAGATTGGGCTACTTTAAAAGGGATTTCCATGGACAGAGATACTGCCCTGGACTTTGCCTTATGGCAGGAACTCGGATGCGCTGTCCCACACGAGCTCCCGTCTGGGGAACCGGCAGCGTTAGAATTATACAAAAGCTGGCATTCGTTATTTTTCCTGCTGACAGACCTTGACTGTGATAGCAGGGCTGGATCGCCTATCTCGGTGATGAGTGACGGAGGAATGTCCGAGGGGAGCCCCGCTGACTGGGCTTCTGGGGCAGATGATGGTGGATTCGGAAAAACCCCCCCGGCTCCACAGGCAGAGCCTGCGCCGGCTCACCCGGCACAATCGCAGGACTCCGCAGCCCACAGGAACCCTCGCCGCCAGAGGCAGGGGGGTCAGGGCAGCGGCAGGGCACACAGCCTGCCTTGCTGTTCGGCTGGGCGGCAGCCACAGCTTATCCAGGGCCGTAGGTCAGTGGCTTAGCAACTTGGACGCTCAGAGAGGCTCCTAGCTCGGTTCCGTATGCACCTGGATCTAACTTTTTAGCGGGCGTAGCACCGGGCGTGCCTGCCCAGAGACTGCCTGGCTGTGCTCCGCTGCCCTCCCTGGCGCTGGACTGTTCTGCGCAGTTGCAGAACCAAGCCATCGACCTTTTAATGCGGCATCTGCCTTTGCTGACAGAGTTACTGAACCTATCCCAAAGGATGGAGGACCTGCTCAGCCTGTTAGAGCGGCGAATGCCCGAGCCCGCGCTGGCCGCTCCGCCAGCGCCGCCAGCGCCCCACCCAGCAGACGGAGGAGACGCGGCTCCGAGCCAAGAAACGGCGCGGCCAGCGGCGAACCTGGAAGCAGTGGAGGCTGCGGAGCTGCAGAGCCGGGCGCGTCCGCAGAGTGCCGGCCAGAGACAGCGGAGCTGAGCACGCCCGGGGAGCGCAAAACAGCAGCGGAAGTGGCGACCGCGCCGAACGCGGCTGCTGTGCGAGAGACGAGCGTGGCGCTGAGCACGGCGCCGGCCGCTGTGCCGGCCGCGGCGCCAAGCGCAGCCTTAGCCCCAGAGTCAGCTGCAGCTTCAGTACCGGATCGGTTGGGACTGGCCGAGACGGCCTCCCATAAAGAAACTTCTGTAAAAACTGCCGCACAGCCAGCCGCAGTCTGTGCTGTCTGTTCTGGCTCTAGCGAACTTAGCCAAAGCGCCCCTCCTCCCTGCACATATCTGTTCGCTCCCAGCACCCCAAAGTTGCCTTTGCCTGATGATTCCTCGTCAGGCAGTGAGGCAGATGAGGTTCTGGCCCCAGGTTGTCACGCAGCCGTAGCCGCGCGGCAAAGAAAAAGGCTGCGCCGGTCCCGCCCCTGGACCTTTCAGGACTGCAGGGTAACAGTACGTCCGACGCATTATAATTGCTTCTTAGAGTCTATTAAGATGCGAGCATTGGAGGAGGGTGACTGGAGGTTATTAGAAATCCTTGGAATGCCAAATAGATCTGAGGATTCTAGGGGTAACTGGGGAGCTGTTACACTCCATCCGCAGGCTGTGCCAGAAGTTCAGGATGGTAGTGCTTCCCCAAAAGGGGAGATACAAGCTTTCCCAGTGTATAAGGCTCTCCCAGATTCAGGGGAGCATGACAAGCATGAGGTAATTGCTTGGAAGGTTGCCCAGGACCTCCAATTCAAGGTGGCACAATATGGGCTAGGTTCTGCTGAGGTTATGCAGATAATAAGGGTGATAAATACAGATTTGCTTTCTCCATTTGATATCAGACACTTAGGTCAAATTCTATTTCAACCTGTACAATTTACAGTTTTTGAAAAAACCTGGAGAAAGCTGGCCGGCAAGGCTGCATTAGGGAATATGCAGCTCCCTGCTGCTGATCCTAGACAGGCAGCAGGAGTGGATGCTCTTATGGGGACTGGTCCCTTCTCTGATCCCAGACTACAGAGTACCTTGTCCTCTAGCGTCCTGCAGCAAGCTGAACAGGTCGGCATGTCTGCCCCGTTGAAAACCATAGAGTTGTCTGCGCCCAGAAAGCGATATACTGAAATAGTTCAAGGGAAATCAGAGTCATTCCTCTCTTTTGTAGAGAAAGTCGCTGCTTCTCTTGAGAAGCAGGTTGAGGATGACGGGTTAAGACAGTTGTTGTTAAGGCAGTTAGTGAGAGATAACGCAAATGAGGAGTGCAGAAAAATCATAGATGCCTTACCAGGGGATCCTGAGGTAACAGACATGGCTGAGGCCTGAGCTAAGGTGGGATCTGAGAACCAGAAAAGGTCTGCTTTGGCTGCGTTCTGCTGATTTTCATGCATCTTCTGGTTGTGAACCAAAGAAACCAAAACAGGCAAAAAAACGGAAGCGGCCTAAGCCGAGCCAAAAAGAAAACACACCGATCCCGCAGTGCAAGAGGTGTGGCAGGCCAGGGCATTGCACGGGCTACTGTAGATCCCGGACTCATGCCGATGGTCGACCTTTGTCGAGAAACTTCCGCTGGGGTGCAAGGAGGGGGAATTGCTCTCCGATGCAGTCGCTCCCCCAGAGAGTGGCACAGGTACAGGCACAGGCCTACCCAGCCACCCTAGAGATGGCACCCAGGGATCAGATGGTTTTGACGTCCACACCGTGGCTGCAGTAGTCTTAGACTCTAGCGGTATTTATAAGGTTCCCTTGGATGCATATGGACCCTTAGCCCAGGGATCCAGTGCAATGCTGGTGGGAAAACCCGATGTTGCCCATCAAGGAATCTTAGTGCACTCAGGAGTTATTGACGCTGACTTTAAAGGTCAGATTTGCCCAATGGTCTCCACGCAAAAACCCCCTGTAACTATTCCTGAAAAGACCTGTCTTGCTAAATTAGTGCCTTTTAAATCTTGTGTCCCCAGGATAGAAAAACAAACTCACGAAGATAACGGCAGTTGATCTACCGGACTTCCGCAGGCCTTCTGGACTGCAGACATCTCTGACCAAAGGCCACAGATGACATGTACCCTGATCCTGCCGAACGCCCGTTTGCCCCGGACTCAGCTTCAGGGTTTGATTGATACAGGTGCTGATGTAACTGTCATCTTCTCTGCATGGCCTCCCTCATGGCCTTTATCCCCGGTGGGATCGTCCATTGCAGGAGTATGAGGAACCACACAGAGCTATTTAAGCGAACGGCCTGTGATGGTGAAGGACTCAGAGGGGCACACAGCTACGATTAGGCCTTATGTTACTACCACATCCCTTAACCTTTGGGGACGGGATGTTTTGGCAGCTTGGGGCATACGGATTGGGACAAATTTTTAGCAGGGGTCACTGTGGGTAAGGGCGCACAGTATCCTACACTGCCTTTGCGGTGGCTGACTAACACACCAGTCTTTGAGCCACAGTGGCCCCTACCAAAAGAGAAGTTAGACGCCCTTCATCAGCGTGTTCAGGAACAGTTGCAACAGGGGCACCTTGAACCTTCTACTAGCCCCTGGAACACTCCTGTTTTCGTAATTAAGAAGAAATCAGGGAAATGGAGATTATTGCAGGACCTCCGGAAAGTTAATGCAGTAATGGAAGGTACGGGGGCATTGCAGCCTGGCATGCCCTCTCCCACCGTGATTCCTACGGGGTGGGACATCCTGATCATTGATTTAAAGGATTGCTTTTTCACAATTCCTTTGCATCCTGATGACAAACCAAAATTTGCCTTTACTGTGCCTGCCATTAACAATGCTGAACCTGCTAAGAGATACCAATGGAAGGTCCTTCCTCAAGGGATGAGGAACAACCCAATTATCTGTCAGTGGTATGTCGCCCAAGCTTTAGCCGGAGTTTGCCAGTGGTTTCCTGATGCACGCTGCTACCACTACATGGATGATATCCTGGTGGCAGCGTCCACACGGGACGAGCTGCTGAGAATACAGCCTCAGCTGCTCGCTGCTCTGCATGCCTATGGATTAGAGGTAGCTCCGGAGAAAGTTCAACAGCATCCTCCTTGGAAATATTTAGGAGTGAAAATTTTGGACCAAACTATCCAACGCCAAGAGGTGCAATTCACGGATTCGATTAAAACCTTGAATGATGCTCAGAAGCTGTTGGGTGTCATCAATTGGTTACGACCTTATTTAGGTCTAACCGCAAAGCAAGTTTCCCCTCTTTTTAATACATTAAAAGGGGATCCCGATCCGAATTCACCTTGCAAGTTGACTCCGGAAGCGCGACAAGTGCTGCAAGAAGTCCAACGGGCTGTTTCTGCTTGTTTCCGAGTGGATCCCTCCATTGCTATCACTGTTTTCATTACTATTCCAGACCTCCATCCTACAGGTGTCATTGGCCAGTGGAATGCACAATGGCCTGACTCTTTGCATATCCTAGAATAGGTATTTTGCCTCATCAGCCGTAAAGGACTGTGACCACAGTGTTTGAATTGGTTGCTTCTCTGATAATCAAATGCCGTCAACGGTGTTTGCAACTGATGGCTGCGGATCCTGCAGTAATTGTCATTCCGATCTCAAAGGAATACTTTGAGTGGAGCTTTATCCATAGCGCTCCTTTGCAAAGCACGCTGCAAAACTTCTCAGGGCAGATCACTTACCATCTGCCCAGCCATAAATTACTGCAGTTGGCAAAATCGACCGTACTTTCCTTGCGGCCGAGAAATAGCCGAGTACCGGTGCAAGGACCCACCGTCTTTACGGATGGTTCAGGGAAAACTGGGAAAGCCATTGTTACCTGGAAGGAGGGATCGGAATGGCAGGTGCTGAAGGAACACGAGTCAGGCTCTGCTCAGTGAGTTGAATTAAGGGCTGTTACCATGGCTTTTCAGCGATTCTCACAGGAACCTTAGAATTTGGCTGCTGAAGCCGACTAGAAAAAGCTTTGTATACAATTAATCACCTTACAGTACCACAAAATTCAAATAATCCTGTTATTCTTGTTGGGGAAGATGAAACAGGAAAGCCTTATAAATATGATTGCCTAACAAAAGATTTTGGGAATATGAAAACTGTGAGCGACATCGAAATGATGGCCATCTTTGAGATATAGAGTCTTAGTTACTGAACAACTAGAAAACAATGGTATAGCCGGCTGAAGGTAATCCCCTCTTGATTGAACAATACCCTCTGCTTGCAGACAGGTCCAAGGGTCAGAGCAGACCCTACTAGCTCAGCAGAAGGGGTCCAAGGAGTAGTTTTTAGAAGTTAAAATGTAACACTCTATGGTAATGTAATAACTCTTATAGGCTGTATGTAAATGCTATAGGATTTGTACCTTGTATTAGATTGGCTAGTGAGAATTAGAATATTCACTACAGAAGATGATTTATTGTATTGTAACAAGGACCTCGCTCTCTTAGTAACTTTCTTCTTAATTCAGCTCTCCTCTTAATTCATCTCTCTTGCTCTTTACTCTCTTAGCTCTTAGCCTCTTGCTCTTGATTCATCTCTCTCTCTCCTACACCTTGGGCCTGCTTGGAGCTGCAGCTGGCAGCTCTAAGCAGTGCCCCTGTACCCACGCCCTTTGCAATAAACTGCATGCTCCAAAGACCTGCTTATAGAGATCTCTCGTCTCCATCCGTCCATCTCCGGCCGGGCCCGACCGAACCCTCACCCTCATCACGATCAGTTTCAACAATTCTGAATCATTTTCTCTCATTGCAGTCTTCAGGCATGACACAACTGCCCCGGGCAAAAGTCTGGGTACAGAATTTACTCACTAACCAGAGGGAAGGCCCGCATGTGATTACCATTTTGGGTCATGGGTATGCTTGCGTTTCCACTGATACTGGGGTATGGTGGTGTCATAAGTTAGCAAGCATAGTCCCGGAAGGGATGTCCTTGCTAAGGGGTGCATACAGTTTCCTCTGGGACTTGATAGAACCTATCAGCTGGCCAGTTTGAATATGGACAATTCTTTAAGCCACTTAAAGTTGTCACCACCTCTGTGATACACACTTAAGAATAGACAAACTCCCTCCCCAGTCTCTCTCTCGTTTCCGGTGCTGGGACAGGTGGCTGTGGGCCCCGAGCGGGGCCCAGTGGTCCCGGCCCGGCCCTGCTCGGGCCAGGCCAGGTCGGGCCACAGCTCCAGGATGACCCCCCCAGCAGGGCTGTGGGCAGCCAGAACAGCTCGGAACCCCCCCTCCCCCCTCCACTGCCTTGCCGAAATTTCAGCTAAAGCTGCACCGCTGTCCGGCAGAGGTCAGGTGACCAACAGCGATAAGCCACATAGCTGCAAGGCCAAGGTGAGATTAACCCTTTTATTGCTGTGAAGAGCTGAAAACCTGAGGGAAGAGAAAGAGGAGATGCTTAAAGCTGAAATTCTGTTGTGAAGCTATGATATATCAGAGTATCCTGTTGTAATTTCATGAAGATATGGGGGGTGGAGTGTTCAACTCGTAAGCAAAAGCACCTGCGCTGAGATAGGCAGATGCTGATGCAGCTGTAATTTCATGAGAAGTTTGGACAGAGAGAGATGGACCAGATGAGGACTTTTGCTCCAAAGAGGAAAGGAGAAACCTCAATTCCTAGAGATGCTCCCAGAGATAGTGCTAACGATGAAGATGAGGAAGACGCGTTGCTCCCAGGGAAGGAGAAGGGCCTCTGTTCTTGTTTCTGAATGGCTCAACCTTAAAATTGTACCCCAAAAGCCTTCAAGAGTGGACCCTGGAAAGCAGTTGTGGGAAAAGCTGCATGTCGGGGGAAGGGACTCACATTGCGAGCAGAGAGACCTCTTCCTAAATGGACTGAACAATATTTGGAAGTGGGTGGCTGTCTTGTTGTGATAATGTTTTCATAGCGTGAGCAAGAGAGACTCTTCTTTCTAAATGGACTGAACAAGGTTATTATGGAAGTGAAAAACAGACTGAACATCATAAGGGTTGTCTTTTTACATTGTCAGGTGGGAAAAGGGAGGAAGGTGGGGGGAGGAGGAGAGTTCTGAAGGTATGGTATAATTTTTTTTCCCCCCTCTTTTAGGTCTGTTATTAAACTTCTTTATATTCTCTCAAGTTTGGTGCCTGCTTTGCATTTCTCCTAATTTTTATCTCACAGAAGATAAACAGTAATGAGTATTTTGGACCAAACCACTACACTAAATTGGTGTTTCTGCCCGGTTACAAACCCAACCCGCGACAGGTGGCTACCTTCAAAATGCGTTTGCCCTGACCTACGGCACCAGAGGCAGAACAGGCAACGTCCAAATGATGACCAGAACGCCAACCATCCAAATGGCGACAAGAATGTAGATCATCAGCCTAATGACTCTTCTGATGACCCAAGATGTCAACCATCAGGCAGATGGTCCTTCTACAAGCAGAGACTGAACTTTAAATTTCTTGTTATGGAGTCAGATAGTTAAAGCCTTAAGGACATATTTAGAATTAATAACTGATGTAAATTTCTATTTAGGATTAATCGTAGAGTCGTTATCTTATCAAACAAAAAGGGGGAATTGTAGATACAAAAATGCTGCTAGCGAGGATTTTCTTGCTATTTTCTAAGTCCATGAGAGACTGTTCTCTCTCACAGAAGAGGTAGCAGAGTTCTGTAAACAATCAAGCAGCCTGCAACCTTGAAAAGTCTTGTTTATGGTATAGTAGAAAAATATTTTGACAATGGATGTTTTAGGATTTTAGCCAATCACCCCAAGGGGTGGCTGGTCCTTTGTCCAATTAGACTATGAAGAAAAAAGTCTATAAAAGAGTTTGTAAAATAATTCAGTCAATCAATCTTGCTGCACAATTCCTGCCTGCTGGATCATCTCTCCTCCTCCTCCTCCCTATGGCTGTGGGACATGGTGATATACCCTAGGGACTAGGCCTGTTGTAATAGGAAGAGACAAAAAATGAGTGACAGAAGGAGGAATATAAGAGGTCCGGTATGGCTTATACCCCCACCTCCCATGCCTATGGGGTTTCTCCCCACAGCAGGTGTATATGATCTTCTCGGTGGCGAGTTATAGTGGCCAATCCAGTCTTGCCCTCTATTTCCTCGTCATTTCGCTTTGCTACTTTCTAGCCATATCGCTTTTGACACTGTAATTTCCCACTGTTCCTCAGGTACCTCCCACTCAACAGGCACTACTAATTCCCATCCACAGGGCAAAGTTTTTATCTTGGTTATTCCTAGTTCTATTTGGATAGGGAATAAATTTGTCATTTGACAATCCATACAATGAGGGCGCTGTTTTTGTGAACTTCAGTAACAATTTTTCTCACAACTTATGCATTTACATTTAACCCAGCTAGTATGTCCAGTATTGGGATGAATCAGACAGGGTATATGGTATGGCACTGATGAAGGTTGTGATATCTCCTCGCGATGAGGATACAATCTATTCTCTTCTTTATACAAATCACAGGCTAAGGCTAAAACATGAGAACTCTTTGACAGAAACAGTCCTGATCCTCCAGTTTGGAGTGGAAGTATTCCTCCCCAAGGGGGTGTCGGAGGTTCCTCAAAATTTGTCCAGATGGCACTTGATATAAGCTTGGCCTTATTTCCCAATTAGGTGCAATTCTTGGTACATTCCTTGGATCATTTGGGTCTTCCCAGTTCATTACCACCCAGTCCTCGCTTAAGAGTCAGCTTGATATCACCTTGCTTAGATGTTATAGTCCACTCCTTCAGTTCTTTCACAGGTCCTTTAATTCTGCTGGCATGGATCTACCCTCTTTCCCTGGTTCAGATCGTTGCCTCAGTCATCAGTAGTACCTGAAAAGGACCTTCCCATTGTGGAGTTAAAGATTGCTCTTTCCATGTTTTCACTAGTACCCATTCCCCTGGATGGATATTATGGATTTTAAATTCTAAAGGTGTGGTTTGAGGGATTATCCCTTCCAACCTCAAATTTTCAAGCGTTCTTGCAATTGTAGTGGCATATTTTCGAACACTCATTTCCCCTACTTCATAAGTAGCAGTTTCATGTTGGGTGGTCAGAAAGGGTAATCCTGTCGGGGTCCCTTCCCCGCCATGTAGCCCTGGGAGCCCTGAGGGGAGGCACGGGGTTTCCCTGCCCCTGGTCAGCCTCATTCCCCATTGGTTGGTTTGTGTTTCCCTGCGCGGGCAAAAGGAGCTCGGGTCCTGACTGTAACAGTTCCTCGGCAGAGCCCAGCCATGTGGCTGGAGAAATAAACATCTCTCTGAAACATCTAGCAAGAATCCGTCCATATATATATTTGTTTTCCACGGGAATCCTGGTTTGATATACGTGTTACAGTATCCCCGCTGTAACATATGGTGGGAGAATGCGGGCAGAACGATCCCCGATCCCTAAGCGACTGATTTGTGTGAGTAAACCCTGGAAACTTTGGATTCCTCTTCTTGGTTTTGTTTCGCTATTCCATATCTGGACTATGGAAGAATCGTGGGAAATGGGGCTCTCTGAGCCACAGAAAAAAATGTATCTAGAAGTAAAAGGAATCCTTGAACAACAAAACAAAAAAGTATTGGAACCGGAAGATCTCGAACACTTTTTTATCTGGCTTTTCAAAGGGTTCCCCTATATTTCTCGAGACTTACTTTTTGATATCGAACCTCCTGAATCTTGTGAGGGGTGCTTCTGTAACGAGATCTGCGATAAGGTATGGGATCAAAGCGAAGCTTTCCGTGCATACCTTATAATCAGGGACGCTCTTGAAGAGCATTTGTATGGTCCCATTACCCCTACAGCAGAAGATCATACTTCTCCCGTGGCCGAGACCGCGTGGCGGCCACCTCAGGAGCGCATGACTGCAGCCGTGCCAGCGGAGGTGCCTGTGCTGGATGCGCCCGGCCCCCTCGCGAGCGCACGCCTTATCGCAGACCCCATCCCTGTCTCGGGTTCCCCAGCCACGCAGCCGCGAGTGAGGGAGCGATGCCGCAGGCGCCACAGGTGCCGTGGGCCACGAGCAGCCAGGAACCGAGCATCGGAGTGGCGGGCCGCTCTGAGCGACCGGCTCGGAGAGCCCTGTGGAGGGAGACGCGGTGGTTTCCACAGCAACACAAGAAGCCGTGCAGCGCCGAGCCGAAACGGGGTCGCTCTCAAAGCAGCGTGGAGTTTGCGGAGCGGAACCACTCACAGGCCACGGAGCCAGTTGCGATGGCAACGCGGGGCCGCGCAGAGCCCAGACACACGCCAGAGCGGGGCCGCGCAGAGCCCAGACACGCGCCGGAGCAGCGCCGCTCAGAGAGCACAGAGCAGCCGCAACGCGGAGGCCTGACCGAGATGTCGGAGTCGGCGAGGCGGCGGCCACGCGGGACCGGCACCCACGACAAACACTCAAGCACGTGATAGGAGACGTTCTAGCAACGAAAGTCACAGGAACTGTGAAATGGTACAATGTAAAAAACAACTATGGATTTATAACACGAGATGATACAGGGGAAGATCTATTCATCCATAGAACTGCCATTAAAAGGAATAACCCTAAAAATTACCTGCAAAGTGTAGGAGATGGGGAAGTTGTTCAATTTGATATAGTGCAAGGAAAGAAGGGTTTACAAGCAGCGAATGTTACTGGGCCTGGAGGTATTCCCGTCAAAGGCAGCCGTTATGCACAAAATTATAAACAATATCCATTCCAGCAATTTCCCTACCCACAACCTAATTTCCCCTTTTACCCTATATCCAATATGAACCCTTTCCTAAGTTTACCCTATCCCCAGTTTATTCCTAATCCGTTTTTCACCCCATGGCTTCCTTATACAATTCCATTTTCCTACAACTCCTCTCCGATGCCGATGAGGGGATGAAAAGGGGGAGGGAAGAAATTAAACCTTCTCCTGCCTCAGTTTCCCCACAAAGCATGCTCAGAGAGTTCTGTCTCCCTTCTGTCAGCCATAAGATGTTCCAGAGAATCTGTTTGGACATTTAAAGACTCAGGACGGTGGCTTGTTTTGTTTTGAAACTGTTCTTGTTATGGTTATCCAGTTGTCTTCATTCTCCTTTTATTAAATAAAACGGGTGAAATGTCGGGGTCCCTTCCCCGCCATGTAGCCCTGGGAGCCCTGAGGGGAGGCACGGGGTTTCCCTGCCCCTGGTCAGCCTCGTTCCCCATTGGTTGGTTTGTGTTTCCCTGCGCGGGCAAAAGGAGCTCGGGTCCTGACTGTAGCAGTTCCTCGGCAGAGCCCGGCCATGCGGCTGGAGAAATAAACATCTCTCTGAAACATCTAGCAAGAATCCGTCCATATATATTTGTTTCCCACGGGACTCCTGGTTTGATATAGGTGTTACAGTATCCCCGCGGTAACATAATCCGAACATCATCTCATAGGGTGACACTCCCAGATCTGACCCGGGTTGTGTTCGGACCCTCAATAGAGCCAAAGGTAAACATTTTACCCATGACATTTGTGTTTCAATCATTAGTTTTGTTAAAGTTCTCTTTAAAGTCTGGTTCATCCTCTCTACCCGGCCCAAACTTTGTGGATGCCATGGGATATGTAATTCCCATTTTGTTCCGAAGGTTTGAGTTATTTGCTGTAAAACTCTTAACATAAAATGTGTCCGCCTATCTGAGTCTATTCTATTAACCATTCCATACCTGGGAAAATTTGTTCCAAGAGGGTTTTACATACCTGTCATAGGTTAGCAAGCATAGTCCTGGAAGGGATGTCCTTGCTAAGGGGTGCTTACAGCTTCCTCTGGGACCTGATAGAACCTATCAGCTGGCCAGTTTGAATATGGACAATTCTTTAAGCCACTTAAAGTTGTGACCGCCTCTGTGATACACACTTAAGAATAGACAGACTCCCCCCCAAGCTCTCTCTCGTTTTCCAGCCCTGGGACAGGTGGCTGCAGGCCCCATGCAGGGGCCAGCAGGCCCGGCCAGGCCCTGCTTGGGCCAGGCCGGGCCGGGCCACAGCCAGCCTGGAGCCATGGGCCTGTTCCAGCTGTGGAACCCCTCCCTCCACTGCCTTGCCGTGGGCGGCCAGAGAGGCTCAGAACCCCCCCTCTCCACTGCGGCCGAGATTCAGCAAAGCGGCACCTCTGTCCAGCAGAGGTCAGGTGACCAACAGCGATAAGCCACACAGCTGCAAGGCCGAGGTGAGATTAACCCTTTTATTGCTGTGAAGAGCTGAAAACCTGAGGGAAGAGAGAGAGGACATGCTTAAAGCTGAAAGTCTGTTGTGAAGCTATGATATATCAGAGTATCCTGTTGTAATTTCATGAAGATATGGGGGGTGGAGTGTTCAACTCGTAAGCAATAGGCAGATGCTGCCACAGCTGTAATTTCATGAGAAGTTTGGACAGAGAGAGATGAACCAGATGAACCAGATGAGGACTTTTGCTCCAAAGAGGAAAGGAGAAAAACCTCAATTCCTAGAGATGCTCCCAGAGATAGTCTTGTAGATAAGAATGACCCTTTGCTCCCAGGGAAGGAGAAGGGCCTCTGTTTTTTTTGTTTCTGAATGGCTCAACCTTAAAATTGTACCCCAAAAAACTTCAAGAGTAGACCCTCGAAAACAGTTGCGGGAAAAGCTGCAAGTCGGGGGAAGGGACTCACATCGCAAGCAGAGAAACTCCTCTTCCTAAATGGACTGAACAATATTTGGAAGTGGGTGGCTGTCTCGGTGTGATACTGTTTTCATAGCACGAGCAAAAAGAGACTTCTCTTTCTAAATGGACTGAACAAGGTTATTATGGAAGTGGTAAACAGACTGAACATCTTAAGGGTTGTCTTTACATTGTCAGTGGGAGAAGGGAGGAAGGTGGGGGGAGGAGGAGAGTTCTGAAGGTGGTATAATTTTTTTTTCTTTTCTTCTTTTATATCTGTTAATAAACTTCTTTTTATTCATTCAAGTTTGGTGCCTGCTTTGCATTTCTCCTAATTCTTATCTCACAGAAGATAAACAGCAATGAGTATTTTAGCCCAAACCACTACAATACCACATTAGCTGTAGCTTTGACAGTGGGAACAGCTTCTACCCAATGAGTTAAATGATCTATTATTACTAATAAAAACTTCCACCTCTGCACTTGGGGAAATTCAGTAAAGTCCACTTGGATACTTTGAAACAGTCGCAGAGCTAACTCGCAGCCTCCTAGTGTTGTTTTTCTCATTAGTTTTTTATTTACCTTTTGGCAAGTTATACATTTCTCAGTTACTTGCTTTGCCAATCCAAAAATCCCAATGCACCCATAATTCCTTAAAAAGTGATCACACAAAGCTTGAGTACCCCAATGAGTTTTTTTATGCATGTCTTCTAATATTTTTCTAGTAAGTGGCTTATTAAGTAACTGCCTCCCATCAGGGAGTTTCCATTTCCCAGATTGATCTTGCTCTCCCCCTATCTTACTTAATTCTTTTTCTTCTGCTTCACTAAATTTTGGAACTTCCAATTCTTCCTTATCTGCGGTCAAAATTACCATAACCTTTTTAGTCCCATTTTCTGCTGCTTTTCTAGCCTCTTGATCTGCCAAGTTATTCCCCCTTATTTCTGAGGTCATTCCTCTTTGGTGTCCTTTAACATGTACTACAGCTATTTCTTCAGGTAATTTTAATGCCTCTAAAACCTAAAATGAGTGCCTCGTATCAGTCCCTTTCCTTTTGAATTAAGTAACCCCCTTTCTTCCCAAATTTTTCCAAAGGTGTGTACTACCCCAGAGGCATACTTTGAATCAGTATATATGGTTCCTTTCTTTTGTGCTAAATATTCCGTGCTCTTTTTAGAGCATATATTTCACAAGATTGAGCTGACCAATTTGAAGGTAATTTCCTTTTCGATGGTCTGCGTATTTCCCCCATCAACTAAGGCATCTCCTGACATCCTTTTTCCTTGTAAGCATCTAGATGAACCATCAACATATATTTCTTCTCCTTCTGGGAGGACCTGTTCTGCTAGATCTTCCCAAATTTTAGTTTGGTATTGTATAATTTCTAAACAATTACGTGTTAAGTTACTCTTTGTTCTCCAAATAAAAATTGAGCTGGATTCAAACTTTTGTTTACTTCTAGTGTCAAGTCATCACTATCTATCAGAATTGCTTCATATTTTAACATCCTAGAATCTGTTAACCATTTTTCAGCTTTTTGATTTAACACATTTCAGACTGCATGAGGTGTACACACAGTTTACTTCCAAAAGTAAGTTTACGGCTCTCTTCTACCAGAATAGCCATAGCTGCTATAGCTTGAATACATACTGGCCAGTCATGGCTCACTGGATCTAGCAATTTAGATAAATAAGCTACTGGCCTTTTCACCCCTCCCCATTCCAGGACTAAAACTCCATGAGCTACTCCATTTTCCGCGTTCACATACAGATGAAAAGGCTTTTCTAATGAGGGTAAGCTCAAAGCTGGTACCAAGGTTAGTTTCAACTTCAATTCTTCTAATTTATTATGATCTTCCCTGGTCCACTTTATATTGTCCCCCTCTGTCAATTTTTCATATAAAAATTTTACTGCCTGCATATATCCTTCAATCCATAGTCTACAATATCCCAATAATCCAAGCAGTCTTCTAACCTCCTTTGAAGAAGGAGGGGGAAGAGATAAAATCCCTGAAACCCTCTCAGGATTACGCTTTCGGCTACCTTTACTTTTTAAGTGACCATGTTACTTTACTTCTGATTCTGCAAATTGTAGTTTCCCTTTTGATACCCTTAATCCTTTTTCCCCAAGAAAATTCAAAAGTTTTATAGTAGCCTCCCTAACTTCAACTTCAGCTTCCCCTGATAAAAAAAGATCATCCACATATTGGATAATTTGTATTCCAGGAGGAGTGGGGAAAGTCTGCAATATTTCTTCTAAAGCTTGCCCAAATAGATATGGAGACTCAGTAAATCCCTATGGCAATTTTGTCCATATTAGTTGCTGCTTTCTCCCAGTACTTGGAGCCTCCCATTCAAAGACAAAAATATTTCGACTATCCTCTGCCAATGGGCAAGCCCAAAAAGCATCTTTAAGATCCACTACACTAAACCACTGATGCTGAGGTAGGACTTTACTTAACAGGGTATAGGGGTTCGGTACCACTGGGTAATGGGTCCGAGTTCTCTTGTTAACTTCCCTTAAGTCTTGTACTAATCTATAAGTCCCATCAGACTTTTTTACTGGGACAATAGGGGTATTATGAGGGGACATACAGCGTTCCAATGTCCCATCCTTTATCAATTCTTCTATTACCAGCTTTAAGCCTTCTCTTCCTTCTAAGGATATGGGGTACTGATGCACACTTATGGGACATTCTTCTCTCTCAATCGTGACCCTTATGGGGTCAATATTCAATCCTCCCCTATTTCCTTCCCCAGCCCAAACTTCTTTGTTAATCTTTCCCTCATCTTCTTGGCCAAGTTTTAACACTTTAGCTGTCATCTTTCCTTCTTCTGGTATAACCCCTATTCCTATTTGTACCTGTAAGTCTCTCCCCAATAAGTTGCAACCTGCTGCAGGAACTAATAAGACATCTCCCATCCCTATTCTGGTTTCCCCTTCAATTACTACATTTTTAATGACAGGAACTTCAAACCCTTCTCCTTTTGCTCCTGTTACCTTCACAGTGTCATTACTCACATTACAACCTCTTGGAATATTTACTACACAAGTTCTCTCTGCCCCAGGATCAACTATAAATTCCAATACCTCCTCTTGGGGGCCTACTTTTAAAGTTATCAAAGGCTCTAGATGGTATTTATCCCCCAGAAAATAGAGCCCATGACCTCCCTATTCTTCTTCTGGGTGTATCTCTTGGAATATTTTCAGGTTCTTTTTTAGATGAGGGCATTCCCTCTTATAGTGTCCTTCTTCCCCACAATAAAAACAGGCATTTTTGATTTGCTCCTGGGATTTTGATCGTGCTGGGGTTCTGTTTTTCCCTTTTCCCTGTTTCTGAAACCTGAATGTTTGGGAGTGGTACCTGGGGGCTTCTGATTCCTCTGGGAGTTACTTTCTCGCATAGTGGCTATCATAATTTTTGCTTCTTTTTTGGCTTTTTCTTCATCTTTCCATAAATAAACCTTTTGAGTTTCCCTTAATAATTAATTTAATGCCCGATCATGCTAGTCTGCTATTTTTTCCAGCTTTTTTCTAATATCTGGTCAGGCATGTGTGACAAAGTTAACTCTCAATAGAGCTTGCCCAGCTATACTTTCAGGGTCAATTCCAGAGTATTTTTTCATATTCTTTTGGAGCTTCTCTGACCAATCAGTTGGAGTCTCCTCCTTCCCTTGTTGCCCATCAAAAGCTTTGCTGACATTTTGCCCTCGGGGTACTGCCTCTTTTATTCCTTTGATTATCAGATTGCAATAATCATTCATATGTCCTCGCCCTGCCTATTCCTTGTGGTTCCAGTTAGGAGGTGCTATTGGCATTTTCTGGTCCCCAGGTGGACGTTGTTGATTCTCTCTTTCCCAAATTCTCATTCCAGCAGCTCTAATCATCTGCCTCTCCTCTTGGGAAAATATAATATTCATTATTGACTGCATTTCTTCCCAAGTGAAAATATTGGGACCTAAGAATTGGTTTAATTGTTCATCCGTACCTATGGGATCTTCCAATAATCCTTTAATTTCCTTTTTAAAATTTCTAACTTCTGAAGAGGTTAAAGGAGCATTCACAAATCCCGTCCCCCCCTTGAACCCCTCCCATCGGTACTTCTTATAATGGGAATAAGCTGATTTCTTGATCCCAACCTTTCTCTTCCTCAGTCATCATAACCTCAGAAGAGACCCTTTTCCTTTGTTTTGGAGTAGTGGCAGGAGAGGAATTATCAAGCTATCTTTGAGTTTTAACTGATTTTCTCCTAGTATTTTGGTATGGTGCTTCTTCGCTGGGAAGGGGACACATCGGAACAGCGGAAGTCGGCAGTGAAGCTAGAACCGCCAAGGGGAGAAGGGCAGAAGTTGGCGGTGGAGCCAGAACTGCCAAGGGGACAGAGGCGAGGTCAGCCGGTGGAAGCTGGCAGGAGCAGAAGCAGCTGGCATGAGCGGAGCCACCGCAGGGGTGGGGGCACCCAGCGCAACCGGGGCCACGGCTGGCACATGCAGGACTGTGCCTGGTGCGGGCAGAACCTTGCCCGGTGCCAGAGCGCCTGGTGTGGTATGATATGGGGGTGGCAATGCTTCCAGGGGGTCCCAGACCTTTTCTTTCTTTTCCTTTGCTTGCTCTATCTCTGGGGTTTCTGATATCTTAAAAACTTTTAATCCCAGGGGTTCTATGTCTCCTGTCCAACAAGAGGCATATTCTTTTTCTTCCAGATCAAATGGTTCCTTTAAATTTACAAATATATTTAAGGCCTGACAAATCCAAGCTTCAAAAGACCCATACCTAGGCCAATAGACGTGATCAGGTCTTATTTCTTTTTTGTCCATTCTATCATACAATACCGAATCATCTTTATTTTATCCTTTTCCTTTGTACAAGGATCACTATCCCAGTTGGCTAACTTAATTCCCAGGGGACTATCTTGGGGTATATCTGCTGGCACCTTTTTACTCCCTTTTTTTTCTCCAACCCAACTTACTGGTTCTTTGTCCCATCTTCCCAGGATTTTATCTGTTCATCCCTGGCCCCTGTTTTTTGCTCTAACTCACCCCTCTGGCAGCTTAAACACCACCCTCCCCTCACAGCACAGAAAACTTTTCCTCTTTAATAATATAATATAATCCATCTCCCTCCAGATAATAAAGTCAAACTTTAAATCAACAATCTATATTATGTATACTTTCATTCACTCTTACTCACTCACTTCTATTTCTATAATATGTCTCACTCATTCTCATTCACAACAAGACAACCCAATGATAAGGTATCTTGATTTTCAAATCACTTGTTAATATTCATCCATGGATATTATTTTTCAAATAAAATGGTAAAATTCCAAATGTTGTTGGACAACCCCAGATTCTCTTGGGTATAGTATCCCACACTTTCCATCTAGAATAATTTTTCTAGCCTCTGTGTGTTCCAACCCTCAATTTGGCAACTTTTCTGGGATTGGGGAGTCTCACTTTCGTCCCGTTTCCTAGTAGATTGTGCTAGGAAGCCCTTTGCTCCTTTTTCCTAGGGATCCAACCCCTCCCTGACACCCAGTCCCAGTTACCCCAGGGGGGAATCTCTCACTCCTTTTATCTTTCGCTTCGTCTCCTTGCTGGCCGTTTTTCTCATGAAAAAATCAGAAACGCAGCTCTCAGAGACTCCACACTCACTTCACAGGTCTGGGGTAACCAGCCCGCATCTCATTCACACACCAGTAAACCCCCGTATCTTCCCCCCTGGAAATACTTGCAATCCTTTTTTTCTTGTCCGGGTCTTCGTGCACAAGAATTATGGGGCTAGTTGCTGCAGTTTGTTTGGGAGCCTCTTTTTTTCCCTTTCTTTTGCTTTATTTGTCCCTTTCTTGTCCACGGGGTGTCAACCTGCAACCGCCGATTCACACCAGAAGAAACGGAGCTGGCCACCGAACTCGGCGGGGTGCGCCTTCCCCACTCAGGATCTCCCAGGGTCTCGGAGGCGAGGTGTTAATCCCGGACAAAGCACCCAATTGTAAAAAACGAGGTTCACTCTCTGTTACAGTGGGGATTCTGTAACATGATGTATCAAACAAGGAGTCCCGTGGAAAAGAAATATATATGGACTGATTCTTGATAGATCTTTCAGAGATGTTTATTTCTCCAGCCGCATGGCCGGAGCTCTGCCGAGGAACTGTTCAATCATGAGACCCGAGGGTCCTTGCCCGCACAGGGGAACACAAAACAACCAATGGGGAACAAGGCTGACCAGGGGCTAGGGAAACCCCATGTCTCTCCCCCCAGGGCCCCTCTCCCAGGACTACATGGCAGGGGGGAAGGGACCCAACAACTCTCCTATTAGGATTTAAGAGTTTAATAAAGGACAATAGGGGACAAAGACGATAAAGCAAAATTCACAGAGCTGAGTGCTTTGGCACTCAGCCAAGACCACACCTGTTATTGCAGAGACACCCTTTAAATACCTGTCTGTGGTGGCCGGTTGGCCTGTGGTACAAGGGACAGAGAGAGCTCTTGGTAAGACAGTCTCTGGTGCCAAAGATTTACCGGTCATGGTGAGGGAAAGAAGCCTCTTCCAGAATGCGTTGTTCGGTTATGGTAATCTACCCCAGTTCTGCTTCTCTGGTTGGCTCCTGGTGTTAGCCACACCCCCGTACTTAAGCCTGAGTCCTGAGTTATCCAGTGATCTGGGTCACTTGCCTCTAGAAACCTTCACAGGTAGTAGCAATAAACTGCTTTCTGTGGAAATCTATGCAAGGACCCTTCCTATCTCCTTGCTGTTGGCCTAATATTACTGAAGCTATCCATGCATTTGTGCGTGCACGCGTGTGTGAGTGTATTCAGCAGATCCTGCCGAGACATTTCGCTGTAGAGACGCTGTTTAAAGATTGCAACACTCTGCGCTCCGGCATGGACCCCACAGAGCCAGAGAGAGACAGCCTTTACATACCTATCCTATTGCATCAGCCTAATGCATATTCATAATCAATTATGCATATTCAAGCTTTCCCCCAAACTAGTTTACATGTTCCAGGAACTGTTTAGCATGGCTCCTTCTTGGATCTGCCTTTTTAGAGCATGCGCATTTCTTGGCTGTGCTTTTAGTCAGTTTTTATTATCACTTCCAGAGTGGGCTTTGGTCAATTGTTTCTGCAGGCAGTAGTTGCTGATAGTTGGCATGTCAGTAGCAGGGGTCTTCAACACACGTTCATTGGATGTTATCCAATCAAGCAGACAGTTCAATTACCACATATAAGAGCTTTGGGGTGGGTTGGACGGTCGGGACGGACGGAGACGAGAGATCTCTGAAGTCAGATCTTGGAACATGCGGTTTATTGCAAAGGGTGTGGGTACAGGGGCACTGCTTAGAGCTGCCAGCTGCAGCTCGGAGCAGGCCCAAGGTAAGAGCGGAGTAAGAGAGAGAGAGGGCAAGAGCAAGAGCAACAGCAAGAGTAAAAAGAGACCGAAGTCCTCGTTACAATACAATAAATCATCTTCTGTAGTGAATATTCTAATTCTCACTAGCCAATCTAGTACAAGATACAAATCCTATAGCATTTACATACAGCCTATAAGAGTTATTACATTACCATAGAGTATTACATTTTAACTCCTAAAAGCTACTCTTTGGACCCCTTCTGCTGAGCTAGTAGGGTCTGCTCTGACCCTTGGACCTGTCTGCAAGCAGAGGGTATTGTTCAATCAAGAGGGGATTACCTTCAGTCAGCCATACCATTGTGTGAGAAATGAGACAACTCTTAGTTAAAAAAATTTAAATAATTTATTGAAAACAGAAAAATGAAAAAATTACAGAAATTAGAAAAATATAAAAATTTGCGATCCTATGGCTCGATAGATGGTATGCCCCCGGAACACAGGGATTTTAGATCTTCTGGCTGAAACAGCACTGGACCTCAGGTAGAGAAAAAGGACTTACAGTGCTAGGCTGGCTTTTGGCTGGTCCAAAAGAAGAAAAAATATTTCTAAAGGCTCCTTAATAGGAGTAAGCTTTCCCAGCACTGACCTCCACCTCAGCAAGGCTGGAGAGAAAAGGGGCGTGTCTCTGTCTGGCCCGTTGTTTTATAGTGCCTTTGCTCCGCCCCAGTCTGCCCACAGCCCGCCCATAGCCCGCCCCTTCCGTTTAAAGTGATTGGTGTTTTCCCTTTGACAGATTATCTCTGTGCACCAATGGCTCATCGTTGTCAGAGGGGTGGTATTAGTTGAGATAAGGGTCATTAAAATTCAGGTTGCTATGAAACTTGCCTACAGGATAATGGCTATGGGGCTGGGCTGTTTGTTGGAACTGGGGTTTTGAAATTTGCCTTGGAACCAAAGTACAAGTAAAAACACCTAAAAAAAGTAGTAAAATACATCCAACATCTTAAAACACCTGTAAAAGTATACAGTAAACACAGGAAAGATAACTCTTATGGTGTACAAGTGATTAATGGAACTTGATTTTTGGTACCTGGGCTGATGGGTTAATTTTAACATTCAATTTAAAAATATTTAACTCAAAATTAATTAATTAAAGCACTTAATATGCAAAGACCAAGCTAATTAGGGATTTCATGTATGACAATTGTTTTCCAGTTGTTCAGTAACTAAGACTTGGTATCTCAAAGGTGGCCTTCATTTCGATGTTGCTTATAGTTTTCATATTCCCAAAATCTTTTGTCAGGCAATCATATTTATAAGGCTTTCCTGTTTCATCTTCCCCAACAACCACAAGCATAACTATATTAGCTATTTTACTATTATGTTTAAGTTTAGTTAATGACAGAAATAAAGGCATTAGTTATTGTTACAAAACTACATCTTTATAACAAAGCTACTTTAACATTATACATATAGCGGGATCCTGTGCAGCAAGGAGAACAAACACAGCATAAGGGGTCTGTTTGGCACTGGCCAGCTACCAAACATACTCCAAATCAGATACCGATTTAAGGCAGGCAGAGGGATTCTCCAGCAATGCCATAGAAAATACATCTAGTGAACCCAGCTATATGTCTAGTCATTAATTCCAAACAGCCTTAAGGGCTCTACACCAATTACTACTTCTGAATAGCCTTAAGGGCTCTAATATTCTGCATAAGGTTCTGACTAAATAACACGAGAAACTTAAAATTGAGTGTCTGTTAAAATTCAGTCACTGCTTGTAGAAGGACCAGGCTGAGGGTCGACATCCTGGTCATCATCTGAAGAATCATTCAGTGGATGATCTGCATTCTGGTCATCATTTGAGGGTTGCCTTGGAGGTTGCCTGTTCTGATTCTGGTGCTGCAGGTCAGGGCGAATGCATCTTGCAGGTAACCATCATACGTCAGTATCTGTGGAAACGTAAGCATACCCACAACCCCAAGCAATAAGCTCATGCAGGCCTTCCCACTTCTTAGTGAGGAGGTCCCGTACCCAGACCTTTGCTCAAGGCAGGTGTGTCTTGCCTGAAGACTGCAATGAGAGAAAATGATTCAAAATAACAGGATTGTTTGAATTTGGTGGCACTGTAAGGTGATTAATGGAATATAACACCTTTTCTAGTTGGCTCTGTGGGGTTTCTCCAATCATTCCCCCTTTTTGTTTTTCCAGAACACGCTTCAAAGTACCATGAGCATGTTCAACAATGGCTTGGCCTGTAGGAGAATGCGGAATACCCAAAGCATGATCTACGCCCCATAGGTGCAAAAACTGCTGCCTCTTCTGACAGACATAGGCAGGGCCATTATTGGTTTTCATGGAAGAAGGTACGCCCAAAATCAAGAAAGCCAGTTTCCAATGGTTGATGACATTGCGGCCTTTCTCCCCAGTATGAGCAGACGCCCACATAGCTGAGGAGAAAGTGTCAATAGACAAGTGCACATACTTAAGTCTGCCAAATTCAGGGATGCATGTTACATCCGTCTGCCAAAGCTGCAAGGCCTGTAGGCCTCTGGGGTTTACCCCCGATGGCAGAGGTGCAGCAAGTCCGTGACAGTCAGCACAAGCGCTGACAATGTCCCGAGCCTCAGTTGGCGTTAGGTGAAACTGCTTTTCCAGAGTATGTGCACTTTGATGAAAGAAATTATGCGATGCCTTAGCTTGTGCAATTTTATCAGGCTGAAGAGCTACCCATGCAGGGTTAGCTAACATGTCAGCCCTAGCATTACCCTCTGTGAGGAAGCCTGGCAAATTGGTGCGGCTTCGAATATGCAAGATGTAATATGGATGCACTTGAGCTTGAATTGCACTCCACAAGGCTTGCAATAATGAAAACAGAGCCGCATTATTAACTTCCTTCAGAAGCGAACAATCTAAGTGCTGAGTTATATCTGCCACATAGGCAGAGTCAGTGACCAAATTCAAAGGAACCTGAGAGAATTGCTGAAAAGCCATGGTAACAGCCCTCAATTCAACCAGCTGGGCTGAACCTGACTCATGGCCTTCCAGCACCTGCCACTCAGATTCTTCCTTCCAGGTAACAATAGCTTTCCCAGTTTTCCCAGTGATGCCATGAAGATTTTTTGCCTTTTCTTTTATACCCCTGTTATACCTTTTTACAACTTCAGTATTCCTAGTGCTTTTTCCCTACATTCTTGGACTTGTTTGTCAAGCTAAGAGACTAAACATTTTAGAAGCTTTGTAGCTAGGGATCAGTGTGCCCCAGACCCCAAGGTCCTCTCCAGAACACATTCTGTAAACCAAGATAGAACCATCCAGGGGAAGGCTCCTTTGGGAGGGGGTCTCACTTGAGCCTCTCATTGGGGAATCTTTGATAGATATGCTAATTAGTAAAACCTATAATTTTATACCCTATCTTTGGGGGCATACTGGGTGGGGTGCATCTCGATGCATATGACCTGGATGTGTGCACCTAAGGATCCTTAAAATAAATACCAAGGTAAAATCCCTTTTCCCTTTCTAACCGTGTATGACGCTTGATTTTAAGACCAGGAAAAGGCATCACCAGACCCATCGGTGAAGACAGTGCATCCTTATACTGGTTCTTGACTATTTTTTGGTTGTAAGATGAGGCTTATTGATTTTCCCATTTGCAATAGTTTATGGCTGGGCATGTGGTAAGCAATTTGCCCCAAAAAGTTTTGCAGTGCACTTTGCAAAGAAGCACTGTTCATAAGGCTCCATTTAAAATATTCCGGCTGCACTGGAAGCACAATTATTGCAGGATCTGCTGCCATTAATTGCAAACACAAATGACGGCATTTGATTATCAGACAAGCAATCAATTCAAACAATGAGGGTGCCATCTTTTTTTGCTGATGTGGCAAGAAGACCCATTCCAGAATATGCAAAGGGTCAGGCCACTGATTATTCCATTGGCCAATGATACTTGTAGGATGCAAATCTGTATTGGTAACGAAAACAGTGATATCAATGGAGGGATCCACTCTGAACCTGTCGAGCAGAAACAGCCTGCTGCACCTCCTCCAGCACCCGTCGCCCTTCAGGAGTCAATTTCCGAGGTGAATTCAACTCAGGGTTCCCCTTTAAAATATTAAAAAGCAGGGAAAGCTGCGCTGTGGTTAGTCCCAGATAAGGACGTAACCAATTAATGACACCAAGCAATTTCTGAGCATCGTTCAAAGTCTTGATTGAATCCGAGGATTGCACCTCCTGATGTTGGACAGTCCGATCCAAAATTTTGACTCCTAGGTATGTCCAAGGAGGTTTATGTTGAACTTTCTCCAGAGCCACTTGCAAGCCATAAGAATGCAGAGCAGCGAGCAGCCGAGGCTGTATCCTCAGCAGCTCGTCCCGGGTGGATGCTGCCACCAGGATATCATCCATGTAATGGTAGCAGCATGCCTCAGGAAACTGCTCACAGACTCTGGACAAAGCCTGAGCGACATACCATTGGCAGATAGTTGGGCTGTTCTTCATGCCCTGAGGTAGAATTTTCCATTGATACCTCTGTGCAGGTTCAGCATTGTTAACTGCGGGCACAGTAAAAGCAAATTTTGGTTTGTCATTAGGATGCAAAAGAATAGTGAAAAAGCAATCCTTCAAGTCAATGATCAGGATTTCCCACCCTGCTGGGATCATGGTGGGTGAGGGCATACCAGGTTGCAGTGTCCCCATACTTTCCATCACTCCATTGACTTGTCGGAGATCCTGCAACAACCTCCATTTCCCTGATTTTTTCTTAATTATGAAAACAGGAGTGTTCCAGGGACTAGTAGAAAGCTCAATGTGTCCCTGTTATAATTGTTCCTGGACTAACTGGCAAAGGGCAACCAATTTCTCTTCTTTCAGGGGCCACTGAGGAATCCAGATGGATTTGTGTACTAGCCACCGCAAAGGCAGTGTAGGATACACTGCGCCCTTCAGCACAGCGGCCGCCATCAAAAATTTGTCCCAATCCGTATCCCTCAGGCTGCCAACACATCCCGCCCCCAGAGGTCAAGCGGAACTGCAGTGACATACGGCGGAACCTGAGCTGTTTGCCCGTCTGCATTTTTCACCAGCACAGGATGTTCGCTTAAATAGCTCTTTGTGGTTCCTCCCAACCCTGCGATGGCTGACCCCACAGGGGCCAGAGGCCATGTGGGGGGCCACGCAGAGAAGGAGATGATCCTCACATCATTGATCAAACCTAGGAGCTGGATCTCGGGTGGATGGGCATCTGGGAGGATTAGGGTGCACGTCATCTGTGGCTGTTGGCTGGAGATGTCAGCAGTCCAGAAAACCTGCAGAGGTCCCATGGATCCAAAGCCACCATCTCCGCGATCACGTTGTTCTGCTCTAGGAACACACGACTTAAAAGGCACAAGTTGAGCAATTCTAGTCTTTTCAGGAATAGTAAGAGGAGGGGAAGGTGTTGAAACCATAGCAAAAATCTGACCTGTATAGTCAGCATCTATAACTCCTGGGTGTACATGGATCCCCTGAACGGTGGTGCTAGACCTTCCTACGAGCAATGAACTCAGGCCTTGCCCTAGGGGTCCATGTGCATCCAAGGGAACCTTATAAACCTGAGTGGAGTCTAAGATGACTTGCTGTGGTATGCACATCCACCCCAGCTGAACCCCAGGTGCTGGCTGCAAGCTGGCTGAGTAGGCCTATGACAGCTGGTTAGGGGTCAGTAGCTCTGACCCAGGAAGCTGTGACCGGTCTGGAGAGATGGTCCCAAAAGGAATCGCCTTCCCGAGACCCGGTGTCTTCCCTCAGCTGCTAGCTAGGAGGGCCCGTGCAGAAGCTGTCAGCTCTTTAGTGATTGTCAGCTCGTGATTTCAGCTCAGCTCTGCAAGGCAGCCTCCAGTCCAGACCAGGGAGAGAGACGAGAAGGCTCATGTAGCTGGTTCAAAGTAGCTTTATTGTTAGTCCGTACTCCGGTGAAGGGGAGGCTAGGGATGAGCTCTCTCTGCCCTCGCAGGGGCAGGGGGCTAGCTCTTATAGGGGTACAGGCGGTGGGTGTCAGAGGGTAAAGGCCAATGGGTTACAAAGGATCTGCATAGGGTCTCCCAGAGGATTCTGGGTCTGTCTTCTTCTTGCCGTAACTGAAGAGTAGCTGCCTTCCCAGGGGGGGTCCTGCTGGGAGATTGCGAAATCTCCTTATCTCAGCAGACGTCCCTCCAGGGCAAGGGCTGGGCATACCCCACAACTCCCCCTTCTGTATTTATTAAAAAGGCATTCCTGGCAGCCTTTCTGCAGCAACGTTGGAGGCAAGAGAACATAAGTAACACAATAATAATTACAATGAATACCCACAAAGCTCCCTTAATCAAAGATGCAATCCATCCCGTTATTCCCCATCGTCCGAAAAGGTCAACAAAGATAAATTTCATCTTTGGACAGGGATGGGGCTTCTGAGAGGGAATATAAGCGAGATCTGTTCGCTTTGTGGTGAGAGGGGAAGTTTTGGGGTTTAAAGAGCTTTGACAAGGGTTGAGAGAAGGGGGGTATTTTGGGGTAAAAAGGGGGTGGTAACATATAAACTAAGGATCAGTTTTTCAGGCTGTCTCTGGCCTAAGGCTTGACTTTTGCCATAGCTTCTTGTTCAGCTTTCTGTTTTGTCTGCTGCCCTGTGGTGGGACCGTCTTTTCTCTGGTTGGCATCCGGCGATGTCTTCGTCTCCATGCAGAACTGGTCTGGTTTTGGGGAGGTCCTGTATTTGATTCAGGAGAGTTCTTGTTGGTGTTTGTGGGAGCAGTGTTTGCAGGGCCGAGGTATGGTTTTATATTTTTTCCTGGGAACCACTTCGGGCCAGATGGTAGCTGGACACAGGCGTAGCCTCTCCCCCAGGTAATCAATTGGAAAGGCCCAGAGACCTGGTGTGATTCAGGGTCCTTCACCAGCACTGGTGGTCCCTCTGTGAGCTTAGCTTGGGTTGAATTTGAGAAGTGGCGGAGTATGGGGGGGGGGTCAGGCTCTGATGAGGTACCATTTAGGAAGTTAATGACGCAGAGAGCCTTACACAGTCTTTCAACAGGAGACAAGATTTCTGTTTCTCTCCGTTGCTGATTTGATGCCTTTTCCTGGTCTTAAAATCAAGAGTCATACACGGTTAGAAGGGGAAAAGGGATTTTACCTTGGTGTTTATTTTTAAGGATTCTTAGGTGTACATGTCCAGGTCATATGCATCAAGATGCACCCCGCCGAGTCTATCTATGTGTCTCTCCATTCCCCCCTCCCCAACATTGGGTATATCATTATAGGTTTTACTAATTAGCATATCTATCAAAGATTTCCCCAATGAGAGGCTCAAGTGAGCCCCCCTCCCCAAGGAACCTTCCCCTGGATGGTTCTATCTTGGTTTACAGAATGTGTTCTGGAGAGGACCTTGGGGTCTGGGGCACACTGATCCCTAGCTACAAAGCTTCTAAAATGTTTAGTCTCTTAGCTGAACAAACAAGTCCAAGAATGTAGGCAAAAAGCACTAGGAATACAGAAGTTGTAAAAAGGGTATAACAGGGGTATAAAAGAAAAGGCAAAAAATCTTCATGGCATCAGATTGAGAACTCTTTTGAGGGTTTGGTGGGTCCTTTCTACAATGGATTGTCCTGTGGGATTGCCAGGGATGCCTGTCTTGTGTTTTATCCCCCATTGGTTGAAGAAATCTTCTAACTTGCGAGAGGGGTAGGCAGGCCCATTATCTGTTTTGATTTCTTCAGGGACTCCCAGGGTGGCAAAGGCAAGGAGAAAATGCTTGATGACGTGGATGGCATTTTCCCCTGCATGGGCTGATGCAAACACTGCCCCAAAAAAATTCATTGATCCTCAGAAAACAATCCACAGGAACTAAACGCCTGGGATCAGTTTGAGGCATTTGCATCTTCCCAGCTTCGGCCTTCTCAACCAACCTTCTCCAATTAGCTTCAAAAAGTGAATATTGTACAGGTTGGAATAAAATCTGACCTAAATGTTTAATATCAAATGGAGAAAGAAGATCAGTATTCAGCACTCTGATAACCTGCATGACTTGAGGGGAACTTAATCCATACTGAGCAACCTTATTCTGCAAATCCTGGACCACCTTCCAAGCAATAGCCTCATGCCTGTCAGCCTGGCCTGAGTTAGGAGGAGCTTTCTGCACTGGGAAAGTCTGGGCAGCACCCTCTATGTCGCCACTGGCTCCTGCATTCATTGCTGTATCACTTTGATCTACCTGCATGCTATCATCAGATAAGGCAGCAGGTCGCTCAGGTGCCGTCTGCCCAGCAGGCATCCCAAGTCTTTCCAGCACCTCCCAAGCCCCGTCTCACAAGGCACATCTTTTAATCTCTTCCCAAACCCGTCTTGAATTTCTGGGACTGTAGTGGTTTGGTCCAAGATACTCATTACTGTTTATCTTCTGTGAGATAAGAATTAGGAGAAACTCAAAGCAGGCACCAAACTTGAAAGAATATAAAGAAGTTTATTAACAGACCTAAAAGAAGAAAAAAAATTATAACACACCTTCAGAACTCTTCTCCTCCCCCCACCTTCCTCCCTTCTCCCACTGACAATGTAAAAAGACAACCCTTGAGATGTTCAGTCTGTTTACCATTTCCATAATAACCTTGTTCAGACCATTTAGGAAGAGGAGTCTCTCTTGCTCATGCTATGAACACATTATCACAACGAGACAGCTGCCCACTTCCAAATAACTTTGTTCAGTCCATTTAGGAAGAGGAGTCACTCTGCTCGCATGTGAGTCCCTTCCCCCGACATGCAGCATTTCCCACAACTGCTTTCAAGGGTCCACTCTTGCATTACTGGGGTATAAATTTAAGGTTGAGCCATTCAGAAACAAAAGTTCTCTTCACCCATCTCTGGGAGCATTTCATCTCTAAGAACAGAGGCCCTTCTCCTTCCCTGGGAGCAAAGGGTCTTCCTCATCTTCATCTTTAGGACTGTCTCTGGGAGCATCTCTAGGAACTGAGGTTTTCTCCTTTCCCATTTGGAGCAAAAGTCCTCATTGCTTCCATCTCTCCCTGTCCAAACTTCTCATGAAATTACAGCTGCATCAGCATCTGCCTATCTCAGCGCAGGTGCTTTTGCTTACAAGTTGAACTGAACACTCCACCCCCCGTATCTTCATGAGATTACAACAGGATACTCTGACATATCATAGCTCCACAACAGACTTTCAGCTTTAAGCATCTCCTCTTTCTCTTCCCTCAGGTTTTCAGCTCTTCACAGCACTAAAAGGGTTAATCTCACCTCAGGCTTACAGCTGAAATGTGGCTTATCCCAGTGGAGGTGGTGGGGGGGGGGAGCCGAGCCGCTCCAGCTGCCCACAGCAAGGCTGTGGGGGGTTCTGCGGGTGGAACAGGGCCCATCAGCTCCAGGATGGCTGTGGCCCGGCCCGGTCTGGCCCGAGCAGGGCCTGGGCCGGGCCCACTGGCCCCCGCACAGGGCCCGCAGCCACCTGTCCCAGCACCGGAAACGAGAGACGGCCTCTGCCTCGGGGTTTACTATTCTTAAGTGTGTATCACAGAGGCGGTCACAACTTTAAGTGGCTCAAAGAATTGTCCATATTCAAACTTCCCAGCTGATAGGTTCTATCAGGTCATAGAGGAAACTGTAAGCAACCCTTTGCAAGGACATCACTTCCGGGACTATGCTAGCTAACCCATGACAGGGACCTAGAGTGTCATCGCAGCCTGGAGAAGCCCAAGGACAGCTGTGAGCTCGCTGCACTGCTCGCTGCCGGCCCCTAAGCTCTGCCGCGGACTCCATAGCAACGGAGCTTATCTCGTCATCCAGGGGTGTATCAGCCAAACCCTCTGGAGAGTGGCACAGCGACTCCGGGCCAGTGGACAGGGTAACTACAAGGGCCGGATTCATGGCCGCGAAAGCAGGGGAAGCTGAAGCAGCGCCAGGCAGCGCGGCGGGGGAAGAAGCAACAGCCGCCGCGCTCGATAATGGGGCCTGCAACGTTGCAGGCCAAATCAGAGGCCGCTGCCGCCCAGGCGCAGGCAGAGAGGCGGCCAGTGCCATGGACACCTCTGACCCCCGCGCAAGCTCAGACAGGGTAGAGGCCAGTGCCATGGCCGCCGCGGACCCCCGCGCAACCTCAGACGGGGTGGCGGCTGGGGCCATGGATGCCGCAGACTCCTGCCCCGGTTCAGGCGCCGGGACCACCAGCTCCGCACCCTGCTCTAGGGGCGTGGCCGGTTCTGGCAGTACGGCTGGCTCTCGCATAGGCAGAATGTGTGTGGCCAGCTCCGGCGGTGCGCTCTGAATGTCTGGCGCTGCACCCGGTTCCAACATCGGGACTATCTGCCCCAGCTCCCGCCCCAGCGCAGCAATAACCGCTTCTGCTATAGTCCCCAGCAGCGCTGTGAGCTCCAATTTTATGTCCTGCAGCGTTGCCAAGATCTATTCCCCCATAGAGACAGGAATCGGGGAACTCAGCTGCTGCTGCGACTAGACTGCGGAGTCCCTGGCTGTGACAGCCGTAGGATATCCGAGCCGCACAGGAGCCGGACGGGGGCTCTGAGATCCCAAACACGCGGGCGCGGGGAGCCGAAACGCCCCACCCACAGTCGGGAATGCAGGCTGCCCCTGTAACAAGGGTGCAGCAGACAACAGCACTGCCCTGGCAGAAGCTGCGCTCGCAATGACAGACGATGCCGAACCCAGCGAAAGAGCGACAGCCGGTGGCGCCGCGGCAGGCTGAGATGCCATGGACGCCATCGCTGAACAGCCCCTCGAGAGAACATATCTCTGAGGGCAGGGATAACCCTTAGCCTTCTTCCGAGGCAGTACTGGGAGTGATTCCACCATGCTACCCACGCTACTTGGGGCACCCGCGCTACTTAAAGCGTCTGCGCTTCTTGGAGAGCCCGCACTGCTCGGAGCGTCCCCCCCCCCCCCATCCGAGAGGTCCTCCTCACCCGAGCCAGGAAAGCACAAAGGCTCAGACTCATCAGAGCCTGAGTTAGCTGCACTATCCCGTCTCTCTGTCCGTAACTGCAGTATATCGTGCAAAACCGCCTAGGTGAGTAATAAATCAGGCACCTCCGCATTACCGACTGCGAATTCCCAGAGTAACACGTCTCCCAGCCGCCTCCAAGCTTCCAAGGTCAAGTCAGTATCAGTCTCTGCATAATATCCATGCAGAAGCGACCAGTCCATTAACGCAGTGAGCTCGCCATCTCCTACGTTAGCTCCTGCGGTCAGTATCACAGACTTAAAGGCGGAAAATATCACACAGTTCCAGAAGGATTTCTGCTCCATGGCTCAGTCTGTGTTCTGCGTGGCCCCAGAGGAAGACCAGCCGCGACTCGGGAGAAACTCCTGTCCCGCAGGCCCAGGAAGGTCCCGTCCTGCGGCCACCGAAGGCGGGGGGGAGGGAAGCACGCACCTTTCTAAAGTCCGGTTTGCGGTCTTTGGTACATGTCGGTTGGTCACCAGATGTCGTTGTTATCCCCAGTAATGGCAGAATCACGACACAAATCCAGGCTGTAAGGTATGGCCGAAATGACCTCATTTAATCACCCAGAACCTTTATAGCATGGCTCACAAAAAAGAAATTACATGATTGGCCTATTGGCCCACCACCTCCCACGGTGATAGGCTGAGCAGTAAGACACCCATTTCCTGTCGGGGTCCCTGCCCCCGCCATGTAGCCCTGGGAAGAGGGGCCCTGAGGGCACAGACACACGGGGTTTCCCTGCCCCTGCTCAGCCTCGTTCCCCATTGGTTGGTTTGTGTTTCCTGCATGGGCAAAGGAGCTCGGGTCCTGACTATAGCAGTTCCTTGGCAGAGCCCGGCCATGCGGCTGGGGAAATAAACATCTCTGAAACATCTAGCAAGAATCCGTCCATATATATTTCCTTTCCACGGAACTCCTGGTTTGATATAGGTGTGTTACACTATCGCCGCTGTAACAAATGGTGGTGAATTGAGAGCAGAACGATCCCCGATCCCTAAGCGACTGATTTGTGTGAGTAAACCCTGGAAACTTTGGATTCCTCTTCTTGGTTTTGTTTTGCTATTCCATATCTAAACTATGGAGGAACCGTGGGAAGACTCTTGGCTTTCAGAGCCGCATATGGACATTTATCTTAAACTTAAAATGATTCTTGAACAACGATTTGTAAATTTTAGCTTGATTCAAGCTCAGAAAGAACTGAAACACTTCCTGGCATGGTTGTTTAAGAACTTTTTCTATGTTTCTTGGGATTTAATTCTTACCAAGAGCTTTTGGAAGACCGTTTGGACCCAGTTAATATTTGAGTCAAAATATATGCCGATGGAAGAATATTTTCGTGAATATTATTTAATTACCGAGACTGTTGAGCAATGTCAGCTGTGTCCTGGTGAAGGGAAGCCTGGCTCAGGGACCGTGCGGCCTCGGCCACGTGCACCGAGCGCTCTGCGAGCAGCAGCGAGACAATTCCCGCACGCGGGCGGAGCCACGCGAGCCGCAGTGTCGGTGGCGGAGCAGGGAGCGGCGTGGCCCGGCAGTGCCTGCCCGGCCCCGCACAGCGCGTGGTGGAGCGAGCCCCGTGAGCGCCCGAACGAGAGGGGCGGCACCCGGGCGGCGGATGGCAGCGGCGGAGCAGAGCCATGCCCAGCGGAAACGCGCGCTGGAGCAGGGCGCAGGGGGGCTCGGGGGCCCAGCCAAGAAGTGGGCGCAGCACCTGGCAGTGGCAATGCAGCTGAGAGCAGAGGAGGTGACGCACGGAGAATGGAGCGGCGCGGCCCGGCCCGGCCCGCGCGGCTCCGAACGCGACCCTGGGAAGAGAGCTCCTGAACCAGCAGCCCCGACAATTCCAACACGGGAGAGACCGAAAGAGAGAGCAAAGACACAGCGAGACAGAAAACAGCAGCCACTCGGAAAAAGGAAAAGACCATAGTAGCTAAGATCTTAGGGATAGTGAAATGGAATAATGTTAAACAAAATTATGGTTTTATAACAAGATGTGATAACCAGCAAGACATATTCGTGCATAAAACTGCTATTAAAAAGAATAACCCTGAAAAATGCATCCCAAGCTTGGGAGATGGAGAGGTGGTGGAATTCAAAATTATACAAGGTAGAAAAGGGTTACAAGCATCGCAGGTCACTGGGCCTGATGGTGTTCCTGTAAAAGGCAGTATATATGCGAAAAATCGTAGTCCTGTTAGACAATATCTCCATTGTAAGCCTCCCCTACAGTCTCCCTTTCCTAATCCCACCTTTCCCTTTTACCCTATGTCCTATTACCCCCAGTGTATTCCCAATCCGTTTTTTCACCCATGGTTTCCCTCACAAAACCATGCCTTTGCCAATTGTTTCCCCAAAAATCCCTTTCCGATGCCGAGTGGGGGATGAAAAGGGGGAGGGAAGAGATTGAACCCTCTTCTGCCTCAGTTTCACCACAGGCATGTCCAGAGAGTTCTGTCTCCCTTCTGTCAGCCCTAAGATGCTCCACAGAATCTGTTTGGACATTTAAAGACTCAGGAGGGCAGCTTGTTTTGTTTTGAAACTGTTCTTGTTATGTTTATCCAGTTGTCTTCATTCTCCTTTTATTAAAATAAAACGGGTGAAATGTCGGGGTCCCTCCCCCCGCCATGTAGCCCTGGGAAGAGGGGCCCTGAGGGCACAGACACACGGGGTTTCCCTGCCCCTGCTCAGCCTCGTTCCCCATTGGTTGGTTTGTGTTTCCTGCGCGGGCAAAGGAGCTCGGGTCCTGACTATAGCAGTTCCTTGGCAGAGCCCGGCCATGCGGCTGGGGAAATAAACATCTCTGAAACATCTAGCAAGAATCCGTCCGTATATATATGTCTTTTCCACGGGACTCCTGGTTTGATATAGGCGTGTTACAGTATCCTCACTGTAACAATTTCCAAATATTATTTTCACAAGACTGAAAATAATTCTACAGTTTCCACAACAATTTGAAGCTGCAGAAATGGTTTACATTCTTACAAACTGTTATCCATCCAGTTCTCATGAGAACAAGAACTTTCACAGAGAAGCTGTGAGAAGCTGGATTTCTCTATCGCAGGGTGCTGCGCCGCTTCTTTCACCGCAGCCGGAAGCCGCGGGGGACATCATGGTGGCGTTGGTCTTGCTGCTGCTCGCCCCTCCGCAACCAGCCCTGGCTGGGCCCACGAAATGACCGCGCTGCTTCTGCCACAGCCACATTCAACAGCCAGCATAACAGCGTGGCCGCTTGCCCATACGGCATACGGGTTTTCTTCCACGAACGCGCCTGCCACACCCTGTTGTTATGCACATGCACCAGCGGTGCCCAGCTGCACCCGGCTGTTCTGTGCATCTGGGTAGATTCCTGTGCAGGCACAGACAGTGCAGCCGCCAATGGAGAACCTCTTGGCACAGCAGCTGGCGGTAATGCGGGAGGTATCGCAGCAGCTGGCGGTACTGCCAGACTTGTTGCTGTAGGTAACCGCTGCCAGACTCGCGCCAGGCAGCGGCGGCTCCGGAGGTGGCCCCAGAAGCGGCCCCAGTGGCGGCGCCTGCACGGACAGCAGTGCCACCACAAGCGACAATGCCCCAAGCTGCACTGCTGCGAGTAGCTACATCGCTACCCCCCATGCAACCGTCTACAGCCTCCGACATTACGTCGTCCTCTGGCCCACTGCCTGTACCCTGCCAGCCTTCTTCATCCGCATTGGAGCCATTGGAAATACCCCTGCCTGACGAAGCAAGCAGTGATACAGAGGAAACACCTGCTCCACGGCGGAACACTGAGGCGGTGGCCAGACGCCGGCAACCAGTAAGACGACTGCTCCAGGGACGCCCTTGGACACTTCCAGAGTGTAAGGTGACTCTGTGTCCAAGAAACTCAAGGCGGTTTTGGGAGGCGGTCAGGTTGAGGGCTCTGGAGGCGGGAGACTGGGATTTAATAGAGAAAGTAGGGATGCCTGAAGATGCAGAGGGACTTGTGCAGGTTGCTACAGCACCTCAAGAAGGTGTAACGGTAGATCAAGGCGATAGTGAACCCTCGCAGGGGGTTGTCCAAGCAGATCCTGTGAAGAAGGCTATTCCAAACACGGGTCAGCTTGACAAGCATGAGGTTATTGCTTGGAGGGTGGTGCAGAATTTACAATCCAAAGTGGCACAATATGGGCTCGGTTCTCCTGAAGTCATGCCGGTTATTAGAGTGCTGAATACTGAGCTGCTTTCTCCGTTTGATATTAAGTATCTAGGTCAGGTGTTAGTTCAACCTGTGCAATTTACAGTTTTTGAGAGCAACTGGAGAAAGGTGGCTGAAAAAACTGCAGCTCAGAATATGCAGTTGCCTCCAAATGATCCCAGACATGGAGTTGGCATAGATGCTCTTATGGGAACTAATTTCTTTTCTAATCCCGATCTCCAAGCTCCCTGGCATCCTCAGGTCCTTGAACAGGCTCAAAGGATCAGTATGGGAGCTCTATTAAAAAGAAAAGACATGGCTGCTCCTAAAACATGATATGTGAAAATATCTCAGGGCCAGAAAGAGAACTTTTTATCCTTTGTGGAAAAAATTGCTGCGGCCCTCAAGAAGCAGGTTGAAGATGAGACGTTAAGGCAGATGTTGTGCAAACAAGTAGTAAGAGATAATGCTAATGATGAGTGTAGAAAGATCATAGATGCTCTGCCAGGGGACCCTACACTTACAGAGATGGTTGCAGCCTGCTCTAAGGTGGGGTCTGGGGATCATAAAATGTCTGCTTTGGCTGCAGTTCTGCGGCCTATTCAAGCAAATTCTGATTGTGGACAAAGGAAGCCTAAGGTTGAGAGCAAGCAGAAACAGTCTAGATGCAAGCAAAAAGAAAACAAGGCAAGTGCCCACTGCAAGAGATGCAATAGGCCAGGTCATTATGCAAAATACTGTGAATCTATGTACCATGCCAACGGTCGGCTTTTGATGCGCTCGGGAAATGTGAACAGGAGCGTATTACCGCAAGCCTGGGCCCTAGGGTATATCACCGTGTCCTGCAGCCATAGGGAGGAGGAGGAGAGAAGATCCAGCAGGCAGGAATTGTGCCGCAAGATTGATTTATTTAATTATTTTACAAACTCTTTTATAGACTTTTTTCTTCATAGTCTAATTGGACAAAGGATCAGTCACCCCTTGGGGTGATTGGCTAAAATCCTAAAACATCCATTGTCAAAATATTTTTTTACTATACCATAAACAAGACTTTTCAAGGTTGCAGGTGGTTTGGTTGTTTACATAACTCTGCTACCTCTGCTGTGAGACAGAAAAGTCTCTCACGGACTTAGAAAATAGCAAGAAAATCCTTGCTAGCAGCATTTTGGTATCTACAATTCCCCCTTTTTGTTTGATAACAACTCTACTATTAATCCTAAATAGAAATTTACATCAGTTATTCATTCTAAATATGTCCTTAAGGCTTTAACTATCTGACTCCATAACAAGAAATTTAAAGTTCAGTCTCTGCTTGTGGAAGGACCACCCCAGTCTCTGCTTGTAGAAGGACCATCTGCCTGATGGTCGACATCTTGGTCATCATCAGAAGAGTCATTAGGCGGATGATCTACATTCTGGTCACCATTTGGATGCTTGGCGTTCTGGCCATCATTTGGAGGTTGCCTGTTCTGCCCCTAATGCCGTAGGTCAGGGTGAACACATTTTGCAGGTAGCCACCGTACCCCAGTATTTGTGGAAAGGCAAGCATACCCACGACCCCAAACGATTGGCTCATTCAGGCCTTCCCACTGGTTAGTGAGTAAATTCCTTACCCAGACCTTTGCCCAGGGCAGCTGTGTCTCACCTGCAGACTGCAATGAGAGAAAATGATTCAGAATAAAACGATTATTTGAATTTTGTGGTACTGTAAGGTGATTAATTGTATACAAAGTTTTGCTAGTCGGCTCTGTAACCAAATTCAAAGGTTCCTGTGAGAATCGTTGAAAAACCATGATAACAGCCCTTAATTCAACTAACAGAGCAGAGTCTGACTCGGATTGGTGTGTTAATGAACCACCACAAAAGCAGTATAGGATACTGTGTGCCCTTAAGCACAGTGACCCGTGCTAAAAATTTGTCCCAATCCGTACGCCCCAAGCTGCCAACACATCCCATCCCCAAAGGTTAAGGGAAGTGGTAGCAACATAAGGCCTAATCGTAGCTGTGTGCCCCTCTGAGTCCTTTACCACCACAGGCTAATCGCTTAAATATCTCTGTGTGGTTCCTCCTAATCCTGTGATGGCCGATCCCACATGGGATAAAGGCCATGAGGGAGGCCACGCAAAGAAGGAGATGATAGTTACATCAGCAGCCGTATCAATCAAACCTCGAAGCTGAATCGGGGGTGGACGGGCGTTCAGCAGGATAAGGGTACATGTCATCTGTGGCCTTTGGTCAGATATATCTGCAGTCCAGAAGGCCTGCGGAAGTCCCGTAGATCCACTGCCATTATCTTCATGAGTTTGCTGTTCTATCCTGGGGACACAAGACTTAAAAGGCACTAATTTAGCAAGACAGGTCTTTTCAGGAATAGTGACAGGGGGTTTTTGCGTGGAGACCATAGGGCAAATCTGACCTTTAAAGTCAGCGTCAATAACTCCTGAGTGCACTAAGATTCCTTGATAGGCAACGTCAGGTTTTCCCACCAGCATTGCACTGGATCCCTGGGCTAAGGGTCCATATGCATCCAAGGGAACCTTATAAATACCGCTAGAGTCTAAGACTACTGCAGCCACGGTGTGGACGTCAAAACCGTCTGATCCCTGGGTGCCATCTCTAGGGTGGCTGGGTAGGCCTGTGCCTGTACCTGTGCCACTCTCTGGGGGAGCGACTGCATCGGAGAGCAATTCCCCCTCCTTGCACCCCAGCGGAAGTTTCTCGACAAAGGTCGACCATCGGCATGAGTCCGGGATCTACAGTAGCCCGTGCAATGCCCTGGCCTGCCACACCTCTTGCACTGCGGGATCGGTGTGTTTTCTTTTTGGCTCGGCTTAGGCCGCTTCCGTTTTTTTGCCTGTTTTGGTTTCTTTGGTTCATGACCAGAAGATGTGTGAACAGGCTGCAGGAACGCAGCCAAAGCAGACCTTTTCTGGTTCCCAGATTCCACCTTAGCACAGGCTTCGACCATGTCTGTTACCTCAGGATCCCCTGGCAACGCATCTATGATTTTTCTGCACTCTTCATTTGCGTTATCTCTCACTAACTGCCTTAACAACAACTGTCTTAACCCGTCATCCTCAACCTGCTTCTCAAGAGAAGCAGCGACTTTCTCTACAAAGGAGAGGAATGACTCTGATTTCCCTTGAACTATTTCAGTATATCACTTTCTAGGTGCAGACAACTCCATGGTTTTCAACAGGGCAGCCATGCTGACCTGCTGAGCTTGCTGCAGGACGCTAGAGGACAATGTGCCCTCTAGGCTGGGATCAGAGAAGGGACCAGTCCCCATAAGAGCATCCACTCCTGCTGTCCGTCTAGGATCGGCATCAGGATGCTGCATATTTGCTAATGCAGCCTTGCCGGCCAGCTTTCTCCAGGTTTTCTCAAAAACTGTAAATTGTACAGGTTGAAATAGAATTTGACCTAAGTGTCTGATATCAAATGGAGAAAGCAAATCTGTATTTATCACCCTTATTTTCTGCATAACCTCAGCAGAACCTCGTCCATATTGTGCCACCTTGGCTTGCAGGTGCTGGGCAACCTTCCAAGCAATTACCTCATGCTTATCATGCTCGCCTGAATTTGGGAGAGCCTTAAACATTGGGAAAGCTTGGATTTCCCCTTTTGGGGAGTTACTACCATCCTGAACTTCTGGCACAGCCTGTGGATGAAGTGTAAGAACTTCTCGGTTACCCCCAGAATCCTCAGATCTATTTGGCATTCCAAGTGTTTCCAATAACCTCAAGTCACTCTCCTCCAATGCTCGCATTTTAACTGACTAAGAAGCGACTATAGTGGGTCGGACGCACTGTTACCGTGCAGTCCTGAAAAGTCCAGGGGCGAGACCGGCGCAGCCTTTTTCTTCCCTGCATGGCTACAGCCGCCTGAAGACCTGGGGCCAGAACCTCATCTGCCTCACTGCCTGACGATGAGTCATCAGGCAAAGGCAACTGAGACGCTGTATTACCACTGGAGATGGGGTCAGTGGCTCTGACCCAGGAAGAGGTGACCAGTCTGGGGAGATGGTCCGGAAAGGAATCACCTTCCCGAGGCCCCGTGTCTTCCCTCAGATGCTGGCTGGAGGGCCCTTGCAGAGACTGTCAGCTCTTTAGTGATTATCAGCTCGTGATTTCAGCTCAGCTCTGCAGGGCAACCTCCAGGCCAAGCCGGACCAGAGAGAGAGACGAGAAGGCTCGTGTGGCTGGTTCCGCATGAAGGTAGCTTTACTGTTGGTCCCCTCCAGCGAAGGGGAAAGCCAGGGACGAGAACCCTCTCTGACCCACAGGGGCCAGAGGGCTTGCTTTTATAGGGATACAGGGGATGGTTGAAGACCAATGGGTTACAGAGGATCTGGGATGGTTGAAGACCAATGGGTTACAGAGGATCTGGGATGGGTGAGGACGAATGGGTTACGAAGGATCTGCATAGGTCTCCTAAAGGATTGTGGGTCTGTCTTTTCTCGCCGTGACCAAAGAAGTGGTTGCCTTTCCAGGGAGTCCTGCTGGGCGATTGCGAAATCTCTTATCTCAGCAGAGATCCCTCCAGGGCAGGGGCTGGGCATACCCCACAATGCTGTGAGCGAACAGAGGTGGACGGAGAGGGGCACTTTGGCTAAGTTCACTAGAGCCAGAACAGACAGCACAGACTACAGCTGGCTGCGCTGCAGTTTGAACAGCAGCTTCTTTACGGGAGGCCGTCTCAGCCAGTCCCAACCAAACCAGTACTGGAGCTGCTGCCACCGTCTCTGGGGCAACAGCTGCACCCAGCGCCGCGCTTGTCTCTTACACCGCAGCATCGTTCGGCGCCGTCTCTGGCCCTTGCACTGCATCCGCGCCCAGCTCAATGCTCGTCACTTGCTCCGTGCCGGCGCTCGGCACCGCTGCAGAAACCGCTGCTGTTTCTCCCTCCCCGGCCACGTTCGGCCCCGCCGCCGCTTCCGGGTTTTCCCGCAGCAGCGCTACTTCTGGGTTCACCGCTGGCCGCACCGCTTCCTGGTTTGGAGCCATGTCTCCCGCAGGCGGCGCAGGCGGTGCTGGCGGCATGGGCCCGGCGCACCCTGTGCGGCAGGGTGCCTCTGGCATCCGCAGAAGCTGCTCTAGCAAGCTGAGCAGGTCCTCCAGCTTTCGGGATACGTTCTGTAACTCTGTCAGCAAAGCAGATGCTGTATTAAAAGGCTGATGGCTCGGTTCTGCAGCGGTGCAGAACAGTCCAGCTCCATGGAGGGCAGCGGACCACACCCAGGCAGTCTCAGCGCACTCACGCCCGGCGCTACGCCGGCTAAGAAGTTAGATCCAGGCGATTTTGGCTCTGTTGGTGCATACGCAAAGGGCTAGGAGCCGCTCTGGGGGTCCAAGTTGCTAAGCCACTAATTTGCAGCCCTGGATAAATCGTGGCCGCCGCCGAGCTGAGCGGCAAGACATACTGCGCACCCTCCCACTGCCCCGACCCCCCCGCCTCTGCCGGCGCGGGGTCCCTGGGGGCCGCAGAGTCCTGCGACTGTGCAGGGTGAGGCGGCACAGGCTCAGCCTGTGCAGCCGGGGGGGTTTTTCCGGATCCACCATCATTTGCCCCGGAAGCCCGGTCAGTGGGGTCCTCCTCGAACATTCCTCCGTCACTCATCACCGAAATAGGCGAGCCAGCTCTGCTGCTACAGTCAAGGTCTGTCAGCAGAATAAATAACGAACGCCAGGTCTGGTATAATTCTAACACTGCTGGGTCCCCAGACGGGAGTTCATGCCGGACAGCACAGCCAAGTTCCTGCCATAAGGCGAAGTCCAGGGCAGTATCTCTGTCCATGGAAATCCCTTTTAAAGTAGCCCAATCTAATAATTCCCGAACTGAGTTCTCAGGAATGGAGGTGTGCATTATACTAAACACACCTTTCCAGACCATTACCACAGCGTCGGTTTGTGAGCTGCTGTTTGCCATTTCTCAGTCCTGTCGGACCTCCCGGTCCCGGGGGGGAAAGGGGAACAGTGTACCTCTAGAGAAATTCGGCTTGGCTTGCAGCAGCAGGACACGTCAGAGAGTGCAGATCACGTCGGGCAGCACCAAATATTACCGCAGGCCTGGGCCCTAGGGTATATCACCGTGTCCCGCAGCCATAGGGAGGAGGAGGAGAGAAGATCCAGCAGGCAGGAATTGTGCCGCAAGATTGATTTATTTAATTATTTTACAAACTCTTTTATAGACTTTTTTCTTCATAGTCTAATTGGACAAAGGATCAGTCACCCCTTGGGGTGATTGGCTAAAATCCTAAAACATCCATTGTCAAAATATTTTTTTACTATACCATAAACAAGACTTTTCAAGGTTGCAGGTGGTTTGGTTGTTTACATAACTCTGCTACCTCTGCTGTGAGAGAGAAAAGTCTCTCACGGTCTTAGAAAATAGCAAGAAAATCCTTGCTAGCAGCATTTTGGTATCTACAGGAGCGCAAGGGGGAATTGCGCTCTGACACAAATGCTTCCCCAGGGCATGGCACCAACACAGGCCTACTCAGCCAGCTTAGAGACAGCACCCTGGGATCAGCCGGGGTGGATGTGCACACCGCAGCAACAGTCATTTTAGAATCCTGTCATGTTTATAAGGTTCCCTTGGATGCATTTGGACCACTAGGTCAGTGATTCATTGCATTGCTTGTGGGAAGATCTAGTGTCACCCTTCAAGGGATCTTTGTACACCCAGGAGTTATTGATGCTGACTTTACAGGCCAGATTTGTTCTATGGTTTCCACACCCACCCGCCTGTCACTATCCCTGAAAAGACTAGAATTGCTCAACTTGTGCCTTTTAAGTCATGTGTTCCCAGGACAGAACAACAGAGTCACAGAGATGGCGGCTTTGGATCTATGGGACTTCCGCAGATCATCTGGACTGCAGACATCTCTAGCCAAAAGCCGCAGATGACATGTACCCTAATCCTGTCAAATGCCTATCCACCCAAGATCCAGCTCCAAGGTTTGATTGACATGGGCGCTGACCTGACAATCATCTCCTTCTCTAGGCAGCCTCCTATGTGGCCTTTAGCCCCTGTGGGGTCGGCCATCACAGGGCTGGGAGGAACCACAAAGAGCTATTTAAGCGAACGACCTGTAAGTGGTAAAAAACACAGAGGGACAAACAGCTCAGGTTTGGCCCTATGTCACTGCAGCTCTGCTTAACCTCTGGGGGTGAGATGTATTGGCTGCCTGAGGGATACGGATTGGGACACATTTTTGATGGGGGTCACTGTGCTGAAGGGCACACAGTATCCTACACTGCCTTTGCAGTGGCTAGTAAACAGACCGATCTGGGAATCGCAGTGGCCTCTATCAAAAGAGAAATTAGTCGCTCTTCGTAAGTTGGTTCAAGAACAATTACAACAGGGACACATTGAGCTTTCTACTAGTCCCTGGAACACTCCTGTTTTCATAATTAAGAAAAAATCAGGGAAATGGAGATTGTTGCAAGATCTCCGACAAATCAATGCAGTGATGGAAAGTATGGGGTCATTGCAACCTGGTATGCCCTCACCCACCATGATCCCAGCAGGGTGGGAAATCCTGATCATTGATTTGAAGGATTGCTTTTTCACTATTCTTTTGCATCCTAATGACAAACCAAAATTTGCTTTTACTGTGCCCGCAGTTAACAATGCTGAACCTGTGAAGGGATATCAATGGAAAGTTCTACCTCAGGGCATGAAGAACAGTGCAACTATCTGCCAATGGTATGTTGCTCAGGCTTTGTCCAGAGTCCGTGAGCAGTTTCCTGAGGCATGCTGCTACCATTACATGGATGATATCCTGGTGGCAGCATCCACCCAGGATGGGCTGCTGAGGATACAGCCTCGGCTGCTCACTGCTCTGCATTCTTATGGCTTGCAAGTGGCTCTGGAGAAAGTTCAACAGCAGCATCCTCCTTGGAAATATTTAGGAGTCAAAATTTTGGATCAAACTATACAACACCAAGAGGTGCAATTCTCGGATTCTATTAAGACTTTGAATGCTGCTCAGAAATTGCTGGGTATCATCAGTTGGTTACATCCTTACTTAGGGCTAACCACGACACAACTTTCCCTGCTTTTTAATATTTTACAGGGGGACAGCAAGTTGAATTCACCTCAGAAATTGACTCCTGAAGGGCGACGAGCGCTGGTGGAGGTGCAGCAGGCTGTTTCTGCTCGACAGGTTCATCGAGTGGATCCCTCCATTGCTATCACTGTTTTCATTACCACTCCAGATTTTCATCCTACAGGTATCATTGGCCAATGGAATAAGCAATGTCCCGACCCTTTGCATATCCTGGAATGGGTCTTTTTGCCACATCAGCCAAAAAAGACAGCACCCACATTGTTTGAATTGATTGCTTGTCTGATAATCAAATGCCGCCAACGGTGTTTGCAATTAATGGCAGCGGATCCTGCAACAATTGTTCTTCCAGTACAGCAGGAACACTTTGAGTGGAGCCTTACTAACAGCGCTCCTTTGCAAAGTGCGCTGCAGAACTTTTCGGGGCAGATTGCTTGTCATCTGCCCAGCCACAAATTACTGCAATTGGCAAAATCAACCAGCTTCACCTTGCAGCCAAAAAATAGTTGGGTGCCAGTGCAAGGACCCACTGTCTTCAGTGATGGCTCCAGAAAAACAGGGAAAGCCATTGTTACCTGGAAGGAGGAATCTGAGTGGCAGGTGCCGGAAGGCCACAAGTCAGGCTCTGCCCAGCTGGTTAAACTGAGGACTGTTACCATGGCTTTTCAGAGGTTCTCTCAGGTACCTTTGAATTTGGTCACTGATTCTGCTTACATAGCAGATATGACCCAAAGCTTAGATTGTTCACTTTTGAAAGAAGTCAATGCGGCTCTATTTTCATAATTGAAAACTTTGTGGTGTGCAATTCAAGCTCGAGTGCATCCATATTACATTCTGCATATTCAGAGTCACACCAATTTGCCAGGTTTCATAACAGAAGGTAATGCCAGGGCTGACATGCTTGCTAACCCTGCATGGATAGGGCCTCAGCCTGATAAAATTGCACAAGCCAAGGCATCGCATGGTTTTTTCCATCAAAGTGCACATACCCTGCAAAAGCAGTTTCACTTAATGCCAACTGAGGCTCGGGACATTCTCAGCGCTTGTGCTGACTGTCATGGACTCGCTGCACCTTTGCCATCGTGTTGCCCACCGACTACAAACACAAACCAACAGAGAGTCAGTTTATGCGGTGCTTTATTCAGGGCCCGGGGACCTGGGGACTAGTGTCCCAAATCAGGCTTCCCAGAGGCCTATCGTTTCACTCAGCTCTTTATACAGTTTCAAACATTGGCATACATACAAGATTTAATCTTCAAAGTAAAACATACATCACAAGGATTAACAATTGATAATCATACCCTAAGCCATATATCTTCATGGTTGTCTAGTCTTAGATAATGCTCAACGAGCTCCTACCACTGAAATCCCCCTTGCATGCAACATATATCAACCCAGAACAATTTACTTTTAGACAGGTTCACCATGCCCAGCTAATTCACTAACAGGTTCACCATGCCCAGCTAATTCACTATTCCTAACCTCTCCACCCAGTACATTCCATTCCTGTTTCCCCAGAGAACTATTTCTACACCTGAGGCCTTACAGCCTAGCAGAGCCTTAGCCTTACTACTTCTAAAATCCAATATCCTATCCTTTTTGTAACAAGTCCCCCCTTTTGAGCATCCTTCGAACTTCTTCTGGGTTCGCAAGGATGCTCAACAATTCATGTCGCTGTTTCGCGATAAGCAGGAGGTGGAACGGCTGGTTCTGCCAGGACTTCTCTTCGCATTATCGCCTTCATTATTCGCCGAGTATGTTGACCTTCCTTGACAATCATTCCTAAAAGACACTTATATACTATTAAGGCAACTAAAATGATTATAACAATCATGATTCCATATTGTACAATTGAGGATATCCATCCGGACATCCGAATTCCCAGGGAGCTGAACAGTTCTCCAACCCAATTGTGTTCTGCCTCTTTCTGAATATCATTCACCTTTCCTTCAATCCGTTCTAATTGACTTATATCCTTTTCTACTTCTTGTGTAACATTCGGGATGTGAATGCAGCAATGGTCGTCTCTACCATGCAGATATCCACATACGCCATGCTCCTTCAACAATATCATATCTAGAGCCATCCGATTTTGAATTGTCATTCTAGACGTAGCTTGTAACTGCAGATTTAAGTCCTTGAATCCCTTCTTGGTCACAGCCGCTAACCTTTCTGTTTGTCCCAACAATTTGTACAACATTTCCCTGTTTCGATATGACGATATTTGTGCAAAGAGAGATTCTAATACCCACCCAAATTTAATTCCTGAAGAAGGTTTATGCCAATCTTCTCCTTCTTCTAACCCTATGTCCCCAATTTCCTGACTTATATCTCGCTTATGTCTTATTTGTATTTCTGAGGCCGTCAATTTTGTCGATTTCCAGAAAGGACAAAGAGTTGGAACTCCTAAAGTAATTTGTGTAGTTGGACCATCTACCGGCATATGAGTGGTCCAATGTCCATGACCCATTACCCAAACTAAATTTCCTGGAGCTCGGATTGATGTAGTTTTACAGTTTAACTCTCCTTCTGTATTTTTGTCTGTTATCGTGTGGTTATATCCCCTACATTCACAGCCAAATCTCAAAAGTACCTTTACCGGCAGTAGACTCACAGACTCACTTGGGCTGTCACAAGTGAAGACCTCAGTGCAATTCCAATCGGTCATCCTAGGTGCATCTTTCCTCCAACTATCCTGTCCTTGATAGGTCTTTGAGTAAGTTTGATTTTTCCGTCCCTTCTAATGAATACACCATTGAACTGTTCCTATATAACTATAAGTTTCCAGCAAACTAGGTCCCCAGATTGTCTGCCATTGTTCCATGGTAGTTGTGTTTGTAACATTCTGGCATATTATTTCAAAATATTGTTCAGTTGCCGGGACTTCTCGTGTTTGCCTCTCATCGTATTCACACCATCCTACTCCATGGAATCTTCCGATTCTGGTAAATACAGCATTCGGAAGTTTGTAACAATCTGCTCGGGTCCTCGGGGTTTTCCTCTTTATCACATTTGTCCGATTAACCAATTTAGTTCGGATCCTAGTCTCCTTGGTACAACTTAAGGTAACTGTTTGATTAGATGCAGGCATGTCTGGAGCTGGTATAATTCCCCATGGTATAGGATCTCCTGCCGCATGGGGCAAAGGCAGACATGCAGTGATTGCTGATACATTTTGTGTTTGCCCAAAATCCCTAATTAAACCCACAATCAGATTCTCTGGTTTGGTTTGGATTTCATCCTCTGGTACCTGCCGAGTCACCCTTGTTCTTTCAACATAAACACTAATCATCCCGGTTGCCCACCAATCATCTCGAGCAACCCAACACTAGTATTGTCCATTATCTTGCTGTTCCAGGACCTCTTTAATTACTAACACTATTTCTTGGGGTTTTCTTCTAATTTGATATTTCCCTTGAGCCACCAAGCTTTGTCCTCCAAACCACCATTCATACTCAGTGTAGCTTTCGGTTGGTATCCTACATCTTAAAACCAAATCCTGCCCTTCCTTTGCGTTATATATTTCCTGTTCAGGCTTGATTCCTCGCTCCTGTTGTAATACCACTTCTACCTTCCTGACCCCATAACCTCCACTATTACCACAAACGATAACACAAAGGTATTTACCCTCCGATCTACCAATCTCTGAGTTCGTTATATTCAACCATCCTCTGCTCTCATTTCCCAGCGTCCACCAACTTGTCCCTTGTACCTGTGGATTCCACATTTCCTGTGTCGTGTTCCATTTCCACCATTTTATTCTAATCTGTTTCTGACACCCTGTCTTAAATCTATGAGTACATTTTATTCTGAGAGGAGGTCCGTCCCACATATCTACTTTCCCATTTGGGAGATTCACCTGGACCTTGTTTTCCGATTCTGTTTGGGAGATATTTAAAATGTCAAGATTTACGAATCCATAATCATAACTCCCTTTTATCCAAACTACACAAGCGTATTTTCTTGTTCTGGCCTTTGTTATATTGGATATCTGCAGGGTAATCCTACCTTTTTGCTGCTTCTCATCCCAGACCGTTTCTACTCCTTTATCTGGAATTTGATCCTTGGTGATCCATTTCCATTGTGCCCTGACTCTGTCTCATCCAGCTCCCTGATCATCGACAAACAAACATGTAAGATTTACATTTGAATTCTCCGGTACCCACACCCTTGATTCAGGTATTGTGATTTTAACAAAGGTTTCAACAATTATTATTTTACTCAAGAGTAACAACGACAGCATTAATTTTTGGCTTTGAACACCATTCTGGTGGGAGATAGGGGTTCCACCGACCATCGGGAGGGGACCTTTTTGACCCGTGTGTAATGGATCCAGCTGTTGATCCCGTCGACCTTGACGGCGGTGTAAGTTGTCATTATCACTTGATGGGGGCCGTCCCATGTTTCCTTCAGAGGCTCCACCGACCAGTTCTTCACGTAAACTTGATCTCCTGGGTGAATATCGTGAGCAGGAGTGTCCAGAGGTAACGGTCGATTCCACTCCAGCGTGGATCTCAGTGCTGCAAGGGTCTTATTTAAAGACAAAACATAATTTACAATCATCTGATCCCCAATTACATGTGGGTCCCCTTGATAGGTTACAGCATGATATGGTTTGCCGTACAAAATTTCATACGGACTTACCCCTATCCTTTCTCGTGGCTTAATCCTAATCCTCAGAAGGGCTAGAGGCAATGCTTGGGGCCACTGTATTTTAGCTTCTTGACAAATCTTTTTAATTTGATTTTTCAGAGTTTGATTCATTCGTTCCACCTGACCACTAGATTGAGGTCTCCAGGGGGTGTGTAAGTGCCACTGAATTCCCAGAATAGTAGAAACTTCCTGCACGATCCCTGCAGTAAAATGTGGTCCTCTATCTGATGATATTCCTAAAGGAACCCCAAACCTTGGAATAATTTCCTTGAGAAGGGTTTTCACTACCTCCTTGGCCTGGTTCGTCCTGCAAGGGAAAGCTTCGGGCCATCCCGAAAAGGTGCACACATAAACTAGTAAGTACTTGTATGCCTGAGATTTTGGTAACTCGGAAAAATCTATTTGCCAATAATCCCCTGGTTGTGGCCCTACACGTATTTTCCCCATTTGGACCTGTCTTCTAACCAACGGGTTATTTTTAATGCAAATCGGGCAGGTGGCATTTATTCTTTTGGCCATTGTTATCATCGAATTAGAGAGTACTATTTTCTTTAGATATTCTACCAATGCTTCTGCACCACAGTGGAGTTTGTTATGTTCAGTTTCCATGACTACTTTCATCAATCCTACTGGCAGTATAACTTGTCCGACCGGTGTTACATACCATCCTACAACATTCCTTCTTGCTCCAGTGATTTGTGCCAATCGTTCATCCTCCGGAGAGTAGCACGGTTTCTCTTCTAAATAAGGTGCAGCGGGATTTTCTCTTGTCGGTATCAGAGCCATTTGAGTCCAGACCAATCTGGCTGCCCTTTTCGCAGCTTCATCTGCCATCCGATTCCCCTGAAATTCTTTCCCGGAGTCTGCTTGATGACCTCGGACATGCATGATCGCTACTGCTGTAGGTAAGTGTACAGCTTCCAACAACTGAATTATTACTTCCTTATGTTTGATCTGTGAGCCTTGAGAGGTCAAAAGTCCTCTTTCTTTCCACAAAGCCCCATGGATGTGAACCACACCAAATGCATACTTTGAATCAGTCCAAATGTTCACTTTCCTGTCTCTACTAAGGACCAATGCCCTTACCAACGCCCATACTTCTGCTTTTTGCGCTGAAGTTTCCGGAGGCAGTGCTTTAGCTTCCACTATTTCTTGGAGTGTCACCACAGCATACCCTGCATACCTGGTTCCATGCTCCATAAAACTGGATCCGTCCGTGAACAGCTCCACATCGGGATCTGCCATCGGGACATCTTTCAGATCTTCACGGCTGGCATACACTTGTTCGATCACCTCCACGCAGTCATGCTCCAGTTCTCCTTCCTCTTGGGTGGACCTGAGGAATTCTGCTGGATTGAGATGGTTGGTTATTTTTAATTCAACATCATCTTGTTCCCGCAACTGAGCCTGGTACTGCATCATTCTGCTGGAGGAGAGCTAATGCCCCCCTTTTTGTTCCAAGACGGCTATGACCATGTGAGGTACATATACCGTGATGTGTTTTCCCAGTGTCAGTTTCCGTGCCTCCTGAATTAGGATTACCGTAGCAGCCACTGCTCGCAAGCACCCTGGCCACCCTCCGCTCACCATGTCCAGCTGTTTCGAGAAGTACCCCACGGGCCTCTTCCATGACCCCAATCGCTGTGTGAGTACTCCTAAAGCTAATCTCTGCCTTTCATGCACATACAATTGAAAGTCTTTTGTCAGGTCAGGCAGACCCAGGGCGGGGGCCTCTTTGAGTGCTTGCTTTAATTCCTGGAAGGCCTTGTGCTGTGTCTTACCCCACTTGAATTCGGGTTCCTTGATTGTTTCGTACAGTGGTTTGGCCATGAGTCCGAAATTCGGAATCCACAGGCGACACCAGCCGACCATTCCTAGGAAAGATCTTAATTCCTGATTATTTCGTGGTACAGGGATTGCACAGATGGCTTGTATGCGATTCACCCCTATTCTCCTGACTCCTTGTGATATTTCACATCCCAGATAAATTACCTTCTGTCGCACCAGCTGCGCTTTTTCCTTGGATATTCGGTATCCTGCCTGACCCAACATGTTTAATAGTTTAATTGTTAACTTTGAGCACAGTCCCCGCTCCTCTGTTCCCAGGAGTATGTCATCCACATATTGTAAAACAACATAAGAAAAAGGAGACTCTTTTACCTTGGTAGTTTTCCATTCCTCTAACTCCTTTGCTAGCTGGTTTCCAAAAATGGTGGGTGAACACTTAAATCCTTGTGGCAACCTGGTCCATGTTAACTGTCGCTTGCGGCGAGTGTCTGGGCTTTCCCATTCAAAGGCGAAAATGTATCGACTCTCAGGGGCCAGTGGGATGCAGAAGAAGGCGTCTTTTAGATCAATCACTGTGAACCACTGAAAATTCTCAGAAATCGATGTTAACAATGTATATGGATTGGCCACCACCGGGTGTATATCTTTGGCAATTGCATTTACTGCTCTCAGATCCTGCACCAACCTGTATTTCCCATTTGGTTTCCTTACCGGAAAGATTGGAGTATTAAATTCCGATTCGCATTCTTGTAAAATCCCTAATGCTATAAATTGCGTGATCATTGGGGCAATTCCTTTCCTGGCTTCCAAACTAATAGGGTACTGTCGAACTCTTACCGGGGGTGCCCCTTCCTTTAATTCAATTTTTACAGGAACGGCTACCCTGGATCTGCCCGGGGTCCCTGTTTCCCATACCCACGGGACTATTGCCTGCTCTATTTCCTGGGGTATCTCCTCTGTCTTTGTCTCTTTAATCACAAAAAGTTTTGCCAGATTCCCCTCCGGGATTTCTAGTTTAGCACGCCCTTTCTCGAATATGATTTTTGCATCCAGTGCCGATAATAAATCTCGCCCCAACAAGCATTCCGGGCTGCTTGGCATATATAAAAACTGGTGATCCAATTCTTTGTTTCCAAATTTGATTTCCAGTGGCCGCAAGAATGACCTCTCCACCACCTCCCCTGACACCCCTACTACTTTCACAACTGAATCACTTAACGGTCCTATTTGTTCATTGATTGCAGAGAAAGTGGCTCCTGTATCTACCCTAAATTCCCTGGGCCCCCCGTCAACTTCCAGGACCACTTTTAGATCTTTATCTAGTCAGCTCTGATTTTGATAGTTCCCCATCATAAAGGCTTGAGCGACACCTTGTGGTCCTGGCGCGAAAGAGTTTAACCCATCATTCGCATTCATTCCCTGATTCATGGGATTCCTTCCTGGAAAGTTACTCATCGGTGTCCCCATCCCCAAATTGAGGGGGCACTCATTCTTCCGATGACCTTCGGCAAAGCATCGGGCGCACTGATTGGGCCCCAATTTACCTCTACCCCTACGCATCACCTGGTTCCCTACATTCTGATTCACAAAACCTCCGAAACCACCTCTTCCCATGCCCCCGTTTCCTCTGCCTCGTCCCCTCCCCCGGCCTCTCACATTCATCTGACTTGCCTGTTGTAACACTGCCAACATGCTTGCTTGTTGCTTCTTCACTGCCTCTTTCTCTTTATTATTATACACTTTCCACGCTACTTCAAGCATTTTCTCCAAGTCCCGAGTGTCATTCCCTTCTAGCTTTTGTAGCTTCCTCCTAATATCCTCCTGTGACTGTCCCATAAATATCAAGGCCATTTGTAGTTTTCCTGCCTCCGATTCCACGTCTAAGTCTGTATACCTCCGTGCTATTTCTTTCAGCCTCTCCAAGAACGCAGATGGTGACTCTGCCTTATCCTGTCTTACCGCATACAACTTAGACCAATTTAAAGTCTTTGGGATTCCCCTCTGAATTCCTTCCACCAACAGCTCCTGATAAACCTGCAACCTATGATACTCTTCTGCCAAATTAGGGTTCCATTCTGGATCTTCCCTTGGTACTATTTCATTCACATTCCCTATTCCTTGTAGTGCTGGTGCTTGCAACTGAATCATGTCCCTTGCCCGATTAGACATAGCTTTAAATACCATCTCCTTTTCCGTAGAATCCATTATCGAGTCTAGCAACACCTGTAGGTCATTCCAGTCCGGATTCTGTGTCTTTATTACCATTTTCACCACCCGAGCCACCTTTTCAGGATTTTCTCTATAAGCTCCTGCAGATTGCTTCCAAATTATTAAATCATTGGGGGAAAACGGAACTTTCACTCTGACCCGATCCCCTGTTGGTCCAACTGCTTCTCGCAATGGGGCCATTAGATGTGCTCGAGAAGCGCTTTTTCCCCTGTCCAGACGCCCTCTGCGAGTACGCTGGGAGAGCGGAGTTCGGGATTGTTCCCTCCCTCTCTCCCTGGGTTCGGGAGTTCGGGATCGTTCCCTCTCTCCTTCCTCGGAGTCAGATTCCTCTTCCGAAGAATCTGAGTCCGGGAGGGGGAGGTTGATTGGGTCGGATGGTGATACCAACAAAGACACATCCTCCTCAGGCTCAGAGAACCGTACCCTTCGCTCTTTACAACCTACGCATTCTTCTGGTTCCGTTTCTAACACCATCATTCCACATTTCCTCTGCCAATCCTTTTTTCCTATTAGCTGATAGAACAAATCCAAATAGGGTATCTCATCCCACTTCTCATTTTCCCGTAGGTACCGCATCATGGGGGTTATAATTTCAGAATTAATAGTGCCATTCCACGGCCACTGCATCCCCCCAGTTTCATATTCAGGCCATACCTTATTACAATAATCAATCAATTCTCTTTTCCGCAGCTCCCATCCCAATTTACCCTCCTTCCAATGACTTAGCAAACACCCGAGGGGAGATTCCTCCGGAATATCTTTATCTGAACTTGACAAAGCCCGAAACACCCGCAACGGCATCATTTCAGAGATATGCAACCACACAATAACACACACACACACAGTAACACACAGATTAATACCAATACTAATTACCACAATATCCAATTCCCTCTTTGCTTATCTCGTCGCCGCGAGAAGCAAGGGCTGGCTCTGCAAAGCTTTCGCTCGGTCTGACGGCCAGCGTCTAGGCTTTATAATCCAAACCAATGCCCCAACCCTGCGAGTAGAGACTCGTCTTACCGGGCAGGCTACCACCACCGGTTTAAAAGGAATAAAGCACTTTGTGGGCTTACCTCACGGTTGTCCGTCGGACGCGGGGTCGGGCACGGGCTGATGTCTCCCCAGAAATCACCTGGTGCCGGCACGGAGCAGATCACCCCGCGAACCGCCCCTACGACCCCCGGAGTCTCATCTGGGTCGCCAGAAAACTGTTGCCCACCGACCACAAACACAAACCAACAGAGAGTCAGTTTATGCGGTGCTTTATTCAGGGCCCGGGGACCTGGGGACTAGTGTCCCAAATCAGGCTTCCCAGAGGCCTATCGTTTCACTCAGCTCTTTATACAGTTTCAAACATTGGCATACATACAAGATTTAATCTTCAAAGTAAAACATACATCACAAGGATTAACAATTGATAATCATACCCTAAGCCATATATCTTCATGGTTGTCTAGTCTTAGATAATGCTCAACGAGCTCCTACCACTGAAATCCCCCTTGCATGCAACATATATCAACCCAGAACAATTTACTTTTAGACAGGTTCACCATGCCCAGCTAATTCACTAACAGGTTCACCATGCCCAGCTAATTCACTATTCCTAACCTCTCCACCCAGTACATTCCATTCCTGTTTCCCCAGAGAACTATTTCTACACCTGAGGCCTTACAGCCTAGCAGAGCCTTAGCCTTACTACTTCTAAAATCCAATATCCTATCCTTTTTGTAACAATCGGGGTAAATCCCAGAGACCTAAAAGCCTTGCAGCTTTGGCAGACGGATGTAACACATATCCCTGAATTTGGCAGACTTAAGTATGTGCACATGTCTATTGACACTTTCTCCTCAGCTATGTGGGCATCTGCTCATACTGGAGAGAAAGGCCACGATGTCATTGCCCATTGGAAACTGGCTTTCTCAATCTTGGGTGTGCCTTCCTCTGTGAAAACTGATAATGGCCCTGCCTATGCCTCACAGAAGACGAGGCAGTTTTTACACCTATGGGGTATAAACCATACTTTGGGTATTCCGCATTCTCCTACAGGCCAAGCCATTGTTGAACGCGCTCAGGGCACCTTGAAGCGTGTTTTGGAGAAACAAAAGGGGGGAATGCATGGAGAAACCCCACAGAGCCGACTAGAAAAAGCTTTATATACAATTAATCATCTTACAGTGCAACCAAATTCAAATAATCCTGTTATTTTGAATCATTTTCTTTCATTGCAGTCTTTAGGCAAGACGCGCCTGCCTCGAGCAAAAGTCTGGGTATAGGATCTACTTACTAACAAGTGGGAAGGCCCTCATGAGCTTATTACTTGGGGTTGTGGCTATGCTTGGGTTTCCACAGATACTGGCGTACAATGGCTACCTGCAAGATGCGTTTGCCCTGACCTACGGCACCAGAAGCAGAATGGGACCAACAGGCAACCTCCAAATGATGATGAGACAAATGCAGATCATGAGATGCTAAAGCCCTCAAGGCTATCTAGAATTAGTAACTGATGTAAACCCTTAAGGCTATTTAGAATTAATAACTGATGTATAATTGGGTTCGCTAGATGTATCTCCTGTGGCACTGCTGGAGAATCTGTCTGCCCACTTTAAATCAGTATCTGATTTGGATTCAGTTTGGTAACAGCCATTACCAAACAGATCCCTTATACTGTGTTTGTTCTCCTTGCTGCAAAGGATTCCACAGAGGATTACAAACGCTACCTTTTTGGTCTTAAAACAAAAAGGTGGAATTGTGGATGCTGAAAAGCTAGAAGCAGAGAAATTTTCCACCTTTCTGCCAGCATCCTGTGAAAGTCTTGCCTTTCTCACGCAGGCTAGATAAAAACAGTGAAGAGGTTTTGGAGGGGTTTGCAGCCACTGGGTGCTGGCAGGAGGGGGTTTACCCCTCGCGTGCCGACACAAAGAAGCCTGGAGGTCAATGCTGAAACCCCTCTGGAAGGCGGCACTCAGTGCCCAACACACAATAAAAAGGGGTAGAGCTCCTCACCCAAAAGGGGCTGTATCTTCCTGTCGCTGTTAAGCAGGCACGCAGGTGAAGGCAAAGAAGAAAGAGAGAGGACTCTCCGTATGTCTTCCATGCAGGTTTATTCCGGTGAAAGGACAGGGAAGAAGAGGCAATTTGGTAGGAGGGTCCAGGGATTTTATACTGGGTACAGAATAGGCGGGGAGAGGGATCACAGCCAATGGGACAGGGGCAAGTAGGTGGGGTTGACAGGAAGGGAACCAATGGGAACATTGCATAGGAGTGACTTAGGGAAGGATCCAATGGGGCATCAAGGAACAAAGAGCTTTCTAGAACTGATACATATTAAAGAAGGAAAATGAATATACATAACTTCATACATAAAACAGGGAGGGGTAAACATTAACCAATTGGGAGAAAACATGCAAAAGGCAGAACAAGGGAATCATGGGTTCTCACCATGACTGTAAAGTTACAAGCTAAACATGGTGTCTGACCACCACAGCTGGTTGTCTGAGTTCTTCTCAGGAGAGAGAGTGGCTGGAGCCACTTGCACTGCCACAAGGTTTTTGTAAACCAATTCTTTATCTGCACCTGCAATCTTGTTATGCAGTATTGTTATGGTACATTGGAGAAATATTTTGAAATGGGTGTTATAGGGTCTTAACCAATCATTCTGGGAGGTGGATGGTCAGAGGACCAATAACCTTATGCCATTCAAGTGAACCAAGTTATATAAATGAGTTTGTAATTTATAAATAATTCCATTCCATTCTTCCTGGACTTGAACTTTATGTCATTAATCTCACCATCCCCGGTACAACAGCGATAGGTAGGTATTTATTTGAAAGGCCTTCAAAGGTACCCCCTGGGGAGCCAGAGGCTATTGCTAAGATGGACCCCAAGATGGACGACAGGTCATGAGTTCTTCACACTTTTACAGGTTTGGTTCATTTGCATATCAGGATTAATTCTCCAATTAAAGCTTCAGTTTAATGATGTAATTCCCCTCAGCTTGCCCCCCTTTAGAGGCTTTTGGTTTATACTTTTTGGGCTTAGGATGGTCTGGGTATCCTTGAAGAGCAGGGCCGGAGAGGTTTTGTTATGTCTACCTAGCATGAGAGAGCAGAAATTAACAGGCTACAAGAAACTTCAGTTACACACTAAGCAGTACAGGATTTGAAAAATATAAAAGTTAAAACCTAAGGCATCACAGTGAGTTGGATGGAACTGTTAGATGCAGCAATTCTCGGCTGCTGGTCAAATGCAACAATTCTCAGCTGCTGGTTTGATGCAGCAATTCTTAGCTGCTGCCTTCTCCAGTTCTCCAGTTCCTTTGCCAGCTGATTTCAGAATATAGTTAGGCTGTTCTTTAAACTGTCAGGTAAGGCTATCCCGGTGATCTGGCTCCTTTTACCTGTTTCAGGATTCTTCCACTTAACAGCAAAGCGCTCTTGGTGAGAGGAAAGATGTGTGCTAATGTCTTTACAGACAATTTGATGGGTGTTAACATCTTTGAAATGGGTCTTAATGCCTCTACTGACTTTCGGCAGCAGGTCTGTTACTGCACCAGACAGTTTGGCTCCTGAAAGAGACAAGAGTCTGCACAAGCCTGAACTTCTGAACTTTGGGGTAAAACAGTAGGTTCAAGGGGGAAAATGGGGTAGGGGGTTCAGGAAGGCTGTACCTTCCTAGTACCTCAGCCAATGGGGGAAGGAAGAGGGCAACATGCGGCTGGGAGTTAGGATAAAAGGGAGGCTGTGCCCTCTGAAACCTCGAGAGAGAAAACCCGCGGGCTTGTGCCCCAGTGGACTCTCTCCCTTTATGCAAATAAAGTTGCAGGACTCCTCTGTCTGCTTTATGGACATAAACCTCCAGCATTGGTGGATTTTCCTGACAATTGGGGGCTCGGTCCGGGATCCTTCCACCGTCTGGGTCTGGCACGTAGCAAGAGGAGCTGAATACCCACCTCACCCAGTTTCGGTGACCAGCACCCTTCAGCACTGGCCTGCACCGGGCGATTGATTGGGTACACGAGACTGTCCAGGAGACAGATGAGAGGCGGACCAGGGGGGTCCGTGAAGAATCCATAGGAAAGGACCACTGGACATTGATGCCCAGAGGGGGCAGTAAGGGAAAGTTGAGAAGGGTTTCGGCAAATGTCACCAGTGAGTACAACTTCGGGGAGTAAAACATGGCAGGATGCCCAGGGCAGGCAACAAAGGAAAGGCGAAAAAGGGTCTTCACTATAGGGATGACGATCCTAAAATACCACCAAAGGGTCCTTTAGGAGAATGTTGAGACAGTTTGCACATTCTCCTAGAGGTAAAGACATGGACACCCATAGCGGGCATTATAGTGTATTCCCAGGGGGGGCAACATGGGGAATGTGGATGCCCAGAGGGGGCAATAAACAGGCACCGAGAAAGGGTCTCAGCAACCCATGCCCAGAGGGGACAATATGGTGATGGTTTGGGAAAGGATTCATCAAGGGGAGTGTGGAGAAATATGGTTAAGGCAATGTCTTGGGGTGACTTTATGATGTGTATCCCATATCGCTGACCTATGCCCAGAAATTAATTTTGTGCCTTTCTATGCCTTTAAACTGAGCCTGAGAGGGGGAAGAGAAAAAACCAGAGCAAAACTTTTTCAAAGCAGTTTGCAGTTTGTTTTCATGTTTCAAGGACAGAGATACAGACTCTCTCTCTGCGTTCTGTCGGTGAGAGGAGCGGGAGGAAGCACTGCTTGCTTTCCAGCCAGCTTTCAGCTTTCTTTTTCTCCGGAGGGAGAGAGTTGAACTGTTGTTTTCCTGGGACTTCGATTTTTCCCCTTTTTCTTTGCTTGACTGTTTCAACATCAGAATACATCGGGAGGACTTTACACTGAGGCCTTGGCCCTGGAGATGGGCACACCATGACCCAGCTCCAAGGAGGGGAAGAGAGGTTACCTAGGGAAGGACTGACATTTTTCCAGGTTTTTCTCTCCACGACAAGAGGTTTTATTATTTAGCATTATTATCCTTTTCCTGTGTGTTTGTTAAATAAATAGTTTTTATCTCTTTCACTTTACTTCGAGGAAAATTTATTTTTTCCCAAACCTGGTGGGGGGGGGCTGGTTGTAACCTGCTTTCTATCAGAGGATATTTTTCCTCCAAATTTGTCCAAACCGTCACAGGCAAATAGCAGTGGGAGGCTATGTGATAAGGAAAGACTGGGAAGTTGTCTGCCTTATCTTCAAAATCTGCAGTCTAATACAGGGCCAGCTGCAAGTCTTTTGTATTCCCAGATTTCAGGATAGGGAAAACAGGGAGGTATTGTTCCTACACCCCCACCCTCCCTGGGTCATTATGGAGCCAGGGTGGAGGATTTGGGTTTGTAAGGGGGTTCCTCTATAGTGAGGAGTGCCGAGGCTGGGTGCAAGAGTGTGGGATTGGCAGTTAGTTAAAAAAAAATTTAAAGCTGTATCATTTCCAACAGTATAACTATGCATTTTGGGGGGATAGTTTGACATGGGCAGCTTAGAGAAATACTCAACACAATCAGGGAAACAGTCCAGCAATTCCCTGTACTGACCACAGTGAGACAACTGCAAACTTTTCTGGGGCTTCCAAGGTACTGGAGAACTTTCATTCCACACCTGTCCGTATTAGATGCACTCTCTGCAGAAACTGAATGGGATGAAAGTTGTTTGGCAATGGGCCTGTAGCGGTTTGGTCTAAAATACTCATTACTGTTTATCTTCTGTGAGATAAAAGTTAGGAGAAATGCAAAGCAGGCACCAACTTGAATGAATATAAAGAAGTTTATTAACAGACCTAAAAGAAGAAAAGAAAAAAAATTATACCACCTTTAGAACTCTCCTCCTCCCCCCACCTTCCTCCCTTCCCCCACTGACAATGTAAAGACAACCCTTAAGATGTTCAGTCTGTTTACCACTTCCATAATAACCTTGTTCAGTCCATTTAGAAAGAGAAGTCTCTTTTTGCTCATGCTATGAAAACAGTATCACACTGAGACAGCCACCCACTTCCAAATATTGTTCAGTCCATTCAGGAAGAGGAGTCTCTCTGCTTACGATGTGAGTCCCTTCCCCCGACTTGCAGCTTTTCCCGCAACTGCTTTCGAGGGTCCACTCTTGAAAGTTTTTTGGGGTACAATTTTAAGGTTGAGCTGTTCAGAAACAAAAAAAACAGAGGCCCTTCTCCTTCCCTGGGAGCAAAGGGTCATCTTCATCTTTAAGACTATCTCTGGAAGCATCTCTAGGAATTGAGGTTTTTCTCCTTTCCTCTTTGGAGCAAAAGTCCTCATCTGGTTCATCTGGTTCATCTCTCTCTGTCCAAACTTCTCATGAAATTACAGCTGTGTCAGCCTCTGCCTATCTCAGCGCAGGTGCTTCTGCTTACGAGTTGAACACTCCACCCCCCATATCTTCATGAAATTACAACGGGATACTCTGATCTATCATAGCTTCACAACAGACTTTCAGCTTTAAGCATCTCCTCTCTCTCTTCCCTCAGGTTTTCAGCTCTTCACAGCAATAAAAGGGTTAATCTCACCTCGGCCTTGCAGCTGGAATGTGCCTTATCGCAGTTGGTCACCTGACCTCTGCCGGACAGAGGTGCCGCTTTGCTGAATCTCGGCTGCAGTGGAGGGGGGGGGGTTCCGAGCCGCTCCGGCCGCCCACGGCAAGGCAGTGGGGGGGGTTCCACGGCTGGAACAGGCCCATGGCTCCAGGCTGGCCGTGGCCCGGCCCGGCCTGGCCCAAGCAGGGCCTGGCCGGGCCTGCTGGCCCCCGCACGGGGCCTGCAGCCACCTGTCCCAGTGCCGGAAACGAGAGAGAGCTGGGGTGGGAGTTTGTCTATTCTTAAGTGTGTATCACAGAGGCAGTCACAACTTTAAGTGGCTTAAAGAATTGTCCATATTCAAACTGGCCAGCTGATAGGTTCTATCAGGTCCCAGAGGAAGCTGTAAGCACCCCTTAGCAAGGATATCCCTTCCGGGACTATGCTTGCTAACCTATGACAGGGCCAAACAGCAACATTTTATGCCTGCAAGAATGCTTTGATTGAGTATGCCCAATTGTACATAGCTGCATTTAAGGGTGTCTTGAGGTGACTTTATGATGTGTATCCCCTATCAATGCTCTATGCCCAGAAATTATTTCTGTGCCTTTCTGTGCCTTTAAACTGAGCCTGAGAGGGGGAAGAGAAAAAAACAGAGCAAACTTTTCAAAACAGTTGTTCAAGGACACAGATATACACTGCTCTGTGTTCTCCTGCTGGGGGGAAAAGAGCAGAGGAAGCACCCTTCTTGCTTTTCAGCCAGCTTTTGGCTCCTTTTCTCTGGAGGGAGACAGAGAGTAGAACTTTGTTTTCCTGGGACTTCGGTTTCTCCCTTCTTCTCTTCTGGACTGTTTCAACATCAGAACACACTGGGACAATTTTCCACCGAGGCCCCAGAGGTGGGCCCACACCAACCCAGCTCTGAGGAGGAGGAGAGAGACCACACCTACAGAAGGACTCTAAAATCCTCCCAGGTTTCTTTCCACTAAGAGATGTTTTATTATTCAGCATTATTATTCTTTTCCTGTGTGTCTGTTAAATAAATAGGTTTTTTATCTCTTTCACTTTCCTCTGAGGAATTTTTTTTTCCCCCCGAACCTGGTGGGAGATGGCTGGTTGTAACCTGCCTTCTATAAGAGGATATTTTCCTCCAAAATTGTCCAAACTAGCACAAAGGGCATTACATGGGCCCTGGAGGAGAGTACAGAGGAGTCAGTGGGCTTTGACTACTTGGCAGGTTGATTACATTGGCCCCCTGCCCCCATTGGGGGGGGTGATATGTGTTCACTGCTGTGGATACAGCATTGGAATTGCTCTTTGCTAAACCCAATAAATATGCTACATTTTCTGTTAAGATCAGATTCTCGAGTTCTTGTATTTCAGGTGTCTTCAACAAATACCCAGGCATTATCTAGGGGGAACAGCACTGGAACACTATTCTTGGTGCCAGAATCCCACCATCAAATTGAAGTTCAGTCTGAAAAAGGACATACTGTACCTCTTCAATCTGTGTGGGCCATCACCCCTTCTCATGCTACCAGGTCTGGAGTAATTTTAGCTGAAGGAGCTGGAGCGACAGCATATGTATTAGTGGAAGGAGATGACACTCCTATTTTCCTTCCTTATCACAGGTTGGCTCATCGTGCTTCGTAGACTTGTATGACATACACACGCACTGAGTACATCTCTGCAGGATTACTATGTGGATACTTGTTGGTGCCTGTTCTGAGCTTCCCCTCCCCCTCCCAAAGACACGTGCTCCTGCCCATGTGCTCCGAGCTCCTTTGTTCTAAGCGCCGGCAAAACCAAATGTAACTCAAACTCTTTAGCAGTGTCTGATTGGCCGGTCACCCCGGGTCTGCCCCCAGTCCTCCCCTTTCCCCTTCTCCGAATAAAAGATGGTCGAGGGGAGGCTACGCCCTCTCTCTCAGCTCAGCTATCTTCCTGTGAACATCTCTGGTTGTCTGTCTCATTTTGAAAGCTTCTAACTGCAGGAAATTGAGCGGGCAGGGAGCTATATTTCTCCCTCTTTGCTTCTGCTGATGGTATTTGCTTTGCAGCTGATACAGGTACCGATTTAGAGCTACTAAAGTGCTAGACTGCCCGTGCTGCCTCTCTAGGCTGCTCGAGGCTTTCTAAGGCATTGAAATACAAGCGCTAGCCGGTATAAAGCTGAAAAGATACCTTCCACATTTGGCGCCTAACGTGCTATCTCTGAACTCTGGTTCTGAGAGACTTTCAGGGTGTCCCGGCAACTGTGTGTCTGCTGGAGTTAGCTCTGCACGTCCTGCTGTGCCACCTCTGTGTAGCGAGTTGTTACTTTTTGCGTAACAGTGAGCCCAGAGCGTCAGCCTGTACCCTCCCCCACACCACGTGGCGAGGGAACGGCTGGAAAGCAGAAGACCCTTCTCGCATGTTTTTTTTCTCTGGACCTGCTTTCCTGTGGTAAATCCAGAATTCTGGTGATTATTTCCCTGCTGGTTTAGGGGCTCCTGTCTTAAGCTGGTGCTGGTTCAAACTTTGTCTTTTTTTCCTCTTTTTTGGCGAGTCGGGGTTGAGGTTTGTGGTGGTGCATTCATAATGGGATCTGAAGTTTCTGCACACCATAGAGAAATATACCACCAAGTTCAAAGCTACCTTTCCGTAACTGGGCATAAATACCCTAAAAATCTAGTTCAATCTTTTGTACAATGGCTTTTTCAGTACTTTCCTAATCTGACCTCCGAAGACATAAGATCTGCTGAATTTTGTGATAAGGTGGGGAGGAAACTCTCCTCTCTTAGGCGTGCAGGAGATGAAACAATTTCAAAATTTTTTCCTCTCCTGTTACTAAGTTATACTTTGCCGGAGAAAAAGGCAATACATGAAAAGCCTCTGCAAAAACCCCCTGTTAATTCCCTTATACCCTCTTCCAACCCCTGTGTCCCTGACCCCTCTTCCCCTACGCTGGAAAACACAGCTAGAGCAGACTGCTTTTTAGCACAGGAGAGCTATCGTCCTCCTGGCTCACCCGTGTTTCCTCAGCACCCTGCCTCGGACAAGAATCCGGAGCCCGTCCCAGGACCTTCCCAACCCCTTTTCTCCACTCCCTTGTCCCCAGTTTCTAGCCCACATGTTTCAAGCGTGCGTAAAAACCACTTCTCCCCTGATCTCTTTGTTCCCAGGGAGAGCCATTGCCATGTGCTCGCAGCCCGGGGAAAAACCCCTCCCCCCAACCCCTTTTCTCCGAGTTTGTTTGTCTCCAATAATGGCAGACGCAATGTTCCTTCATCCCCAAACTACAACTCCCACAATCCCTTTCTCCCCCACCCCACAAATCCCTTCTTGTCCCCATCCCCTCCCACTCTCGCGTCAGAACCTGACCCCGCCCCTAACCCCGCCCACACAGCGTCGTGTTTCACCCCTCCCTCTGTTCCCGCCCATGACTCAAGTACCACCCCTGACTCCCAACCCCTAACCCCTCCCTAACCCTAACCCCTCCCCTTCCCTCCTCCGGCCGTGTCCCTACCTCCACTCCCCGCCCCTGCCCCTCCACTCCCCGCCCCTGCTTCCCATTGTCCCGCCCCAGGTTCCCACAGTCATGTGACTACCTCTCTAAATCCGGGAACCCATGGCTACCAGGAAGTAACTCCAACTGCTTCTACTACACTCTCTCCTACTAGCAATGGAGCAAATCCTAATTGGAAACCCTTCCCTTATTCTAATATTAAGGATTTGTGCAAGGCAATTAAGGAGTTTGGATTGCATAGAAATTATTTTAAGAGCCTTTTAAGTGCTACTTTTGCAACTTACTTACTTGTACTTACTTGTACCTCATGATTTACTGACATTGATGCAAACTCTTCTCACACCTAGTGATTTTATGATGTGGAAAAAGCAATGGAAATTAATTTTATCTGATTTTTTGAAAATTTTGTGGCAAACTCCAGATAATTACCTGGACTTTGACAATAATTATATCACATTAGACCTTTTATCTGGTGACAATAATATGGCAAATCCTCAAAAACAAGCAATGCTTATCCCTCGTCCAGATCTTACTGAAATCACACGTGCTGCTGAAAAGGCCTTAACATTATTACCATCTCCAACTCCTAACTCTCATTATACCACCATCAAGCAATTGCCAAATGAAAATATTATTCACTTTTATAACCGTTTGTGCGAAGCTGTCTCTTCCCAGGTCCCTAATCCTGACCTCCAACAAGCGCTCCTACTCGAACTTCTCCAAGTGAATACGAATGATGCTTGCAAACAAGTCATCCTCACTCTCCCTCTTCATCCTCCTCCTACTGTTGAATCCATCCTCAAAGTCTGTACAAAGAAGGTGCTGCTGAACACAGCTGCTCCCTTTTTGAAAAAAGTGGGGATGGTTGGGGAAGTTGTGGAAAATGCTATGGGTACAGGAGAAACTCAATCGCGTGGTAACCTTATATGCTATCGTTGTCAGAAAAGGGGACATGTAGCTCGCAATTTCAGAGCGATTATAACTGCTGATAAAAACTCTCCAAAGATTGTTTCCCCAGGTCAACAGCAGGGAAACTAGTGACTCAACGCGTCCTAACAGCTCCGTGTTCAGAAAAAACAGTGCTGCAGACAAAGCAACTTGGACTTCTGGACTCAGGTTTAAGGTAACCTGTGATGAAACACACCATTTCAACAACAGCAAACAGACTGTAATACCCATCTCATTCCAGAATGTCGACCGCACGCAAGACTTTACATACCTTTTTGTTATTGGGGACACTTGGGAGACACCTGCTGGGATAGAGGTTACACCCACACTCATGAAAGTGGATCAGAATGGGTGTTCTAACCTAATTGTACAATGTATATATCCGCCGTACTTTATGCAAAAGGGTCAAGTCATTGCACAGGCCATTCCACTGCCCAAATACCTGCCCACAGATGGTCATATCCCAGCCATCTGTTGGACTGTTTTGGGAAACGACAAACCTGTAATAGAATGTAAGCTCCGTCACAAATCACATAAAATCAGTATAATGGGAATGATAGACACAGGTGCTGATGTGTCTGTCATTCCATTTGATAAGTGGCTTGAGCAATGGGAGTTGCAATCTCAGGGCATCATACAAGGGATTGGAGGTACCCAAATTGCGAAGCAATCCAAACACACCATCCAAATTGAAGGTCCTGGAGGACAAATAGCAACACTTCGTCCATATGTCCTGGACACCAAATTCACCCTGTGGGGAAGGGATGCCATGTCTCAGTGGGGAACAAAAATTGATATCACCCCTAGACATCAAAATTTTCCCTTGCGGCCGCTGGAGCAGAGTGCCATCCACAGAAATTAACTTGGAAAATGGATGAACCAGTGTGGGTTAACCAGTGGTCACTAAAAAAAGAAAACTTAGAGGCACTCAAAACATTAGTAGCTGAACAATTGGCTAAAGGAAATATAGTTCCAACTAATAGCCCCTGGAACTTGCCTGTGTTTGTAATACAAAAACCCGGAAAGAACAAATACAGGCTACTCCAAGATCTTAGAGAAGTTAATAAATTTATTGAAGACATGGGACCCCTTCAACCAGGTATGCCATCACCTTCAATGCTCCCACAACATTGGCATTTAGCTGTTCTTGACATTAAAGATTGCTTCTTTCATATTCCACTCCATCCTGCAGATGCCCCTCCATTTGCATTTTCTGTACCCTCTCTTAATCGTGAAACCCTCATGGAATGTTATCATTGGCTTGTGCTTCCCCAAGGTATGAAAAATTCCCCAACTCTCTGCCAAGAGTATATCGCTAAAATTCTATCTCCCATCCTTGCCAAAGCAGAGAAAGCCATCATCCTACATTACATGGATGATGTGCTAGTATGTGGTCCCAATAATCAGTATCTCGAGCAGACACTTAACATGGTGATTGAGGCCCTAGAGGCCAAGGGCTTTGAATTACAACCTGAAAAAATGCAGAGAACAAGCCCTTGGAAATACCTCGGACTCAAAATCACAGAAACCTCTATCACCCCAACACCCGTCACCATTAATATTAACCCGAAAACACCAGAGGAAGTGCAACAGATCTGAGGGACACTGAAGTATTTAAGGTCCTGGTTAGGACTCACCACAGAGGATGTAGCTCCTCTTGCAAACCTGGTAAAAGGGGAAGGTGGTCCAGCATCCCCTAGATCCATGACAGAAGAGGCAAGGCAGTCTCTCAGAAAGATACAAGAGCTCATTTCCACCAGACAAGCACACAGGTATCAGCCCTCCCTACCCTTTAAGCTTGTCATTCTAGGGAAGGTACCACCCTTTCACGGCCTCATATTTCAGTGGGACAAAGAGCAGAAGGAACCCCTCATCATAACTGAATGGGTTTTCCTTCCACTCCAACCTCCTAAAACCATCACACAGCCACAAGAACTAATGGCAAAAATTATCATGCAGGGTAGAGCAAGGCTCCGCACCCTGGCAGGATGTCACTTTGCATGCATCTACTTACCGGTAACAACAGACACATTAGATCACCTACTCCAAAATAATATAAAATTACAATTTGCATTAGATAGTTACTCAGGCCAAATCTCCAATCATTACCCAAAACATGACATGTTTAATGTGGCATTCTCTTTCATCCCTCGAGAGATTCAAAGCAGAAAACCCCTTGATGCGATTACTGTTTTTACTGATGCCTCAGGAAAAAGTAAAAGGTCCGTGGTCACATGGAAAAATCCAAAGACGCAAAGGTGGGAATCTGACATCAAGGTAATCCAAGGACCACCACAAGTAGCAGAACTAGCAGCTGTCGTTAGAGCATTTGAGAGGTTCAAAGAACCCTTTAATTTGGTCACAGACTCAGCATATATAGCTGGAGTAACTGTTAGAGCTGAGCATGCTCTCCTAAAAGAAGTCTCAAACAAAAAAATTTATGATTTGCTCTCAAAATTAATTTATCTGGTTTCCCACAGAGAGCATCCCTATTTTGTCATGCATGTGAGGTCACATACAAACCTGCCAGGATTTATTGCGGAAGGTAAACGTAGAGCTGATGCTCTGGCTATGCCAGCAGACATAGTTTTATCAGCCGACTTACCAAAGCTCCCCCAAGTTTTTGAACAGGCAAAATTGAGCCATGCTATGTACCATCAAAATATTCCTGCTCTCATCCGCATGTTCCATCTGTCGCGGAAGCAGGCAAAAGCAATAGTGGCAACATGTCCCAACTGCCAGAAGCTACAGCTTCCATGACTGGGCATGGGGGTCAATCCCAGAGGCATTAATAGCGGTGAAGTGTGGCAGATGGATGTCACACATTTCCCTGAATTTGGGAGATTAAAATACGTTCATGTTTTTATTGATGCCTTCGCTGGTGCTATGTATGCCTCTGCACATGCAGGTGAGAAAGCTAAGAATGTTGAAAAACATCTTGTCCAAGCTTTTGCTGTGCTCGGTATACCTGAGGAGATAAAAACTGATAATGGACCTGCCTACACCTCTCAGGAGTTTAAAAACTTCCGTCAGCAGTGGGGATTTCGACATGTTACAGGTATTCCTCACTCCCCAACTGGACAAGGCATTGTTGAACGTGCCCATCAAACCCTCAAGCGAATGCTGTTACAACAGTCAGGGGCCGCTAAACTCAACTCACCTGTCCTCAGACTCAGCAAAGCACTGTTTATCATAAACTTCCTGAATGGCACCTTTGAGGATCCAAACCCTCCCATCTATCGTCATTTCCAGAACACCGGGAGACAGAAACTGAAGGAAAATCCAGAAGTCCTGATCCGGGACCCAGAGACTCAAAAAATCCAAGGACCATACAAACTTGTAACTTGGGCACGTGGGTATGCCAGTGTATCTACCCCTCAAGGACTGAGATGGATCCCAGGGAAATGGGTAAAACCTTATGTCACTTTCTCAAAAATTAAGGAGGTTAAAACTGCCTCCTGGAAGAGACGTTGTAAAAAGGATCCTGATTTTGCACCCTCATGTAAACCCCCTACTGCAGATTTTGATGTTAATCCCTTAAGTTAAGTTGCACTGTTTTGCACTCAGGTTTTGCACTGTATTTTGTAAATTTTCATCTTGATACTCCATACCATCGATGTCCTGTCTAACCCCCTGAGTTTTGACTGGTGAACTAGTTTAAAGGCATCCTGGGTACTGTCGAGTTGTAGGGACGATAGATTCCAATTATGTTTTGCACCGTTGTTTTGTTACTGTTCTATGCACTTTTAAGTTACTAAGAGTTACAACCCAGCTTTAAAGAAAAAAAAATAGGGAATTGTTGCTGCCTGTTCTGAGCTTCCCCTCCCCCTCCCAAAGACACGTGCTCCTGCCCATGTGCTCCGAGCTCCTTTGTTCTAAGCGCTGGCAAAACCAAATGTAACTCAGACTCTTTAGCAGTGTCTGATTGGCCGGTCACTCCGGGTCCGCCCCCAGTCCTCCCCTTTCCCCTTCTCCGAATAAAAGATGGTCGAGGGGAGGCTATGCCCTCTCTCTCAGCTCAGCTATCTTCTTGTGAACATCTCTGGTTGTCTGTCTCATTTTGAAAGCTTCTAACTGCAGGAAATTGAGCGGGCAGGGAGCTATATTTCTCCCTCTTTGCTTCTGCTGATGGTATTTGCTTTGCAGCTGATACAGGTACCGATTTAGAGCTACTAAAGTGCTAGACTGCCCGTGCTGCCTCTCTAGGCTGCTCGAGGCTTTCTAAGGCATTGAAATACAAGCGCTAGCCAGTATAAAGCTGAAAAGATACCTCCCACAAATACTTGTGTGAGGTAACTTTTTTCTTTCTTCTTTTCCACATAGCAAATATAGAGCGTCTGAGTTATGTCTTCACCTGGGGTTTAGATTGGACATAAAAGGCAATTGTTGTCCAGAATGTAGAAGTAACTGCACTACACCTCGGAACTGCACCAGTCCAGTTGCTGATGAACTACCTTCTGTCTCAACACCATGTACAATGTTCCAAGTTAGACGATGGGCTGCTTCGGCAAGACTGCTGAATCAGCTGCATTGAGAAGAACATTTCACATCAATAGGACTTCATACGAGTAAGGCAACCTATCACTGGTGCCTCACTAGCTGAGTGGTTTAATGCCTTGACAGGAGGACTGGGACATTTACCTTAGAGCATTTTATGTTTATTCCTTTTTTCCTATATGCTCTATTAAGTGCCTCTGCAAGTTACCCTGTCCTACACTTCCAGCCCCAGCATCAGTGGTCTCTTGAGCAAGGGGGTAGAATGTTGGGAGGAAAGGGTTAAAACCAGAAGATTTGGCCAGGAGGGAATAGTTTTGCTCAAAGTGACCTTGCAGCTGGGAATGCTAAAAATGTCAATGTGGGAAAACTCCATTTATTATGCCTAGTATTGTTTATCCTCTGCCTGTTTTGGGAAGTAGAATTCCTGTGTAGCCATAACACACTCACAGACGTGTGAAGCTTTTTCTTATATTGAGGTGGGCAGCAAGCCCCCCTCCCCACTTCTGCCTGCTAGAATGAACTAAGACAAACAGAGCCTGTGTCCCCATGTCTCTGCTGGCTGGCGTCATGAGCGAGGCAAATTAATAAATCTATTTTTTGCATTTTGGCTGTGGTTTGATGGTTGCCCTTGGTTACCTGTATGTGCCAATTCACACAACAGGTTTAGTAGGGCACCTCCTCTGGTGGGCTCATTTACCAGTTGTATTAGGAAGTTGTCTTCCACACACTCCAGGGACCTCCTAGACTGCTTCCTGTCTGATGTGTTTTATTTCCAGCAGACATGTGGCAAGTTGAAGGTGCCCACAAGTACAAGGACTAGCGACCATGAGACTTCTGCCAGCCACTTGTAGAATGCCTCCCGGGGCTCTCACTACAACTCCAGAGTTTGATACATCTCGTCTGCCACCGAGGATTTGTGCTTGTCCCTGCTGTTCCAGCTTGCTGTTCCCTAGGGTCTGGCCGGGCACTGGGATCGGCAGCTCAGAGGGTTTGTGAAGCTTTTTCTTCCATCCCTTCCCAGGATCCCAAGCCTCCATTGCCGTGTGCTCCCAGAACTCGCTCTAGAGCGCCCCCTGCAGCCAAGGGGGAACCATCGCACCTGCCCTGCTCACTGGGAGCCGCCAGCGCCCCTGCCGGCTGCAACCATAACTGCACCAAAGGGGAAAGCGCCTGACAGCCAAGAAGGCTGTCACTGGGTTTGTGGTTCTGTTTGTTGTTACTGCCATAGTTATTGTTGCTTGTTTGCCTTGTTATACATATACTTATACATATATATATATATAAAAGTAAAGAACTGTTATTCCTATTCCTCATATCTTTGCCTAAAAGCCCCGTAATTTCAAAATTATAATAATTTGGAGGGAAGTGGGTTGAATTTTCCATTTCAAGGGAGGCTCCTGCCTTCTTTGGCAGACACCTGTCTTTCAAACCAAGACAGGTGGTCTATAACAGACTTCCACTATGATGTCCACCCTGCTGACCTTCCCCCGATGTTTACTCAGAGGAACTCAACCTTGTCATCTTCATCATCAATTTCAATACAATCAAAACACCCCCAAATGTACAGTGCTACCCCACCACCTCTCCTGCTTTGCCTGTCTCTTCTAAAGAGCTTATAGCCATCCATTGCAGCACTCCAGTCGTGAGTCATCCCATCACATTTCCATGATAGTGACTACATCATAACTTTCCTGCTGTACAATGGCTTCAAGCTCCTCCTGCTTGCTGCCTATACTGCGTGCATTGGTGTACATGCACTTCAGCTGGGCTAATGGTTTTGCCCCTGACACAGGCCTGCTACCCCTGGGCTCATGGCTAGTGAGCCTGGTCTTATCCCCTTCCCCCTTCGAGCCTAGTTTAAAGACCTCTCAATCAGCCCTGATAACTCTTGGGCGATAGTCTTTCTTCCCCTCTGAGTCAGGTGTACCCCATTGAAGTACTAAGGCCTGAACAACAGGCCTTGAGCCAAAGTTGACTTCTAGATGAACATTCCAACCAAATGTTATATTTGTATCCGCTCATTAATGAATTATTATTAGCAATATGGTATATGTATCCGCACATTGGCGAAATATGTATTTACCTTTCTGTATTTAGAAGCAAAAATCAGACATCTGGCCTTGTTTGGAGATATATGATCAAAGATAACTCCCTTGGTTCCTCCTTGAGCCCTGGCCAGGCTTTGGGAGGAACCCAAGAGGAGGATGAAACCAGATGTTTCCACACTAGAAGCTATAGTAGCTTCTTTATTCAACAGTATAAAAGCTGGGCCCTCTCACAGCGAAGTTGGAAGCCTCGCTTGTGGGTGGACGCACTGCGCAGGATTTCCCAGTTACGGGGAGTGGTTCTCCAGTTCTTCGCTGTGACAGGGGCTCTGCAGCTGTTGTGTGGACCTGGATGATGGCAAAGTATTAGAGTAACTGGTGACATAGCTTTCTTAATCACTATAGGCAATATTTTGTAGTAATGATTAGGTACATTGCTTAGCTTATCCTTTTGTAATTCTTTGCAGTTTTGAATTACAGTAAATTGCACTTATTCCTCAATGTGTTGATTTGGCAAAACCTGTTTTTTTGGTAGGGGGGTGTTGCGGTGACCCAGCCCACTGCTGGGCTGGGGCAGGCGAATGTCAATCAATTCAGGGCCCTCCATTGGGTGGATTTCCCCACCCAGGACAGTGACTATGAGGGTGGGTCAATGGGCGGCACAGAGACCTAAGCCACGTCCCCCTGGGTGGTGCCTGGGTCCAAACCTCCTCCCCCTGTTGGGGAGAATTCTCTGTTACTCAGTTGTTCATGGGCTCCTTGTTGTAACTCAAGCCTCCCGGTTTCCCCCATTGGTTCTTGTTGAATTGTATCCTCCCCCTGGCTTGTATTTCATTGGTTGCCTTCCCCTTCCCCGCAGGTTTCAAACCCCCTATAAAACTGAGGGTGAAAGCCACTGGGGCTATTATTGCCATTTTCTGGTTGCTGAACTTCTGACAATAAACCTGTTGGAAGCCAGACCAGAAGCCCCTCTCTTTGCCTCTGGAGTAACGCGAGCCCAGACCATCAGGCCCCTCAAGTGCCTCCTCTGTGGAGGAACTGCCAAAGCCGGTCCTGTAGGATGTCACAGAAGTAACGCTGCATTTTCTTCTGACTGAGGACTAGCAAGCCAGGGACAGCGTTAGAGGGGAGGGCCACAGAAATAGCTTCTGTGAGAAGCTGCTAGAAGCTTCCATCATGTTAGACAGAGCCAATCTCTCATGGCTCTGTAAACAGACATGCTGCTGGCCCAATGAGAGAGGTTGGTAATGCCTCTGTGATGACATATTTAAGAAGAAAATCAAAACAGTGCACGCACAGTTTTTTTCCAGGGTTGATGAGGTGCCACCGCTGGAGCCATCCCAGCGCAGCACGTGGCGATGTGCCACAGCTGCCGCCATATCAGTGTGGCCTGTGGTGAGCCTTGCTTGCCTGGCCGCCCCTAGCTAGATGCGCCGCAAGCAGAAGGGCAGGGGCAGTGGCCACTGCTTCTCCTTCCCTGCATGAAGACAGGCCTTAAATAGTGCCAGCACTGCCGTGGCCACCACTGCCTACATGGTGGCAGCGGGGCCACCTGGATGACAGTGGAAACATGGCGAGCAACTCCCTGACACAGAACCTAGACGAGATCAACTTCTCGGCGCTGCAGGATCCTGCAAGAATCTTTGAATTGGTGGAACTTGTTGGCAATGGTACCTACGGGCAGCAGTTTTTCTTCTAGTCAGAGAAGAGGAGGAAGTGAGGACATGTGAGGGAGAACAACATGGCAGCACCAAGGTCAGTGGAAAAAGAGGGGGATTGAAGTGCTCCAAGCACCAGAGCCGAGATTCCTCTGCAGGCCGTGGTGAGAACCATGGTGAACCAGGCTGTCCCCCTGCAGCCCGTGAAGTCCACGGGGGATGCAGATATCTACTCGCAGCCTGTGGGAGAAGTGCTCAGGCTGGAGCAGGTGGATACCAGAGAAAGCTGCGATCCAGTGGGAGACCTGAATGGAGAGAGAGGGCCCTTGCTTCCAAACTAGAGCAGCCTATCCTTAGAGGACTGCACCCTGTGGACGAGTGACCCACTCCGCAGCAGTTTTGGGGAGACTCTTTGCCCGTGGGAGGGACTCACGTTTCAGCAGTTTTGGCAGGACTGCTTCTTGTGAGATTAGAGCCACGCTGGAGAAGTTCAAGGAGAACTGTCTCCCGTGGGAGGGACCCCCACGGCATAGCAGAGGAAAGACTCCTCTCCCTGAGTGAACAGAAGAAGATCTCGAGTGACAAACTGACCAAAACCCCCACGCCCTGTCTCCCTGCGCTGTCGGTGGGAAGGAGGAATGGGGGGAAAAAAAGTGTTTTAAAGGCTTATTTTACTTCTCATTATCTTCCTCTGACTCTGTTAATAATAAATTTACTTTATACCTTTAAATTTGAACCTGTTTTCCCCTTAGATTGTTTTCTCCCAGTCCTCATCTCAACTTATGAGCCCTTCGTTAATATTTTTCCTCTCCTCTGCCCAGCTGAGAGCAAGAAAGGGTAAGTGAAAGGCTTTCATGAATGCCTGGCATTTGGCCAGCATCAAACCACGACACTCAAGTTGCCGTCTGTGTCTTTTGTGCTGACCCTGCCAACTGGCAAAACACCCATTGAACATGAAAAGGCCTGGTGTCATGTAAGCTACCCCATGGTCACAAACACCAACATTCCACCTATGGCACCAACGTCTTTGCTATGTATTGATCTGTTGAGTTTTCCTATTCCTTTCAGTATTTTCCCCTAGTACTGAAGGAATCGAGGAGAATGCAACCTTCTGTTATGACCTGCCTCAGGAGATGAGAGTAACCCAGGTTTTTGTTAATAGATCACTTGGGGTGGATTAGAGTGAAACGACACTGAATGATTGATGTTTGTAAATATATATATATATATAGGGTTTATTTTAGAACAATTTAGTTGCAAAGAAAAGCCAGTATGTAGCTGTTTTGATTATCTACAGTAATATAACAATATGAAAGCACTGCAATATAAAAGTGCAAAAATATCACCCAAGGATATGTATAAGGGAAAAGAGAGAGAGAGAGAGAGGATAAGAATGGTAAAATCTCACCATCCTTCGACCTGTGATGAGTTGTCTGTTGGTCTTGATTCGTCAGGGGTGGGGGCGGGGAAGAAGCCCATGAAAAACAAAGTCTCATGGCTTAAAAAACACTCAGGCTAGGTGGGAACTCCCAGTTACCTCCCCAGAGTGGGAGGGCAAGCTTTCAGTCCTCTAGTGGGAGGCCTCAGAAATGAGTCTGAGGGTGCTTCTGGGGTCTTTGATGGTTTATGAGCCAGGGAAACCCCATCAGACCTTCCCCGAAGGAGGGGAGGAGGAGGAATTTTACAACCCAGTGGTTTGTGTAAGGGAGGACAATTTAGCATGACAAGAGGCCCCATCCTGTCTCCACAGGATTTGTCTTTTATCTCACTCATAGCCCATCATTCAACTTCTGTCTTTCCAGATCAGAGGTTAGCCATTGCACAGCCAAAAGCTCGACTCATGGATCTCCAGACCCAGCTCCAACAAAGCACTCTAGTGACTTCCCAACTGGGGAGTGTTTTGAGTCATTAACCCTTAACAGTCCAGTCTCTCATACCCACGCACCTACTCCTTGAAGTAAATTCCCCAGTGCCCCGAAGTCTCTTTTGATTACAGTGGAACTTCTTCCTTCAATCTCATCCCTACCCACCTAGAATACTAATAAAAGGTAGTAGTCAGAGGGCCTCACCCAATCAGGAAGTTTCCTGACTACATCCCTTACCTGGGCCCCAGGGAGGCAGCAGACTTCCCTGTGCATTGGGTTGAGGAAAGGGCAGTCAATAACTAACTCATGTAAGCACAAATTAACTATTGGGAGACAGCAAATGTTAGTTCAGACAGCAGATGTTAATTACAAAACCTAAGAAGCCGAATTCACCCTAATCTTGTCAAGATAGAGGGGACAAGAATTATCTCAGAGACTGCTGAATCATTCCTCAAAGGACTACGCATGCCCAGGGAGAAAGGTGAAAAGTGCACTGTGAGGATGACTACTGGTTTTCATCAGAAAGACCCCTGAGGAAGAAGAAGGAGCCTTCCTCAGTGCGACCACCAGGACATACAGTGCATGTGTGGCCCATATGCTAATGATATTAATGACTTCCGAGAAATAATTTGTATAACCACACCTGTCCCAAGGAATGTGATGAATGTTCATAATTTAACCCTTAATACTGTGTTGTAAGGAGCACCGGTGTGTGTGTTTGGAGGAGTAATCCCCACACACCCGGCACACCGAATAAAGCAAATACCCACTTCTCTGACTGTCTCTGAAGTGTCTCCTGGCCCGGGTTTGGTGCGATTCAGGGTCCAGTCTGCATATTGGGCCCTCCATTCCCCTCAGGAGGGAACAATTGCACTTTTTTCCTTTCCAGAGCTGGTTGCAATACATCTATTTGGCTGATTCTGTTTAGGCAAAGCTCTACATGGTCCTTCATCAAGATCATTGTTTTCCTGGCCCTCAGTTTCCAGACCCTCATACCTATTCTGCAGGGGAACATGGGGAGTGGGGGGGAGACCATGAGGAGGTTCACCTGCCATCCTGAGCAGGGACTTGCCCCCATTCCCCCCCATCTCCTAGGCCCCCTTCTGACTGCTATGGCAAGGGGAGAGGATCCTCCACTTCCTGAGTAGCATTTGGCTAGTACATTTGCATAATGGCTCCACCAGTCATAGAATCATAGAATATGCTGAGTTGGAAAGTGATGCAATAATTATTTTTGCTCTTATATTTCCTTTATATATGTTCGTAGCTCTATTGTTATATAGTTATATAGTTCCTTGTTAGCTCCAGTACTCTTCCCTACCCGGATAGGCAGAAAGACAAAATACATTCCAGAGGCTCCAAGCTGGGACGCCAAGGTTGAAACAAGCTCTCTCAGCCACATTTTCATAAACAAAGTTTAGTTCCTATCTAGGGGGAGGGAGGGGGGATTCAGAAAGGGTTGAACTGGATGGGGAATTACCTCACCACTTATGTCTCTAATTGGGGATTCTTGTCAGATATGCTAATTTGCTAAACTTATAAAACTGTATTCACCTTTCTTGTGGATGACTTTATGATGCTGTATCCCCTATCACCTGCTCTATGGCCAGATATGAATCCTGTGCCTTTCTGTGCCTTTAAGCAGGGTTTGAGAGAAAGGGAGGGAAGCTGAGCAAATTCTTCAGGGCGGTTTTGTTGTTGGAGCGAAAGCTCCTCTGGGCTCAGGCCCAGAGGGAAGCCAAAGCACAAAGGTTAAATTTAAACCTTTGGACAAGCTGAGATACTTGAAGCCACACCAAAGTGAAATAAAAATATAGATTTTTAAACTTTTAGTAGAAATATATGCTAAGTACCTTAAACATTAAAAAGCTGTAGCAGAGACCTTAAACACAGTTCTTGCTGCAGCAGTGTTACTGTCTCGGTTTGAAAGACAGGTGTCTTCTAAGGAAGTGTTCCGGTTTGGCCAAATTTAGAAATATATCCTCTGAGAGAAGGCACAACTACCCCTTCCCCCCCCCCCCCCCTCCCCCAGGTTCGGGAAAAAATAAATTTTCCTCGAAGGAAAGTGAAGAAGATAAAACTATTTATTTACCAAACACACGGGAAAAGGAAAATAATGCTAAATAATAAAATGTTTCACTGTGGAGGAAAAAAAAACTGGGAAAGTGTTAAGAGTCCTCCCTTCGGTCTCCTCGGCGCTGGGGCTTGGGCCAGGGCCAGGCCCTCTGTGCCCGGTGGAAAGTCCTCCCGATGTGCTCTGAGGTTGAAAAAACAGTCCAGTATAAAAGGGAGAAAATCCGGAATTCCAGAGAAGGAAAAACAAAGTCCAACTCTCAGTCTCTCTCTCCGGAGAACAAGAAGCTGAAACAACTGGCCAAAAGCTGACTGGAAAAGCAGCAAGCCGGGTGCTTCCTCGCTCTCCTCCCGCAGCTGGAAAAAAAACCTGCTATCTCTGTGTGACCTTGAACAAGCTGCAAACTGCCCTGAAAAAGTTTTGCTCAGTTTTTTTCCTTCCCCCTCTCAGGCTCAGTTTAGAGGCATAGAAAGACACAGAAATTAATTTCTGGGCATAGGCAGCGATATGGGATACACATCATAAGGTCACCCCAAGACAGGAAGGCAGAAGCCTCCCTTGGAATGGCAGATGCAACCCCCTTCCCTCCGAGTTATTATAATTTTGAAATCAAGGGCTTTTAGGCAAAGATGTGGGAAATAGGAATAACAGTTCTTTACTATTATATATATAACCAGTCAAACAAAACAATAACTATGGCAGTAACAGCAACCAATCACAAACCCAGTCCCAGCCTTCTCGGCTGTCAGGCCCTTTCCCCTTGGGTGCAGTTCTGCTCGCAGCCGGCAGGGGCGCTGGCAGCTCCCGGTGAGCAGGGCAGGTGTGATGGTTTCCCCGTGGCTGCAGGGGGCGCTCTGGAGCAAGCTCGGGGAGCACGCGGCACCGGTGGCCTGGGGTCCCGGGAGGTATGGAACAAAGAAGCTTCACAAACCCCGGAGCAGCTGACCCCGGTGTCTGGCTGGACCCTCGGGAACAGCAGGATGGAACGGCAGGCTGGAACGGCAGGGACGAGCACAAATCCCGGAAGGCAGACGAGGTGTATCCAAATGGAGAACCCCCCGGAGGTCTAGGCAGGCAGGGCAAGCACAGCTACAACATAGGCAAAAGCTCGAAGCAGCGGTGGGGCAGGGCGGCCACAGCCCGGCCTCCAGCAGGGCAGGGAAGGTGGGCCGGGGATCCTGGGATCTTTCTCCACAGAAAGAAAAAATGGCCGAAAGAACAAGCAGTTTCTCTCTCTCCGAACACCGAGACCGACTGCCCACACACCCAGGTGAAACAAAAAGAGCAGCCAGGTCCTTCGTTTTTCTTAAGTACTCTGCTATTTGTTCCCCTAGCAACACGTATAGGGGGAAAATTCCTTTAATAGAAAAAAACTAGGACTAAACTAAAACCCCAACAGTCACCTTTTCACAGAATTCTTTACTTTAGACAAAATACAGATAGAACTGTACTGTTCACATTTTTTAGATATAGTCTTCACATAAACAATAAGAACGGATAGAAACTGTATACGCAAATCTGTGTAATACCTATGTAACACTTGTGTAAGACTTACGATTGCTAGAATTAGACCAGGATAGGTTAAGAAAAGGAAAACTAGAATCGTGTGTTGTGGATACAAAAATGCTTTTAGCAAGGAATTTTCCTGCTTCTTCTAAACCGTGGGAGACTTTTCTCTCTCATGAAGAGATTAGCAGAAGTTCTGTAAACCATGAACGCCTGCGACCTTGGAGAATTTTGTTTATAGTACAGTAGAAAAATATTTTGACAATGGATGTTTTAGGATTTTAGCCAATCACCCCCAAGGGGGGGCTTATCCTTCGTCCAATTAGGCTATGAAGAAAAAAGTCTATAAAGGAGTTTGCAAAATAATTAAATAAATCAATCTTGCTGCACAATTCCTGCCTGTTGGATCTTCTCTCCTCCTCCCTACGGCTGTGGGATACGGTAATATTTACTGCGCTAATAGTGTGTTAATCTTATTGGTCAATTAACAAATATAATCCACACTTCTGTAAGAAAAAAATATATGGAGCATATAGAGCATATAGAAGAAGAAGAAGCTGGTTTTGCCTGCTGTTGCTGTTGCTGCTTGCCTTTATCATGTAACCCCCTTCAAACTCTGCCTTCAAGAAAGCTATGAGACTATGAAATAAAGAACTTAGCAGAACAGCAGCCTCCTCTGCTCTCTTACCCTGGTCCAAGAAGGAAGGGTACCCCATCAAAAGCTCAAAATTTGTTTTCAAGGACTCACAGACTCCCCCACATTCTCACTGCTGCAGAGCCAAGGAAGCACCTTCCTGCTTTTAGCCAGCTTTTGGCTCGGTTTCTCAGGAGAGAGATGGAAAGTTAAAATTCTTTGCTTTTTAGCTAGCCTGCTAGCTGAGACAAGAAAGTTTTTTTCCCTGGGACTGTGGCTTTTTCCTTTTCTTCTGGAACTGTTCAGCAACACCAGAACATCACTGGGAGGCTGTACACCATGGCCCAGATGGGCCCACTCTGCCCCCCCGCTCTAGAGAGACAGCAGACCCACACCTACAGACAGGACTCTGAATTTACCAGGTTTTCTCCACAGCGAGAGGTTTTATTATTTAACATTATTCATTTTTTTCTCCCCTCTGGTGCCTGTGTGCCCCCCCCTTGTTAAAAAATAGGGTTTTTTCACGTTGCTCCAAGGAATTTCTTTCTGAACCTGGTGGGGGAGGGGCTGTTGAAATCTGCCTTCTATTAGAGGATACGTTCTTTTGAGACGATTCCTCCAAATTTGTCTCAGTCTGGGACAACCCCATGTGGGGGTGGGCATTTTCCATATCTGCCCCTTGGAGGCCTCCAATAAAGACCAGCCTTTATGTTAGCTCCTGTACTAATACTGTCTCAAAAGTTTGTGGTTTCATTTCTAGGTTCTTTAAGGCATCAGTTTTCTGGTGACCCCCAGATGAGACTGGGACCTTGGGACCTTGTAACATCCCTCCGGATAGGATGCATCTTACAAGGAATTCTTCCCTGCTGGCAAATTTTTAAAAGAATTCCCCTGCAACTGCCCGAGGTTGAGGACCTATGGTCCCTGGACCCCACAGGAGGTAACATAAAGGCAGCTCTTAATAGCCAGAGATCTGCCAGGATGAATCACGCTTCTCATAGAGATATGATGGAACTCCGTTTATTCTATTGTCAGTCTCATAGTTATACTCTAATTCTCCAAGCACGCATAAGCAAGCTCCATGCTATTGGGTTACAGCTACTGTTCACGTGGCCTTTAATAGCAAGCGATTGGTTACAGATTAATATGCACACGACTAACTAACATAAGTCTTTCTCTTTCTATGGTCAGCATCCCCCTACGGAACATCCTGTCGGCTTGCCACATCAGCATTGCTCTTCTCTTTTTTCCCTAGTCAAGGACAGTTCACTAATATAGCTTGGATTGTGCATGTACACATGTCCCTGTTCACTCAGCCACTTCTCTACAATTCCCCCTTTTTCTTCTTGTACAAGCCAAGCCGGCTGAACAACTTTCTCTAAAGCTTTCCGTATGCACCCAAAAACACAACAAATTATTATTGCAACAATTACTAGTGTAGCTAGCAGACGTAATCCTTCTTGAACCAGGTTTCCTAACCACCCTGTCAGACTGAGCGAGGACAGCCACTCAGAGAAGCTGTCTGTATGGATCTGTATCTTTTGAAAAGCATCCTGCAGTTCTGAGAGCTGTCAACGGATACTCTGGGAATGGTCTGATAGGTCCATACAACACATACCTTCAGACTCTTTGCAACCATGGCCCTAAGCTAGCAATAAAAAAACAATCGCAGCTCGATTTTGTAGTACAGCATGCCTAATGCTATCTACATCAGTTAAAAGCTCATTTAATATATGGGAAGTCCTATTAAATTCCTCTTCTGACCAACAGGCCAACTTTTTCAGATTGTTATAGCCATGAGCTGCAGCACCCCCTGGGTTAAAAATAGCCAATGGTATAAATGCACTCAAACTCATAATGTTTACCTTATCATTACAATCTTTCTCAAACGTAGAAACATTATGCTGGTGTCTATTTCGCATCCTATTTTTCCAACCCTCTGATGCCGTAATGTTTTTCCATGCTCGTATAGAAGGGGCAAACATAGTTAGCTTTCCCAGGTAGCAAGGACCCCCAATTGGACTATGCGGAATCCCATTCCATGCTCTATCTCCGCATATCAAAAACACTCCAGGAGGTAAAACCTTTCCTCCGGTTGTGTCAATAGACTCAGCTCCTCCCAAAGTGGCTGGCACGTTCCAGCCTCCGATGGAGTGTCCTGATACATTCTGTTTCCATGGAAAGGAGGCCATGCCTTGTCATGCCTGATAGTCCTCCCTGTGGGAGTGTGTTTGCTTTGGTCCAGCCCGGGTCTCCCCCCTAAGTTCTTTAAGTTTGGTGTACCCCAGTTGGCGCCCCCCCTGTTTTATTTAAATCACCCTATCTGTCATTTTGTCTCCTCCCAGGACCCTGTCCATCACTCTGGCACCCCTCCCAGGCTTCTGGAAAGTTCTAGCCAGGGGGCCAGGTGACTGGTCCTGGGAAAGAAGTCCCTCCCTTCCCCTGTTACAGTTGGTTCCCTTATGTGTCCCTCGTTCTGTTTGCCGCACCCTTCCCTTCCCTGGTTGGTTGTTCTGTACTCCCCCCCCTTGTCTCCCCCCCCCCCATAAAATCTCTAGCGCGCGATTTGCAGGCGCGCAGAGTTGGGCACCCCTGGTGGTTGAGATCCCCCCGTTCGGAGGACCAATAAACTTTCTGGATTTAACCCAACTCTGAGCCTGCCCCCTTTCCTCCGCCGTCTGCCTTTATCGCCGCGGTCCCTTGGAAGGACCCACGAGCCAGACCTCCGATCCCTCCGATATCAGAGGCTGGCCCCTGCAGCCTGCTGTGTCCCGAGCTGACCGGGCTGAGAGGGAACTGTTCCCAGAGGACACAAAGGCAGCTTGGCGCCCAAGCGTGGGGCCCCGCTTCCATCGGACCCCACGGAAGGGACTGATTGTTTCGGCAAGTGCGTCATCGGGACGTCAAGCTACCCCAGCTGCAGCACGCTCCGTTTTAGTGAGCTGCATTACTGGGGGTGAGGACGATAGCTTCGCCGCGCCGCGAAGTCGTTCTCGGCGGGGGAATCGGTCGCCTGGAGCGTGCCTGGACGCCAGTCAGGTAAGTATTTTTCCCCGGGGGGGGAAAACTTGCCTCAAAGCCGGTAAAGGCTTTTGGAGGGACCAGGACGGTCCCCGGCTCTCGAAGAGCCGAACGTAGGCTGCGCAGCCCCGGAACAAGCGCGGTTCGCTTGTCTCCGGTTGGTTTTTGGGAAAACCGGCGTTCCAGGCTTGAAGTTTAGCTCCAGACGCTGTGCTGTCAGTGCTATGCGCGCTAAACTCTCCACAGCACAGAAGGGGGCATTTCTCCAAGTTGCGGGACTCCTTGAGGGTGGGGGGATAAGTTTTTCAAAGGGATGTTTAAAACGGTTTATTTGGTGGCTGTTTCTGCACTTCCCTCAGTGCGCTCAGGATTCGGTTTTGAGCGTTTCCTTTTGGAATGCCGCGGGAGAAAAACTGGCGCGATCGAATTCTGCCAAAGAGAAAGATTTCTCCTTTCTGTACTTGCAAATTAGATAGGCGTTAGCTAAAAAAAGGGAGAGGGAAGGACAAACAACCCCGAATTCCCCAGTTGTTACCCCTAACCCGTCTCCCGAACCCGTGTCCCCTCAAACGGGCATCCTGAGGAGAGCAACCCGGGATGCGCAGGGCTGCTACCGTCTCCCTGGCTTTCCTCGGGGTTCTCGGAGCCCCCGCTCGGGCAGTCCCGGCCAGACTGCCCGAGGCTTATCCCGTTCCCCGGCTTCCCCAGTTGTTAGACCCCGAGTTAGGTTTAGTGATCCAGAGAGTTTAGAAAATGCCCTCCCTGCCCGAGGAAGACAATATGGTGGGCGCCACGTGGAAGGGACCCCCTCTTGCTTTTCCCTGCGTTTTTCCACCCGAAATCCCTTTCTCCCGAGTCCCAACCCCTTTCGCCCCGACCCCTCCTACTCCCAAGCTGGTTCCACCCCTCTTACCCCTCCTACCTGCCACCAGTGCGCGCCCCCGTGCTCCGCCCCCAGAAATCGCGGCTCCATGCCCGGCTGCCACCCACTTCCGGCTTCCGGTTCCCACGCCTGTCCTTCCGGTTCCCACGGTGTCTGGCCGGAAGGGGGGGGGGCCCAAGGACCGGAACCCGGAACTGGATCCCATTCCCTCGGCCTCTCCGGTTTATTATCAGAGGTCCCGGAGAGGAGGAACAACCCATGTCAGCTGGGAACCCCTCTCCCACCAAATAACAAAGGAACTCTGCAAGGCACAGAAGGAGTTTGGGAGAGAAAGCAAATATTTTCGTGGCCTTTTAAAGGCAAATCTCTCCGGAGCAGTAATGACGCCCTTTGATCTGCATCAGCTTTCCTCATGCCTGCTTTCCTCAGCAGAGTTTCTCCTCTGGAAAGCAGCGTGGGAAAGGGAGCTCCGCAGACTCCTTCCAGCGCTCTTGCAAGGTTCTGATACGGCCGTTGATGCCAACAATAAGGAAATTACATTGGACCATCTAAGCGGCGAAGGAGATTGGGCTCTGGCGCCGAAGCAGGCTCAAGGCTTGCCTTTGGAGGTTCTGCAACAGGTCAAGGAAGCGGCCGGTAAGGCATTCCTTGGTCTGAGGCCTGATGTGCCTGTAGAATCCTACTCGCAGGTCCAGCAGCAACCCACTGAGTCATTCCTGAAGTTTGTGGAGAGACTAACCCGAGCTGTAGAGTTGCAGGTCAAGCAGCAGGCGGCCAGGGAAGAGGACATCGAAGAGATGGCCATGGTGAATGCCAACCCTCAATGCAAGGCAGCCAACCTGAGCCTCCCCCGGACCCCCCGCCGACCATACAGACTATGTTGGAAGTTTGTGCTGCAAAGGCACCACTCCTGCAACCTACCAGCTCAGAGAGACAGCGGCCCAGAGGAATGGCCTCAGTGGGAACAGCAACGCATCACCCTGCAGCGGACCAGAGGAGGACCACGGGCCTGAACACCAAGCCACCTCCAACTGGAAATGGCCAGAAGCGAGCCCCGCAGGCCAGGAGCACCTGCTTCCTATGTGACCGGCCTGGACATTGGACAAGGGACTGCCCGCTCAAGTGGCAGTTCCAGCAATTTAAAAAGGGACATGAACCTGGGGGACAGGAGGGCCTTAAGCAACAAAAAAACTGAATGGGGAGCGCTCGCCCGCCCCGCGTGAAGACAAAAAAGGGACGGGACGCGAGGGGGAGGGCGAACTCAAAGAGGCAAAACTATCGGACGTGACCTTAAAACCGGATTTGACTTCCTTTTCTGATGGTTCTTTCAGGTTGCAGCTGTTGACACCGCTCCACCTAAAGACCAAAGAGTGGCATACCGCACCGGTAAGCACTGGTGGTGAGCTGTGGGCAGAAGACCAAAGCCCTGACAGGTATGTCATAGTCGGAAATGTTACCTGCACACCACAAGAGATCGAAGTCGCTCCGGGACTAATGACATCTAGTCCTGAAGGACCCGTTCTCTGGCTGTGCTGTGTCCACCCACCTCTGTTCCTGCCCAGAGGGCAGACAGTCGCCCAGGCTATCCCTGTAGAAAGGCCACTCCCAACGGTGTGTGCCACACATGTTATAGGGACAGAGAAGCCTCGGGTAGGCTGCGAGATCAACAGAGGGGAGGAAGTCCTACACCTCAGAGGGCTTCTGGACACAGGGGCAGATGTGACGATCATTCCCACACGGGAATGGCCGTCACATTGGGAATTGCAGAACGTGGCTGGACACGTGCAAGGTGTTGGGGGCATTCAATTGGCCAAACAGTCAAAGAGCATCGTGCAAATTAAGGGACCGAGCGGACAATTGGCAAACATACGTCCGTTCGTATTAGACTACAAGGAACCCCTCTTGGGGAGAGACCTCATGCAGCAGTGGGGAGTCACAATTGACCTACCTGACCCCCCGAAAAATTTTTGGGTTGCAGCCACTGAAGAGCGCCCTACTCAAAAACTAAATTGGAAAACTGATCACCCCATTTGGGTAGAACAGTGGTCGCTCTATGGTGAGAAGTTGAAGGCGCTCGAGAAGCTCGTGGAGGAGCAACTTGAAAAGGGGAATATCGTGGAATCCAACAGCCCCTGGAATTCCCCTGTCTTTGTTATCAAAAAGCCTAACAAAGACGAATGGCGGCTCCTCCAGGACCTTCGTCAAATTAACAGCGTTATTGAGGACATGGGCTCTCTCCAACCAGGGATGCCATCCCCAACGATGCTCCCTCAAAATTGGAATCTGGCAGTAATTGATATTAAAGACTGCTTTTTCCAAATTCCCCTGCACCCTGACGATGCCCCGCGTTTTGCCTTCTCGATTCCTGTTATCAATCGAGAAGCCCCAAGGAAAAGATACCATTGGAAGGTGTTGCCACAGGGTATGAAGAACAGCCCGACCATCTGCCAATGGTATGTCTCTTCCTTGCTTGCCCCAGTTCGCGCAGCAGCAAAAGAGGCCATCATCTTCCATTATATGGATGATGTCCGCGTGTGTGCCCCCGACGATGACATGCTTGCCAGTGTGCTCGACCTGACAATCAATGCATTGGTTGCTGCAGGGTTCGAGCTCCAAGAGGGAAAGATTCAACGGATGCCAACTTGGAAGTACCTAGGCCTAGAAATTACGAAGCGGACCATTGTGCCGCAAAAATTGGCTATCAATACTAACATCAAGACTCTGGCAGATGTCCACCAGCTGTGTGGGTCTTTAAATTGGGTGAGGCCGTGGCTGGGTCTGTCCAATGAAGACCTAGCCCCCCTTTTTGATTTAGTAAAAGGGGGAGAGGAGCTTAGTTCTCCCCGGACACTCACCTCAGAGGTGCAAACAGCTCTGGAGAGGGTGCAACATCTAATGTCCACCAGGCAGGCAAGCAGGTATAGGCCTGACTTGCCATTCAAATTCATCATCCTGGGTAATCTGCCACACTTGCACGGGGTTGCCTTCCAATGGGAAGACAACAAAAAGAAGAGCAAAAAGGACCAGGACCAGAGGGATCCCCTCTTAATTATAGAGTGGGTATTTCTCAGTCACCATCGGTCCAAGAGGATGACACAGCCACAAGAGCTGATGGCTGAACTGATCCGGAAGGCTAGGATCCGGATCAGAGAGTTATCAGGATGTGACTTCGACTGCATCCACGTGCCAATTAGGACAAAAACGGGCCAAATTACTAAGGCGATGTTGGAGAGTCTGCTTCAAGATTGTGAAGCATTACAGTTTGCTCTGGAGGGCTACACAGGCCAAATTTCCTTGCATAGGCCAGCCCACAAAATTTTCAATTCGGAGATTCAATTCGAATTAAATACAAAAAGTGTTTGGAGCAAAGAACCTCTAAAGGCCTTGACAGTTTTTACTGACGCGTCCGGGGCGTCCCGTAAGTCCGTGGTGACTTGGAAAAACGCCCAAACTCAGCGGTGGGAGGCTGACATCAAAGAGGTAGAAGGATCGCCTCAGGTTGCTGAGTTGGACGCAGTCGTCAGGGCTTTCGAAAGGTTCCCCGAACCCCTAAATTTGATAACAGACTCTGCATATGTTGCAGGGGTAGTCTCCAGAGCCGAGCACGCCATTTTGCGTGAAGTCTCCAACATGGCCTTGTATGAGTTGCTCTCAAAGTTAATAAATCTGGTCTCCCACCGAGAGCAACCATTTTACGTGATGCACGTCAGGTCACACACAGACCTGCCCGGGTTCATCGCAGAAGGCAACAGGAGGGCAGATGCCCTAGCTGCGCCAGCTGCAATGGCCCCGACTCCAAACGTGTTTGAGCAGGCCAAAATCAGCCATCAGCTGTTCCATCAGAACGCTCCTGCCCTGGTTCGTCAATTCAATCTAAAGCACGACCAGGCCAGGGCGATTGTGGCTGCATGTCCAGAATTCCACCAGCTAGCTCTTCCTGCTATTAGTACTGGCGCAAACCCCCGTGGACTTAACAGCTGCGAAGTGTGGCAGATGGACGTGACTCATGTTGCTTCATTCGGCAGAATGAAGTATGTGCATGTGTCAATTGATACCTTCTCGGGAGCAGTTTTTGCCTCTGCCCACACAGGGGAAAAGGCTAGCAATGTCCAAAAGCACCTAGTGCAGGCATTCGCTACCCTGGGCATCCCCAAAGTCATCAAAACGGACAATTGCCCAGCGTATACGTCCAAGGAGTTCAGGAGCTTCCTGCAGCAATGGGGAATAGAACACAAGACTGGCATCCCCTATTCCCCGACAGGTCAAGCCATTGTAGAGAGGGCCCACCAAAACATTAAAAGAATGCTCCAGCGCCAGTGCTCCTCCAAAAAGCTAGAGTCACCTGCTGTCAGGCTCTCAAAGGCATTGTTCACCCTAAATTTCCTCGACTGTGCCTTTGAGAACCTGAACCCACCAATCGTGCGGCACTTTGGGCAGTCTCAGCAGTTGCAAATGAAAGAAAGGTCTCCGGTGTTGGTTAAGGCCCCGGAGACTAGGGAGATACAAGGCCCTTATGAACTAGTTACCTGGGGGAAAGGGTACGCATGTGTATCCACCCCCAGGGCCCTAGGTGGATCCCATCAAAGTGGGTGAAACCGTGTATCTCCCAGACTATCAGGAAGGGAGATCAAATACCCCCCAAGACCGGGGTAGGTTAGTCGTGTGCCTCTCTGAGCCCCGAGCCCCAAATTTATCCCAGTTGTTATCCCTAGTTTCAACCTTATTTTTCTAAGTTCTGTTTTAGTTTGGAGATATCAGAGATGGGTCCTGTGCCGTCATCTTCAGCGGATGGGGATTATCCAGGTGGACTAGATCCATTCTCCGAACCGGACTGATCTTGTTTTTATTCTCTTGGTTGTCATAATTGTGTTCGGACTGCTGAAAAAACTGCTAACCAACATGATTATGAGCTCATCCTCCCCTGCAGACATCAACCAAGCAGAGCTCCCCAAAGACTTTGAACTCGAGCCTATGGCCCAGGAGATGGCATGGTTCGGGGACCTGTACCCAGACTCAGAGTACTGTCCCCAACCCGAATTCATGTCATCTTAAAAAACAAAAAAGGAGGAGATGTGGGAGTGTGTTTGCTTTGGTCCAGCCCGGGTCTCCCCTCTATGTTCCTTAAGTTTGGTGTACCCCAGTTGGTGCCCCCCCTGTTTTATTTAAATCACCCTATCTGTCATTTTGTCTCCTCCCAGGACCCTGTCCGTCACTCTGCCACCCCTCCCAGGCTTCTGGAAAGTTCTAGCCAGGGGGCCAGGTGACTGGTCCTGGGAAAGGCGTCCCTCCCTTCCCCTGTTACAGTTGGTTCCTTTATGTGTCCCTCGTTCTGTTTGCCGCACCCTTCCCTTCCCTGGTTGGTTGTTCTGTACTCCCCCCCTTGTCTCCCCCCCCCCCATAAAATCCCTAGCGCGCGATTTGCAGGCGCGCAGAGTTGGGCACCCCTGGTGGTTGAGGTCCCCCCGTTCGGAGGACCAATAAACTTTCTGGATTTAACCCAACTCTGAGCCTGCCCCCTTTCCTCCGCCGTCTGCCTTTATCGCCGCGGTCCCTTGGAAGGACCCACGAGCCAGACCTCTGATCCCTCCAATATCAGAGGCTGGCCCCCGCAGCCTGCTGTGTCCCGAGCTGACCGGGCTGAGAGGGAACTGTTCCCAGAGGACACAAAGGCACCTCCCAAGGATCTCCAAAGAAAACCCCAGACCCATTGGCATATTGCGTTGGAGGCACCACATTGGAACAGTTGGTCCATGGTGTTACATTAACAAGCGTACTGGGAAAAGGGACCCATAAAGCTGTAGCTCTTGAAGAGGCAAGGTTGCATTTTTTGTTAAATTGGCAACAATACGGGTTTGCTGCAAGGAGTGCCGATAACTAGACCAACAACCTAAGCACTCGCCCTGGTTTCGTTTTGCATTTGTTGCTCCACTTCCTCATTGATTTTCCCTATATCTGTCACCCATTTTTGAAACGTGTCCTCAAGTGAGATCCATGGCACGCCAATTAGACATGTGCGAAATGGATCTGCTGCCGACCCCATGGCCAGACAGAAATCCGTCTGGTTCGCCTCGTGAGCCCATGTTACCCACATGTTTTCTCTTTCTGACACTGAAGTTATCACAACTTTACTCAGGGTGAAAGTACTTGAGAGGAGGGGCCATATGTAGGGCACCATGCCTGGGTTACAGTGGTCTTTTTACTTGCTTGCAGACGTCTGATGGCTTCCTTCCCTGCCCACTCTTCCAAGCTTAGTAAAAACTCGTGTGGATCCCTAAATGAGCTAACGCTAATCTGTTGTGGAATTCCGAGCACGATAGATGCACACTGCCTAAAACTTCTTGTCTCAGGCACTTGATAACATTTTTGGCATAAACTACCTCGCTTGTCTACATTCCAACTTCCCCTAGTAAGCTCTTCCCCACAGCGCAAGCGCAAGCACAAACTATTATAACAGCGAAAACACTTTCTGCGGCGATTAGCATGCACACTCGGTGACTGTTCCAGACTCCGAGTGGTCGTCCAAATGTGAGGTTGTCAGCCACCAAGCGAAGGTTCACTTCCCAAAGGTTGGGAACATCTGCTGTATGTGCCACGTCCTGGCTCAGTCGGTCATGCACTCGCTGGAGCCGCTTTTGTCGACAGTGGGACTGGGAGTAGGCTTGGTCCATCTGCTAGGAACCCATATTGGTCTGGTATCTGTAGAAACACAGCTATAACCTCGACCGTTAAATAACAATGGAGCTGGCCCCTCCCATTGTCCCGTCCGTGGGTCTTTATAACAAATATGTACCCCTGGGGTGGCTTGTAACCTAATATGGCTGTTATGTGTGACTACAGGGAGCTGTTCGGCATCTCCTGCCAAACTCAAAAAGTTTAGAGTAAACAGTACCTGTTGCAACCAAATTACAGGATCTGTTTGCTCAGTACCCTTCTGTTTTGCTAAATACTCCTTGATTGTCCGATGGGCCTGTTCTACAATAGCCTGTCCTGTAGACACATGAGGAATGCCGGTATTATGCTTGACACCCCATAGCTGTAAAAACTTCTGCACTCGACCCCCCAAGTAAGCAGGCCCATTATCAGTTTTCAAGGAGTCTGGTACACCCATGATGGCAAAACATGCAGTTAGGTGGCGAATCACATGGATTGCCTTCTCTCCTGCCTGTGCAGTAGCCCATATCATTTTAGAAAAGGTATCTACAGTGACATGCACATATTTTAAACGCCCAAATTCAGGCACATGTGTGACATCCATCTGCCACAGTTCGCACTCCTGCAGCGCTCTTGGGTTCACTCTGAGGCCTAAACTTGAGCTGTGCTGGCTGCACTGTGGGAAGGCCCTCACAATCCCGTGTGCATCAGTGTTGGTAATGCGGAACTGTCTTTGCAAAGCCTTTGCGGATTGGTGGAACATAGCATGACTGTTATGGGCTGCTGCAAAAGAGTCCTGAGGTGCCTTCAATAGTGGGCTAACCAAGGCATGGGCTCAGGCATTGCCTTCGCCTAATCCTCTGTCGGAGAGGTGGCTTCTGATGTGCAGTATGCTGCATGGCTCAGTCCGATCATGGATCGCTTGCCGCACTTTAAAGAACAACTGTCCGAGTCGTAGGTTGCTGGGTAGTTTAATCAAAGCGTCCTCGATTCTCATCACTACACCCACCACGTATAATGAATCACATACGACATTCAATGGTTCTGTTCTCCACTGTATTAGTACCCATGCTACTGCAGCTAATTCAAGTGTCTGTAACGAGTCCTGATCAGTTCCATACAGCAGGTGATGCTTCCATGTGGTCCCCTCTAGCCACGTGCAGGCAGCTTTTCTACTTTGTTTGCCTGCATCAGTAAATACCGTACGTCCCTCTACAGGACACTTGGACACCTTTGCAGTCTCAAGCCACAGTTGTTTCCCTAACATTTGGAGTAGTGCATCCTTTGGGTACCGATCAATAACATCTCCGGGGTAGGCCAGTAATGCCACTTGTAGCGGTTCAGAGTGTTGTAAGATCCATTCTTTGGACTGCTTTCAGAGGTAAAGCTACGAACGCAGGTTCCATAGCACCAATTTCAAGAGTCCTAGTCCTGGCTTTGCGAATCAAGTGGGCAATTGACGCTGTTCTGGCCCAAATGCTCATTGGAGGTGTGTACAACGTAAACACCCATTCCAATAAAGAAAATTAGTCATCTGGAGTTTTTGGTACTTTGTTGTCGCTTTGTCGGGTGCTTGTGTTTGTTGTTGTCGCTGCAGCCTGGCACTACAGATTGTGTTATCAACAGGGTTGTTTCCCCCCTTTTCTTTTTGCCAGTGTCATGGGTTAGCTAGCCTAGTCTCAGAAGTGATGTTCTCACAAAGGAGTGCTTACAGTTTTCCCCATGACCTGATAGAACCTATCAACTGGCCAGTTTGAATATGGACAATCCTTTAAGCCACTTAAAATTGTGACCGCCTCTGTGATACACACTTAAGAATAGACAAGCTCCCCCCCAAGCTCTCTCTCATTACTGGTGCTGGGACAGGTGGCTGCGGGCCCCGTGTGGGGGCCAGTGGGCTCCGCCCAGGCCCTGCTTGGGCCAGGCCGGGCAGGGCCACAGCCATCCTGGAGCTGATGACCTCCCTGTTCCACCCGCAGGCCCCCTCCACATCCCTGCTGTGGGCAGCCGGAGCGGCTTGGCTCTCCCCCCTCTCCACTGCGATAAGCCACGTTCCAGATGCAAGGCCGAGGTGAGATTAACCCTTTTATTGCTGTGAAGAGCTGAAAACCTGAGGGAAGAGAGAGAGGAGATGCTTAAAGCTGAAATTCTGTTGTGAAGCTATGATATATCAGAGTATCCCGTTGTAATTTCATGAAGATATGGGGGGTGGAGTGTTCAGCTCGTAAGCAAAAGCACCTGCGCTGATAGGCAGATGCTGACGCAGCTGTAATTTCATGAGAAGTTTGGACAGGGAGAGATGGAAGCAATGAGGACTTTTGCTCCAAATGGGAAAGGAGAAAACCTCAGTTCCTAGAGATGCTCCCAGAGACAGTCCTAAAGATGAAGATGAGGAAGACCCTTTGCTCCCAGGGAAGGATAAGGGCCTCTGTTCTTAGAGATTAAATGCACCCAGAGATGGGTGAAGAGAACTTTTGTTTCTGAACGGCTGAACCTTAAAATTGTACCCCAAAAAACTTCAAGAGTGGACCCTCGAAAGCAGTTGTGGGAAAAGCTGCAAGTCAGGGGAAGGGTATCACATCGCGAGCAGAGAGACTCCTCTTCCTAATTAGACTGAACAAAGTTATTTGGAAGTGGGCGGCTGTCTCATTGTGATACTGTTTTCATAGCACGAGCAAGAAGAGACTTCTCTTTCTAAATGGACCGAACTAGGTTATTATAGAAGTGGTAAACAGACTGAACATCTCAAGGGTTGTCTTTTTACATTGTCAGTGGGAGAAGAGAGGAAGGTGGGGGGAGGAGGAGAGTTCTGAAAGTGTGGTATAATTTTTTTCCTTCTTTCAGGTCTGTTAATAAACTTCTTTATATTCTTTCAAAGTTGGTGCCTGCTTTGCATTTCTCCTAATTCTTATCTCACAGAAGATAAACAGTAATGAGTATTTTGGACCAAACCACTACTCTGAATTGGTGTTTCCACCTGGTTACAAACCGAACCCTCTACAGCCAGGCTGGCCATTGACAGAGCATTGCAAAAGGGAGAACCTCTTGGTTAAATACAAGCGCCCCTATGGGTTTGTCTGGGAAGCAGCGATCAGCAAAGGCACCTGTTATCTTGTTCCCAAGATGCTGTAAACAGCAGCGCTGGTCGTCACTAACCTGGACAGGGCATTGAGGAGAGGTACCGCGTAATAGGGGCATAAGTGGAGCTATTTCATCATTCCGGTGCCCTGTTATGTTGTGTACCCATTGTAATTCACCAATTAAAGTCTGAGCATCGTGTAGGCTGGTGACATCACTGGCAAGAGTCACTTTTTGAGGGCGTATTGAGCTAGAGGTTAGCACCCATCCCAAATACTTAAAGGGGCTTGATCATTGCACTTTTTCTGGTGCCACTACAAGATCTCTGTTCTGTAGCAATCAAGTGATGTAAGAAACATCTTCATCAGTAAAGGGTCGTTGCCGACAAAACAGAATATCTTCCATGTAATGGTAGATGATGGTGGCAGAAAAGTGCTCTCGAACTGGTTCCAATGCCCAATGCACGTATAACTGGCACATAGTGGGAGAGTTTTTCATGCCTTGAGGCAGGACGATCCATTCATATCTTTCAGTTGGGGCGCTTTTATTGACAGAGGGCACTGTGAAAGCAAAGCGCACAGTATCTTCAGATCGTAAGGGAATAGTGAAAAAACAGTCCTTAAGATCAATAACCAAAATTTCCCAGTCTTGAGGCAACATAGTAGGAGATGGCATGCCAGGCTGGAGGGCGCCCATAGGCCACATTTGTTCATTTACTGCTTGTAGATCATGCAAAAGGTGCCACCTTCTGGATTTTTTGGGAATTACAAAGACAGGTGTATTCCATGGACTGATGGAGGGCTTTATGTGGCCTGCTTGCAATTGTTCATGTATCAGGTGCTTAGCAATCTGGACCCACTCTTCATTTAAAGGCCACTGCTCTACCCATACAAACTTATCAGTTTTCCATGGAATTCTTGGGGTAGGTGGCTGTTCTGCAGTGGCCGCGCCTAAAAAGGTGTTGGCACATTTAATGTGGCCCCTATCTGGCTGAGGATGTCTTATCCGATGAGACCTCCCAAGCCCCCTGGAAGGGTCATGACATATGGGCAAAGAGTAATTTCTTGCCCTTCTGGCAACTTTATCTTTATTGCTTGCAAACTGCGCATGGGGGTGGTTCCTCCCTCTATGCCTTGTACTGCATCAATTGCAGGGCACAGAGGCCACCATCGAGGCCACTTGTCTCTGCTGATGATTGTAACATCAGTGCCTGTTTCCATCATTGCAGTAATTTGATGAGCCTCAGAGTCATTTAACATGGTAATAGTAACCATGGGCTGAACTTTCATTTGCTGTACAAGATTGACGACTGTTTCCCCGGTGGACCCAAAGCCACGGTCTTTGTGATAAGGACAAGTATGAATTTCTTCTCCTGCGGGCTTGTCTATAAACATGAGCTGAGCAATCCGTTGTCCCGCTTTAATGGTAAGAGGGGGAAACAAGGTATAAGCGCAAATCATAATTTCTGTGGTGTAATCAGCATCAATGACCCCTGGTAAGACTATTAGTCCAGCAAGTCCTGTTGATGATCTCCCTAATAGCAATGCTCCAAATGAACTATCCACTTCTACCACGGGGGCAAAAACAACCGTGGGAATTTTGTGGACAGTGCTGTCCTTTAAGGTGATATTCACTGCTGCTGCCAAATCGACTCCCAGGCTTCCCCTGGTGGTGGGGGGGGGGAAGGTCTTGGACGCTGATGCCTGGCCGACTACTTGTGTTGGAGGGCGGTAAGGCCTCGCCCTGGATTTCCCATTTTTTGACCTCTTGCATACGGTTGTGGAATGGGTATCCTTTTGGCATTGGTCACACCTGTAGTGGTTTGGTCTAAAATACTCATTACTGTTTATCTTCTGTGAGATAAGAATTAGGAGAAATGCAAAGCAGGCACCAAACTTGAAAGAATATAAAGAAGTTTATTAACAGACCTAAAAGAAGGGGAAAAAAAATTATGCCACCTTCAGAACTCTCCTCTTCCCCCCACCTTCCTCCCTTCTCCCACTGACAATGTAAAAAGACAACCCTTAAGATGTTCAGTCTGTTTACCACTTCTATAATAACCTAGTTCAGTCCATTTAGAAAGAGAAGTCTCTTCTTGCTCATGCTATGAAAACAGTATCACAACGAGACAGCCACCCACTTCCAAATATTGTCCAGTCCATTTAGGAAGAGGAGTCTCTCTGCTCGCGATGTGAGTCCCTTCCCCCGACTTGCAGCTTTTCCCACAACTGCTTTCCAGGGTCCACTCTTGAAGTTTTCTGGGGTACAATTTTAAGGTCGAGCCGTTCAGAAACAAAAACAGAGGCCCTTCTTCCCTGGGAGTAAAGGGTCTTCCTCATCTTCCTCATCTTCATCGTTAGGACTATCTCTGGGAGCATCTCTAGGAACTAAGGTTTTCTCCTTTCCCATTTGGAGCAAAAGTCCTCATCTGGTCCATCTCTCCCTGTCCAAACTTCTCATGAAATTACAGCTGCGTCAGCATCTGCCTATCTCAGCGCAGGTGCTTCTGCTTACGAGCTGAACACTCCACCCCCCATATCTTCATGAAATTACAACGGGATACTCTGACATATCATAGCTTCACAACAGAATTTCAGCTTTAAGCATCTCCTCTTTCTCTTCCCTCAGGTTTTCAGCTCTTCACAGCAATAGAAGGGTTAATCTCACCTCGGCCTTGCAGCTTTGCAGCTGGAATGTTGAATGTTTCTTATCGCAGTGGAGAGGGGGGAGAGCCAAGCCGCTCCGGCTGCCCACAGCAGGGATGTGGGGGGGTTCCACGGCAGGAACAGGTCCATCGACTCTAGGATGGCTGTGGCCCTGCCCGGCCTGGCCCAAGCAGGGCCTGGCCGGGCCTGCTGGCCCCCACACAGGCCGGCAGCCACCTGTCCCAGCACCGGTAACGAGAGAGAGCTTGGGGGGGAGTTTGTCTATTCTTAAGTGTGTATCACAGAGGCAGTCACAACTTTAAGTGGCTTAAAGAATTGTCCATATTCAAACTGGCCAGCTGATAGGTTCTATCAGGTCCCAGAGGAAACTGTAAGCACCCCTTAGCAAGGACATCCCTTCCGGGACTATGCTTGCTAACCTATGACAACACCATACAGCCACCTTGCAAATGCAACGAAAATGTCCTTTTTGGCCACAGAGAAAGCAAGTTCCTGACTCTTCTTGTGATTTAATGCCCATCTTTGTAACTGTAGTGGCCAGGAGCTTCGTAGCAGGTTTTACGGCCTCTGCTACCCTACTGGCCATAGCATGTCCTTGTTGTTGTTGTACTGCTCGATTGGCTAGCTTGAGCATATCACTTACTTCCGCACCCCTTGGAAGGGTGGTGAGGACACGTTTCATATTTGGATTGGCTCCTTCAAATGCCAACAACTTAAACATACTCTGCTTTGAGTCCTCTGTCATGTCTGATTAGCTGGCCAGAGCTTGCCAAAGCCTATCGATGAAATGCGAGTATCCTTCGGAATGGCCTTGTCGGATGGTGGCAAAGCTGGGTTGAGGCCGGGAATCAGGTACTGCGTTGAAGGCTTGGCGGGCAAGCTGTGCTGACAGATGATGTACGGGCAGCGGGTATTGAAGCTGCAGTTGTAAATGTCCATATACTCCAGACCCGGTCAACATGTCTGGGTTAATACCATATAGAGGTTCATTCTGCTGTTGCGGATGATTGGCCTCCATCTGTGCTAGTCTTTTCCACTCTCGCTCCCAGGGAAGGAACTGGGAGGGTGTCAACAGAAGCCTTGCCAGGTTAGTGCTGTCTATAGGAGAGCTGGTATCTGCTGTAAAAATCCAATCCAAGGCCATGCGGGCGGCCTCAGATTTTATTCCATGATCTGTTACAGACTTCTTGGCTTGTTTTAAAATTTTCCAGCAATGCTGCTCATATCATTGTTCACCATTCTGGAATATGATGGGGCATGCAATTTGCCCTGCTGCTTCCCAGTCTCCCTCCAGGATAGCATCTTTTATAATTCCAGACCACCTCTGTCCCAATCGAGAAGTAGTGGGAGCACCCGTGGCATAGGGTGGAGGTGGTGTGTTATCAAAGTCAGGAGGTGGAGCGGAGGGCTCGACTTGAGCCCCTTCCTGTAGTTGCAGGGCCGTCTGGGCCACACCCTTTCGGGACTCAGTGGGACCCTGTTGTGGCTCGTGCTTCTGATGAAGCTTTTCTTCTATAGAAGACAGAGCACAATCAAAATGTTGTTTCATTTGATGCATTGCCTCTTCTACTTGATGAGCCCATCTTTCCAATGCTTGTGGGTTCACGCAAGATCCTGGGGGATGAGCAGGTAGCTCATTTGTCGCCTCTGTCATTAGTATGTCATCATCTGGCAGAGGAACAGTCTGTGGTTCGGGATGAATCTCTGCTGGCAGCGGAGGTGGAGGGGGCAGGCAAGCAGGGTAAAGGCGCGGTTGACATGAAGGACCGCCCATTGCTCCGCCCATTGACTGCTTGACTGTAACTTCCGCATTTGCCTTCAGTTTGCTCTGAGGCGTGGTGGCAGTAACTTCCTCTTTTGGCTCTGATTGCAAGAGCTCTTTCTCCTGCTCCTGCAGAAGGTCACTGACAGTCTCAAAGTGCTTCTCTGCTTTCTGCCCTTTTATCGCGCTCGGGCTTTTTAACAGTCCACTCAGTCCTCCGCGCTGCAGAGTTCGGGCAGGAGCGACAACCCCAGCCGGTGTTGCAATTGCCTCCACCGCAGCCGCAGCTACTTTCGACTAGGCTTGCATATTTTTCAAGGTATTTATAACAGTTCTCCAGGTGGGCCCTAAGTTTGTAATTTATTTCCCTTTTCCCTGGATAGTACAGTCCCACAGGTGATCCACTACTTCCCTCCACTCGGCTGCATCGAAGAGGAGGGGAGGGACTCGCAAATGTCCATGCTCCCGCGCCCATAAAACGAGCTTATTTAGATCCTTTTCCTTGACCCCCTCCCCTCGCTTAGCGAGGATACTTAGGAGTAATTTCTGTGCTGCAGCAAACTCTAAATCCATGCTAGCAGGGTATCACGGAGGGAAGGTAGCGACCCTTCTTACCAGCCTGACCGACGTCCTTTGACTCGCGGTCGACACTCTCCGCCCGCAGTATCTCTGTCGCTCGCCGTCGTCACCCTTCTTTCGGTGATCAGCAAGCGTATCTTCCTCTGAGGAATGGTCGCTGGTCGGGTGCCAGAAATAGCCAGAGATCTGCCAGGATGAACCACGCTTCTCATAGAGATATGATGGAACTCCGTTTATTCTATTGTCAGTCTCATAGTTATACTCTAATTCCCCAAGCACGCATAAGCAAGCTCCATACTATTGGGTTTCAGCTACTGTTCACGCGGCCTTTAATAGCAAGCGATTGGTTACAGATTAATATGCACACGACTAACTAACATAAGTCTTTCTCTTTCTATGGTCAGCGTCCCCCTCCGCAACATCCTGTCAGCTTGCCACATCAGCATTGCTCTTCTCTTTTTTCCCTAGTCAAGGACAGTTCACTAATATAGCTTGGATTGTGCATGCACATGTCCCTGTTCACTCAGCCATTTCTCTACAGCTCTTTTCACTGTGTAGTGTGTATTGTGTACTTATGTGTGTATTGTGTATCCGTGTAATTTCAGTAATTGCTAGCAATTCAGGAAAAATCTGGGTTCTTAGGAACCAATTTGCAACCTGTGCCGGTTTGGCCAAATTTAGAAATATATCCTCTGAGAGAAGGCAGGTCACCACCCCGCCCCCACCAGGTTTGGGAAAAATAAATTTTCCTCGAAGGAAAGTGAAAGAGATAAAAACTATTTATTTAACAAACACACGGGAAAAGGAAAATAATGCTAAATAATAAAATCTCTCGCTGTGGAGAAAAAACCTGGGAAAGTGTTAGAGTCCTCCCTTTGGTCTCCTCGGAGCTGGGGCTTGGCCCAGGGCCAGGGCCTCTGTGCTCCGTGCAAAGTCCTCCCGATGTGCTCTGATATTGAAGCAGTTCAGCAGAAAAGGGAGAAAATCCAAAATTCCAGGGAAGGGAAAAAAGTTCAACTCTCAGTCTCTCTTCCAAGAAAAGGAAACTGAAAAACTGGCCAAAAGCTGACCGGGTAGTAGCAAGCCAGGTGCCTCCTCCCTCCCCTGCCGCAGCTGGAAAAAAAAGTCGCTATCTGTGTGTGACCTTGAACAAGTCGCAAACTGCTTTGAAAAAGTTTTGCTCAGTTTTTCCTTCCCCCTCTCAGGCTCAGTTTAAAGGCATAGAAGGGCACAAAAATTAATTTCTGGGCATAGGGCAGCGATATGGGATACACATCATAAAGTCACCCCAAGACATAACATTTTATGGGATCCCACTGGTTTTGTAAGGTTTGTTAGGTTGCTTATTCTGGCCCAGGTTTTTGTGGAAGGGAACTTGCTTTTGGAGTGGTTTCTCAAGAGTTTTTTTTCCTTTCACCACTTTTCACAGCCCACCCCAGCTTGGCTTGGGGGAAGACTGGGCATGTGTGTGTGTGTGCCACTGTCTGAGGTTGTTTATTGGTGGAGAGGAGCAAATGACCTTCCAAAGGTTTTCGTTTTTAGCATACACAGGATTTGATTCTTATGTTTGTTTAGGGACACCTAGGCATAAACGGGACAGGTTTTTCAAAGCAGCCTTGATGCCTTAGGTTTTAACTTTTATATTTTTCAAATCCTGTACTGCTTAGTGTGTAACTCTGAAGTTTTGTGTGGCCTGTTAACTACTGTTCTCTCATGCTGGTTAGATATAATAAGCCTCTCTAGGTTTGTTCTTCAAGGACACCAGGCCCCAAAATGTGTAAATGAAAGCCTAGAGAAGGGGGTGCAAACTTGGGGTAATTACATCATTAACTGAAGTTATAATTACAGAATTAACCCTGATATGCAAATGAACCAAACTTATAAAAGTGTGAAGAACCTGTGACCCAGGGTCCCTCTTGGGTGTAGCCGTTTGACTGTCCAGCATGTACCTTTGAAGGCCCTTCAAATAAATACCTACTTGTATTCTCTTATTCTTGTCTAGTCTCTGGTTTTAGGTGGCCACCTCAAGGCATCAGTTTTTTGGCACCCCCAGAAGGGACAACGAGGTTTCTGGAAATCTTCTGGACTGAGAAAGATCCAGCTTAGCTCCCCGACCCCTGCCAGCACCTCCGGGGGGGGGGGGGGGGAGTTGCCACAGTCCAGGAGACGGCAGAGCCCAAGAGCCCAAAAATTCTCCAGATTCAGCAGAGGCATGTGAGTAAGTGATTAAGGGTGGTATTTTGTTATTAGCACCTGGGTTGGGTGTTAAGAGATCTCTTATAGTTTTGTTTAGGGACTCAAGAGGGTCCAAGGGGGTTCTAGTTCATTTGTGGATTCCCCCTTCTTTTGCTGTTAGCTCATGAGAACTTAGTGCTGCAGTGATTGCATGTTGGCTCAGAGCCAGTGGTGAAGCAGTGGTTTCAGCTGCCAGTAGCTGCTGCCTACTAAATCCCAGCTTGTGAGTTTGAGGCCAACCTCCTTCTTGTTCTCTCTCTTGGCTTATTAGTGTGTTATTAGATTGCTTTGCTGTATTTCTGTGAACTTTTCTGTTTATAAGCATAAACGATGGGCTGTAATTTGTCTTGTACAGGGACTGAAGTACCGGATAACATGCCTCTGAGTTTAGTATTAGAAAACTGGCAAAAATTGACTGGCAAATATCGATTCCTTATAAAACCGGAATTGATTCAGTTCTCCAGACTAATCTGGCCATCTTATAAATTAGACAACAATCAGAGGTGGCCCGAGTTTGGTACCTTAGATGAAGAATTAATATCGAATTTGATATCTTGCCTTCCTAAAGACCACTGTTTCTTACAACTTGATTATGCGAGGCTTTTTTTGGATATAACACAGAATAAGCAGCTACAACAGTCTAGAAGGCATATACTGCTTTTAAAGAAAAAAGAGAAAAAGGATGGGAAGAGAGATCCGTTGTGGGAGGGCAGGGAAGAGTTGGAGGCGGACCTAGTGGCCCCCGCTCTGATGCCTGGGCCGCCCACCGCGCCAGGCCCTCCTCCGCCGCCCAGGGCCCCAGCAGCAGTTCCGGCCGTGGCCCCGGCCCCTCCCCTACAACCGCTGCAGCTGCCGCCATGGGCGAGGGCAGCTGGAGGGGGGAATGCAGCTTCAGCAAAGCCCCTGCCGACAGAAGAAGGGGGGGGGGGTGGCCCTGGCAACCGGGGGTGGCGCAAGCGTCCTCATTGGCTTCCGATTGGATGCCGCCCTTATCTCTCCTTCCTCCCTTTCCTCCGATCGCTCCTGGGTGGGAGGGACGTAGGGGAGGAGACAGCCAGAGTATGCAGCCCACACCACCACCCCTAGGGGTGGAGCTGGAGGGCGAAACCTTCCACCGAAAGGGCGGAGAGGAGACCTCCCACAAAGGGAGTGGCGCCCCTCCTGCTTTCAGTCCCTTGAGTCACCATGCCAACACCGCGCGCCAGGGGGCTGGCTCAGGAGATGACATTGTCGAAGCGAGCAGGACCAGGGACACCGTCCGGCTCCTATGACAAAGCAAGACCTGGTCAGTGATTCCTAGTACCAGGACTGGCCGAGGCAGATCTAACACAGCAGATTCAACAGAATCGGACAGGTCTTGCTCAGGTAGCTCTTCTGAAGGAGAAGATGAAATAATAGCTGCTTTAAGCAAGCGAAAGAGGCGAAATATAGCGAGAAGGGCCATAAGAGAATGTAGTCCAATAGCCAAACATACTAGGTCAAAAAGTATCGGGGTCCCTTCCCCCCGCCATGTAGCCCTGGGAGAGGGGCCCTGGGAGAGAGATGGAGTTTCCCTCGCCCCTGGTCAGCCTCGTTCCCCATTGGTTGTTTTGTGTTTCCCTGCGCGGGCAAGGACGCTCGGTCCCGTGACTAGAACAGTTCCTCGGCAGAGCCCAGCCATGCGGCTGGAGAAATAAACATCTCTGAAACATCTATCAAGAATCCTTGTTTGGTACGCGTGTTACAGTATCCCCACTGCAACATAATGGTGGAAAATTGTGAGCAGAACGATCCCTGATCCCTAAGCGACTGATTTGTGTGAGTAAACCCTAGAAACTTTGGATTCCTCTTTGTCTTGGTTTGAAAGACAGGTGTCTGCTAAGGAAGGCAGAAGCCTCCCTTGGAATGGCAGATGTAATCCCCTTCCCTCCAAGTTATTATACTTTTGAAATCAAGGGCTTTTAGGCAAAGATGTGGGAAAATAGGAATAACAGTTCTTTACTATTATATATATAACCAGTCAAACAAAACAGCAATAACTATGGCAGTAACAGCAACCAATCACAAACCCAGTCCCAGCCTTCTTGGCTGTCAGGACCTTTCCCCTTGGGTGCAGTTCTGCTTGCAGCCAGCAGGGTCGCTGGCGGCTCCCGGTGAGCAGGGCAGGTGCGATGGTTCCCCCTTGGCTGCAGGGGGCGCTCCGGAGAGAGCTCGGGGAGCACGCGGCACTGGTGGCCAGGGGTCCCAGGGAAGGATGGAACAAGGGCTTCACAAACCCCTGGGCAGCCGATCCCAGTGTCCGGCCGGACTCTCGGGAACAGCAGGCTGGAACGGCAGGCTGGAACGGCAGGCTGGAGTGGCAGAGACGAGCACAGATCCCAGAGGACAGACGAGATGTATCCAAATGTGGAACCCCCCGGCGGTCGGGCAGGCAGGGCAAGCACGGCTACAGCGTAGCGAAGGCTTGAAGCAGCAGCGGGGCAGGGTGGCCACAGCCCAGCCTCCAGCAGGGCAGGGAAAACAGCTTTGGGATCCCGGCGTTGTTTCCAGCAGAAAGAAAAAACGGCCAAAGAAAAAAGAACCAGCAGCTCCTTTCTCTGCAGCTTCTCTCTCCGAATGCTGAGAGGGAACTGACCCCGCACCCAGATGAAACAAAAGAGTAGTCAGGTCTTTTTTCTTCTCTTAAGCACCCAGCGATTTGTATCTTAGTAACAGAATGGGGGAAAATTCCTTTAACAGAAAAAAAAACTAGATCTCTTAAAACCCCAACACTCTTCTTGGTTTTGTTTTGCTATTCCATATCTAAACTATGGAGGAACCGTGGGAAGACTCTTGGTTCTCAGAGCCGCATATGGACATTTATCTTAAACTTAAAATGATTCTTGAACAACGATTTGTAAATTTTAGCTTGATTCAAGCTCAGAAAGAACTGAAACACTTCCTGGCATGGTTGTTTAAGAACTTTTTTCTATGCTTCTTAGGATTTAATTCTTACCAAGGGCTTTTGGAAGACCGTTTGGACCCAATTAATATTTGAGTCAAAATATATGCCGATGGAAGAATATTTTCGTGAATATTATTTAATTACCGAGACTGTTGAGCAATGTCAGCTGTGTCCTGGCGAAGGGAAGCCTGGCTCAGGGACCGTGTGGCCTCGGCCACATGGACCGAGCCTCTGAGAGCAGCAGCGAGGCAGTTCCCGTGCGCGGGCGGAGTGACGTGAGCTGCAGTGTCGGTGGAGGAGCGAGGCACGGCAGGAGCCTGCCTGGCCCTGCGCAGCGTGTGGTGGAGCGAGCCCCGTGAACGCCTGACCGAGAGGGGTAGTGCGCGGGCGGTGGCTGGCGGCAGTGGTGGTGGAGTGGAGCTGTGCCTAGCCGAAACACGCGCTGAAGCAGGGCGCAGGGGGGTCATCGCTCGGGGGCCTGGCCGAGATATGGATGCAGCGCCTGGCAGTGGCAGTGAAGCTGCGACCAGAGGAGGCGACCCGCGGAGAACTGAGCGGCGGGGCCCGGCCCGCATAGCCCCAAATGCGACCTCGGGAGGAGCGCACAGGCACTAGCAGCTCCAGCAATTCCAACACGGGAGCGACCGAAAGAGAGAGCAAAGACACAGCGAGACAGAAAACAGCAGCCACTCGGAAAAAGAAAAAGACCATAATAGCTAAAATCTTAGGGATAGTGAAATGGTATAATGTTAAACAAAATTATGGTTTTATAACAAGATGTGACAACCAGCAAGACATATTCATGCATAGAACTGCTATTAAAAAGAATAACCCTGAAAAATGCATCCCAAGCTTGGGAGATGGAGAGGTGGTGGAATTCAATATTGTGCAAGGTAGAAAATGGTTACAAGCAGCAGAGGTCACTGGGCCTGATGGTGTTTCTGTAAAAGGCAGTATATATGTGAAAAATCATAATCATGTCAGACAATATCTCCATTGTAAGCCTCCCCTACAGTCTCCCTTTCCTAATCCCACCTTTCCCTTTTACCCTATATCCTATTACCCCCAGTGTATTCCCAATCCATTTTTTCATCCATGGTTTCCCTCACAAAACCATACCTTTGCCAGTTGTTTCCCCAAAAATCCCTTTCCAATGCCGAGTGGGGGATGAAAAGGGGGAGGGAAGAAATTAAACCCTCTCCTGCATCAGTTTCCCCACAACACATGCTCAGAGACTCATGACTCCCTTCTGTCAGCCTTAAGGTGTTCCACAGAATCTGTTTGGACATTTAAAGACTCAGGAGGGTGGCTTGTTTTGTTTTAAAACTGTTCTTGTTATGGTTATCCAGTTGTTTTCAGTGCTAAGTTTGAAATCTCTTTTTGTTAAAAATAAATGGGTGAAATGTCAGGGTCCCTTCCCCCCGCCATGTAGCCCTGGGAGAGGGGCCCTGGGAGAGAAACGGGGTTTCCCTCGCCCCTGGTCAGCCTCGTTCCCCATTGGTTGTTTTGTGTTTCCCTGCCCGGGCAAGGACGCTCGGTCCCATGACTAGAACAGTTCCTCAGCAGAGCCTGGCCATGCGGCTGGAGAAATAAACATCTCTGAAACATCTATCAAGAATCTGTCCATATATATTTCTTTTCCATGGGACTCCTTGTTTGGTAAGCGTGTTACAGTATCCCCACTGCAACAAAAAGGGAAGAACCAGTTCTGCAAGCCCCTTTGAGGCAAGCAGTTGGTAATCAGGGACCCATCTATATAAAAGTTCTGTACTCTCTTACAGAGTTACAACAGTGGAAGGCCACTGCCAGAAAATATAAAGAAAATCCAGATAAAGTAGCTAATTTGGTCGATAGGGCAATTCACACACAAAACTAATTTGGAGTAATTTGAAATCTATAATGGAGACATTGCTTGATCCCACTGAGAGACAGATGGTTAATAAAGCTATTATAGATTCTTAGGAATCAAATATCGCAAGTGGGGCAATACAAGGTTCGGTTGCTGAAATTTTTCCAACAGATAATCCAGGGTGGGACCCAAATGTCCCAGGACACATGGTAAGATTAAAACTATATCAGAATCTCATAGTGTATGGGTTAAAACATGGTGTCCCTAAAGCTCTTAATTGGTCAAAACTCTACGAAGTAAAGCAAAATTATGATGAATCTCCCACTGATTTTTTAAATAGGTTAAGAAAAGCTGCTATCAAATATAAAATTGTGGGGTGTTAGGGCGGTTAGGGAGATTGCTGCTGTGTTCCCCAAAGCACCTTTCCCCGAGTTCCCCGGACATGGAAGTGAAGGTAGAAATGGGCACAGGTGGTTCTGAGTACCTTCCCCAGTGCAGCGAACTGCAAGTTTCCAAACTAGAGACAGAAGGAGCTGGTCGCTCTCCCCACCCTGCAGCTCAGGCAATGTTAAAGCTGAGGGCAGATAGGATGGCCCCGACCAAGGTGGCTCTTGAAGAGCTAGAGACAGGAGAAGCTGTTTGCAGCGCCTGCCTCCCTACCCCTCCACTGCCGCAAAAACTGAGACAGTCCCTGATCAACATTCGGCTGGAACAATCTTTAATACCAATGAAATAGTTTCAATTAAAAGTGAATGGGATGATTCTGATACAGATGGTTCCCACAGAGAGGGTGATAGAAAAAGGGGGATGATAGCCTGAGAAGCCATGAAAGCAGTCAGTCCTGTCACTAAACACACAAGGTCCAAAACAGATAAAGGGGGGGAGGAAGAACCTGCATTAGAAGCACCTCTGAGACAGGCTATGGGAAATCAGGGAGTGATTTTTATAAAGACAGCATTTTCACTTGGAGAATTACAGCAGTGGAAAAACTCAATTGGGAACTGCAGAGACAACACGGAGAGAGTAGCTATGCGTGTAGAAATGGCCATAAAATCCCAAAACCCAGATTGGGGTGAGCTAAATGTTATGCTAGATGAATTATGGGATAAAACAGAGAAATGGTCAACAAAGCTGCTGTATCTGCTATAGAAACTCAAATTGCAACTGGGAGTCTCCAAGGGTCAGTTAATGACATCTATCCCCTAGCAAACCCTAGCTGGGATCTCAGTGTCGCAGAACAGATAGAAAAGCTGAAGCAATACCAGAAATGGGTGGTTGTTGGGTTAAAATGTGCCATTCCTAAAGCAGTGAATTGAGCTAGGTTATATGAGATCAAACAGATTCCAAATGAGACCCCCACAGAGTTTCTGAATAGGCTAAAGGAGGCTGCACAAAAATACACTACCTTAGACCCTGACTCACCTGAGCAGCAGATCCACCTGGCCTACCTGTTTATAGGCCAATCTGCTAATGACATAAAGAAAAAGCTGCAAAAGGTAGATGGGCCACCGGACATAAGTAAATTGTTGAATGTAGCCTGGAAGGTATACCAGAACAGAGACTCAGCAGACAAAGATAAACCCCACCACAAGAAGAAGTATGATAAAGGAAAGTCATCTGCCACACCAAAAAGTGTCGGGGTCCCTCCCCCTGCCATGGAGCCCTGGGGGGGAGGCACGGGGTTTCCCTGCCCCGGGGCAGCCTCGTTCCCCATTGGTTGGTTTGTGGTTTCCTGCGCGGGCAGGGACCGTCGGGTCCCGTGACTATAGCAGTTCCTCGGCAGAGCCCCGGCCATGCAGCTGGGGAAATAAACATCTCTGAAACATCTACCAAGAATCCGTCCATATATATTTCTTTTCCACTCCTGGTTTGATATAGGCCTGTTGCAGTATCCCCGCTGTAGCAAAATGGTGGCGAATTGAGAGCAGAACGATCCCCGATCCCTAAGCAACTGATTTGTGTGAGTAAACCCTGGAAACTTTGGATTCCTCTTCTCGGTTTTGTTTTGCTATTCCATATCTAAACTATGGAGGAACCGTGGGAAGACTCTTGGCTTTCAGAGCCGCATATGGACATTTATCTTAAACTTAAAATGATTCTTGAACAACGATTTGTAAATTTTAGCTTGATTCAAGCTCAGAAAGAACTGAAACACTTCCTGGCATGGTTGTTTAAGAACTTTTTCTATGTTTCTTGGGATTTAATTCTTACCAAGGGCTTTTGGAAGACCGTTTGGACACAGTTAATATTTGAGTCAAAATATATGCCGATGGAAGAATATTTTCGTGAATATTATTTAATTACCGAGACGGTTGAGCAATGTCAGCTGTGTCCTGGCGAAGGGAAGCCTGCCTCAGGGACGGTGCGACCCCGGCCACGTGCACCGAGTGCTCTGCGAGCAGCAGCGAGGCAGTTCCCACGCGCCAGCGGAGCCACGCGAGCCGCAGTGTCGGTAGCGGAGCGAGGCGTGGTGGGAGCAGCGCGTGGTGGAGTGAGCCCCGTGAGCGCCCGACTGAGAGGGGCGGCGTGGGGGCGGCGGCTGGCAGCAGTGCGGAGCCGCGCCCAGCCGAGACGCGCACTGGGGCAGGGCATGGGGGGGTCATCGCTCGGGGGGCCGGAGGAGGTGACGCACGGAGAACTGAGCAGCGCGGCCCGGCCCGGCCCGGCCCGCCCGGCCCCGAACATGGCCCCGGGAAAAGCGCGCAGTCACGAGCAGCTCCGGCAGCCCCAGCAGCCCCGACAGTTCCAACATGGGAGCGACCAAAAGAGAGAGCAAAGACGCAGCGAGACAGAAAACAGCAGCCACTCGGAAAAAGAAAAAGACCATAATAGCTAAAATCTTAGGGATAGTGAAATGGTATAATGTTAAGCAAACTTATGGTTTTATAACAAGGTGTGACAACCAGCAAGACATATTCATGCATAGAACTGCTATTAAAAAGAATAACCCTGAAAAATGCATCCCAAGCTTGGGAGATGGAGAGGTGGTAGAATTCAAAATTATACAAGGTAGAAAAGGGTTACAAGCATCGCAGGTCACTGGGCCTGATGGTGTTCCTGTAAAAGGCAGTATATATGCGAAAAATCGTAGTCCTGTTAGACAATATCTCCATTGTAAGCCTCCCCTACAGTCTCCCTTTCCTAATCCCACCTTTCCCTTTTATCTTATGTCCTATTACCCCCAGTGTATTCCCAATCCGTTTTTTCACCCATGGTTTCCCTCACAAAACCATGCCTTTGCCAATTGTTTCCCCAAAAATCCCTTTCCGATGCCGAGTGGGGGATGAAAAGGGGGAGGGAAGAAATTAAACCCTCTCCAGCCTCAGTTTCCCCACAAGCATGCCCAGAGAGTTCTGTCTCCCTACTATCAGCCCTAAGATGTTCCACAGAATCTGTTTGGACATTTAAAGACTCAGGAGGGTGGCTTGTTTTGTTTTGAAACTGTTCTTGTTATGTTTATCCAGTTGTCTTCATTCTCCTTTTATTAAAATAAAACGGGTGAAATGTCAGGGTCCCTCCCCCTGCCATGTAGCCCTGGGGGGGAGGCACGGGGTTTCCCTGCCCCTGGTCAGCCTCGTTCCCCATTGGTTGGTTTGTGGTTTCCTGCGCGGGCAGGGACCGTCGGGTCCCGTGACTGCAGCAGTTCCTTGGCAGAGCCCCGGCCATGCGGCTGGGGAAATAAACATCTCTGAAACATCTAGCAAGAATCTGTCTATATATATTTCTTTTCCACGGGACTCCTGGTTTGATATAGGCCTGTTACAGTATTCCCACTGTAACAAAAAAGGTGTCCCCCTTTTCCCCTAGCTGAGGACCAATGCGCAATTTGCAAGAAGTGGGGGTACTGGAAAAATGAGTGTCCATCAAGAGCGGAAAAGAAGCCCCCAGTTTCAGAACTAACTGTAAATACGGACTGATGGGGACCGAAGGCAACTACACCAGCAGAGCCTTCAGTTGTAGCTAAGCTGGGGAATGATGATGTTGAATTTCTGGTTGATACAGGGGCAACATATTCTGTGTTAAGTATTTTAAAAGGTACACTGAGTCAAGACACTGTGGATGTGATCGGAGCTACAGGGGTAAGTGAAACAATGCCTTTTCTCCAACCTTTGAAATTTAAATTGGGAAAACACTGGGTCACTCACCAGTTCCTGTATATGCCAAATTCCCCAATGTCATTATTGGGCAGAGATTTATTGGAAAAATTGGAAGCAGAAATTAAGTTTTCCAAGGAGGGGGGAGTGAAAGTTATAATCCCAGAATCTAAAATTCTCGAAGCAGCTGCTATACTTGTACAGGAATGCCATGGAAAAATTCCCAAAGAAGTTGAAGGTGCTGTCATTCAAATAGTGTGGGCCAATGATTCTCCTGGGAGATCCAAAAAAGCTGAACCTGTGAGTATCACACTCAAACCAGGGTCTACAGCAGTAAGGCAAAGACAATATCCTCTGAAATTAGAAGCTTGTAAGAGATTAGTACCTGCGATTGAAGAGTTTCTCAAATTTGGGTTGTTAGTGGAGTGTGAATCCAGGTACAACACACCAATCTTGCCAGTAAAGAAAGCTGATGGTAAAAGCGACAGGTTGGTACAGGATTTGAGGGAAATCAACAAGATAACAGAGGACATACACCCAGTGGTAGCGAAACCTTACACACTTTTGACAACACTAACAAATGAATTAGGATGGTTCACTGTTTTAGATCTCAAGGATGCCTTTTTCTGCATTCCTGTGCATAAGAATAGCCAAGAACTCTTTGCTTTTGAGTGGGAGAATCCAGAAACAGGGAGGAAGACCCAGTTCACCTGGACAGTTTTACCACAAGGATTCAAAAACAGCCCGACTATATTTGGAAACCAGCTGGCAAAGGAGCTTGAGGACTGGATGAAACAAGAACCAGGAAGAGCAGTTCTCCAGTATGTTGATGACATCTTGATGGCAGCCAAGATGCGAGATGACTGCATCGAGCTCACTGTAAGTCTGTTGAACTTTTTGGGCCAAAGTGGGTATCGGGTCTCGAAAGAGAAGGCACAGGTTGCCAGGGAAACAGTAGTATACCTGGGCCTGGAAATTTTCCGTGGACATCGACAACTCAGCAGAGAGCAGAAGGAAGCTATCTGTCGACTTCCAGAGCCCCATACCATAAGGGAGATGCAGGCCTTCCTGGGAATGGTAGGTTGGTGTTGCCTGTGGATATCAAACTACGGTATACTGGTAAGACCTTTATATGAGGTCCTTAAAGCAGCTGAAAAAGGGACAATCATGTGGACAGAGAATGCCAGGGCTGCATTTAAACAGCAGAAACATTCCTTGATGTCAGCTCAGGCTCTGGGGCTGTCGGACTTGACTAAACCTTTTGAACTCTTTACACATGAGTGACTGAATGTTGCTCTGGGGATACTGGCACAGCACCTTGGAGACCAGCAAAGAGCTGTGGCCTATTTTTCAAAACAACTAGACAATGTAGCCCAGGGTTGGCCAGGATGCTTGAAAGCTGTGGCAGCAACAGTCCTTCTGATACAGGAGGCCCGTGAATTCACCCTTGGCCAGCACATTGTCGTGCATGTACCCCATGCAGTGATAAATGTGCTGGAGCAAAAGGGGGGACACTGGCTCTCCCCTAGCAGGATGCTCAAATACCAATCTGTCTTGTTAGAACAGGATGATGTTACTCTAAAGACAACTTCTGTGGTAAACCCTGTGATGTTTTTATCATCCACGTTACTTAACAGTGTGCCTGAGCATGATTGTTTGCAGACAATAGAGGAAACTTATTCCAGCAGACCAGACCTGAAAGATGTTCCTTTGATAGATCCAGACTGGGAATTGTACACTGATGGGAGCAGCTTCATGAGAAACGGTAGGAGGATGACTGGTTATGCCGTAACCACCTCAGATAAAATCATTGAGGCAAAAGCCTTGCCTCCAGATGTATCATCACAGAAAGCTGAACTCATTGCACTAACGAGAGCTCTAGAACTGAGCGAGGGGAAGAAGGTGAACATATGGACTGATTCCAAATATGCCTTCAGTGTTGTTCATGCCCACGGAGCTATTTGGAAGGAACGTGGCCTGCTGACTGCTCAAGGTAATGAGGTTAAGCATGCTAAACAAATTCTTGCACTTTTACAGAGCATTTGGAGGCCTATGGAAGTGGCTATCATGCATTGCAAGGGTCATCAAAAAGGGAAAACAGCCCCTGAACTGGGAAATCGTTTTGCTGACGAAACAGCCAGGGAGATTGCAGAAAAAGGCATTTTTGCAGTGGTACCACAGAAAGAGATAGATTTGTCATCATTTACCCCAAAATACAATCAGAGGGATCACAAATTAATTAAGTTCCTTTAAGCTGAAATCAAAGAAGGTGGGTGGCTGTTACCCCAGTAGGACATGTCATAGTTCCACCCATGATCCTTTGGGAAATAGCCCAACGAGAGCACGAAAGTACCCACTGGGGATCAGAAAATCTTTTAAAACATTTGAGGAAAGTAGTGATAGGGAGAGGAATGACTGATATTGTACAATCTATAACAAGCAAGTGTGAAACCTGCTGTAAAAACAACCCTGACACAAGCAAGAGAGTTGTGTTAGGAGTGACAAAGACAGGAGACTTCCCGGGACATTATTGGCAAATAGATTTTGCTGAGATGCCACGCAAAGAGGGATGCAGGTATATACTGGTACTGGTTGACACCTTCAGTGGATGGCCTGAGACTTTCCCCTGTCGCACCAACACAGCAAAGAAGTAGTGAAAGCTTTGCTCAATCATATAATACCAAGATTTGGGGTTCCTTTGGGAATGTCATCAGATAGGGGACCACATTTTGTTGCAACAGTGGTTGGGGAAGTTAGCAGGATTTTGGGACTTACCTGGGACCTGAACACACCATACAGGCCCCGGGCAAGTGGCAAAGTTGAACGCATGAACGGGACCCTCAAAATGCAGATTTGCAAGATTTGTCAAGAGACATCCATGACATGGGTTCAAGCCCTGCCTATAGCCTTGCTGAGAGTCTGCATACAGCCAAGGTGAAGGGACAACATCAGTCCCTATGAAATATTATATGGCAGGCCATACCAGGTTCCACATATCCCGGGGGAAATTCATATGAGAGGTAAAAATGATTTGCAGAAGTATTTAATGGCTCTGAGTTCCACTTTGCAGAAGCTCCAGAGATTAATCGTGTTATCCAAACCAATAGGACTGGACCCACCTGCTCATCCATTCCAGCCTGGAGACTGGGTCTACATCAAGTGGTGGGACAGCAACCTCTTTCAAGCCAGGTGGAAGGGACCATTCCAAGTTTTGCTGACCACTTTTACTGCGGTCAAGGTTGCTGGCAAGGTGTCTTGGGGTGACTTTATGATGTTGTATCCAATATCACTGCCCTATGCCCAGAAAATTAATTTTGTGCCTTTCTATGCCTTTAAACTGAGCTTGAGAGGGGGAAAGAAAAAAAAAAACCCAGCAAAACTCTTCCAAGTAGTTTGTGTTCAAGGACACAGATAAAACCTCTCTGCGTTCTGCTGCGGCAAAAGAGAGGAGTGGGAGGAAGCACTGCTTGCTTTCCAGCCAGCTTTTGGCTTTCTTTTTTTCCAGAGGGAGACGGAGAGTTGAACTGTTGTTTTCCTGGGACTTCGTTTTTTTTCCCCTTTTTCTCTGCTGGACTGTTTCAACATCAGAATACATTGAGACTTTTTCCACCAAGGTGGAGGCCCTGGAGGATGGCCCACCCCATCCCAGCTCTGAGGAGGAGGAGAGAGGCTACCTACGGAAGGACTCTGAAATTTTCCCAGGTTTTCTCTCTACAGTGAGAGGGTTTATTATTTAGCATTATTATCCTCTTCTGGTGTGTTTGTTAAATAAATAGGTTTTATCTCTTTCACTTTCCTTCCAGGAAAAAAATTCTTTTTTTTTCCGAACCTGGTGGGGGAGGGATGGTTGTAACCTGCCTTCTCTCAGACGATATATTTCCAAATTTGTCCAAACCGGATTCACTGCTCCAGGGTGAAGAAAGCTTCTGCTCCCGAAATCACCAAGAAGACAGAGACTGATACAAATCAGAAAGATGCAGTTTAAACTGTTTTTTACATGTTTGCTGTTTGCCCAACTGGTAACCATGGTTCAGGGTTCACCCCATGATTTGCATAAGACTGTGGTCCAAAATGTGTCCAAGGTTCTTATGTGGACCAAAATGTAAGAATTAAGAAAGATTTGGATGAAATTTGGAAGGGAACTCAAATTCTACATGAAGTAGCTTCTAGAAATAACACCTTAAAATTTGATCATATTTTTGATACCCTCACCTCATGGTTACCAAACTGAGCCTGGGTAAAAGAAACATTTATAATAGCTGTAATTGTAGTTATTATCTGTGTAATAGCCTGTGGAGCAGCCGGTTGTATAAAACGGTTCTGTGGGTAATGTAGAATAGAGACTAGACAAGATAGAGTTTTGTTAGTCTCTAAAAGGGGGGAAATGATGCCATGAAGATTTTTGCCTTTTCTTTTATACCCCTGTTATACCTTTTTACAACTTCTGTATTCCTAGTGCTTTTTGCCTACATTCTTGGACTTGTTTGTTCAGCTAGAAGACTAAACATCTTAGAAGCTTCGTAGGTAGAGGATAGTGTGCCCCAGACCCCGAGGTCCTCTCCAGAACACATTCTGTAAACTAAGATAGAACCATCCAGGGGAAGGTTCCTTGGGGAGAGGTCCTCATTCAAGCCTCTCATTGGGGAATTTTTGATAGATATGCTAATTAGTAAGACCTATAATGTTACACCCGATCTTTTGGGGGTGTGCATTGCAGTGTGCATTTCGGTGCATTTGACCTGGACATAGTGCACCTAAAGATCCTTAAAATAAATACCAAGGTAAAATCCCTTTTCCCCTTCTAACCGTGTTTGACTCTTGATTTTAAGACCAGGAAAAGGCATCAATTACCTCTGGGAGAATGTGTAAACCAACTCCACATTCTTCCAAGGGTATCTTTGGAGATATTTTGGGGTTGTCATCCCTTTTGCTGGGGCCCCTTCCCGGCTTTACCTGTGCTACCCTCGATGGGTGCCCTCCCAGGTTTACTCCCCGAAGATCCCATTGTACTCACTGGTGAGATTTTCAGTGGTCCTTCCCTGTGGACTCTTCATGGACCCCCCTGGTCCACCACTTGTCTGTCTCCTGGAATGTCTCAGGAGCCCAATCAATCGCCCGGTGCTGGCCGCCACCAAGGGGAGCTGATCACCGAAACTGGGTGAGGCGCACCTTCAGCTCCACTCGCTGCCCACTGGCTCTGGACAGTGGAAATATCCCGGACAAGAGCACCCAAATATCAGGAAATTTAATCCACAAACACCAGGGGTTTATGTCCAAAAAGGTGACAGAGGAGTCCTGTTACTTTATTCAAATAAAGGGAGAGGTCATGGGCATTTCCCCTGGGGTCTCCAAAATTGTTGGAGGATTCAGCCTCCTATTTATCCTAATTTCCTGGCCACATTTCCCTCTCTTTCCCCATTGGCTGAGGTACTTGAGAGGTACAGACTTCTCGAATTACTTAATACAAACCCGCTTCTAATTCCCCCCCCCCCCCCGCCCCCATTCTTTTTTCTTGTGTCTCTCTTCTATTTCTCTAAATCCAAGGATTAGCACAGTTGAGTGAGTAATAGTCCATGTCAATTCGTGGAATTCCTATGGAATTTATGGTTCCTCCCATTGCTTCTTTCACCTATCAGTATCTGGCTTTATGTACCATCAGGCCCACAGTTTGTTTGTAAAGATATGTCCTTCTCATTCCTTTCAGTTAACAAATTATTTCTGAATATGGGATTGTGAAGGCATTGGACTTGGACAGGAGAACTCATTTTACAGGGGGATCCTTCAAGGGGTTATGGCTGCTTTGAGAATTCAGTGGGACCTCCATACCCTCTGGCACACTGAGAATTCCGGTCAAGTAGAAAGGATGAATGGAGGAATAAAAAAACACCCTTTGAAGCTGGTGACAGAAACTAAGATGCCATGGGTACGGCTTTTGCCATTAGTTTTGGCAAGATGTACTAGTTTGAAGACAAGCCAGTGGGAGATCACAAGTCAGAATTATAATTTAATAGGAAAATTAAAATAAATGCAATAGTACAAGAACACAGTCAGGATACAACCTGACACCCTGTTAGTCAAGGTGGTGGTAGCAGTCCAGATGAAGTGGTCCTGTTGAAGCAGTGATCCTGTAGAAAAAGAGTCTGGTCTTTACCTGAAGGTCCAATGGTGTAGCTCTTACCCTCTGGGAGTCCTGTAGGTAAGGGCTGCTGGTGCTGTTCCAAACCCCAGATTATATCCAGGTGGGAATGCTTGGCTCCTCCCCCTGGTGGAGCATCCCACAATGGGTTGATTTAATTCTATGAGTCATGAGGTGGGTCCTTGATTGCCCATTAAACAGAGATATCCCCCTGAGGGAGTTATCAAGGATTTGTCATGGTAGGAGATAGTGAACATTGCCCCACCTGCTTTAACAGCTTGTGAAGATGATAATAGAATACATGCTTTTGGTTACATCTTACATTGTAACCTAGGACAGTCATGCAGCTTCCTCTGTGGGGGCTGTAGGGGAAAATGGCTATCCTTGGTTAATTTGTTAGTCACCTTTCTATCCCTGGGGTGGATTTCATGCAAAAAAAATGGGATAGGGAGCAATTGGTTACTAAAAAGTTGATTTTCTACCAAAAAGGTGATTGGTTATTAAAAAGGGCTTTAGGCAGTGGCATTCCTTGCTGCCAAATTTGATCATGTCCAAAAGGAAAATCACTGGAACAAAAGGAGTAAACTGATAAGGCGAACTGCTCCAAGGTGAAAAACAGAAGCATTCTAAGTTAATGCAATTAACAACTTGTGTCACTCAGACATATTTTTTCTGGGGAACTTTGTTTCTTTTCTCTTTTCTAGGAATGTCAAACATCCCTGCATCGAAGATAAGGGAAACAGTTTGAGAGCAGAGAAACTGCAAGCAGCAAAATCACACCTAAATGTGATAACCATTTCTTCATATGGACTCTGTCACTTTGTGTTAGCCACAAGAAGTTTTTATTTCTTTTTCATAATCGGCCTTGTGGGCAAAATTTTCTCTTTTCTTTTCTAAGAATGTACCAGCACATGAGATAGAGCTTCATGAAAACCAATGAAATTTAACATGTCACCATAATTGCTTGCATTGTCAGTTTGTTGCCCACCGACCACAAACACAAACCAACAGAGAGTCAGTTTATGCGGTGCTTTATTCAGGGCCCAGGGACCTGGGGACTGGTGTCCCAAATCAGGCTTCCCAAAGACCTATCGTTTCACTCAGCTCTTTATACAGTTTCAAACATTGGCACACATACAAAACATTAACAATTGATAATCATACCCCAAGCCGTATATCTTCATGGTTGTCTAGTCTTAGATAATGCTCAATCGAACTCCCACCACTGAAATCCCCCTTGCATGCAACATATATCGACCCAGAACTATTTACTTTTAGACATGTTCTCCATGCCCAGCTAATTCACTACTCCTAACTTCCCCACCCAGCACATTCCATTCCTGTTTCCCAAGAGAACTATTTCTACACCTGAGGCCTTACAGCCTAGCAGAGCCTTAGCCTTACTACTTCTAAAATCCAATATCCTATCCTTTTTGTAACAAGTTGGTTAATGTTTGTAATTTGTGTTTTCATTGCAAGTGACTTGGTGGGAAATCAAATATTAGTTTAAGCATTCTATATATTCTTGAGTTTGATTTTTGTCTAACTTGTTTTGTCTTTTAACTGAAAAAATGGTGTGCCTAAAGGTCTTATAGATGTATAATTTGCCTCAACCAATTTTATCCCGAGAGTTGGTATAAGAATTGATACATATTTGAAATCATACAAATATGTACTAACCTTCCCAGTTCTGCCTCAGAAGGCTTCAAAATTATTATAATTTGGCTAAATTTTTAAGATTTACTAATTAGTTAATTAAAGAATCTTAACAAAACACAAGCAAATGCTACATAAAGAAATTATTAAATCCCCCTTCCTAAACCAGGAGAGATAACCATGGACTGCAAATAGAACATGAATGAAATACAGAAAAGCCTTCTACCAGCTCTCAAACTAATGTACTGTTGAATTTCATGCCATATGTCTTAAGAGAGTATTTTAACTTTGCCTCACTCCTCCTATTGATGCCAATCAGTGTAGTGACTATAGCACATTCTGCATTACACATGCTTTTCAGTTGTGGGTGCAGAATGTGATGAAGGCAATTTATTCACTAAAATTCAAAAGAAAAAGCTACTTGGGATAATAAAACTAAGTTTGAAAGGGAAGTAATTTCATTTTTAATCCCATCAATAATAAAGCCGCAGTTTCTGGTTTGTGTCAAGATTAAATTACAACAGTGCTATAATCTGTCTCATGGAAAACAGAGCATAGCCCTGATGTAAGGATATGTTTGCATGAGAACATTTTTTATGAAAATGTTTTGTGTGTTAATTTTGTATCATAAAAACTAATACTTCATATTGTATAGAATTATCCAGCAGAGTAAGAATATTATTGTAACAAAAACTGTATAAAGAAGCTACAACCAAAGAAGCCTCCCTGAAGATATCTGACTGGGACTTTGGACTGTAAATTAAACCACTAAGATTAGATAAAGGGAAAACCCATACTTAAATTATCTCAGGGCTAGGAAAAAACAAACAAGGCTGAAAGAGGAATGCATCCACAAGAAAGCCAAACAAAGCAGAGATTCTTCCTTGGCTGAGTTTGGGGTGGGGGAGACCACAGCCCACAGAAGACTGGTTTACACAGCCTCCTACCCAAAATGAAGTGGGGTGGTGCTGCTGCCTGTTCTGAGCTTCCCCTCCCCCTCCCAAGACACTTGCCTCTGCCATGTGCTCTGAACCCCTTTGTTCTAAGCGCCGGCAAAAGCAAATGTAACTCAAACTCTTTAGCGGTGTCTGATTGGCCGGTCACCCCGGGTCTGCTCCCAGTCCTCCTCTTTCCCCTTCTCCGAATAAAAGAGAAGATCAAGGGAGGCCCCGCCCTCTTCTGGCTCTGCTACCCTTTCTGCGAACATCTCTTGTCATCTGTTTCTTTTCAAAGCTTCTAATTGCGGAAAATTGAGCGAGCAGAGAGCTATATTTCTCCCTCTTTGCTTCTGCTGATGGTATTTGCTTTGCAGCTGATACAGGTACTGATTTTAGAGCTACTAAAATACTAGATTGCCCGTGCTACCTCTCTGGGTTGCTTGAGGATTTCGAAGGCATTGAACTACTAGCGCTAGCCGGTATAAAGCTGAAAAGATACCTCCTCATTTGGCGCCCAGCGTGCTATCTCTGAACCCCAGTTCAGAGAGACTTTTAGGGTATCCCAGCAGCCGCGTGTCTTCTGGACTTAGCTCTGCACGTCCTGCTGTGCCAGCTCTGTGTAGCGAGCTGTTACTTTTTGCGTAACAGCGAGCCCGGAGTCTCAGCCTTTACCCTCCCCCACACCACGTGGTGATGGAACGGCTGGTGAGTAGAAGACTCTTTTCGCTTGTTTTTTTTTCTCCGAACCTGCTTTCCTGTGGTAAATCCAGAATTCTGGTGAGTATTTCCCTGCTGGTTTAGGGGCTCCAGTCTTAAGCTGGTGCCGGTGCAAACGTTCTTTTTTTTCTCCTCATTTTTGTGATAATGGGTTGAGGTTTGTGGTGCTGCATTCGTAATGGGATTGAAGGTTTCTGCACACCATAGAGAAATATACCACCAAGTTCAAAGCTACCTTTCTTGTACTGGGCATAAACACCCTAAAAATCTAGTTCCATCTTTTGTACGATGGCTTTTTCAGTACTTTCCTCATCTGACCTCCGAGGACATAAGATCTTCTGAATTTTGGGATAAGGTGGGGAGAAAACTCTCCTCTCTTGGACGTGCAGGAGACGAAACAGTTTCAAAACTCTTTCCTCTCCTAAGTTATACTTTGCCGGAGAAAAAAGCAGTATATAAAAAGCCTCTGCAAAAACCCTCTTTCAATCCCCTTATACCCTCTTCCAAACCCTGTGTCCCTGACCCCCTGTCTTGGGGTGACCTTATGATGTGTATCCCATATCGCTGCCTATGCCCAGAAATTAATTTTTGTGCCTTTCTATGCCTCTAAACTGAGCCTGAGAGGGGGAAGAAAAAAACTGAGCAAAACTTTCTCAAAGCAGTTTGCAGCTTGTTCAGGGTCACATAAAGATAGGAGGGGTTTTTTTGGTTTTTTTTTTCCCCAGCCGCGGCAGGGGAGCGAGGAAGCACCCGGCTTGCTGTGTTCCAGTCAGTTTTGGCCAGTGGTTTTCAGTTTCTGGTTCTCCGGAGAGAGACCGAGAGTTGGACTTTGCTTTTCCTTCTCTAGAATTCCGGATTTTCTCCCTTTGCTACTGGACTGCTTTCAACCTCAGAGCACATCGGGAGGACTTTCCACCAGGCACAGAGGGCCTGGCCCTGGCCCAAGCCCCAGCTCCAAGGAGACCAAAGGGAGGACTCTTAACACTTGCCCAGGTTTTTCCTCCACAGCGAAAGATTTTACCATTTAACCTCATTTTCCTTTCCCGTGTGTTTGTTAAATAAATAGTTCTATCTTCTTCACTTTCCTTCGAGGAAAATTTATTTTTTTTTCCCGAACCTGGTGGGGGAGGGGTGGTTGTGCCTTCTCTCAGAGGATATATTTCTAAATTTGGCCAAACCGGTACAAATTTAGTGGCGCCCAACTGTGTGGCTCGAAGGAAAGTGAAAAACCTGTGCTAATTACATTTTGGTTTGAATTTACTTATTCTGTGCTGGGGTAAAATAGTCATCATGTTGATTGAGTTCATAACATTTTTCTGGCTTGATATATTCATGTATTTTTGGTCCGTAGGCTAGTTTAAGGTACTAGCGCCTTTCTGGTCCCTAGGCTTATTTGCCTATCCACAACTTGGTCCGATCTTATCCTTGATAAGGAATTTTTGCAGAGCAGGGACACGAATTCGGATTTCTATTTTGCTGTGCTCGGTGATAATGATTTATAAGAAGTTGACAGAGGTACAGGCATCTGTTCAAAGTGTGTATGATAAATGGTTTCTCCCTCCTAACCCCAGTCCTAGCTTCAGTAGCCTGTTTTGGGAATTTATTAGTAACTGCACCCAGATGGTTAGAGGAGGAGGAGTCGGGGTTTCCCTTCCCTTTAAATTTGATAGGTTATCTTTTGAGAATGCTCAGTTTCCCCTGGATGTTAAAGAGACCACCTTCCTGGTATTTAATCTGGTAAGCTTCCTCTATATGATTTGCAGCTTCTCTAGAATAAGAGCTCAGATTTCCCGGGTGACTGCCGAGACACCTGACCCAGAGGTGGAGCATCCTGAGTGGTGTGGGGAAGAGGGAGGATATAGGCCAAATCCTGAAGAAATTCTCTGACACAATGGTTTGCAATTTTTCCCCTGAACAAGTTCAGAAACCAGCTGAGGTGGCGAAATATCTGAAAGAGAAATACAATGACAATTCTAATGCGAACAAGCTCCTTGCAATATGTTGGGTCTTGGCATATGCCTATCGCACACTGCAGCCAGTAAGGGTAGAGAGGCAGGAAGATAAATCAGCAAAGCCTGCAGATACCCCAGTCACTCAGGCTGCAGATAAACCAGACAGCAAGCCCAAACCAGATGGAGAGTCTAAGCCACTGACAGTGGCTCCTGTCACAAGGAAAAAGCACACAACCAAAACTGATCGCCCAGTGAAAGATGAGGATACTGCAGGGGAAGGAACCTCAAAAGATGCAGGGGAAGGAACCTCAAAACCACCAACAGACTCAGGCACAGAAACCATCACTGAGTCCATGTCCATAAAAGACCTTCACAGCCTAAGAAAGGTTTACGCCCGACGGTCCGACGAATCCATAATAAGTTGGATGGTCCGTATTTGGGATGCGGCAGGTGATGATGTGATGCTGGACAGTGCTGAAGCGAGGCATTTGGGATCCCTGTCACGTGATCCAGTGATTGACCAAGCGATGAAAAGGGGGACTGACTCTACCAGGGTCTGGAGACGAGTTTTGACAGGCGTGATTGAAAGATATATGTGTGGAGATGATCTCTACATGCTGCAAACCCCGTGGAAGACCATAGAACAAGGGATCCAACGCCTGAGAGAACTAGGGGTGGTAGAGGTTGTCTTCGCAAATGACCCAGGATTGAGGAGTCCAGACCGGGCCAGAGTTATTCCATACATGTGGCGATAACTCATACAACTTGGGCCACCAGAATATGCTTCTGCTTTAGCAATAATGAAACCGGACTACGATGCGAATGAGACCGTGAAGGATATGGCAGTGAAGCTCCGAGCATATGCAGACTCTGTGCATGGCCCAACATATGCAAGAATCGCAGCTGTGGAAACACGTATGCAGAAAATGGAAGATGAAATGAAGAAGAATCACCAGGAGATTAAAGAGTGCCTTCTCCGCGGACGTTCCCCAGAGAGAAGGTACATCCCACGAAGTGAGCTGTGGGATTTCCTGTGTGACAGTGGGGAAAACATGAGGAACTGGGGGAGACAACCCACTTCTGCTTTGGCAGCACGAGCGAGTGAATTGAAGGAGCGCAAGTCTCAGAAAGGAGGATCTACCAAAAAGGAAGTAGCTCCTGTTGCCTGTAGCCAAACTGCTGGAAATGATGGAAAAGACGATGGCATGTCCAATTCCCATGAAGGAACCTCTAAGATACAGGCCCAGGGAAAGAAGGATAACCAGGCATAGAGGGGCCCTGCCTCTAGCCAGGTAGAGGTCAGGGAAAACCGCGTTTTTTGGACTGTGTGGATTCGTTGACCCGGTACATCAGAACCACAAAAATATGATGCCTTGGTTGACACTGGTACGCAGTGTACAATAATTCCATCGCAGCATGTGGGGGTAGAATCTATTTCTGGTGTAACAGGTGGATCACAAAATTTGACCTTGGTGGAAGCTGAGGTAAGCTTGACTGGAAATCAGTGGAAGAAACATCTCATTGTGACTGGCCCAGAGGCCCCGTGCATTTTGGGCATAGACTTCCTCCGGAATGGGTATTTTAGAGACCCAAAGGGACTCAAGTGGGCTTTTGGAATAGCTGCTGTGGAGACAGAGGGCATTAAGCAATTGAACACTTTGCCTGGGCTATCAAAGAACCTGTCTGCAGTCGGCCTTCTGAAGGTAGAAGAACAAAGAGTACCAATTGCTACCTCAACAGTGCATGGCCGACAGTACCGGACAACTCGAGATGCTGTGATTCCCTTCCACAAGATGATCCGTGAGCTGGAGAGCCAAGGGGTGGTCAGCAAGACCCACTCACCCTTCAATAGTCCCATTTGGCCTGTGCGCAAATCTGAAGGAGAATGAAGATTGACTGTGGACTATCGTGCCTTGAATGAAGCGACTCCACCATTGAGCGCTGCTGTGCCGGACATGTTAGAGCTCCAGTACGAGCGGGAGTCCAAAGCAGCAAAGTGGTATGCCACTACTGACATCGCAAATGCATTTTTCTCCATTCCTTTGGCAGCAGAGTGCAGGCCTCAGTTTGCTTTCACCTGGAGGGATGTGCAGTACACCTGGAACTGACTGCCCCAGGGGTGGAAGCACAGTCCCACCATCTGCCATGGACTGATCCAGACTGCACTAGAAAAGGGTGAGGCTCCAGAACATCTGCAGTACATTGATGACATCATTGTGTGGGGGGAACACTGCAGCAGAAGTATTTGAGGAAGGAGAGAAAATTATCCGGATTCTCCTGGAAGCTGGTTTCGCCATCAAGAAGAGCAAAGTCAAGGGACCTGCTCAAGAGATCCAGTTCCTGGGAGTAAAGTGGCAAGATGGACGGCGTCAGATTCCCGCTGAGGTCATCAATAAGGTCACAGCAATGTCTCCACCAACCAACAAGAAGGAAACACAAGCTTTCCTAGGTGCCATAGGCTTTTGGAGGATGCATATTCCTGAGTACAGCCAGATTGTGAGTCCTCTTTACCTGGTTACCCGCAAGAAGAACGATTTCCACTGGGGCCCCGAACAGCAACAAGCTTTTGCCCAAATCAAACAGGAAATCGCTCACGCCGTAGCCCTTGGCCCAGTTAGGACAGGACCCGAAGTGAAGAACGTGCTCTACTCTGCAGCCGGGAGCCATGGCCTGTCCTGGAGCCTTTGGCAGAAGGTGTCTGGTGAGACTTGAGGTTGACCACTGGGGTTTTGGAGCCGAAGCTACAGAGGGTCTGAAGGCAACTACACCCCAACAGAGAAGGAAATCTTGGCAGCCTATGAAGGAATCCAAGCCGCCTCAGAGGTAATTGGCACTGAGGCACAACTCCTCCTGGCCCCCCGACTACCAGTGCTGGGGTGGATGTTCAAAGGAAAGGTTCCCTCTACCCACCACGCCACCAGTGCCACATGGAGCAAATGGATTGCTCTCATCACACAGCGCGCCCGTATCAGAAAACTGAATCGCCCTGGGATTTTGGAAATAACCACAAACTGGCCTGAAGGTGAAAACTTTGGTCTAGCTGATGAAGAAGAACAAGTGACAAGTGCAGAAGAAGCTCCACCGTACAACCAACTGCCATCAGAAGTCACACACTACGCTCTTTTCACTGATGGATCTTGTTGCATCGTAGGGATGAAACGAAAGTGGAAAGCAGCCGTATGGAGTCCCACATGACGGGTTGCCGAAGCTACTGAAGGAGAAGGTGGATCAAGCCAACTCACTGAACTCAAAGCTGTTCAACTAGCCCTGGACATTGCTGAAAGGGAGAAGTGGCCAAAGCTCTACCTCTACACTGATTCATGGATGGTAGCCAATGCTCTGTGGGGATGGTTAGAAAAGTGGGAAAAAGCTAATTGGCAGCGTAGGGGAAAACCAATCTGGGCTGCTGAAGAGTGGAAAAACATCGCTGCCCGAGTAAGAAAGCTGGTTGTGAAAGTCTGCCATGTAGATGCCCATGTCCCCAAGAGTAGGGCTAATGAAGAACACCAAAACAACAAGCAGGTAGATCAGGCTGCAAAGATAGAAGTGTCACAGGTAGACTTGGACTGGAAACACAAGGGAGAGTTGTTCCTAGCTTGATGGGCCCATGATGCCTCAGGCCATCAGGGCAGATGCCACCTATAAGTGGGCACGAGACCGAGGGGTAGATCTAACCATGGACAGTATCTCCCAGGTGATCCATGATTGTGAGACATGTGCTGCGATCAAGCAGGCCAAGCGGGTGAAGCCCCTGTGGTATGGTGGGCTATGGTCCAAATGCAAGTATGGAGAAGCCTGGCAGATTGATTACATCACACTGCCTCAAACACGCCAAGGCACGCGCTATGTGCTCACAATGGTAGAAGCCACCACAGGATGGCTGGAGACCTACCCTGTGCCTCATGCTACTGCCCGTAATAACGTCTTGGGCCTTGAAAAGCAAGTCCTTTGGAGGCATGGTACCCCTGAGAGAATTGAATCTGACAATGGGACTCATTTCAAGAACGGCCTTATAAACACCCGGGCTAGAGAACATGGCGTTGAGTGGGTGTACCACATCCCTTACCATGCACCAGCTGCGGGCAAAGTGGAACGGTGCAATGGATTGTTGAAAACCACTCTGAAGGCACTAGGTGGGGGAACTTTCAAAAATTGGGAACAGCATCTAGCAAAGGCCACCTGGTTAGTTAACACCCAAGGTTCCACCAATAGAGCTGGTCCAGCCCAGTCTGAATCCCTGCATACAACAGATGGAGATAAGGTCCCAGTAGTGCATGTCAGAGGTCTGTTAGGAAAGTCTGTGTGGATAAATTCTGCCTCGATTACAGACAAACCCACCCGTGGGGTTGTCTTTGCTCAGGGACCTGGTTGCACATGGTGGGTAATGCAGAAAGACGGAACAACACGTTGTGTACCACAGGGAGATCTGATTGTTGTGTGAAAACCACCTGTAGGGTGAAATGCTTGTATACCCCTGCTTGCTGATTGTCACTGTCACTGTTCATATATACCTGTGTGTATATATATATATATATATATGTATTAATGTTCATGTAGAATTAGAATATCTTAGTTTGGGCATTGAGCCAACAATATGGGATAAGGGGTGAAATGTCTTGGGGTGACCTTATGATGTGTATCCCATATTGCTGCCCTATGCCCAGAAATTAATTTTTGTGCCTTTCTATGCCTCTAAACTGAGCCTGAGAGGGGGAAGGAAAAAACTGAGCAAAACTTTCTCAAAGCAGTTTGCAGCTTGTTCAGGGTCACATAAAGATAGGAGGGTTTTTATTGGTTTTTTTTTCCCCAGCCGCGGCAGGGGAGCGAGGAAGCACCCGGCTTGCTGTGTTCCAGTCAGTTTTGGCCAGTGGTTTTCAGTTTCTGGTTCTCCAGAGAGAGACTGAGAGTTGGACTTTGCTTTTTCTTCTCTAGAATTCCGGATTTTCTCCCTTTGCTACTGGACTGCTTTCAACCTCAGAGCACATCGGGAGGACTTTCCACCGGGCACAGGGGGCCTGGCCCTGGGCCAAGCCCCAGCTCCGAGGAGACCAAAGGGAGGACTCTTAACACTTGCCCAGGTTTTTCCTCCACAGCGAAAGATTTTACCATTTAACCTCATTTTCCTTTCCTGTGTGTTTGTTAAATAAATAGTTTTGTCTTCTTCGCTTTCCTTCGAGGAAAATTTATTTTTTTTTCCCGAACCTGGTGGGGGAGGGGTGGTTGTGCCTTCTCTCAGAGGATATATTTCTAAATTTGGCCAAACCGGTACACCCCCCTTCCCATACGCTGGAAAACACGGCTAGAGCAGACTGCATTTTAGCACAGGAGAGCTAACGTCCTCCTGGCTCACTCGTGTTTCCTCAGCACCCTGCCTTGGTTGGGAATCCAGAGCCCATCCCAGGACCTTTCCAAAACCTCTTCTCCACTCGTTTTTTCCCCGTTTCTAGCCCTCATGTTTTAAGTGCACATAAAAACCCCTTCTCCCCTGACCTCTTTGTTCCCAGGGACAGCCATTGCCATGTGCTCGCAGTCCGAGAAAAACCCTGTCTCCCCAACCCCTTTTCTCCGAGATTGTTTGTCTCCAATAATGGCAGATGCAATGTTTCTTCATCCCCAAACTACAACTCCCACAATCCCTTTTCTCCCCCACCCCACAAATCCCTTCTTGTCCCCATCTCCTCCCACTCCCACATCAGAACCTGACCCCGCCCTTAACCCCGCCCACACAGCGTCGTGTTTCACCCCTCCCTCTGCTGCTGCCCATGACTCAAGTACCACCCCTGCCTCCCACAACCCCGCCCCCAACCCCTCTCCTCCTCCAGCCACGTCCCCGCCTCCACTCTCCGCCCCTGCTTCCCATTTTCATCCCCAGGTTCCCACAATCATGTGACTACCTCTCTAAATCTGGGAACCCAGAGCTACCAGGAAGTAACTCCTGCTGCTACTACTACATTCTCTGGTACTAGCAGTGGCGCAAACCCTGGCTGGACACCCTTTCCTTATTCTAATATTGAGGATTTATTGCAGAAGGTAATCATAGAGCTGATTCTCTGGCTATGCCAGCAGACATAGTTCTATCAGCCGACTTACCAAAGCTCCCCCAAGTTTTTGAACAAGCAAAATTGAGCCATGCCATGTACCATCAAAATATTCCTGCTCTTATCTGCATGTTCCATCTGTCACGAATAAAGGCAAAAGCAATAGTGGCAACATATCCCAACTGCTAGAAGCTACAGCTTCCATTACTGGGCATGGGGGTTAATCCCAGAGGCATTAATAGTGGTGAAGTGTGGCAGATGGATGTCACACATTTCCCTGAATTTGGGAGATTAAAATACATCCATGTTTCTATTGATACCTTCTCTGGTGCTATGTATGCCTCTGCACATGAAGGTGAAAAGGCTAAGGACGTTGAAAAACATCTTGTCCAAGCTTTTGCTGTGCTTGGTATACCTGAGGAGAAAAAAAACTGATAATGGATCTGCCTACACCTCTCAGGAGTTTAAAAACTTCCGTCAGCAGTGGGGATTCCGAAATGTTACAGGTATTCCTTACTCCCCACTGGACAAGGCATTGTTGAACGTGCCCATCAAACCCTCAAGCGAATGCTGCTACAACAATCAGGGACCACTGAACTCAACTCACCTGTCCTCAGACTCAGAAAAGCGTTGTTTTCCATAAACTTCCTGAATGGCACCTTTGAGGATCCAAACCCTCCCATCTATTGTCATTTCCAGAACAACGGGAGACAGAAACTGAAGGAAAATCCAGAAGTCCTGATCCGGGACCCAGAGACTCAAAAAATCCAAGGACCATACAAACTTGTAACTTGGGCACGTGGGTATGCCAGTGTATCTACCCCTCAAGGACTGAGATGGATCCCAGGGAAATGGGTAAAACCTTATGTCACTTCCTCAAAAGTTAAGGAGGTTAAAACTGCCTCCTGGAGGAGACACCGTAAAAAGGATCCTGGTTTTGCACCCTCATGTAAACCCCCTACTGCAGATTTTGATGTTAATCCCTTAAGTTAAGTTGTACTGTTTTGCACTCACATTTTGCACTGTATTTTGTAAATCTTTGTCCTGATACCCCATACCATAGATGTCCTGACTAACTCCCTGAGTTTTGACTGGAGAACTAGTTTAAAGACATCCTAGGTACTGTCGAGTTGTAGGGACGATAGATTCCAATTATGTTTTGCACCGTTGTTTTGTTACTGTTCTATGCACTTTTAAGTTACTAGGAGTTACAACCCAGCTTTAAAGAAAAAAATAATAGGGAATTGTTGCTGGCTGTTCTGAGTTTCCCCTCCCCCTCCCAAGACACTTGCCTCTGCCATGTGCTCTGAACCCCTTTGTTCTAAGCGCCGGCAAAACCAAATGTAACTCAAACTCTTTAGCAGTGTCTGATTGGCCGGTCACCCCGGGCCCGCCCCCAGTCCTCCTCTTTCCCCTTCTCTGAATAAAAGAGAAGATCGAGGCCCCGCCCTCTTCTGGCTCTGCTACCCTTTCTGCGAACATCTCTTGTCATCTGTTTCTTTTCAAAGCTTCTAATTGCGGGAAATTGAGAGAGCAGAGAGCTATATTTCTCCCTCTTTGCTTCTGCTAGAGGTATTTGCTTTGCAGCTGATACAGGTACTGATTTTAGAGCTACTAAAATGCTAGATTGCCCGTGCTACCTCTCTGGGTTGCTCGAGGATTTCGAAGGCATTGAACTACTCGCACTAGCCGGTAAAAAGCTGAAAAGATACCTCCTCAGGGTGGAAATGAGTGATGTATATTTAAAACAATATGTGGCCAGGGTACTGTGTCTTGTGAAAACTCTTTGACAGGAAGCTCAGCTGTGACAGACCCTGCCTTTGGACCTTGCTTTTCATAACATCCATCCGGGAGATCGGGTCCAAGTTAAGGAGTGGAAAGAAGCACCATTGGTGGCAAAGTGGTGTGGAACTTTCCAAGTATTACTGACCACAGAAACAGCCGTCAAGACACCTGAACACAGTGGACCAATCACACTTGGGTCAAGGTCTCTGAGGCCCAGGAGGTTTGGACATCTCAGCTGGAAGAGAAGGACGGGAGGCTGCCGTTGTGTCCTCTGGGAACAGTTCCCACTCAGCCCGGTCAGCTCGGGACACAGCAGGCAACGGGGGCCAGCCTCTGATATTGGAGGGATCAAAGGTCTGGCTCGTGGGTCCTTCCAAGGGACCGCGGCAATAAAGGCAGACGGCGGAGGAAAGGGGGCAGGCTCAGAGTTGGGTTAAATCCAGAAAGTTTATTGGTCCTCCGAAGGGGGGGACCTCAACCACCAGGGGTGCCCAACCCAGAGCACCTGCAGATCGCGCGCCAGGGCATTTTATGGCGGGGGGGGCATGGGGGGGGGGTGTACAGAACAACCAACCAGGGAAGGGAAGGGTGCGGCAAACAGAACGAGGGACACATAAGGGAACCAACTATAACAGGGGAAGGGAGGGACTCCTTTCCCAGGACTAATCACCTGGCCCCCTGGCTAGAACTTTCCAGAAGCCTGGGAGGGGTGGCAGAGTGACAGACAGGGTCCTGGGAGGAGATAAAAATGACAGACAGGGTGATTTAAATAAAACGGGGGGGGTGTGCCCACTGGGGTACACCAAACTTACAGAACATAGGGGGGAGACCCGGACTGAACTAAGCTAACACACTCCCACAGGAGGCCACTACTGACACGCTGCAGGAGTGGACTGGAGCAGTAGCCAGAGTGTCGACATTGGGGAAAGCCTCGTGTGCCTACCCACAGACTGTCTGCTGAAATAGTCTCTATGGATATCTTTCCTCACGGATCTCCGGTCATTGGGGGGGGCAATCCTCACTGTCATTGTTTTCTTTATGTTAAACTGTTTCTGTGCCTTCACTCGCCACAGGTGGTGCAGGAGACAACGTGACAATTAGATTAGGTGATTAGATTGCACCATTAGAATGATTTGCTTAATAATCTTTCCTTTATATTGTCAGTAAGATTTGGGCCAGAGGTGGGAGAATCATATTTTTAATCCTAGGAGAAGTAGCAAAAACCTTTTACCGTAGCAATTGCTGGGTCTGTGGAAGGCCAGGAGAATCTGAAAACTGGCCATGGGTGGCCAGCCCAGTCAAACCTAAATGGTGAGTCAGCACCCTGAGTGAAGTCCATAATGGGACCGGATTTTAGGGTGAAGACAGAAGTCCATGGCGACTCCATTCTTCCGAAAGAGGCGTTTATTGTCTCAATAGAATAGGAGGTGTATACGTGGGAAAAAGTGTTTGTGACTGGACTTTATCTTTGGGTTTATCTATTCGCAGAAGAAGGGGGAGTGTGTAGAAAATTAAATTACTCAAACTGCTGTTTGCAAATAGGTGACAATAGAAAGTGGTAAAACAAATAACAAAGGGAATAAGAAAGTTAGCTCATGTACCTGTCCAAATGTGGAAAGGATGGGAATGGGACATGTTTTCATGGTTACCTGGTGGACTATGGGTTAAACAAATGCTTTTTTCATCTTATGTGCTGTAGCAACTCGAAGCATCATCCCTTGCTTAGTGCAACTTATTCAACATGTGATCAAGGGGATGCAGGGAGTAGCCATGCCTACAGATCCAGAAATGGCTACAAAAGGACAGAAAATGATTATTACCGCAGGCCTGGGCCCTATGGTATATCACCGTGTCCCGCAGCCATAGGGAGGAGGAGGAGGAGAAGATCCAACAGGCAGGAATTGTGCAGCAAGATTGATTTATTTAATTATTTTACAAACTCTTTTATAGACTTTTTTCTTCACAGTCCAATTGGACAAAGGACCAGCCACCCCTTGGGGGTGATTGGCCAAAATCCTAAAACATCCATTATCAAAATATTTTTCTACTATACCATAAACAAGACTTTTCAAGGTTGCAGGTGTCTTGGTTGTTTACATTCCCTGCTACCTCTTCTGTGAGAGAGAAAAGTCTCTCACGGACTTAGAAACTAGCAAGAAAATCCTTGCTAGCAGCATTTTTGTATCTACAAATGATGTCACTGCAAATAATTGCAAAACCAAAAAAGACCCAGGGACAGAAAATTAAGTCAATAATAACTAAAGTTTTTAAGGACAATTATTAAGGAAATAAAAGAGGAGGAATTGAAAAGAAATGAGATAGCTTTTTCTTTACAAACAAAGCGTGGGTCTGATAGGTAAAGGCTAGATACTAAAAGAAGAAAGAAACAATGGGAGAAATTCCACTGATTGATGAAAGGAGTGAGAGGGTTTAGTCTTTACAAATCATCCATGGGTCTGCTGATAGGTAAAGATAGATACTGAGAGATGAAAGAAGCAATGGGAAGAACCATAAATTCTATAGGAAAATAAAAAAAAAAGGGGTTTACATTAGAAGAGGGTCTGTATTAGGCGATTCGGGAAGCCTATACCTCTCAAGTACCTCAGCCAATGCAGAAAGAGAGAGGGAAATGCGGCCAGGAAATTAGGATAAAAAGCAGGCTGCATCCTCTAACTGTCCTGGGTTGCAGTGTATTCTATTACCATCCTCATGAGCTGTTGAAACCAGGTGGGGCAGTGTTTCCTTGCCTCCTTCCTCTGGACCATCTTTCTGTTAATGGCCCATCAATGCCCTGCTGCATGACTCATAGATAACTCCCTCTGGACTATCTTTTGTTAATGAGCCCATCAATGCCTTGCCTCATGATTTCTCATCCCATTGTGAGGTGCTCCACCCAGAGGGAGGAACCAAGCATTCCATCCTGGAAATAATCTGAGATTCCGAACACCACAGACACCCTTTTCCACTGGATTCCCAGAGGACAAGTGCTACATAGCCACCAGTGGACCTTCCGAGGAAGAGCAGACCCTTCTACAGGATCACCGCTTCAACAGAACCACATTCACTGTCGATTTCTCTATTTTCGTTTTGCCTCTGAATCACGAGTTCTTTTACTCAGAGTTAGGATTGAAACGCAGGAGACGCCAGGCTTTTCTTCTAATTGATGTTTATAATTTCTTATCTATAATAGAGCTGCACAGAGTGTGCCTCCAAGTTAACAAGGTGGAAAAATGGCCATGAGTTCTAACTTCCAAGGCCTTTTAAGGTCCAAATTACCCAATTATGGAATGCAAACTAATTTGCTTTTACTTATAATCCAATAACTAACTATTCATGATCCGCACTGCAGGTTTTTTGACCCAATACCAGAACACCCAGATTTGTGAAGAAGGAGAAAAGAAGAAGAACAAATCCACACCCCAAATCCTCCATATTGTAACACACATATATATATATATATATATTATTATATCCCAGAAACCTAAATTCTCTAAACCCAGGGTTCCAACAATCCACCACTTCAGGAGGACTGCAGCCACCATTTTATCAGACTGCTACCGCCACCCTGAATAACAGGGTGTCAGGTTGTATCCTGACTCAGTCAGTTTAAACCAGTGTTTTCTGCTGCCGTTGTGTCCTCTGGGAACAGTTCCCACTCAGCCCGGTCAGCTCGGGACACAGCAGGCAACGGGGGCCAGCCTCTGATATTGGAGGGATCAAAGGTCTGGCTCGTGGGTCCTTCCAAGGGACCGCGGCAATAAAGGCAGACGGCGGAGGAAAGGGGGCAGGCTCAGAGTTGGGTTAAATCCAGAAAGTTTATTGGTCCTCCGAACGGGGGGACCTCAACCACCAGGGGTGCCCAACCCAGAGCACCTGCAGATCGCGCGCCAGGGCATTTTATGGCGGGGGGGGCATGGGGGGGGGTGTACAGAACAACCAACCAGGGAAGGGAAGGGAGCGGCAAACAGAACGAGGGACACATAAAGGAACCAACTGTAACAGGGGAAGGGAGGGACTCCTTTCCCAGGACTAATCACCTGGCCCCCTGGCTAGAACTTTCCAGAAGCCTGGGAGGGGTGGCAGAGTGACAGACAGGGTCCTGGGAGGAGATAAAAATGACAGACAGGGTGATTTAAATAAAACGGGGGGGTGTGCCCACTGGGGTACACCAAACTTACAGAACATAGGGGGAGACCCGGACTGAACTAAGCTAACACACTCCCACAGGAGGCCACTACTGACACGCTGCAGGAGTGGACTGGAGCAGTAGCCAGAGTGTCGACATTGGGGAAAGCCTCGTGTGCCTACCCACAGACTGTCTGCTGAAATAGTCTCTATGGATATCTTTCCTCACGGATCTCCGGTCATTGGGGGGGGCAATCCTCACTGTCATTGTTTTCTTTATGTTAAACTGTTTCTGTGCCTTCACTCGCCACAGGTGGTGCAGGAGACAACGTGACAATTAGATTAGGTGATTAGATTGCACCATTAGAATGATTTGCTTAATAATCTTTCCTTTATATTGTCAGTAAGATTTGGGCCAGAGGTGGGAGAATCATATTTTTAATCCTAGGAGAAGTAGCAAAAACCTTTTACCGTAGCAATTGCTGGGTCTGTGGAAGGCCAGGAGAATCTGAAAACTGGCCATGGGTGGCCAGCCCAGTCAAACCTAAATGGTGAGTCAGCACCCTGAGTGAAGTCCATAATGGGACCGGATTTTAGGGTGAAGACAGAAGTCCATGGCGATTCCATTCTTCCGAAAGAGGCGTTTATTGTCTCAATAGAATAGGAGGTGTATATGTGGGAAAAAGTGTTTGTGACTGGACTTTATCTTTGGGTTTATCTATTCGCAGAAGAAGGGGGAGTGTGTAGAAAATTAAATTACTCAAACTGCTGTTTGCAAATAGGTGACAATAGAAAGTGGTAAAACAAATAACAAAGGGAATAAGAAAGTTAGCTCATGTACCTGTCCAAATGTGGAAAGGATGGGAATGGGGCATGTTTTCATGGTTACCTGGTGGACTATGGGTTAAACAAATGCTTTTTTCATCTTATGTGCTGTAGCAACTCGAAGCATCATCCCTTGCTTAGTGCAACTTATTCAACATGTGATCAAGGGGATGCAGGGAGTAGCCATGCCTACAGATCCAGAAATGGCTACAAAAGGACAGAAAATGATTATTACCGCAGGCCTGGGCCCTATGGTATATCACCGTGTCCCGCAGCCATAGGGAGGAGGAGGAGGAGAAGATCCAACAGGCAGGAATTGTGCAGCAAGATTGATTTATTTAATTATTTTACAAACTCTTTTATAGACTTTTTTCTTCACAGTCCAATTGGACAAAGGACCAGCCACCCCTTGGGGGTGATTGGCCAAAATCCTAAAACATCCATTATCAAAATATTTTTCTACTATACCATAAACAAGACTTTTCAAGGTTGCAGGTGTCTTGGTTGTTTACATTCCCTGCTACCTCTTCTGTGAGAGAGAAAAGTCTCTCACGGACTTAGAAACTAGCAAGAAAATCCTTGCTAGCAGCATTTTTGTATCTACAAATGATGTCACTGCAAATAATTGCAAAACCAAAAAAGACCCAGGGACAGAAAATTAAGTCAATAATAACTAAAGTTTTTAAGGACAATTATTAAGGAAATAAAAGAGGAGGAATTGAAAAGAAATGAGATAGCTTTTTCTTTACAAACAAAGCCTGGGTCTGATAGGTAAAGGCTAGATACTAAAAGAAGAAAGAAACAATGGGAGAAATTCCACTGATTGATGAAAGGAGTGAGAGGGTTTAGTCTTTACAAATCATCCATGGGTCTGCTGATAGGTAAAGATAGATACTGAGAGATGAAAGAAGCAATGGGAAGAACCATAAATTCTATAGGAAAATTTAAAAAAAAGGGGTTTACATTAGAAGAGGGTCTGTATTAGGCCATTCGGGAAGCCTATACCTCTCAAGTACCTCAGCCAATGCAGAAAGAGAGAGGGAAATGCGGCCAGGAAATTAGGATAAAAAGCAGGCTGCATCCTCTAACTGTCCTGGGTTGCAGTGTATTCTATTACCATCCTCATGAGCTGTTGAAACCAGGTGGGGCAGTGTTTCCTTGCCTCCTTCCTCTGGACCATCTTTCTGTTAATGGCCCATCAATGCCCTGCTGCATGACTCATAGATAACTCCCTCTGGACTATCTTTTGTTAATGAGCCCATCAATGCCTTGCCTCATGATTTATCATCCCATTGTGAGGTGCTCCACCCAGAGGGAGGAACCAAGCATTCCATCCTGGAAATAATCTGAGATTCCGAACACCACAGACACCCTTTTCCACTGGATTCCCAGAGGACAAGTGCTACATAGCCACCAGTGGACCTTCCGAGGAAGAGCAGACCCTTCTACAGGATCACCGCTTCAACAGAACCACATTCACTGTCGATTTCTCTATTTTCGTTTTGCCTCTGAATCACGAGTTCTTTTACTCAGAGTTAGGATTGAAACGCAGGAGACGCCAGGCTTTTCTTCTAATTGATGTTTATAATTTCTTATCTATAATAGAGCTGCACAGAGTGTGCCTCCAAGTTAACAAGGTGGAAAAATGGCCATGAGTTCTAACTTCCAAGGCCTTTTAAGGTCCAAATTACCCAATTATGGAATGCAAACTAATTTGCTTTTACTTATAATCCAATAACTAACTATTCATGATCCGCACTGCAGGTTTTTTGACCCAATACCAGAACACCCAGATTTGTGAAGAAGGAGAAAAGAAGAAGAACAAATCCACACCCCAAATCCTCCATATTGTAACACACATATATATATATATTATTATATCCCAGAAACCTAAATTCTCTAAACCCAGGGTTCCAACAATCCACCACTTCAGGAGGACTGCAGCCACCATTTTATCAGACTGCTACCGCCACCCTGAATAACAGGGTGTCAGGTTGTATCCTGACTCAGTCAGTTTAAACCAGTGTTTTCTGCTGCCGTTGTGTCCTCTGGGAACAGTTCCCACTCAGCCCGGTCAGCTCGGGACACAGCAGGCAACGGGGGCCAGCCTCTGATATTGGAGGGATCAAAGGTCTGGCTCGTGGGTCCTTCCAAGGGACCGCGGCAATAAAGGCAGACGGCGGAGGAAAGGGGGCAGGCTCAGAGTTGGGTTAAATCCAGAAAGTTTATTGGTCCTCCGAACGGGGGGACCTCAACCACCAGGGGTGCCCAACCCAGAGCACCTGCAGATCGCGCGCCAGGGCATTTTATGGCGGGGGGGGCATGGGGGGGGGGTGTACAGAACAACCAACCAGGGAAGGGAAGGGTGCGGCAAACAGAACGAGGGACACATAAAGGAACCAACTGTAACAGGGGAAGGGAGGGACTCCTTTCCCAGGACTAATCACCTGGCCCCCTGGCTAGAACATTCCAGAAGCCTGGGAGGGGTGGCAGAGTGACAGACAGGGTCCTGGGAGGAGATAAAAATGACAGACAGGGTGATTTAAATAAAACGGGGGGGTGTGCCCACTGGGGTACACCAAACTTACAGAACATAGGGGGAGACCCGGACTGAACTAAGCTAACACACTCCCACAGGAGGCCACTACTGACACGCTGCAGGAGTGGACTGGAGCAGTAGCCAGAGTGTCGACATTGGGGAAAGCCTCGTGTGCCTACCCACAGACTGTCTGCTGAAATAGTCTCTATGGATATCTTTCCTCACGGATCTCCGGTCATTGGGGGGGGCAATCCTCACTGTCATTGTTTTCTTTATGTTAAACTGTTTCTGTGCCTTCACTCGCCACAGGTGGTGCAGGAGACAACGTGACAATTAGATTAGGTGATTAGATTGCACCATTAGAATGATTTGCTTAATAATCTTTCCTTTATATTGTCAGTAAGATTTGGGCCAGAGGTGGGAGAATCATATTTTTAATCCTAGGAGAAGTAGCAAAAACCTTTTACCGTAGCAATTGCTGGGTCTGTGGAAGGCCAGGAGAATCTGAAAACTGGCCATGGGTGGCCAGCCCAGTCAAACCTAAATGGTGAGTCAGCACCCTGAGTGAAGTCCATAATGGGACCGGATTTTAGGGTGAAGACAGAAGTCCATGGCGACTCCATTCTTCCGAAAGAGGCGTTTATTGTCTCAATAGAATAGGAGGTGTATACGTGGGAAAAAGTGTTTGTGACTGGACTTTATCTTTGGGTTTATCTATTCGCAGAAGAAGGGGGAGTGTGTAGAAAATTAAATTACTCAAACTGCTGTTTGCAAATAGGTGACAATAGAAAGTGGTAAAACAAATAACAAAGGGAATAAGAAAGTTAGCTCATGTACCTGTCCAAATGTGGAAAGGATGGGAATGGGGCATGTTTTCATGGTTACCTGGTGGACTATGGGTTAAACAAATGCTTTTTTCATCTTATGTGCTGTAGCAACTCGAAGCATCATCCCTTGCTTAGTGCAACTTATTCAACATGTGATCAAGGGGATGCAGGGAGTAGCCATGCCTACAGATCCAGAAATGGCTACAAAAGGACAGAAAATGATTATTACCGCAGGCCTGGGCCCTATGGTATATCACCGTGTCCCGCAGCCATAGGGAGGAGGAGGAGGAGAAGATCCAACAGGCAGGAATTGTGCAGCAAGATTGATTTATTTAATTATTTTACAAACTCTTTTATAGACTTTTTTCTTCACAGTCCAATTGGACAAAGGACCAGCCACCCCTTGGGGGTGATTGGCCAAAATCCTAAAACATCCATTATCAAAATATTTTTCTACTATACCATAAACAAGACTTTTCAAGGTTGCAGGTGTCTTGGTTGTTTACATTCCCTGCTACCTCTTCTGTGAGAGAGAAAAGTCTCTCACGGACTTAGAAACTAGCAAGAAAATCCTTGCTAGCAGCATTTTTGTATCTACAAATGATGTCACTGCAAATAATTGCAAAACCAAAAAAGACCCAGGGACAGAAAATTAAGTCAATAATAACTAAAGTTTTTAAGGACAATTATTAAGGAAATAAAAGAGGAGGAATTGAAAAGAAATGAGATAGCTTTTTCTTTACAAACAAAGCCTGGGTCTGATAGGTAAAGGCTAGATACTAAAAGAAGAAAGAAACAATGGGAGAAATTCCACTGATTGATGAAAGGAGTGAGAGGGTTTAGTCTTTACAAATCATCCATGGGTCTGCTGATAGGTAAAGATAGATACTGAGAGATGAAAGAAGCAATGGGAAGAACCATAAATTCTATAGGAAAATTAAAAAAAAAAGGGGTTTACATTAGAAGAGGGTCTGTATTAGGCCATTCGGGAAGCCTATACCTCTCAAGTACCTCAGCCAATGCAGAAAGAGAGAGGGAAATGCGGCCAGGAAATTAGGATAAAAAGCAGGCTGCATCCTCTAACTGTCCTGGGTTGCAGTGTATTCTATTACCATCCTCATGAGCTGTTGAAACCAGGTGGGGCAGTGTTTCCTTGCCTCCTTCCTCTGGACCATCTTTCTGTTAATGGCCCATCAATGCCCTGCTGCATGACTCATAGATAACTCCCTCTGGACTATCTTTTGTTAATGAGCCCATCAATGCCTTGCCTCATGATTTCTCATCCCATTGTGAGGTGCTCCACCCAGAGGGAGGAACCAAGCATTCCATCCTGGAAATAATCTGAGATTCCGAACACCACAGACACCCTTTTCCACTGGATTCCCAGAGGACAAGTGCTACATAGCCACCAGTGGACCTTCCGAGGAAGAGCAGACCCTTCTACAGGATCACCGCTTCAACAGAACCACATTCACTGTCGATTTCTCTATTTTCGTTTTGCCTCTGAATCACGAGTTCTTTTACTCAGAGTTAGGATTGAAACGCAGGAGACGCCAGGCTTTTCTTCTAATTGATGTTTATAATGTCTTATCTATAATAGAGCTGCACAGAGTGTGCCTCCAAGTTAACAAGGTGGAAAAATGGCCATGAGTTCTAACTTCCAAGGCCTTTTAAGGTCCAAATTACCCAATTATGGAATGCAAACTAATTTGCTTTTACTTATAATCCAATAACTAACTATTCATGATCCGCACTGCAGGTTTTTTGACCCAATACCAGAACACCCAGATTTGTGAAGAAGGAGAAAAGAAGAAGAACAAATCCACACCCCAAATCCTCCATATTGTAACACACATATATATATATATTATTATATCCCAGAAACCTAAATTCTCTAAACCCAGGGTTCCAACAATCCACCACTTCAGGAGGACTGCAGCCACCATTTTATCAGACTGCTACCGCCACCCTGAATAACAGGGTGTCAGGTTGTATCCTGACTCAGTCAGTTTAAACCAGTGTTTTCTGCTGCCGTTGTGTCCTCTGGGAACAGTTCCCACTCAGCCCGGTCAGCTCGGGACACAGCAGGCAACGGGGGCCAGCCTCTGATATTGGAGGGATCAAAGGTCTGGCTCGTGGGTCCTTCCAAGGGACCGCGGCAATAAAGGCAGACGGCGGAGGAAAGGGGGCAGGCTCAGAGTTGGGTTAAATCCAGAAAGTTTATTGGTCCTCCGAAGGGGGGGACCTCAACCACCAGGGGTGCCCAACCCAGAGCACCTGCAGATCGCGCGCCAGGGCATTTTATGGCGGGGGGGGCATGGGGGGGGGGTGTACAGAACAACCAACCAGGGAAGGGAAGGGTGCGGCAAACAGAACGAGGGACACATAAAGGAACCAACTGTAACAGGGGAAGGGAGGGACTCCTTTCCCAGGACTAATCACCTGGCCCCCTGGCTAGAACTTTCCAGAAGCCTGGGAGGGGTGGCAGAGTGACAGACAGGGTCCTGGGAGGAGATAAAAATGACAGACAGGGTGATTTAAATAAAACGGGGGGGGGGTGTGCCCACTGGGGTACACCAAACTTACAGAACATAGGGGGGAGACCCGGACTGAACTAAGCTAACACACTCCCACAGGAGGCCACTACTGACACGCTGCAGGAGTGGACTGGAGCAGTAGCCAGAGTGTCGACATTGGGGAAAGCCTCGTGTGCCTATCCACAGACTGTCTGCTGAAATAGTCTCTATGGATATCTTTCCTCACGGATCTCCGGTCATTGGGGGGGGCAATCCTCGCTGTCATTGTTTTCTTTATGTTAAACTGTTTCTGTGCCTTCACTCGCCACAGGTGGTGCAGGAGACAACGTGACAATTAGATTAGGTGATTAGATTGCACCATTAGAATGATTTGCTTAATAATCTTTCCTTTATATTGTCAGTAAGATTTGGGCCAGAGGTGGGAGAATCATATTTTTAATCCTAGGAGAAGTAGCAAAAACCTTTTACCGTAGCAATTGCTGGGTCTGTGGAAGGCCAGGAGAATCTGAAAACTGGCCATGGGTGGCCAGCCCAGTCAAACCTAAATGGTGAGTCAGCACCCTGAGTGAAGTCCATAATGGGACCGGATTTTAGGGTGAAGACAGAAGTCCATGGCGACTCCATTCTTCCGAAAGAGGCGTTTATTGTCTCAATAGAATAGGAGGTGTATACGTGGGAAAAAGTGTTTGTGACTGGACTTTATCTTTGGGTTTATCTATTCGCAGAAGAAGGGGGAGCGTGTAGAAAATTAAATTACTCAAACTGCTGTTTGCAAATAGGTGACAATAGAAAGTGGTAAAACAAATAACAAAGGGAATAAGAAAGTTAGCTCATGTACCTGTCCAAATGTGGAAAGGATGGGAATGGGGCATGTTTTCATGGTTACCTGGTGGACTATGGGTTAAACAAATGCTTTTTTCATCTTATGTGCTGTAGCAACTCGAAGCATCATCCCTTGCTTAGTGCAACTTATTCAACATGTGATCAAGGGGATGCAGGGAGTAGCCATGCCTACAGATCCAGAAATGGCTACAAAAGGACAGAAAATGATTATTACCGCAGGCCTGGGCCCTATGGTATATCACCGTGTCCCGCAGCCATAGGGAGGAGGAGGAGGAGAAGATCCAACAGGCAGGAATTGTGCAGCAAGATTGATTTATTTAATTATTTTACAAACTCTTTTATAGACTTTTTTCTTCACAGTCCAATTGGACAAAGGACCAGCCACCCCTTGGGGGTGATTGGCCAAAATCCTAAAACATCCATTATCAAAATATTTTTCTACTATACCATAAACAAGACTTTTCAAGGTTGCAGGTGTCTTGGTTGTTTACATTCCCTGCTACCTCTTCTGTGAGAGAGAAAAGTCTCTCACGGACTTAGAAACTAGCAAGAAAATCCTTGCTAGCAGCATTTTTGTATCTACAAATGATGTCACTGCAAATAATTGCAAAACCAAAAAAGACCCAGGGACAGAAAATTAAGTCAATAATAACTAAAGTTTTTAAGGACAATTATTAAGGAAATAAAAGAGGAGGAATTGAAAAGAAATGAGATAGCTTTTTCTTTACAAACAAAGCCTGGGTCTGATAGGTAAAGGCTAGATACTAAAAGAAGAAAGAAACAATGGGAGAAATTCCACTGATTGATGAAAGGAGTGAGAGGGTTTAGTCTTTACAAATCATCCATGGGTCTGCTGATAGGTAAAGATAGATACTGAGAGATGAAAGAAGCAATGGGAAGAACCATAAATTCTATAGGAAAATTAAAAAAAAAAAGGGTTTACATTAGAAGAGGGTCTGTATTAGGCGATTCGGGAAGCCTATACCTCTCAAGTACCTCAGCCAATGCAGAAAGAGAGAGGGAAATGCGGCCAGGAAATTAGGATAAAAAGCAGGCTGCATCCTCTAACTGTCCTGGGTTGCAGTGTATTCTATTACCATCCTCATGAGCTGTTGAAACCAGGTGGGGCAGTGTTTCCTTGCCTCCTTCCTCTGGACCATCTTTCTGTTAATGGCCCATCAATGCCCTGCTGCATGACTCATAGATAACTCCCTCTGGACTATCTTTTGTTAATGAGCCCATCAATGCCTTGCCTCATGATTTATCATCCCATTGTGAGGTGCTCCACCCAGAGGGAGGAACCAAGCATTCCATCCTGGAAATAATCTGAGATTCCGAACACCACAGACACCCTTTTCCACTGGATTCCCAGAGGACAAGTGCTACATAGCCACCAGTGGACCTTCCGAGGAAGAGCAGACCCTTCTACAGGATCACCGCTTCAACAGAACCACATTCACTGTCGATTTCTCTATTTTCGTTTTGCCTCTGAATCACGAGTTCTTTTACTCAGAGTTAGGATTGAAACTCAGGAGACGCCAGGCTTTTCTTCTAATTGATGTTTATAATTTCTTATCTATAATAGAGCTGCACAGAGTGTGCCTCCAAGTTAACAAGGTGGAAAAATGGCCATGAGTTCTAACTTCCAAGGCCTTTTAAGGTCCAAATTACCCAATTATGGAATGCAAACTAATTTGCTTTTACTTATAATCCAATAACTAACTATTCATGATCCGCACTGCAGGTTTTTTGACCCAATACCAGAACACCCAGATTTGTGAAGAAGGAGAAAAGAAGAAGAACAAATCCACACCCCAAATCCTCCATATTGTAACACACATATATATATATATTATTATATCCCAGAAACCTAAATTCTCTAAACCCAGGGTTCCAACAATCCACCACTTCAGGAGGACTGCAGCCACCATTTTATCAGACTGCTACCGCCACCCTGAATAACAGGGTGTCAGGTTGTATCCTGACTCAGTCAGTTTAAACCAGTGTTTTCTGCTGCCGTTGTGTCCTCTGGGAACAGTTCCCACTCAGCCCGGTCAGCTCGGGACACAGCAGGCAACGGGGGCCAGCCTCTGATATTGGAGGGATCAAAGGTCTGGCTCGTGGGTCCTTCCAAGGGACCGCGGCAATAAAGGCAGACGGCGGAGGAAAGGGGGCAGGCTCAGAGTTGGGTTAAATCCAGAAAGTTTATTGGTCCTCCGAACGGGGGGACCTCAACCACCAGGGGTGCCCAACCCAGAGCACCTGCAGATCGCGCGCCAGGGCATTTTATGGCGGGGGGGGCATGGGGGGGGGGTGTACAGAACAACCAACCAGGGAAGGGAAGGGTGCGGCAAACAGAACGAGGGACACATAAAGGAACCAACTGTAACAGGGGAAGGGAGGGACTCCTTTCCCAGGACTAATCACCTGGCCCCCTGGCTAGAACTTTCCAGAAGCCTGGGAGGGGTGGCAGAGTGACAGACAGGGTCCTGGGAGGAGATAAAAATGACAGACAGGGTGATTTAAATAAAACGGGGGGGGGTGTGCCCACTGGGGTACACCAAACTTACAGAACATAGGGGGGAGACCCGGACTGAACTAAGCTAACACACTCCCACAGGAGGCCACTACTGACACGCTGCAGGAGTGGACTGGAGCAGTAGCCAGAGTGTCGACATTGGGGAAAGCCTCGTGTGCCTACCCACAGACTGTCTGCTGAAATAGTCTCTATGGATATCTTTCCTCACGGATCTCCGGTCATTGGGGGGGGCAATCCTCACTGTCATTGTTTTCTTTATGTTAAACTGTTTCTGTGCCTTCACTCGCCACAGGTGGTGCAGGAGACAACGTGACAATTAGATTAGGTGATTAGATTGCACCATTAGAATGATTTGCTTAATAATCTTTCCTTTATATTGTCAGTAAGATTTGGGCCAGAGGTGGGAGAATCATATTTTTAATCCTAGGAGAAGTAGCAAAAACCTTTTACCGTAGCAATTGCTGGGTCTGTGGAAGGCCAGGAGAATCTGAAAACTGGCCATGGGTGGCCAGCCCAGTCAAACCTAAATGGTGAGTCAGCACCCTGAGTGAAGTCCATAATGGGACCGGATTTTAGGGTGAAGACAGAAGTCCATGGCGACTCCATTCTTCCGAAAGAGGCGTTTATTGTCTCAATAGAATAGGAGGTGTATACGTGGGAAAAAGTGTTTGTGACTGGACTTTATCTTTGGGTTTATCTATTCGCAGAAGAAGGGGGAGTGTGTAGAAAATTAAATTACTCAAACTGCTGTTTGCAAATAGGTGACAATAGAAAGTGGTAAAACAAATAACAAAGGGAATAAGAAAGTTAGCTCATGTACCTGTCCAAATGTGGAAAGGATGGGAATGGGACATGTTTTCATGGTTACCTGGTGGACTATGGGTTAAACAAATGCTTTTTTCATCTTATGTGCTGTAGCAACTCGAAGCATCATCCCTTGCTTAGTGCAACTTATTCAACATGTGATCAAGGGGATGCAGGGAGTAGCCATGCCTACAGATCCAGAAATGGCTACAAAAGGACAGAAAATGATTATTACCGCAGGCCTGGGCCCTATGGTATATCACCGTGTCCCGCAGCCATAGGGAGGAGGAGGAGGAGAAGATCCAACAGGCAGGAATTGTGCAGCAAGATTGATTTATTTAATTATTTTACAAACTCTTTTATAGACTTTTTTCTTCACAGTCCAATTGGACAAAGGACCAGCCACCCCTTGGGGGTGATTGGCCAAAATCCTAAAACATCCATTATCAAAATATTTTTCTACTATACCATAAACAAGACTTTTCAAGGTTGCAGGTGTCTTGGTTGTTTACATTCCCTGCTACCTCTTCTGTGAGAGAGAAAAGTCTCTCACGGACTTAGAAACTAGCAAGAAAATCCTTGCTAGCAGCATTTTTGTATCTACAAATGATGTCACTGCAAATAATTGCAAAACCAAAAAAGACCCAGGGACAGAAAATTAAGTCAATAATAACTAAAGTTTTTAAGGACAATTATTAAGGAAATAAAAGAGGAGGAATTGAAAAGAAATGAGATAGCTTTTTCTTTACAAACAAAGCGTGGGTCTGATAGGTAAAGGCTAGATACTAAAAGAAGAAAGAAACAATGGGAGAAATTCCACTGATTGATGAAAGGAGTGAGAGGGTTTAGTCTTTACAAATCATCCATGGGTCTGCTGATAGGTAAAGATAGATACTGAGAGATGAAAGAAGCAATGGGAAGAACCATAAATTCTATAGGAAAATTTAAAAAAAAAGAGGGTTACATTAGAAGAGGGTCTGTATTAGGCCATTCGGGAAGCCTATACCTCTCAAGTACCTCAGCCAATGCAGAAAGAGAGAGGGAAATGCGGCCAGGAAATTAGGATAAAAAGCAGGCTGCATCCTCTAACTGTCCTGGGTTGCAGTGTATTCTATTACCATCCTCATGAGCTGTTGAAACCAGGTGGGGCAGTGTTTCCTTGCCTCCTTCCTCTGGACCATCTTTCTGTTAATGGCCCATCAATGCCCTGCTGCATGACTCATAGATAACTCCCTCTGGACTATCTTTTGTTAATGAGCCCATCAATGCCTTGCCTCATGATTTATCATCCCATTGTGAGGTGCTCCACCCAGAGGGAGGAACCAAGCATTCCATCCTGGAAATAATCTGAGATTCTGAACACCACAGACACCCTTTTCCACTGGATTCCCAGAGGACAAGTGCTACATAGCCACCAGTGGACCTTCCGAGGAAGAGCAGACCCTTCTACAGGATCACCGCTTCAACAGAACCACATTCACTGTCGATTTCTCTATTTTCGTTTTGCCTCTGAATCACGAGTTCTTTTACTCAGAGTTAGGATTGAAACGCAGGAGACGCCAGGCTTTTCTTCTAATTGATGTTTATAATGTCTTATCTATAATAGAGCTGCACAGAGTGTGCCTCCAAGTTAACAAGGTGGAAAAATGGCCATGAGTTCTAACTTCCAAGGCCTTTTAAGGTCCAAATTACCCAATTATGGAATGCAAACTAATTTGCTTTTACTTATAATCCAATAACTAACTATTCATGATCCGCACTGCAGGTTTTTTGACCCAATACCAGAACACCCAGATTTGTGAAGAAGGAGAAAAGAAGAAGAACAAATCCACACCCCAAATCCTCCATATTGTAACACACATATATATATATATTATTATATCCCAGAAACCTAAATTCTCTAAACCCAGGGTTCCAACAATCCACCACTTCAGGAGGACTGCAGCCACCATTTTATCAGACTGCTACCGCCACCCTGAATAACAGGGTGTCAGGTTGTATCCTGACTCAGTCAGTTTAAACCAGTGTTTTCTGCTGCCGTTGTGTCCTCTGGGAACAGTTCCCACTCAGCCCGGTCAGCTCGGGACACAGCAGGCAACGGGGGCCAGCCTCTGATATTGGAGGGATCAAAGGTCTGGCTCGTGGGTCCTTCCAAGGGACCGCGGCAATAAAGGCAGACGGCGGAGGAAAGGGGGCAGGCTCAGAGTTGGGTTAAATCCAGAAAGTTTATTGGTCCTCCGAAGGGGGGGACCTCAACCACCAGGGGTGCCCAACCCAGAGCACCTGCAGATCGCGCGCCAGGGCATTTTATGGCGGGGGGGGCATGGGGGGGGGGTGTACAGAACAACCAACCAGGGAAGGGAAGGGTGCGGCAAACAGAACGAGGGACACATAAAGGAACCAACTGTAACAGGGGAAGGGAGGGACTCCTTTCCCAGGACTAATCACCTGGCCCCCTGGCTAGAACTTTCCAGAAGCCTGGGAGGGGTGGCAGAGTGACAGACAGGGTCCTGGGAGGAGATAAAAATGACAGACAGGGTGATTTAAATAAAACGGGGGGGGGGTGTGCCCACTGGGGTACACCAAACTTACAGAACATAGGGGGGAGACCCGGACTGAACTAAGCTAACACACTCCCACAGGAGGCCACTACTGACACGCTGCAGGAGTGGACTGGAGCAGTAGCCAGAGTGTCGACATTGGGGAAAGCCTCGTGTGCCTATCCACAGACTGTCTGCTGAAATAGTCTCTATGGATATCTTTCCTCACGGATCTCCGGTCATTGGGGGGGGCAATCCTCGCTGTCATTGTTTTCTTTATGTTAAACTGTTTCTGTGCCTTCACTCGCCACAGGTGGTGCAGGAGACAACGTGACAATTAGATTAGGTGATTAGATTGCACCATTAGAATGATTTGCTTAATAATCTTTCCTTTATATTGTCAGTAAGATTTGGGCCAGAGGTGGGAGAATCATATTTTTAATCCTAGGAGAAGTAGCAAAAACCTTTTACCGTAGCAATTGCTGGGTCTGTGGAAGGCCAGGAGAATCTGAAAACTGGCCATGGGTGGCCAGCCCAGTCAAACCTAAATGGTGAGTCAGCACCCTGAGTGAAGTCCATAATGGGACCGGATTTTAGGGTGAAGACAGAAGTCCATGGCGACTCCATTCTTCCGAAAGAGGCGTTTATTGTCTCAATAGAATAGGAGGTGTATACGTGGGAAAAAGTGTTTGTGACTGGACTTTATCTTTGGGTTTATCTATTCGCAGAAGAAGGGGGAGCGTGTAGAAAATTAAATTACTCAAACTGCTGTTTGCAAATAGGTGACAATAGAAAGTGGTAAAACAAATAACAAAGGGAATAAGAAAGTTAGCTCATGTACCTGTCCAAATGTGGAAAGGATGGGAATGGGGCATGTTTTCATGGTTACCTGGTGGACTATGGGTTAAACAAATGCTTTTTTCATCTTATGTGCTGTAGCAACTCGAAGCATCATCCCTTGCTTAGTGCAACTTATTCAACATGTGATCAAGGGGATGCAGGGAGTAGCCATGCCTACAGATCCAGAAATGGCTACAAAAGGACAGAAAATGATTATTACCGCAGGCCTGGGCCCTATGGTATATCACCGTGTCCCGCAGCCATAGGGAGGAGGAGGAGGAGAAGATCCAACAGGCAGGAATTGTGCAGCAAGATTGATTTATTTAATTATTTTACAAACTCTTTTATAGACTTTTTTCTTCACAGTCCAATTGGACAAAGGACCAGCCACCCCTTGGGGGTGATTGGCCAAAATCCTAAAACATCCATTATCAAAATATTTTTCTACTATACCATAAACAAGACTTTTCAAGGTTGCAGGTGTCTTGGTTGTTTACATTCCCTGCTACCTCTTCTGTGAGAGAGAAAAGTCTCTCACGGACTTAGAAACTAGCAAGAAAATCCTTGCTAGCAGCATTTTTGTATCTACAAATGATGTCACTGCAAATAATTGCAAAACCAAAAAAGACCCAGGGACAGAAAATTAAGTCAATAATAACTAAAGTTTTTAAGGACAATTATTAAGGAAATAAAAGAGGAGGAATTGAAAAGAAATGAGATAGCTTTTTCTTTACAAACAAAGCCTGGGTCTGATAGGTAAAGGCTAGATACTAAAAGAAGAAAGAAACAATGGGAGAAATTCCACTGATTGATGAAAGGAGTGAGAGGGTTTAGTCTTTACAAATCATCCATGGGTCTGCTGATAGGTAAAGATAGATACTGAGAGATGAAAGAAGCAATGGGAAGAACCATAAATTCTATAGGAAAATTAAAAAAAAAAAGGGTTTACATTAGAAGAGGGTCTGTATTAGGCGATTCGGGAAGCCTATACCTCTCAAGTACCTCAGCCAATGCAGAAAGAGAGAGGGAAATGCGGCCAGGAAATTAGGATAAAAAGCAGGCTGCATCCTCTAACTGTCCTGGGTTGCAGTGTATTCTATTACCATCCTCATGAGCTGTTGAAACCAGGTGGGGCAGTGTTTCCTTGCCTCCTTCCTCTGGACCATCTTTCTGTTAATGGCCCATCAATGCCCTGCTGCATGACTCATAGATAACTCCCTCTGGACTATCTTTTGTTAATGAGCCCATCAATGCCTTGCCTCATGATTTATCATCCCATTGTGAGGTGCTCCACCCAGAGGGAGGAACCAAGCATTCCATCCTGGAAATAATCTGAGATTCCGAACACCACAGACACCCTTTTCCACTGGATTCCCAGAGGACAAGTGCTACATAGCCACCAGTGGACCTTCCGAGGAAGAGCAGACCCTTCTACAGGATCACCGCTTCAACAGAACCACATTCACTGTCGATTTCTCTATTTTCGTTTTGCCTCTGAATCACGAGTTCTTTTACTCAGAGTTAGGATTGAAACTCAGGAGACGCCAGGCTTTTCTTCTAATTGATGTTTATAATTTCTTATCTATAATAGAGCTGCACAGAGTGTGCCTCCAAGTTAACAAGGTGGAAAAATGGCCATGAGTTCTAACTTCCAAGGCCTTTTAAGGTCCAAATTACCCAATTATGGAATGCAAACTAATTTGCTTTTACTTATAATCCAATAACTAACTATTCATGATCCGCACTGCAGGTTTTTTGACCCAATACCAGAACACCCAGATTTGTGAAGAAGGAGAAAAGAAGAAGAACAAATCCACACCCCAAATCCTCCATATTGTAACACACATATATATATATATTATTATATCCCAGAAACCTAAATTCTCTAAACCCAGGGTTCCAACAATCCACCACTTCAGGAGGACTGCAGCCACCATTTTATCAGACTGCTACCGCCACCCTGAATAACAGGGTGTCAGGTTGTATCCTGACTCAGTCAGTTTAAACCAGTGTTTTCTGCTGCCGTTGTGTCCTCTGGGAACAGTTCCCACTCAGCCCGGTCAGCTCGGGACACAGCAGGCAACGGGGGCCAGCCTCTGATATTGGAGGGATCAAAGGTCTGGCTCGTGGGTCCTTCCAAGGGACCGCGGCAATAAAGGCAGACGGCGGAGGAAAGGGGGCAGGCTCAGAGTTGGGTTAAATCCAGAAAGTTTATTGGTCCTCCGAACGGGGGGACCTCAACCACCAGGGGTGCCCAACCCAGAGCACCTGCAGATCGCGCGCCAGGGCATTTTATGGCGGGGGGGGCATGGGGGGGGGGTGTACAGAACAACCAACCAGGGAAGGGAAGGGTGCGGCAAACAGAACGAGGGACACATAAAGGAACCAACTGTAACAGGGGAAGGGAGGGACTCCTTTCCCAGGACTAATCACCTGGCCCCCTGGCTAGAACTTTCCAGAAGCCTGGGAGGGGTGGCAGAGTGACAGACAGGGTCCTGGGAGGAGATAAAAATGACAGACAGGGTGATTTAAATAAAACGGGGGGGGGTGTGCCCACTGGGGTACACCAAACTTACAGAACATAGGGGGGAGACCCGGACTGAACTAAGCTAACACACTCCCACAGGAGGCCACTACTGACACGCTGCAGGAGTGGACTGGAGCAGTAGCCAGAGTGTCGACATTGGGGAAAGCCTCGTGTGCCTACCCACAGACTGTCTGCTGAAATAGTCTCTATGGATATCTTTCCTCACGGATCTCCGGTCATTGGGGGGGGCAATCCTCACTGTCATTGTTTTCTTTATGTTAAACTGTTTCTGTGCCTTCACTCGCCACAGGTGGTGCAGGAGACAACGTGACAATTAGATTAGGTGATTAGATTGCACCATTAGAATGATTTGCTTAATAATCTTTCCTTTATATTGTCAGTAAGATTTGGGCCAGAGGTGGGAGAATCATATTTTTAATCCTAGGAGAAGTAGCAAAAACCTTTTACCGTAGCAATTGCTGGGTCTGTGGAAGGCCAGGAGAATCTGAAAACTGGCCATGGGTGGCCAGCCCAGTCAAACCTAAATGGTGAGTCAGCACCCTGAGTGAAGTCCATAATGGGACCGGATTTTAGGGTGAAGACAGAAGTCCATGGCGACTCCATTCTTCCGAAAGAGGCGTTTATTGTCTCAATAGAATAGGAGGTGTATACGTGGGAAAAAGTGTTTGTGACTGGACTTTATCTTTGGGTTTATCTATTCGCAGAAGAAGGGGGAGTGTGTAGAAAATTAAATTACTCAAACTGCTGTTTGCAAATAGGTGACAATAGAAAGTGGTAAAACAAATAACAAAGGGAATAAGAAAGTTAGCTCATGTACCTGTCCAAATGTGGAAAGGATGGGAATGGGACATGTTTTCATGGTTACCTGGTGGACTATGGGTTAAACAAATGCTTTTTTCATCTTATGTGCTGTAGCAACTCGAAGCATCATCCCTTGCTTAGTGCAACTTATTCAACATGTGATCAAGGGGATGCAGGGAGTAGCCATGCCTACAGATCCAGAAATGGCTACAAAAGGACAGAAAATGATTATTACCGCAGGCCTGGGCCCTATGGTATATCACCGTGTCCCGCAGCCATAGGGAGGAGGAGGAGGAGAAGATCCAACAGGCAGGAATTGTGCAGCAAGATTGATTTATTTAATTATTTTACAAACTCTTTTATAGACTTTTTTCTTCACAGTCCAATTGGACAAAGGACCAGCCACCCCTTGGGGGTGATTGGCCAAAATCCTAAAACATCCATTATCAAAATATTTTTCTACTATACCATAAACAAGACTTTTCAAGGTTGCAGGTGTCTTGGTTGTTTACATTCCCTGCTACCTCTTCTGTGAGAGAGAAAAGTCTCTCACGGACTTAGAAACTAGCAAGAAAATCCTTGCTAGCAGCATTTTTGTATCTACAAATGATGTCACTGCAAATAATTGCAAAACCAAAAAAGACCCAGGGACAGAAAATTAAGTCAATAATAACTAAAGTTTTTAAGGACAATTATTAAGGAAATAAAAGAGGAGGAATTGAAAAGAAATTAGATAGCTTTTTCTTTACAAACAAAGCGTGGGTCTGATAGGTAAAGGCTAGATACTAAAAGAAGAAAGAAACAATGGGAGAAATTCCACTGATTGATGAAAGGAGTGAGAGGGTTTAGTCTTTACAAATCATCCATGGGTCTGCTGATAGGTAAAGATAGATACTGAGAGATGAAAGAAGCAATGGGAAGAACCATAAATTCTATAGGAAAATTTAAAAAAAAAGGGGTTTACATTAGAAGAGGGTCTGTATTAGGCCATTCGGGAAGCCTATACCTCTCAAGTACCTCAGCCAATGCAGAAAGAGAGAGGGAAATGCGGCCAGGAAATTAGGATAAAAAGCAGGCTGCATCCTCTAACTGTCCTGGGTTGCAGTGTATTCTATTACCATCCTCATGAGCTGTTGAAACCAGGTGGGGCAGTGTTTCCTTGCCTCCTTCCTCTGGACCATCTTTCTGTTAATGGCCCATCAATGCCCTGCTGCATGACTCATAGATAACTCCCTCTGGACTATCTTTTGTTAATGAGCCCATCAATGCCTTGCCTCATGATTTCTCATCCCATTGTGAGGTGCTCCACCCAGAGGGAGGAACCAAGCATTCCATCCTGGAAATAATCTGAGATTCCGAACACCACAGACACCCTTTTCCACTGGATTCCCAGAGGACAAGTGCTACATAGCCACCAGTGGACCTTCCGAGGAAGAGCAGACCCTTCTACAGGATCACCGCTTCAACAGAACCACATTCACTGTCGATTTCTCTATTTTCGTTTTGCCTCTGAATCACGAGTTCTTTTACTCAGAGTTAGGATTGAAACGCAGGAGACGCCAGGCTTTTCTTCTAATTGATGTTTATAATTTCTTATCTATAATAGAGCTGCACAGAGTGTGCCTCCAAGTTAACAAGGTGGAAAAATGGCCATGAGTTCTAACTTCCAAGGCCTTTTAAGGTCCAAATTACCCAATTATGGAATGCAAACTAATTTGCTTTTACTTATAATCCAATAACTAACTATTCATGATCCGCACTGCAGGTTTTTTGACCCAATACCAGAACACCCAGATTTGTGAAGAAGGAGAAAAGAAGAAGAACAAATCCACACCCCAAATCCTCCATATTGTAACACACATATATATATATATTATTATATCCCAGAAACCTAAATTCTCTAAACCCAGGGTTCCAACAATCCACCACTTCAGGAGGACTGCAGCCACCATTTTATCAGACTGCTACCGCCACCCTGAATAACAGGGTGTCAGGTTGTATCCTGACTCAGTCAGTTTAAACCAGTGTTTTCTGCTGCCGTTGTGTCCTCTGGGAACAGTTCCCACTCAGCCCGGTCAGCTCGGGACACAGCAGGCAACGGGGGCCAGCCTCTGATATTGGAGGGATCAAAGGTCTGGCTCGTGGGTCCTTCCAAGGGACCGCGGCAATAAAGGCAGACGGCGGAGGAAAGGGGGCAGGCTCAGAGTTGGGTTAAATCCAGAAAGTTTATTGGTCCTCCGAACGGGGGGACCTCAACCACCAGGGGTGCCCAACCCAGAGCACCTGCAGATCGCGCGCCAGGGCATTTTATGGCGGGGGGGGCATGGGGGGGGGGGTGTACAGAACAACCAACCAGGGAAGGGAAGGGTGCGGCAAACAGAACGAGGGACACATAAAGGAACCAACTGTAACAGGGGAAGGGAGGGACTCCTTTCCCAGGACTAATCACCTGGCCCCCTGGCTAGAACTTTCCAGAAGCCTGGGAGGGGTGGCAGAGTGACAGACAGGGTCCTGGGAGGAGATAAAAATGACAGACAGGGTGATTTAAATAAAACGGGGGGGGGGTGTGCCCACTGGGGTACACCAAACTTACAGAACATAGGGGGGAGACCCGGACTGAACTAAGCTAACACACTCCCACAGGAGGCCACTACTGACACGCTGCAGGAGTGGACTGGAGCAGTAGCCAGAGTGTCGACATTGGGGAAAGCCTCGTGTGCCTATCCACAGACTGTCTGCTGAAATAGTCTCTATGGATATCTTTCCTCACGGATCTCCGGTCATTGGGGGGGGGCAATCCTCACTGTCATTGTTTTCTTTATGTTAAACTGTTTCTGTGCCTTCACTCGCCACAGGTGGTGCAGGAGACAACGTGACAATTAGATTAGGTGATTAGATTGCACCATTAGAATGATTTGCTTAATAATCTTTCCTTTATATTGTCAGTAAGATTTGGGCCAGAGGTGGGAGAATCATATTTTTAATCCTAGGAGAAGTAGCAAAAACCTTTTACCGTAGCAATTGCTGGGTCTGTGGAAGGCCAGGAGAATCTGAAAACTGGCCATGGGTGGCCAGCCCAGTCAAACCTAAATGGTGAGTCAGCACCCTGAGTGAAGTCCATAATGGGACCGGATTTTAGGGTGAAGACAGAAGTCCATGGCGACTCCTTTCTTCCGAAAGAGGCGTTTATTGTCTCAATAGAATAGGAGGTGTATACGTGGGAAAAAGTGTTTGTGACTGGACTTTATCTTTGGGTTTATCTATTCGCAGAAGAAGGGGGAGTGTGTAGAAAATTAAATTACTCAAACTGCTGTTTGCAAATAGGTGACAATAGAAAGTGGTAAAACAAATAACAAAGGGAATAAGAAAGTTAGCTCATGTACCTGTCCAAATGTGGAAAGGATGGGAATGGGACATGTTTTCATGGTTACCTGGTGGACTATGGGTTAAACAAATGCTTTTTTCATCTTATGTGCTGTAGCAACTCGAAGCATCATCCCTTGCTTAGTGCAACTTATTCAACATGTGATCAAGGGGATGCAGGGAGTAGCCATGCCTACAGATCCAGAAATGGCTACAAAAGGACAGAAAATGATTATTACCGCAGGCCTGGGCCCTATGGTATATCACCGTGTCCCGCAGCCATAGGGAGGAGGAGGAGGAGAAGATCCAACAGGCAGGAATTGTGCAGCAAGATTGATTTATTTAATTATTTTACAAACTCTTTTATAGACTTTTTTCTTCACAGTCCAATTGGACAAAGGACCAGCCACCCCTTGGGGGTGATTGGCCAAAATCCTAAAACATCCATTATCAAAATATTTTTCTACTATACCATAAACAAGACTTTTCAAGGTTGCAGGTGTCTTGGTTGTTTACATTCCCTGCTACCTCTTCTGTGAGAGAGAAAAGTCTCTCACGGACTTAGAAACTAGCAAGAAAATCCTTGCTAGCAGCATTTTTGTATCTACAAATGATGTCACTGCAAATAATTGCAAAACCAAAAAAGACCCAGGGACAGAAAATTAAGTCAATAATAACTAAAGTTTTTAAGGACAATTATTAAGGAAATAAAAGAGGAGGAATTGAAAAGAAATGAGATAGCTTTTTCTTTACAAACAAAGCCTGGGTCTGATAGGTAAAGGCTAGATACTAAAAGAAGAAAGAAACAATGGGAGAAATTCCACTGATTGATGAAAGGAGTGAGAGGGTTTAGTCTTTACAAATCATCCATGGGTCTGCTGATAGGTAAAGATAGATACTGAGAGATGAAAGAAGCAATGGGAAGAACCATAAATTCTATAGGAAAATAAAAAAAAAAGGGGTTTACATTAGAAGAGGGTCTGTATTAGGCGATTCGGGAAGCCTATACCTCTCAAGTACCTCAGCCAATGCAGAAAGAGAGAGGGAAATGCGGCCAGGAAATTAGGATAAAAAGCAGGCTGCATCCTCTAACTGTCCTGGGTTGCAGTGTATTCTATTACCATCCTCATGAGCTGTTGAAACCAGGTGGGGCAGTGTTTCCTTGCCTCCTTCCTCTGGACCATCTTTCTGTTAATGGCCCATCAATGCCCTGCTGCATGACTCATAGATAACTCCCTCTGGACTATCTTTTGTTAATGAGCCCATCAATGCCTTGCCTCATGATTTATCATCCCATTGTGAGGTGCTCCACCCAGAGGGAGGAACCAAGCATTCCATCCTGGAAATAATCTGAGATTCCGAACACCACAGACACCCTTTTCCACTGGATTCCCAGAGGACAAGTGCTACATAGCCACCAGTGGACCTTCCGAGGAAGAGCAGACCCTTCTACAGGATCACCGCTTCAACAGAACCACATTCACTGTCGATTTCTCTATTTTCGTTTTGCCTCTGAATCACGAGTTCTTTTACTCAGAGTTAGGATTGAAACGCAGGAGACGCCAGGCTTTTCTTCTAATTGATGTTTATAATTTCTTATCTATAATAGAGCTGCACAGAGTGTGCCTCCAAGTTAACAAGGTGGAAAAATGGCCATGAGTTCTAACTTCCAAGGCCTTTTAAGGTCCAAATTACCCAATTATGGAATGCAAACTAATTTGCTTTTACTTATAATCCAATAACTAACTATTCATGATCCGCACTGCAGGTTTTTTGACCCAATACCAGAACACCCAGATTTGTGAAGAAGGAGAAAAGAAGAAGAACAAATCCACACCCCAAATCCTCCATATTGTAACACACATATATATATATATTATTATATCCCAGAAACCTAAATTCTCTAAACCCAGGGTTCCAACAATCCACCACTTCAGGAGGACTGCAGCCACCATTTTATCAGACTGCTACCGCCACCCTGAATAACAGGGTGTCAGGTTGTATCCTGACTCAGTCAGTTTAAACCAGTGTTTTCTGCTGCCGTTGTGTCCTCTGGGAACAGTTCCCACTCAGCCCGGTCAGCTCGGGACACAGCAGGCAACGGGGGCCAGCCTCTGATATTGGAGGGATCAAAGGTCTGGCTCGTGGGTCCTTCCAAGGGACCGCGGCAATAAAGGCAGACGGCGGAGGAAAGGGGGCAGGCTCAGAGTTGGGTTAAATCCAGAAAGTTTATTGGTCCTCCGAACGGGGGGACCTCAACCACCAGGGGTGCCCAACCCAGAGCACCTGCAGATCGCGCGCCAGGGCATTTTATGGCGGGGGGGGCATGGGGGGGGGGTGTACAGAACAACCAACCAGGGAAGGGAAGGGTGCGGCAAACAGAACGAGGGACACATAAAGGAACCAACTGTAACAGGGGAAGGGAGGGACTCCTTTCCCAGGACTAATCACCTGGCCCCCTGGCTAGAACTTTCCAGAAGCCTTGGAGGGGTGGCAGAGTGACAGACAGGGTCCTGGGAGGAGATAAAAATGACAGACAGGGTGATTTAAATAAAACGGGGGGGGGGTGTGCCCACTGGGGTACACCAAACTTACAGAACATAGGGGGGAGACCCGGACTGAACTAAGCTAACACACTCCCACAGGAGGCCACTACTGACACGCTGCAGGAGTGGACTGGAGCAGTAGCCAGAGTGTCGACATTGGGGAAAGCCTCGTGTGCCTATCCACAGACTGTCTGCTGAAATAGTCTCTATGGATATCTTTCCTCACGGATCTCCGGTCATTGGGGGGGGGGCAATCCTCACTGTCATTGTTTTCTTTATGTTAAACTGTTTCTGTGCCTTCACTCGCCACAGGTGGTGCAGGAGACATCGTGACAATTAGATTAGGTGATTAGATTGCACCATTAGAATGATTTGCTTAATAATCTTTCCTTTATATTGTCAGTAAGATTTGGGCCAGAGGTGGGAGAATCATATTTTTAATCCTAGGAGAAGTAGCAAAAACCTTTTACCGTAGCAATTGCTGGGTCTGTGGAAGGCCAGGAGAATCTGAAAACTGGCCATGGGTGGCCAGCCCAGTCAAACCTAAATGGTGAGTCAGCACCCTGAGTGAAGTCCATAATGGGACCGGATTTTAGGGTGAAGACAGAAGTCCATGGCGACTCCATTCTTCCGAAAGAGGCGTTTATTGTCTCAATAGAATAGGAGGTGTATACGTGGGAAAAAGTGTTTGTGACTGGACTTTATCTTTGGGTTTATCTATTCGCAGAAGAAGGGGGAGTGTGTAGAAAATTAAATTACTCAAACTGCTGTTTGCAAATAGGTGACAATAGAAAGTGGTAAAACAAATAACAAAGGGAATAAGAAAGTTAGCTCATGTACCTGTCCAAATGTGGAAAGGATGGGAATGGGACATGTTTTCATGGTTACCTGGTGGACTATGGGTTAAACAAATGCTTTTTTCATCTTATGTGCTGTAGCAACTCGAAGCATCATCCCTTGCTTAGTGCAACTTATTCAACATGTGATCAAGGGGATGCAGGGAGTAGCCATGCCTACAGATCCAGAAATGGCTACAAAAGGACAGAAAATGATTATTACCGCAGGCCTGGGCCCTATGGTATATCACCGTGTCCCGCAGCCATAGGGAGGAGGAGGAGGAGAAGATCCAACAGGCAGGAATTGTGCAGCAAGATTGATTTATTTAATTATTTTACAAACTCTTTTATAGACTTTTTTCTTCACAGTCCAATTGGACAAAGGACCAGCCACCCCTTGGGGGTGATTGGCCAAAATCCTAAAACATCCATTATCAAAATATTTTTCTACTATACCATAAACAAGACTTTTCAAGGTTGCAGGTGTCTTGGTTGTTTACATTCCCTGCTACCTCTTCTGTGAGAGAGAAAAGTCTCTCACGGACTTAGAAACTAGCAAGAAAATCCTTGCTAGCAGCATTTTTGTATCTACAAATGATGTCACTGCAAATAATTGCAAAACCAAAAAAGACCCAGGGACAGAAAATTAAGTCAATAATAACTAAAGTTTTTAAGGACAATTATTAAGGAAATAAAAGAGGAGGAATTGAAAAGAAATGAGATAGCTTTTTCTTTACAAACAAAGCCTGGGTCTGATAGGTAAAGGCTAGATACTAAAAGAAGAAAGAAACAATGGGAGAAATTCCACTGATTGATGAAAGGAGTGAGAGGGTTTAGTCTTTACAAATCATCCATGGGTCTGCTGATAGGTAAAGATAGATACTGAGAGATGAAAGAAGCAATGGGAAGAACCATAAATTCTATAGGAAAATTAAAAAAAAAAGGGGTTTACATTAGAAGAGGGTCTGTATTAGGCGATTCGGGAAGCCTATACCTCTCAAGTACCTCAGCCAATGCAGAAAGAGAGAGGGAAATGCGGCCAGGAAATTAGGATAAAAAGCAGGCTGCATCCTCTAACTGTCCTGGGTTGCAGTGTATTCTATTACCATCCTCATGAGCTGTTGAAACCAGGTGGGGCAGTGTTTCCTTGCCTCCTTCCTCTGGACCATCTTTCTGTTAATGGCCCATCAATGCCCTGCTGCATGACTCATAGATAACTCCCTCTGGACTATCTTTTGTTAATGAGCCCATCAATGCCTTGCCTCATGATTTCTCATCCCATTGTGAGGTGCTCCACCCAGAGGGAGGAACCAAGCATTCCATCCTGGAAATAATCTGAGATTCCGAACACCACAGACACCCTTTTCCACTGGATTCCCAGAGGACAAGTGCTACATAGCCACCAGTGGACCTTCCGAGGAAGAGCAGACCCTTCTACAGGATCACCGCTTCAACAGAACCACATTCACTGTCGATTTCTCTATTTTCGTTTTGCCTCTGAATCACGAGTTCTTTTACTCAGAGTTAGGATTGAAACGCAGGAGACGCCAGGCTTTTCTTCTAATTGATGTTTATAATTTCTTATCTATAATAGAGCTGCACAGAGTGTGCCTCCAAGTTAACAAGGTGGAAAAATGGCCATGAGTTCTAACTTCCAAGGCCTTTTAAGGTCCAAATTACCCAATTATGGAATGCAAACTAATTTGCTTTTACTTATAATCCAATAACTAACTATTCATGATCCGCACTGCAGGTTTTTTGACCCAATACCAGAACACCCAGATTTGTGAAGAAGGAGAAAAGAAGAAGAACAAATCCACACCCCAAATCCTCCATATTGTAACACACATATATATATATATTATTATATCCCAGAAACCTAAATTCTCTAAACCCAGGGTTCCAACAATCCACCACTTCAGGAGGACTGCAGCCACCATTTTATCAGACTGCTACCGCCACCCTGAATAACAGGGTGTCAGGTTGTATCCTGACTCAGTCAGTTTAAACCAGTGTTTTCTGCTGCCGTTGTGTCCTCTGGGAACAGTTCCCACTCAGCCCGGTCAGCTCGGGACACAGCAGGCAACGGGGGCCAGCCTCTGATATTGGAGGGATCAAAGGTCTGGCTCGTGGGTCCTTCCAAGGGACCGCGGCAATAAAGGCAGACGGCGGAGGAAAGGGGGCAGGCTCAGAGTTGGGTTAAATCCAGAAAGTTTATTGGTCCTCCGAAGGGGGGGACCTCAACCACCAGGGGTGCCCAACCCAGAGCACCTGCAGATCGCGCGCCAGGGCATTTTATGGCGGGGGGGCATGGGGGGGGGTGTACAGAACAACCAACCAGGGAAGGGAAGGGTGCGGCAAACAGAACGAGGGACACATAAAGGAACCAACTGTAACAGGGGAAGGGAGGGACTCCTTTCCCAGGACTAATCACCTGGCCCCCTGGCTAGAACTTTCCAGAAGCCTGGGAGGGGTGGCAGAGTGACAGACAGGGTCCTGGGAGGAGATAAAAATGACAGACAGGGTGATTTAAATAAAACGGGGGGGGGGTGTGCCCACTGGGGTACACCAAACTTACAGAACATAGGGGGGAGACCCGGACTGAACTAAGCTAACACACTCCCACAGGAGGCCACTACTGACACGCTGCAGGAGTGGACTGGAGCAGTAGCCAGAGTGTCGACATTGGGGAAAGCCTTGTGTGCCTATCCACAGACTGTCTGCTGAAATAGTCTCTATGGATATCTTTCCTCACGGATCTCCGGTCATTGGGGGGGGGGCAATCCTCACTGTCATTGTTTTCTTTATGTTAAACTGTTTCTGTGCCTTCACTCGCCACAGGTGGTGCAGGAGACATCGTGACAATTAGATTAGGTGATTAGATTGCACCATTAGAATGATTTGCTTAATAATCTTTCCTTTATATTGTCAGTAAGATTTGGGCCAGAGGTGGGAGAATCATATTTTTAATCCTAGGAGAAGTAGCAAAAACCTTTTACCGTAGCAATTGCTGGGTCTGTGGAAGGCCAGGAGAATCTGAAAACTGGCCATGGGTGGCCAGCCCAGTCAAACCTAAATGGTGAGTCAGCACCCTGAGTGAAGTCCATAATGGGACCGGATTTTAGGGTGAAGACAGAAGTCCATGGCGACTCCATTCTTCCGAAAGAGGCGTTTATTGTCTCAATAGAATAGGAGGTGTATACGTGGGAAAAAGTGTTTGTGACTGGACTTTATCTTTGGGTTTATCTATTCGCAGAAGAAGGGGGAGTGTGTAGAAAATTAAATTACTCAAACTGCTGTTTGCAAATAGGTGACAATAGAAAGTGGTAAAACAAATAACAAAGGGAATAAGAAAGTTAGCTCATGTACCTGTCCAAATGTGGAAAGGATGGGAATGGGACATGTTTTCATGGTTACCTGGTGGACTATGGGTTAAACAAATGCTTTTTTCATCTTATGTGCTGTAGCAACTCGAAGCATCATCCCTTGCTTAGTGCAACTTATTCAACATGTGATCAAGGGGATGCAGGGAGTAGCCATGCCTACAGATCCAGAAATGGCTACAAAAGGACAGAAAATGATTATTACCGCAGGCCTGGGCCCTATGGTATATCACCGTGTCCCGCAGCCATAGGGAGGAGGAGGAGGAGAAGATCCAACAGGCAGGAATTGTGCAGCAAGATTGATTTATTTAATTATTTTACAAACTCTTTTATAGACTTTTTTCTTCACAGTCCAATTGGACAAAGGACCAGCCACCCCTTGGGGGTGATTGGCCAAAATCCTAAAACATCCATTATCAAAATATTTTTCTACTATACCATAAACAAGACTTTTCAAGGTTGCAGGTGTCTTGGTTGTTTACATTCCCTGCTACCTCTTCTGTGAGAGAGAAAAGTCTCTCACGGACTTAGAAACTAGCAAGAAAATCCTTGCTAGCAGCATTTTTGTATCTACAAATGATGTCACTGCAAATAATTGCAAAACCAAAAAAGACCCAGGGACAGAAAATTAAGTCAATAATAACTAAAGTTTTTAAGGACAATTATTAAGGAAATAAAAGAGGAGGAATTGAAAAGAAATGAGATAGCTTTTTCTTTACAAACAAAGCCTGGGTCTGATAGGTAAAGGCTAGATACTAAAAGAAGAAAGAAACAATGGGAGAAATTCCACTGATTGATGAAAGGAGTGAGAGGGTTTAGTCTTTACAAATCATCCATGGGTCTGCTGATAGGTAAAGATAGATACTGAGAGATGAAAGAAGCAATGGGAAGAACCATAAATTCTATAGGAAAATTAAAAAAAAAAGGGGTTTACATTAGAAGAGGGTCTGTATTAGGCGATTCGGGAAGCCTATACCTCTCAAGTACCTCAGCCAATGCAGAAAGAGAGAGGGAAATGCGGCCAGGAAATTAGGATAAAAAGCAGGCTGCATCCTCTAACTGTCCTGGGTTGCAGTGTATTCTATTACCATCCTCATGAGCTGTTGAAACCAGGTGGGGCAGTGTTTCCTTGCCTCCTTCCTCTGGACCATCTTTCTGTTAATGGCCCATCAATGCCCTGCTGCATGACTCATAGATAACTCCCTCTGGACTATCTTTTGTTAATGAGCCCATCAATGCCTTGCCTCATGATTTCTCATCCCATTGTGAGGTGCTCCACCCAGAGGGAGGAACCAAGCATTCCATCCTGGAAATAATCTGAGATTCCGAACACCACAGACACCCTTTTCCACTGGATTCCCAGAGGACAAGTGCTACATAGCCACCAGTGGACCTTCCGAGGAAGAGCAGACCCTTCTACAGGATCACCGCTTCAACAGAACCACATTCACTGTCGATTTCTCTATTTTCGTTTTGCCTCTGAATCACGAGTTCTTTTACTCAGAGTTAGGATTGAAACGCAGGAGACGCCAGGCTTTTCTTCTAATTGATGTTTATAATTTCTTATCTATAATAGAGCTGCACAGAGTGTGCCTCCAAGTTAACAAGGTGGAAAAATGGCCATGAGTTCTAACTTCCAAGGCCTTTTAAGGTCCAAATTACCCAATTATGGAATGCAAACTAATTTGCTTTTACTTATAATCCAATAACTAACTATTCATGATCCGCACTGCAGGTTTTTTGACCCAATACCAGAACACCCAGATTTGTGAAGAAGGAGAAAAGAAGAAGAACAAATCCACACCCCAAATCCTCCATATTGTAACACACATATATATATATATTATTATATCCCAGAAACCTAAATTCTCTAAACCCAGGGTTCCAACAATCCACCACTTCAGGAGGACTGCAGCCACCATTTTATCAGACTGCTACCGCCACCCTGAATAACAGGGTGTCAGGTTGTATCCTGACTCAGTCAGTTTAAACCAGTGTTTTCTGCTGCCGTTGTGTCCTCTGGGAACAGTTCCCACTCAGCCCGGTCAGCTCGGGACACAGCAGGCAACGGGGGCCAGCCTCTGATATTGGAGGGATCAAAGGTCTGGCTCGTGGGTCCTTCCAAGGGACCGCGGCAATAAAGGCAGACGGCGGAGGAAAGGGGGCAGGCTCAGAGTTGGGTTAAATCCAGAAAGTTTATTGGTCCTCCGAACGGGGGGACCTCAACCACCAGGGGTGCCCAACCCAGAGCACCTGCAGATCGCGCGCCAGGGCATTTTATGGCGGGGGGGCATGGGGGGGGGGGGGTGTACAGAACAACCAACCAGGGAAGGGAAGGGTGCGGCAAACAGAACGAGGGACACATAAAGGAACCAACTGTAACAGGGGAAGGGAGGGACTCCTTTCCCAGGACTAATCACCTGGCCCCCTGGCTAGAACTTTCCAGAAGCCTGGGAGGGGTGGCAGAGTGACAGACAGGGTCCTGGGAGGAGATAAAAATGACAGACAGGGTGATTTAAATAAAACGGGGGGGGGGTGTGCCCACTGGGGTGCACCAAACTTACAGAACATAGGGGGGAGACCCGGACTGAACTAAGCTAACACACTCCCACAGGAGGCCACTACTGACACGCTGCAGGAGTGGACTGGAGCAGTAGCCAGAGTGTCGACATTGGGGAAAGCCTCGTGTGCCTACCCACAGACTGTCTGCTGAAATAGTCTCTATGGATATCTTTCCTCACGGATCTCCGGTCATTGGGGGGGGCAATCCTCACTGTCATTGTTTTCTTTATGTTAAACTGTTTCTGTGCCTTCACTCGCCACAGGTGGTGCAGGAGACAACGTGACAATTAGATTAGGTGATTAGATTGCACCATTAGAATGATTTGCTTAATAATCTTTCCTTTATATTGTCAGTAAGATTTGGGCCAGAGGTGGGAGAATCATATTTTTAATCCTAGGAGAAGTAGCAAAAACCTTTTACCGTAGCAATTGCTGGGTCTGTGGAAGGCCAGGAGAATCTGAAAACTGGCCATGGGTGGCCAGCCCAGTCAAACCTAAATGGTGAGTCAGCACCCTGAGTGAAGTCCATAATGGGACCGGATTTTAGGGTGAAGACAGAAGTCCATGGCGACTCCATTCTTCCGAAAGAGGCGTTTATTGTCTCAATAGAATAGGAGGTGTATACGTGGGAAAAAGTGTTTGTGACTGGACTTTATCTTTGGGTTTATCTATTCGCAGAAGTAGGGGGAGTGTGTAGAAAATTAAATTACTCAAACTGCTGTTTGCAAATAGGTGACAATAGAAAGTGGTAAAACAAATAACAAAGGGAATAAGAAAGTTAGCTCATGTACCTGTCCAAATGTGGAAAGGATGGGAATGGGACATGTTTTCATGGTTACCTGGTGGACTATGGGTTAAACAAATGCTTTTTTCATCTTATGTGCTGTAGCAACTCGAAGCATCATCCCTTGCTTAGTGCAACTTATTCAACATGTGATCAAGGGGATGCAGGGAGTAGCCATGCCTACAGATCCAGAAATGGCTACAAAAGGACAGAAAATGATTATTACCGCAGGCCTGGGCCCTATGGTATATCACCGTGTCCCGCAGCCATAGGGAGGAGGAGGAGGAGAAGATCCAACAGGCAGGAATTGTGCAGCAAGATTGATTTATTTAATTATTTTACAAACTCTTTTATAGACTTTTTTCTTCACAGTCCAATTGGACAAAGGACCAGCCACCCCTTGGGGGTGATTGGCCAAAATCCTAAAACATCCATTATCAAAATATTTTTCTACTATACCATAAACAAGACTTTTCAAGGTTGCAGGTGTCTTGGTTGTTTACATTCCCTGCTACCTCTTCTGTGAGAGAGAAAAGTCTCTCACGGACTTAGAAACTAGCAAGAAAATCCTTGCTAGCAGCATTTTTGTATCTACAAATGATGTCACTGCAAATAATTGCAAAACCAAAAAAGACCCAGGGACAGAAAATTAAGTCAATAATAACTAAAGTTTTTAAGGACAATTATTAAGGAAATAAAAGAGGAGGAATTGAAAAGAAATGAGATAGCTTTTTCTTTACAAACAAAGCCTGGGTCTGATAGGTAAAGGCTAGATACTAAAAGAAGAAAGAAACAATGGGAGAAATTCCACTGATTGATGAAAGGAGTGAGAGGGTTTAGTCTTTACAAATCATCCATGGGTCTGCTGATAGGTAAAGATAGATACTGAGAGATGAAAGAAGCAATGGGAAGAACCATAAATTCTATAGGAAAATTAAAAAAAAAAGGGGTTTACATTAGAAGAGGGTCTGTATTAGGCGATTCGGGAAGCCTATACCTCTCAAGTACCTCAGCCAATGCAGAAAGAGAGAGGGAAATGCGGCCAGGAAATTAGGATAAAAAGCAGGCTGCATCCTCTAACTGTCCTGGGTTGCAGTGTATTCTATTACCATCCTCATGAGCTGTTGAAACCAGGTGGGGCAGTGTTTCCTTGCCTCCTTCCTCTGGACCATCTTTCTGTTAATGGCCCATCAATGCCCTGCTGCATGACTCATAGATAACTCCCTCTGGACTATCTTTTGTTAATGAGCCCATCAATGCCTTGCCTCATGATTTATCATCCCATTGTGAGGTGCTCCACCCAGAGGGAGGAACCAAGCATTCCATCCTGGAAATAATCTGAGATTCCGAACACCACAGACACCCTTTTCCACTGGATTCCCAGAGGACAAGTGCTACATAGCCACCAGTGGACCTTCCGAGGAAGAGCAGACCCTTCTACAGGATCACCGCTTCAACAGAACCACATTCACTGTCGATTTCTCTATTTTCGTTTTGCCTCTGAATCACGAGTTCTTTTACTCAGAGTTAGGATTGAAACGCAGGAGACGCCAGGCTTTTCTTCTAATTGATGTTTATAATTTCTTATCTATAATAGAGCTGCACAGAGTGTGCCTCCAAGTTAACAAGGTGGAAAAATGGCCATGAGTTCTAACTTCCAAGGCCTTTTAAGGTCCAAATTACCCAATTATGGAATGCAAACTAATTTGCTTTTACTTATAATCCAATAACTAACTATTCATGATCCGCACTGCAGGTTTTTTGACCCAATACCAGAACACCCAGATTTGTGAAGAAGGAGAAAAGAAGAAGAACAAATCCACACCCCAAATCCTCCATATTGTAACACACATATATATATATATTATTATATCCCAGAAACCTAAATTCTCTAAACCCAGGGTTCCAACAATCCACCACTTCAGGAGGACTGCAGCCACCATTTTATCAGACTGCTACCGCCACCCTGAATAACAGGGTGTCAGGTTGTATCCTGACTCAGTCAGTTTAAACCAGTGTTTTCTGCTGCCGTTGTGTCCTCTGGGAACAGTTCCCACTCAGCCCGGTCAGCTCGGGACACAGCAGGCAACGGGGGCCAGCCTCTGATATTGGAGGGATCAAAGGTCTGGCTCGTGGGTCCTTCCAAGGGACCGCGGCAATAAAGGCAGACGGCGGAGGAAAGGGGGCAGGCTCAGAGTTGGGTTAAATCCAGAAAGTTTATTGGTCCTCCGAACGGGGGGACCTCAACCACCAGGGGTGCCCAACCCAGAGCACCTGCAGATCGCGCGCCAGGGCATTTTATGGCGGGGGGGCATGGGGGGGGGGTGTACAGAACAACCAACCAGGGAAGGGAAGGGTGCGGCAAACAGAACGAGGGACACATAAAGGAACCAACTGTAACAGGGGAAGGGAGGGACTCCTTTCCCAGGACTAATCACCTGGCCCCCTGGCTAGAACTTTCCAGAAGCCTGGGAGGGGTGGCAGAGTGACAGACAGGGTCCTGGGAGGAGATAAAAATGACAGACAGGGTGATTTAAATAAAACGGGGGGGGGTGTGCCCACTGGGGTACACCAAACTTACAGAACATAGGGGGGAGACCCGGACTGAACTAAGCTAACACACTCCCACAGGAGGCCACTACTGACACGCTGCAGGAGTGGACTGGAGCAGTAGCCAGAGTGTCGACATTGGGGAAAGCCTCGTGTGCCTACCCACAGACTGTCTGCTGAAATAGTCTCTATGGATATCTTTCCTCACGGATCTCCGGTCATTGGGGGGGGCAATCCTCACTGTCATTGTTTTCTTTATGTTAAACTGTTTCTGTGCCTTCACTCGCCACAGGTGGTGCAGGAGACAACGTGACAATTAGATTAGGTGATTAGATTGCACCATTAGAATGATTTGCTTAATAATCTTTCCTTTATATTGTCAGTAAGATTTGGGCCAGAGGTGGGAGAATCATATTTTTAATCCTAGGAGAAGTAGCAAAAACCTTTTACCGTAGCAATTGCTGGGTCTGTGGAAGGCCAGGAGAATCTGAAAACTGGCCATGGGTGGCCAGCCCAGTCAAACCTAAATGGTGAGTCAACACCCTGAGTGAAGTCCATAATGGGACCGGATTTTAGGGTGAAGACAGAAGTCCATGGCGACTCCATTCTTCCGAAAGAGGCGTTTATTGTCTCAATAGAATAGGAGGTGTATATGTGGGAAAAAGTGTTTGTGACTGGACTTTATCTTTGGGTTTATCTATTCGCAGAAGAAGGGGGAGTGTGTAGAAAATTAAATTACTCAAACTGCTGTTTGCAAATAGGTGACAATAGAAAGTGGTAAAACAAATAACAAAGGGAATAAGAAAGTTAGCTCATGTACCTGTCCAAATGTGGAAAGAATGGGAATGGGACATGTTTTCATGGTTACCTGGTGGACTATGGGTTAAACAAATGCTTTTTTCATCTTATGTGCTGTAGCAACTCGAAGCATCATCCCTTGCTTAGTGCAACTTATTCAACATGTGATCAAGGGGATGCAGGGAGTAGCCATGCCTACAGATCCAGAAATGGCTACAAAAGGACAGAAAATGATTATTACCGCAGGCCTGGGCCCTATGGTATATCACCGTGTCCCGCAGCCATAGGGAGGAGGAGGAGGAGAAGATCCAACAGGCAGGAATTGTGCAGCAAGATTGATTTATTTAATTATTTTACAAACTCTTTTATAGACTTTTTTCTTCACAGTCCAATTGGACAAAGGACCAGCCACCCCTTGGGGGTGATTGGCCAAAATCCTAAAACATCCATTATCAAAATATTTTTCTACTATACCATAAACAAGACTTTTCAAGGTTGCAGGTGTCTTGGTTGTTTACATTCCCTGCTACCTCTTCTGTGAGAGAGAAAAGTCTCTCACGGACTTAGAAACTAGCAAGAAAATCCTTGCTAGCAGCATTTTTGTATCTACAAATGATGTCACTGCAAATAATTGCAAAACCAAAAAAGACCCAGGGACAGAAAATTAAGTCAATAATAACTAAAGTTTTTAAGGACAATTATTAAGGAAATAAAAGAGGAGGAATTGAAAAGAAATGAGATAGCTTTTTCTTTACAAACAAAGCCTGGGTCTGATAGGTAAAGGCTAGATACTAAAAGAAGAAAGAAACAATGGGAGAAATTCCACTGATTGATGAAAGGAGTGAGAGGGTTTAGTCTTTACAAATCATCCATGGGTCTGCTGATAGGTAAAGATAGATACTGAGAGATGAAAGAAGCAATGGGAAGAACCATAAATTCTATAGGAAAATTAAAAAAAAAAGGGGTTTACATTAGAAGAGGGTCTGTATTAGGCGATTCGGGAAGCCTATACCTCTCAAGTACCTCAGCCAATGCAGAAAGAGAGAGGGAAATGCGGCCAGGAAATTAGGATAAAAAGCAGGCTGCATCCTCTAACTGTCCTGGGTTGCAGTGTATTCTATTACCATCCTCATGAGCTGTTGAAACCAGGTGGGGCAGTGTTTCCTTGCCTCCTTCCTCTGGACCATCTTTCTGTTAATGGCCCATCAATGCCCTGCTGCATGACTCATAGATAACTCCCTCTGGACTATCTTTTGTTAATGAGCCCATCAATGCCTTGCCTCATGATTTATCATCCCATTGTGAGGTGCTCCACCCAGAGGGAGGAACCAAGCATTCCATCCTGGAAATAATCTGAGATTCCGAACACCACAGACACCCTTTTCCACTGGATTCCCAGAGGACAAGTGCTACATAGCCACCAGTGGACCTTCCGAGGAAGAGCAGACCCTTCTACAGGATCACCGCTTCAACAGAACCACATTCACTGTCGATTTCTCTATTTTCGTTTTGCCTCTGAATCACGAGTTCTTTTACTCAGAGTTAGGATTGAAACGCAGGAGACGCCAGGCTTTTCTTCTAATTGATGTTTATAATTTCTTATCTATAATAGAGCTGCACAGAGTGTGCCTCCAAGTTAACAAGGTGGAAAAATGGCCATGAGTTCTAACTTCCAAGGCCTTTTAAGGTCCAAATTACCCAATTATGGAATGCAAACTAATTTGCTTTTACTTATAATCCAATAACTAACTATTCATGATCCGCACTGCAGGTTTTTTGACCCAATACCAGAACACCCAGATTTGTGAAGAAGGAGAAAAGAAGAAGAACAAATCCACACCCCAAATCCTCCATATTGTAACACACATATATATATATATTATTATATCCCAGAAACCTAAATTCTCTAAACCCAGGGTTCCAACAATCCACCACTTCAGGAGGACTGCAGCCACCATTTTATCAGACTGCTACCGCCACCCTGAATAACAGGGTGTCAGGTTGTATCCTGACTCAGTCAGTTTAAACCAGTGTTTTCTGCTGCCGTTGTGTCCTCTGGGAACAGTTCCCACTCAGCCCGGTCAGCTCGGGACACAGCAGGCAACGGGGGCCAGCCTCTGATATTGGAGGGATCAAAGGTCTGGCTCGTGGGTCCTTCCAAGGGACCGCGGCAATAAAGGCAGACGGCGGAGGAAAGGGGGCAGGCTCAGAGTTGGGTTAAATCCAGAAAGTTTATTGGTCCTCCGAACGGGGGGACCTCAACCACCAGGGGTGCCCAACCCAGAGCACCTGCAGATCGCGCGCCAGGGCATTTTATGGCGGGGGGGCATGGGGGGGGGGTGTACAGAACAACCAACCAGGGAAGGGAAGGGTGCGGCAAACAGAACGAGGGACACATAAAGGAACCAACTGTAACAGGGGAAGGGAGGGACTCCTTTCCCAGGACTAATCACCTGGCCCCCTGGCTAGAACTTTCCAGAAGCCTGGGAGGGGTGGCAGAGTGACAGACAGGGTCCTGGGAGGAGATAAAAATGACAGACAGGGTGATTTAAATAAAACGGGGGGGGGTGTGCCCACTGGGGTACACCAAACTTACAGAACATAGGGGGGAGACCCGGACTGAACTAAGCTAACACACTCCCACAGGAGGCCACTACTGACACGCTGCAGGAGTGGACTGGAGCAGTAGCCAGAGTGTCGACATTGGGGAAAGCCTCGTGTGCCTACCCACAGACTGTCTGCTGAAATAGTCTCTATGGATATCTTTCCTCACGGATCTCCGGTCATTGGGGGGGGCAATCCTCACTGTCATTGTTTTCTTTATGTTAAACTGTTTCTGTGCCTTCACTCGCCACAGGTGGTGCAGGAGACAACGTGACAATTAGATTAGGTGATTAGATTGCACCATTAGAATGATTTGCTTAATAATCTTTCCTTTATATTGTCAGTAAGATTTGGGCCAGAGGTGGGAGAATCATATTTTTAATCCTAGGAGAAGTAGCAAAAACCTTTTACCGTAGCAATTGCTGGGTCTGTGGAAGGCCAGGAGAATCTGAAAACTGGCCATGGGTGGCCAGCCCAGTCAAACCTAAATGGTGAGTCAACACCCTGAGTGAAGTCCATAATGGGACCGGATTTTAGGGTGAAGACAGAAGTCCATGGCGACTCCATTCTTCCGAAAGAGGCGTTTATTGTCTCAATAGAATAGGAGGTGTATATGTGGGAAAAAGTGTTTGTGACTGGACTTTATCTTTGGGTTTATCTATTCGCAGAAGAAGGGGGAGTGTGTAGAAAATTAAATTACTCAAACTGCTGTTTGCAAATAGGTGACAATAGAAAGTGGTAAAACAAATAACAAAGGGAATAAGAAAGTTAGCTCATGTACCTGTCCAAATGTGGAAAGAATGGGAATGGGACATGTTTTCATGGTTACCTGGTGGACTATGGGTTAAACAAATGCTTTTTTCATCTTATGTGCTGTAGCAACTCGAAGCATCATCCCTTGCTTAGTGCAACTTATTCAACATGTGATCAAGGGGATGCAGGGAGTAGCCATGCCTACAGATCCAGAAATGGCTACAAAAGGACAGAAAATGATTATTACCGCAGGCCTGGGCCCTATGGTATATCACCGTGTCCCGCAGCCATAGGGAGGAGGAGGAGGAGAAGATCCAACAGGCAGGAATTGTGCAGCAAGATTGATTTATTTAATTATTTTACAAACTCTTTTATAGACTTTTTTCTTCACAGTCCAATTGGACAAAGGACCAGCCACCCCTTGGGGGTGATTGGCCAAAATCCTAAAACATCCATTATCAAAATATTTTTCTACTATACCATAAACAAGACTTTTCAAGGTTGCAGGTGTCTTGGTTGTTTACATTCCCTGCTACCTCTTCTGTGAGAGAGAAAAGTCTCTCACGGACTTAGAAACTAGCAAGAAAATCCTTGCTAGCAGCATTTTTGTATCTACAAATGATGTCACTGCAAATAATTGCAAAACCAAAAAAGACCCAGGGACAGAAAATTAAGTCAATAATAACTAAAGTTTTTAAGGACAATTATTAAGGAAATAAAAGAGGAGGAATTGAAAAGAAATGAGATAGCTTTTTCTTTACAAACAAAGCCTGGGTCTGATAGGTAAAGGCTAGATACTAAAAGAAGAAAGAAACAATGGGAGAAATTCCACTGATTGATGAAAGGAGTGAGAGGGTTTAGTCTTTACAAATCATCCATGGGTCTGCTGATAGGTAAAGATAGATACTGAGAGATGAAAGAAGCAATGGGAAGAACCATAAATTCTATAGGAAAATTAAAAAAAAAAGGGGTTTACATTAGAAGAGGGTCTGTATTAGGCGATTCGGGAAGCCTATACCTCTCAAGTACCTCAGCCAATGCAGAAAGAGAGAGGGAAATGCGGCCAGGAAATTAGGATAAAAAGCAGGCTGCATCCTCTAACTGTCCTGGGTTGCAGTGTATTCTATTACCATCCTCATGAGCTGTTGAAACCAGGTGGGGCAGTGTTTCCTTGCCTCCTTCCTCTGGACCATCTTTCTGTTAATGGCCCATCAATGCCCTGCTGCATGACTCATAGATAACTCCCTCTGGACTATCTTTTGTTAATGAGCCCATCAATGCCTTGCCTCATGATTTATCATCCCATTGTGAGGTGCTCCACCCAGAGGGAGGAACCAAGCATTCCATCCTGGAAATAATCTGAGATTCCGAACACCACAGACACCCTTTTCCACTGGATTCCCAGAGGACAAGTGCTACATAGCCACCAGTGGACCTTCCGAGGAAGAGCAGACCCTTCTACAGGATCACCGCTTCAACAGAACCACATTCACTGTCGATTTCTCTATTTTCGTTTTGCCTCTGAATCACGAGTTCTTTTACTCAGAGTTAGGATTGAAACGCAGGAGACGCCAGGCTTTTCTTCTAATTGATGTTTATAATTTCTTATCTATAATAGAGCTGCACAGAGTGTGCCTCCAAGTTAACAAGGTGGAAAAATGGCCATGAGTTCTAACTTCCAAGGCCTTTTAAGGTCCAAATTACCCAATTATGGAATGCAAACTAATTTGCTTTTACTTATAATCCAATAACTAACTATTCATGATCCGCACTGCAGGTTTTTTGACCCAATACCAGAACACCCAGATTTGTGAAGAAGGAGAAAAGAAGAAGAACAAATCCACACCCCAAATCCTCCATATTGTAACACACATATATATATATATATTATTATATCCCAGAAACCTAAATTCTCTAAACCCAGGGTTCCAACAATCCACCACTTCAGGAGTGTGGGAGACAGAGGAGTAGAAACTCCTGCAATTAAAGGAGGCTTTGATTTACAACCTTGGAAGAGACTAGGTCTGGCTTAATTGACAAAGATTTGTGGACTTTAAGCAAAAGGATTACAAACTTGTGTTCCTATCATTATAAGTAAAATTGTACACTGGGTGTTTTGGTGAAGGGTTTTAAAATATAATAGTGTGATTTTATATAGTTTAAGTTAAGAATTTAGATGGTATAAGAGAGACATCTGTGTGTACGTGACATGAGAAGTTATTGGTCAAAACATAAGCTGCATTGCAGTGAGAAGTGCCACAGGTGATAGGTCATTAATCTAAAACAAAGTGTCGTTTTAAGTATCTATTGGATTAGAAAGTTATAAATTACGATGTAACCCTAAATCTTGTGACTAGTCGCCATTACTCGGAGGTGTTGTAAAAGCTCACGCCTCGACTGATGCGTTTGTTATTTTAAACAATAAATTCGTGTAGTTGCACAGTCCCATCCCTGAAAAGTTATTTTCCTCCGACACGTGAAGCGCGAGAAACGGACGGGGGGTGACCCGGCGAGGGCCCCGACAAGTGGTGCCCGGTGTGTGGCGGATTTACGGCGCAGAGGTCAGAGTAGGATGAAGAGGATTCCCTCGGTCAACGTGAGTTATCCGTACCCTGAAAGGAAGGGTGATCCGGCGAGAGCTTAAGCTGAAAGGAAGCTTGACGGAGAGTCGCAGGTCGATTTCTCCCCAGCACGCCGGTAGGAAATCTGTCTTCAACGATTGAGTGAAGGCAGGGGCCGTGTAGGTAGAGAGATGGGTGAAAATATTTCAAAAGAACAGAGGGATGTTTATAATAAGTTAGATGCCTTGCTGAAGTTGCATTCTGAGCCTCTTCCCAGCAAAGAAGTGAAAGATTTATTGCTTTGGGTTTTCCGTAATTGCCCTGATGTTGACTTTGAACTTCTTCTTACTAAATCAGTTTGGGATGATATTGCGACTAGACTTTACGATCTCGCTTCAAAACGCGATAAGACGGCAGCTATGTTAATCCCTGCTTGCCGAGTGGTGATAGAATTGTTGAACAGCTCAGTGATTAATGGCGGCTCCGGAATTTTAACTGCGCCACGGGCTCCCTCGCAGTCGCCCCCTCCGGCCGCTTCTAAAATTGCACCCGAAGGGGGGGGGGGTGGAGAGAAGAGGGGGGAGCCCTCGGAAGTGATGTATGGTGCCGGAGGGCGGGAGGCCCCGGAAATTACATCTCCGGAAATGACATCTTCGGAAGTGATGAAAGCAAAGATGGATGCCCCCATGACAGCTCGGAGGGTTGCCGGTAGCACAGCAGATGTGCAAACTCAGGATGAGTGTTTACCATCGGTGAATGAATCTAATTTAAGCCTTCAAGATATGAATAGGCTCTCCTCTGCCGATAAGCAGAGAGAAATAAATCTAAGGGAAAAGCCTGTTTTAACAAATTGGGATGTTATACATCGGGAGGTATCTAAAGAGGATGATCTTGTCCCAGCTCGTAAATCACTGTTAGCATTGCCGGTGAGGTATGGGAGAGGAGGAGCAAACCCGAGATGGGAAGCCCTGGCACATGACGACATTAAGGATTTAAGGAGAGCTATAAAGGAGAGTGGTTTGGGATCTCCCTACTTTAAGCAGCTATTAAAAGCAACTTTAGATCATGTGGACTTAACACCTTTTGACTGTAAGAACATTGCCTCCATGCTTTTGACTGACTCGCAGTATTTGTTGTGGGATTTAAAGTGGCGTAGACTTCTTGGAAAACTGATAGAGAATTATGCAGGAGGTCCTAATGCAGCTTTGACACTTGCACAACTGGCAGGAGATCCACCTCATGACAGGCCAGAAGATCAAGCAGATCTGGCAAGGGCAGTCCTTGCTGACCTCAAAGAAGCAGCTAAAAGGGCACTTTTGCAAATCGAGCCTGTGGGTTCTCCACAAGGTGCCTATACACAAATCAAGCAGGGTCCGACCGAGACCTTTTCCTCCTTCATTGATCGGCTGACCCAGGCTTTGGAGAGACAGTGTGAGGATGATGTTGCTCGTCCGATTTTATTACGAAATCTTGCTTATGTTAATGCTAATGAAGAGTGTCAGCGAACTATTAGAGCTTTACCAGGGGTACAACCAAGTATTTCAGATATGCTTGAAGCATGTAGTAAAGTTGGTAATGCACAGCATACGGCTGTTATTCAAACTGATTCATTAGGAGAAAAACTGGAAAGAGCTATTACCAGTCAAGCTGAGATGATGGATAAGAGGCTTTCTGCTCAAGCTGAGATGTTGGATAAAAGACTTGTAACAGCACTTAATGCTCTTGCTGTAAGCAATTCTCGAGCAATGCCACGAGCTAATATAGATGAAAGAGTGTGCTTTCGATGTGGTGAGCCTGGACATTTAATGAAAAATTGTCCAGGGCTTGGAGAGATTTCAACAAAACCATTACGTTGTCCGAGATGTAGAAAGGGAAGACATTATGCTAACAGATGTCACTCTAGATATGATGTAGATGGGAATCTCTTGCCGGGAAACGAATTTTTGAGCGCGATGCCTCGCCGCGTGACAAAACAAATAGCAGCAGTTCATTACCCAGAGCTTCAATCCTATGGAAACCAAAGTCGCACACAGTTAGCAGAATGGTCAAACATCTCCCGAGCGACTCAAACCTCTTGCCCCCTGGAGCATTCTGTACCTTGGCAGCCTCCAAATTGATATGTTTTATGAATAGTTCCCACTACCTGATACCCACAGGAGTTACTGGGACATCTGAAGAAAAGCAGGACTTTTTAATTATGGGAAAAGATGCGTGTCGTATTATAGGTCTCGTGGTTTATCCAACAATTGTTTCAGCAAACTATCATGAAGAGCTTACAATTTTGGCTCAAGCATTACAACCTCCTTTAGTTGTTCCTGCAGGAACGCAATTAGCCACTGCTGTTGCAGTGCCTACTACAGCTGTACGCAGAGCGATAGAGATGGAAGGGCGGCCACCTACAACAGAAAATTCAAACTTAGGACCAGAGATTTTCTGGACAGAGCATATTGGACGTGACAGGCCTTTACTGACTTGCAGGTTAATGCATAACAATAAAACAATCATGGTTCAAGGCCTACTAGATACAGGAGCAGATGTTACTATTATTTCTTACTTGTTTTGGCCAAAAGACTGGAAGTTGGTAACTCCCCTGGATACCCTCACAGGAATAGGGGGTGCCACTTTATGCTTACAAAGTGAATCTGCGATTACAGTCAGAGGACCTGAAGGAAAAACAGCAATTGTTCGTCCTTTTATTGTGAAAAAGCCTATTACAGTCTGGGGAAGAGATTTGTTATCTCAGTGGGGAGTCAAGTTGGAAGTGGATTTTTAGTAGGGGCCATGCAGGCACTCATCACCCCTAAGCTTTCATGGAAAACCGATGAAGCCATCTGGGTTAATCAATGGCCCCTAGAAGAGAAAAGATTGAGTGCCCTTAAGAAATTAGTGCAGGAACAATTGCAAGAAGGACATATCATAGAAACAACTAGTCCTTGGAATTCACCAGTGTTTGTTATACACAAGAAGACCTCTAATACCTGGAGACTGCTTCAAGACCTTAGAAGGATCAACGAAGTAATAGAAGATATGGGACCCCTCCAACCTGGACTTCCTTCGCTCTCTATGATTCCCCGAGACTGGCCTTTAGTTATCATTGATTTAAAGGACTGTTTTTTCAATATTCCACTTCATCCAGAAGATGCCCCGCGTTTCGCATTCTCCGTTCCAAGTGTTAATCGACAAGAACCATTGATGAGGTACCACTGGGTTGTGCTTCCCCAAGGGATGAAAAATTCACCTACTATATGTCAATGGTTTGTGGCAAAAGCCTTGTCTCCAGCTAGGCGAAAACACCCTAAAGCAAAGATTCTACATTACATGGATGATCTGTTAATTTCAGCACCCACTCAGAAGGAGATGGAGGAAGCTCGTGACAGCGTTGTAACAGAGATTAAAAGGGCTGGACTTGAGATTTCTACGTCAAAAATACAAGAAACTCCACTGTGGAAATATTTGGGATGGAAAATGACAGAACAGTCAATAAGGCCACAGAAAATACAGCTTCGAATTAAAGTTCATACTTTACAAGATTTGCAGCAGCTTTTGGGAGAGATAAATTGGATTAGAGTTACTTTAGGGATTACTAATGACGAACTTGCTCCAGTTTTTGATTTGTTAAAGGGAGATTGTGACATTACTTCCCCAAGAATCCTCACACCTGAAGCTCTAAAGGCACTTGACAGAGTAACAGAGGCTTTACAGAAAAGACAAGCACATCGTTGTGTAGATTCACAACCATTTTTCCTTGCAGTACTGGGGGAAAAAATGCAATTGTATGGTCTTATATTTCAATGGGATGCTTCTGCCAAAAATCCCTTATTGATAATAGAATGGGTTTTTTTGCCTTATAGATCTCCAAAAACAATCTTCACAACGATGGAAATGTTAGCTGAGATTGTAATCAGAGGCAGGTCAAGGTTGTTAACTATGGCAGGCAAGGAGTTTGCGATAATTTACTTGCCTCTGAAGAAACGATATTTTGATTGGGCATTACTAAACTCAGAAGAACTTCAGATTGCATTATTGAATTATCCAGGTACTTGTTCTATTCATTTCCCTAGTCATAAACTATTTCAGGCAAAATTAAGCTTTAGAGAAAGACCACTGTTAAGTGAAGTGCCTTTGGATGCTGTGACAATTTTTAGTGATGGGTCAGGGAAGACCCATCGCTCGGTCGTTACGTGGCAAGACTCAGAAACTAAAACATGGAAACAGAATATTCAAATAGTAGAAGGTTCAACCCAGGTAGTAGAACTTGCCGCAGTAGTTAGGGCATTTCAGCTTTTCCCAGAGCCTTTTAATTTGATTACAGATTCCGCTTATGTTGCTAATATAGTTAAGAGAATAGAAGGATCAGTTCTGAAGGATGTTAGCAATGATGCTCTGTATCGTCATCTTAACTGTCTTTATACCCTTGTGCAAAATAGAACTAATCAATATTTTGTCTCCCATATTAGAGCTCATTCTTCACTCCCAGGATTCCTGGCGGAGGGCAACTCCAGGGCTGATAAGTTAACCGTTGCTATAGTGAACACCTTGCCAAATACTTTTGAACAAGCAAAGTTGAGTCATGCCTTTTTTCATCAGAATGCACAAGCTCTTATGAGAATGTTTCATCTTTCCAGAGACCAGGCTAGAGCAATTGTAAATACCTGCCCAGATTGCCAACTGGTGCAGCCTCCTGTCTCCATGGGAGCAGTAAATCCTCGAGGGCTACAGAGTTTGCAATTGTGGCAAACGGATATCACTAAATATCTGTCCTTTGGAAAATATAAAAATATCCATCTATCAGTGGATACATTTTCCAATGCAGTTTTTGCTTCTGTACACACAGGAGAGACAGCAAATCATGTGTGTCAGCATTTTTTGCAAGCTTTCGCTTCCTTGGGGGTGCCTCAAGAAATAAAAACAGATAATGGTCCTGCTTATACAGCTCAGAAAGTAGCCACATTTTTGATGAATTGGGGTGTTCGCCATACTTTCGGCATTCCTTATTCGCCCATGAGTCAGGCAATTGTAGAAAGGACACATCATTCCTTGAAACGTATTTTAGATCAGCAAAAGGGAGATCTAGCACAAGCAACACCACAGATGCGATTAAGTAAAGCTTTGTATGTTTACAACTTTTTGAATAGTTCTTCTACAGAGCCTGATCCTCCAATATTTAGGCATTTCTCTAATAGCACACATGCAAAGTTAAGAGAAAATCCTTTGGTTCTGATTAGAAATCCAGAAACAGGACAAATAGAAGGTCCGTTCCCATTAATAACCTGGGGCAAAGGGTTTGCTTGTGTCTCTACAGGTACGGGACCTAGGTGGCTTCCTGCGAAGAATGTGAAACCATATCACACGCAGAAAGAAGCTGACAACTCTACGAGTACAGAAGAGAGTACGCAGACGTGAACTTCGCAGAGACTACAGCCCATACCTGCAATCTTTTGTTTTATTGTTAAAGCTGTAAATTTTAGGTTTTAGATTGATGTAAGCGTGTATAAGCAAATGTGTTGTAAAGATCTTTTGGCAAATAATCCTCATCATTAAATGAAGTGAAATTAAATTGGGAAATACAAAAATATTCTTACAAATTAGTTTAGAGATTGAGATTTGAGAAGGAGTCTTTTGCCAAGAGAACTTTCAAGAAACATGAAATCTAATCAAATGTTAAGTTTGTTTTTTGCTTTGTTTGTCTTGTTTACTTTCGGTGGAGTAGCTTTGCCAGTCGATCAACCTAAGACCAATGTTTGGGTGACTTTAGCTAATGCTTCAGGATTGGATACTCTATGTCTGTCTACCACAACTCCAGAAAATCCATTTTCAACTTGTCTAGTCAATGTTCCAATAGAGAATTGGCCAATCCCAGAGAAAATTGACAGGGCCTTACGAGGTATCTTTGCAGGATCAGAAGTTTGGGAACACTATACTCCAGTAAATACATGGGAATGGTGGACTCCCTATCTTCCTAAAATCTCTGATGAACCTGAAGAATTGGAAATCCTTGGTTCTGTAAAAGTGAAATTCTGTGTTGAGTTCTATTCTACAAACATGAATCAATCACTGATGAGAGATGTTTCTCCATATCACCCTGTGTATAAGAACCACTCCTTTTGGTGTAATAATACTTTTGTAGTTTCATCTGCACCTAGCTCTATTCCTCTGCAATTACCAAGAGGAATGTTTTTTGTATGTGGAGACAGAGCATGGCCAGCTATCCCTTCAAACATTAAGGGTGGTCCGTGTACTTTGGGAGAGCTTACATTATTTACTCCTAATATGATGACAATTGCCAATGTGTGACACAGACAAAAAAGATCTACTCCGCATCAATATGGACCAGAGTGCAAAGATGATTTCACCCCATGGGGCTATGGAAAAAGGCTTGTAACATCTCTTCTTATACCACCAGTTGCCTCAGTAGTTGCGTTAAAGCAGTTGGATCGGTTGGGATGTTGGCTGAGTAAACAATCTAACGCTACATCCCTTGCATTAAGTGGCCTTTTAGCAGATGTCAAAAATGTGAGGCATGCCACTTTGCAAAATAGAGCAGCCATTGATTTTCTTTTACTAGCCCATGGACATGGATGCAAAGACTTTGAGGGGATGTGCTGTATGAATCTGTCTGACCACTCAGAGTCTATTTACAAGAGCATACAACAACTTAAAGAGGGTGTGTCGAAAATAAGAATCGATGATGGAACGTGGCTGGATAATTTGTTTAGTGGATGGGGTTTAGCATCGTGGGTAAAAAAGTGTCTTACAACAGGCCTATATATTTTGGCAGTTATAGTAATAGTTCTCATAATGGTGCCGTGTCTGTTTCAATGTGTACAGCGAATGATTGATAAATCCATCAAAGGAATTTTTTTGGTGCAGAAAGGAGGGGGAGATGTGGGAGACAGAGGAGTAGAAACTCCTGCAATTAAAGGAGGCTTTGATTTACAACCTTGGAAGAGACTAGGTCTGGCTTAATTGACAAAGATTTGTGGACTTTAAGCAAAAGGATTACAAACTTGTGTTCCTATCATTATAAGTAAAATTGTACACTGGGTGTTTTGGTGAAGGGTTTTAAAATATAATAGTGTGATTTTATATAGTTTAAGTTAAGAATTTAGATGGTATAAGAGAGACATCTGTGTGTACGTGACATGAGAAGTTATTGGTCAAAACATAAGCTGCATTGCAGTGAGAAGTGCCACAGGTGATAGGTCATTAATCTAAAACAAAGTGTCGTTTTAAGTATCTATTGGATTAGAAAGTTATAAATTACGATGTAACCCTAAATCTTGTGACTAGTCGCCATTACTCGGAGGTGTTGTAAAAGCTCACGCCTCGACTGATGCGTTTGTTATTTTAAACAATAAATTCGTGTAGTTGCACAGTCCCATCCCTGAAAAGTTATTTTCCTCCGACACGTGAAGCGCGAGAAACGGACGGGGGGTGACCCGGCGAGGGCCCCGACACAGGAGGACTGCAGCCACCATTTTATCAGACTGCTACCGCCACCCTGAATAACAGGGTGTCAGGTTGTATCCTGACTCAGTCAGTTTAAACCAGTGTTTTCTGCTGCCGTTGTGTCCTCTGGGAACAGTTCCCACTCAGCCCGGTCAGCTCGGGACACAGCAGGCAACGGGGGCCAGCCTCTGATATTGGAGGGATCAAAGGTCTGGCTCGTGGGTCCTTCCAAGGGACCGCGGCAATAAAGGCAGACGGCGGAGGAAAGGGGGCAGGCTCAGAGTTGGGTTAAATCCAGAAAGTTTATTGGTCCTCCGAACGGGGGGACCTCAACCACCAGGGGTGCCCAACCCAGAGCACCTGCAGATCGCGCGCCAGGGCATTTTATGGCGGGGGGGGGGGGGCATGGGGGGGGTGTACAGAACAACCAACCAGGGAAGGGAAGGGTGCGGCAAACAGAACGAGGGACACATAAAGGAACCAACTGTAACAGGGGAAGGGAGGGACTCCTTTCCCAGGACTAATCACCTGGCCCCCTGGCTAGAACTTTCCAGAAGCCTGGGAGGGGTGGCAGAGTGACAGACAGGGTCCTGGGAGGAGATAAAAATGACAGACAGGGTGATTTAAATAAAACGGGGGGGGTGTGCCCACTGGGGTACACCAAACTTACAGAACATAGGGGGGAGACCCGGACTGAACTAAGCTAACACACTCCCACAGGAGGCCACTACTGACACGCTGCAGGAGTGGACTGGAGCAGTAGCCAGAGTGTCGACATTGGGGAAAGCCTCGTGTGCCTACCCACAGACTGTCTGCTGAAATAGTCTCTATGGATATCTTTCCTCACGGATCTCCGGTCATTGGGGGGGGCAATCCTCACTGTCATTGTTTTCTTTATGTTAAACTGTTTCTGTGCCTTCACTCGCCACAGGTGGTGCAGGAGACAACGTGACAATTAGATTAGGTGATTAGATTGCACCATTAGAATGATTTGCTTAATAATCTTTCCTTTATATTGTCAGTAAGATTTGGGCCAGAGGTGGGAGAATCATATTTTTAATCCTAGGAGAAGTAGCAAAAACCTTTTACCGTAGCAATTGCTGGGTCTGTGGAAGGCCAGGAGAATCTGAAAACTGGCCATGGGTGGCCAGCCCAGTCAAACCTAAATGGTGAGTCAGCACCCTGAGTGAAGTCCATAATGGGACCGGATTTTAGGGTGAAGACAGAAGTCCATGGCGACTCCATTCTTCCGAAAGAGGCGTTTATTGTCTCAATAGAATAGGAGGTGTATACGTGGGAAAAAGTGTTTGTGACTGGACTTTATCTTTGGGTTTATCTATTCGCAGAAGAAGGGGGAGTGTGTAGAAAATTAAATTACTCAAACTGCTGTTTGCAAATAGGTGACAATAGAAAGTGGTAAAACAAATAACAAAGGGAATAAGAAAGTTAGCTCATGTACCTGTCCAAATGTGGAAAGAATGGGAATGGGACATGTTTTCATGGTTACCTGGTGGACTATGGGTTAAACAAATGCTTTTTTCATCTTATGTGCTGTAGCAACTCGAAGCATCATCCCTTGCTTAGTGCAACTTATTCAACATGTGATCAAGGGGATGCAGGGAGTAGCCATGCCTACAGATCCAGAAATGGCTACAAAAGGACAGAAAATGATTATTACCGCAGGCCTGGGCCCTATGGTATATCACCGTGTCCCGCAGCCATAGGGAGGAGGAGGAGGAGAAGATCCAACAGGCAGGAATTGTGCAGCAAGATTGATTTATTTAATTATTTTACAAACTCTTTTATAGACTTTTTTCTTCACAGTCCAATTGGACAAAGGACCAGCCACCCCTTGGGGGTGATTGGCCAAAATCCTAAAACATCCATTATCAAAATATTTTTCTACTATACCATAAACAAGACTTTTCAAGGTTGCAGGTGTCTTGGTTGTTTACATTCCCTGCTACCTCTTCTGTGAGAGAGAAAAGTCTCTCACGGACTTAGAAACTAGCAAGAAAATCCTTGCTAGCAGCATTTTTGTATCTACAAATGATGTCACTGCAAATAATTGCAAAACCAAAAAAGACCCAGGGACAGAAAATTAAGTCAATAATAACTAAAGTTTTTAAGGACAATTATTAAGGAAATAAAAGAGGAGGAATTGAAAAGAAATGAGATAGCTTTTTCTTTACAAACAAAGCCTGGGTCTGATAGGTAAAGGCTAGATACTAAAAGAAGAAAGAAACAATGGGAGAAATTCCACTGATTGATGAAAGGAGTGAGAGGGTTTAGTCTTTACAAATCATCCATGGGTCTGCTGATAGGTAAAGATAGATACTGAGAGATGAAAGAAGCAATGGGAAGAACCATAAATTCTATAGGAAAATTTTAAAAAAAAGGGGTTTACATTAGAAGAGGGTCTGTATTAGGCGATTCGGGAAGCCTATACCTCTCAAGTACCTCAGCCAATGCAGAAAGAGAGAGGGAAATGCGGCCAGGAAATTAGGATAAAAAGCAGGCTGCATCCTCTAACTGTCCTGGGTTGCAGTGTATTCTATTACCATCCTCATGAGCTGTTGAAACCAGGTGGGGCAGTGTTTCCTTGCCTCCTTCCTCTGGACCATCTTTCTGTTAATGGCCCATCAATGCCCTGCTGCATGACTCATAGATAACTCCCTCTGGACTATCTTTTGTTAATGAGCCCATCAATGCCTTGCCTCATGATTTATCATCCCATTGTGAGGTGCTCCACCCAGAGGGAGGAACCAAGCATTCCATCCTGGAAATAATCTGAGATTCCGAACACCACAGACACCCTTTTCCACTGGATTCCCAGAGGACAAGTGCTACATAGCCACCAGTGGACCTTCCGAGGAAGAGCAGACCCTTCTACAGGATCACCGCTTCAACAGAACCACATTCACTGTCGATTTCTCTATTTTCGTTTTGCCTCTGAATCACGAGTTCTTTTACTCAGAGTTAGGATTGAAACGCAGGAGACGCCAGGCTTTTCTTCTAATTGATGTTTATAATTTCTTATCTATAATAGAGCTGCACAGAGTGTGCCTCCAAGTTAACAAGGTGGAAAAATGGCCATGAGTTCTAACTTCCAAGGCCTTTTAAGGTCCAAATTACCCAATTATGGAATGCAAACTAATTTGCTTTTACTTATAATCCAATAACTAACTATTCATGATCCGCACTGCAGGTTTTTTGACCCAATACCAGAACACCCAGATTTGTGAAGAAGGAGAAAAGAAGAAGAACAAATCCACACCCCAAATCCTCCATATTGTAACACACATATATATATATATTATTATATCCCAGAAACCTAAATTCTCTAAACCCAGGGTTCCAACAATCCACCACTTCAGGAGGACTGCAGCCACCATTTTATCAGACTGCTACCGCCACCCTGAATAACAGGGTGTCAGGTTGTATCCTGACTCAGTCAGTTTAAACCAGTGTTTTCTGCTGCCGTTGTGTCCTCTGGGAACAGTTCCCACTCAGCCCGGTCAGCTCGGGACACAGCAGGCAACGGGGGCCAGCCTCTGATATTGGAGGGATCAAAGGTCTGGCTCGTGGGTCCTTCCAAGGGACCGCGGCAATAAAGGCAGACGGCGGAGGAAAGGGGGCAGGCTCAGAGTTGGGTTAAATCCAGAAAGTTTATTGGTCCTCCGAACGGGGGGACCTCAACCACCAGGGGTGCCCAACCCAGAGCACCTGCAGATCGCGCGCCAGGGCATTTTATGGCGGGGGGGGGGGGGGCATGGGGGGGGTGTACAGAACAACCAACCAGGGAAGGGAAGGGTGCGGCAAACAGAACGAGGGACACATAAAGGAACCAACTGTAACAGGGGAAGGGAGGGACTCCTTTCCCAGGACTAATCACCTGGCCCCCTGGCTAGAACTTTCCAGAAGCCTGGGAGGGGTGGCAGAGTGACAGACAGGGTCCTGGGAGGAGATAAAAATGACAGACAGGGTGATTTAAATAAAACGGGGGGGGTGTGCCCACTGGGGTACACCAAACTTACAGAACATAGGGGGGAGACCCGGACTGAACTAAGCTAACACACTCCCACAGGAGGCCACTACTGACACGCTGCAGGAGTGGACTGGAGCAGTAGCCAGAGTGTCGACATTGGGGAAAGCCTCGTGTGCCTACCCACAGACTGTCTGCTGAAATAGTCTCTATGGATATCTTTCCTCACGGATCTCCGGTCATTGGGGGGGGCAATCCTCACTGTCATTGTTTTCTTTATGTTAAACTGTTTCTGTGCCTTCACTCGCCACAGGTGGTGCAGGAGACAACGTGACAATTAGATTAGGTGATTAGATTGCACCATTAGAATGATTTGCTTAATAATCTTTCCTTTATATTGTCAGTAAGATTTGGGCCAGAGGTGGGAGAATCATATTTTTAATCCTAGGAGAAGTAGCAAAAACCTTTTACCGTAGCAATTGCTGGGTCTGTGGAAGGCCAGGAGAATCTGAAAACTGGCCATGGGTGGCCAGCCCAGTCAAACCTAAATGGTGAGTCAGCACCCTGAGTGAAGTCCATAATGGGACCGGATTTTAGGGTGAAGACAGAAGTCCATGGCGACTCCATTCTTCCGAAAGAGGCGTTTATTGTCTCAATAGAATAGGAGGTGTATACGTGGGAAAAAGTGTTTGTGACTGGACTTTATCTTTGGGTTTATCTATTCGCAGAAGAAGGGGGAGTGTGTAGAAAATTAAATTACTCAAACTGCTGTTTGCAAATAGGTGACAATAGAAAGTGGTAAAACAAATAACAAAGGGAATAAGAAAGTTAGCTCATGTACCTGTCCAAATGTGGAAAGAATGGGAATGGGACATGTTTTCATGGTTACCTGGTGGACTATGGGTTAAACAAATGCTTTTTTCATCTTATGTGCTGTAGCAACTCGAAGCATCATCCCTTGCTTAGTGCAACTTATTCAACATGTGATCAAGGGGATGCAGGGAGTAGCCATGCCTACAGATCCAGAAATGGCTACAAAAGGACAGAAAATGATTATTACCGCAGGCCTGGGCCCTATGGTATATCACCGTGTCCCGCAGCCATAGGGAGGAGGAGGAGGAGAAGATCCAACAGGCAGGAATTGTGCAGCAAGATTGATTTATTTAATTATTTTACAAACTCTTTTATAGACTTTTTTCTTCACAGTCCAATTGGACAAAGGACCAGCCACCCCTTGGGGGTGATTGGCCAAAATCCTAAAACATCCATTATCAAAATATTTTTCTACTATACCATAAACAAGACTTTTCAAGGTTGCAGGTGTCTTGGTTGTTTACATTCCCTGCTACCTCTTCTGTGAGAGAGAAAAGTCTCTCACGGACTTAGAAACTAGCAAGAAAATCCTTGCTAGCAGCATTTTTGTATCTACAAATGATGTCACTGCAAATAATTGCAAAACCAAAAAAGACCCAGGGACAGAAAATTAAGTCAATAATAACTAAAGTTTTTAAGGACAATTATTAAGGAAATAAAAGAGGAGGAATTGAAAAGAAATGAGATAGCTTTTTCTTTACAAACAAAGCCTGGGTCTGATAGGTAAAGGCTAGATACTAAAAGAAGAAAGAAACAATGGGAGAAATTCCACTGATTGATGAAAGGAGTGAGAGGGTTTAGTCTTTACAAATCATCCATGGGTCTGCTGATAGGTAAAGATAGATACTGAGAGATGAAAGAAGCAATGGGAAGAACCATAAATTCTATAGGAAAATTTTAAAAAAAAGGGGTTTACATTAGAAGAGGGTCTGTATTAGGCGATTCGGGAAGCCTATACCTCTCAAGTACCTCAGCCAATGCAGAAAGAGAGAGGGAAATGCGGCCAGGAAATTAGGATAAAAAGCAGGCTGCATCCTCTAACTGTCCTGGGTTGCAGTGTATTCTATTACCATCCTCATGAGCTGTTGAAACCAGGTGGGGCAGTGTTTCCTTGCCTCCTTCCTCTGGACCATCTTTCTGTTAATGGCCCATCAATGCCCTGCTGCATGACTCATAGATAACTCCCTCTGGACTATCTTTTGTTAATGAGCCCATCAATGCCTTGCCTCATGATTTATCATCCCATTGTGAGGTGCTCCACCCAGAGGGAGGAACCAAGCATTCCATCCTGGAAATAATCTGAGATTCCGAACACCACAGACACCCTTTTCCACTGGATTCCCAGAGGACAAGTGCTACATAGCCACCAGTGGACCTTCCGAGGAAGAGCAGACCCTTCTACAGGATCACCGCTTCAACAGAACCACATTCACTGTCGATTTCTCTATTTTCGTTTTGCCTCTGAATCACGAGTTCTTTTACTCAGAGTTAGGATTGAAACGCAGGAGACGCCAGGCTTTTCTTCTAATTGATGTTTATAATTTCTTATCTATAATAGAGCTGCACAGAGTGTGCCTCCAAGTTAACAAGGTGGAAAAATGGCCATGAGTTCTAACTTCCAAGGCCTTTTAAGGTCCAAATTACCCAATTATGGAATGCAAACTAATTTGCTTTTACTTATAATCCAATAACTAACTATTCATGATCCGCACTGCAGGTTTTTTGACCCAATACCAGAACACCCAGATTTGTGAAGAAGGAGAAAAGAAGAAGAACAAATCCACACCCCAAATCCTCCATATTGTAACACACATATATATATATATTATTATATCCCAGAAACCTAAATTCTCTAAACCCAGGGTTCCAACAATCCACCACTTCAGGAGGACTGCAGCCACCATTTTATCAGACTGCTACCGCCACCCTGAATAACAGGGTGTCAGGTTGTATCCTGACTCAGTCAGTTTAAACCAGTGTTTTCTGCTGCCGTTGTGTCCTCTGGGAACAGTTCCCACTCAGCCCGGTCAGCTCGGGACACAGCAGGCAACGGGGGCCAGCCTCTGATATTGGAGGGATCAAAGGTCTGGCTCGTGGGTCCTTCCAAGGGACCGCGGCAATAAAGGCAGACGGCGGAGGAAAGGGGGCAGGCTCAGAGTTGGGTTAAATCCAGAAAGTTTATTGGTCCTCCGAACGGGGGGACCTCAACCACCAGGGGTGCCCAACCCAGAGCACCTGCAGATCGCGCGCCAGGGCATTTTATGGCGGGGGGGGCATGGGGGGGGGGTGTACAGAACAACCAACCAGGGAAGGGAAGGGTGCGGCAAACAGAACGAGGGACACATAAAGGAACCAACTGTAACAGGGGAAGGGAGGGACTCCTTTCCCAGGACTAATCACCTGGCCCCCTGGCTAGAACTTTCCAGAAGCCTGGGAGGGGTGGCAGAGTGACAGACAGGGTCCTGGGAGGAGATAAAAATGACAGACAGGGTGATTTAAATAAAACGGGGGGGGGGGTGCCCACTGGGGTACACCAAACTTACAGAACATAGGGGGGAGACCCGGACTGAACTAAGCTAACACACTCCCACAGGAGGCCACTACTGACACGCTGCAGGAGTGGACTGGAGCAGTAGCCAGAGTGTCGACATTGGGGAAAGCCTCGTGTGCCTACCCACAGACTGTCTGCTGAAATAGTCTCTATGGATATCTTTCCTCACGGATCTCCGGTCATTGGGGGGGGGCAATCCTCACTGTCATTGTTTTCTTTATGTTAAACTGTTTCTGTGCCTTCACTCGCCACAGGTGGTGCAGGAGACAACGTGACAATTAGATTAGGTGATTAGATTGCACCATTAGAATGATTTGCTTAATAATCTTTCCTTTATATTGTCAGTAAGATTTGGGCCAGAGGTGGGAGAATCATATTTTTAATCCTAGGAGAAGTAGCAAAAACCTTTTACCGTAGCAATTGCTGGGTCTGTGGAAGGCCAGGAGAATCTGAAAACTGGCCATGGGTGGCCAGCCCAGTCAAACCTAAATGGTGAGTCAGCACCCTGAGTGAAGTCCATAATGGGACCGGATTTTAGGGTGAAGACAGAAGTCCATGGCGACTCCATTCTTCCGAAAGAGGCGTTTATTGTCTCAATAGAATAGGAGGTGTATACGTGGGAAAAAGTGTTTGTGACTGGACTTTATCTTTGGGTTTATCTATTCGCAGAAGAAGGGGGAGTGTGTAGAAAATTAAATTACTCAAACTGCTGTTTGCAAATAGGTGACAATAGAAAGTGGTAAAACAAATAACAAAGGGAATAAGAAAGTTAGCTCATGTACCTGTCCAAATGTGGAAAGGATGGGAATGGGACATGTTTTCATGGTTACCTGGTGGACTATGGGTTAAACAAATGCTTTTTTCATCTTATGTGCTGTAGCAACTCGAAGCATCATCCCTTGCTTAGTGCAACTTATTCAACATGTGATCAAGGGGATGCAGGGAGTAGCCATGCCTACAGATCCAGAAATGGCTACAAAAGGACAGAAAATGATTATTACCGCAGGCCTGGGCCCTATGGTATATCACCGTGTCCCGCAGCCATAGGGAGGAGGAGGAGGAGAAGATCCAACAGGCAGGAATTGTGCAGCAAGATTGATTTATTTAATTATTTTACAAACTCTTTTATAGACTTTTTTCTTCACAGTCCAATTGGACAAAGGACCAGCCACCCCTTGGGGGTGATTGGCCAAAATCCTAAAACATCCATTATCAAAATATTTTTCTACTATACCATAAACAAGACTTTTCAAGGTTGCAGGTGTCTTGGTTGTTTACATTCCCTGCTACCTCTTCTGTGAGAGAGAAAAGTCTCTCACGGACTTAGAAACTAGCAAGAAAATCCTTGCTAGCAGCATTTTTGTATCTACAAATGATGTCACTGCAAATAATTGCAAAACCAAAAAAGACCCAGGGACAGAAAATTAAGTCAATAATAACTAAAGTTTTTAAGGACAATTATTAAGGAAATAAAAGAGGAGGAATTGAAAAGAAATGAGATAGCTTTTTCTTTACAAACAAAGCCTGGGTCTGATAGGTAAAGGCTAGATACTAAAAGAAGAAAGAAACAATGGGAGAAATTCCACTGATTGATGAAAGGAGTGAGAGGGTTTAGTCTTTACAAATCATCCATGGGTCTGCTGATAGGTAAAGATAGATACTGAGAGATGAAAGAAGCAATGGGAAGAACCATAAATTCTATAGGAAAATTAAAAAAAAAGGGGTTTACATTAGAAGAGGGTCTGTATTAGGCGATTCGGGAAGCCTATACCTCTCAAGTACCTCAGCCAATGCAGAAAGAGAGAGGGAAATGCGGCCAGGAAATTAGGATAAAAAGCAGGCTGCATCCTCTAACTGTCCTGGGTTGCAGTGTATTCTATTACCATCCTCATGAGCTGTTGAAACCAGGTGGGGCAGTGTTTCCTTGCCTCCTTCCTCTGGACCATCTTTCTGTTAATGGCCCATCAATGCCCTGCTGCATGACTCATAGATAACTCCCTCTGGACTATCTTTTGTTAATGAGCCCATCAATGCCTTGCCTCATGATTTATCATCCCATTGTGAGGTGCTCCACCCAGAGGGAGGAACCAAGCATTCCATCCTGGAAATAATCTGAGATTCCGAACACCACAGACACCCTTTTCCACTGGATTCCCAGAGGACAAGTGCTACATAGCCACCAGTGGACCTTCCGAGGAAGAGCAGACCCTTCTACAGGATCACCGCTTCAACAGAACCACATTCACTGTCGATTTCTCTATTTTCGTTTTGCCTCTGAATCACGAGTTCTTTTACTCAGAGTTAGGATTGAAACGCAGGAGACGCCAGGCTTTTCTTCTAATTGATGTTTATAATTTCTTATCTATAATAGAGCTGCACAGAGTGTGCCTCCAAGTTAACAAGGTGGAAAAATGGCCATGAGTTCTAACTTCCAAGGCCTTTTAAGGTCCAAATTACCCAATTATGGAATGCAAACTAATTTGCTTTTACTTATAATCCAATAACTAACTATTCATGATCCGCACTGCAGGTTTTTTGACCCAATACCAGAACACCCAGATTTGTGAAGAAGGAGAAAAGAAGAAGAACAAATCCACACCCCAAATCCTCCATATTGTAACACACATATATATATATATTATTATATCCCAGAAACCTAAATTCTCTAAACCCAGGGTTCCAACAATCCACCACTTCAGGAGGACTGCAGCCACCATTTTATCAGACTGCTACCGCCACCCTGAATAACAGGGTGTCAGGTTGTATCCTGACTCAGTCAGTTTAAACCAGTGTTTTCTGCTGCCGTTGTGTCCTCTGGGAACAGTTCCCACTCAGCCCGGTCAGCTCGGGACACAGCAGGCAACGGGGGCCAGCCTCTGATATTGGAGGGATCAAAGGTCTGGCTCGTGGGTCCTTCCAAGGGACCGCGGCAATAAAGGCAGACGGCGGAGGAAAGGGGGCAGGCTCAGAGTTGGGTTAAATCCAGAAAGTTTATTGGTCCTCCGAAGGGGGGGACCTCAACCACCAGGGGTGCCCAACCCAGAGCACCTGCAGATCGCGCGCCAGGGCATTTTATGGCGGGGGGGGCATGGGGGGGGGTGTACAGAACAACCAACCAGGGAAGGGAAGGGTGCGGCAAACAGAACGAGGGACACATAAAGGAACCAACTGTAACAGGGGAAGGGAGGGACTCCTTTCCCAGGACTAATCACCTGGCCCCCTGGCTAGAACTTTCCAGAAGCCTGGGAGGGGTGGCAGAGTGACAGACAGGGTCCTGGGAGGAGATAAAAATGACAGACAGGGTGATTTAAATAAAACGGGCGGGGGGTGCCCACTGGGGTACACCAAACTTACAGAACATAGGGGGGAGACCCGGACTGAACTAAGCTAACACACTCCCACAGGAGGCCACTACTGACACGCTGCAGGAGTGGACTGGAGCAGTAGCCAGAGTGTCGACATTGGGGAAAGCCTCGTGTGCCTACCCACAGACTGTCTGCTGAAATAGTCTCTATGGATATCTTTCCTCACGGATCTCCGGTCATTGGGGGGGGGCAATCCTCACTGTCATTGTTTTCTTTATGTTAAACTGTTTCTGTGCCTTCACTCGCCACAGGTGGTGCAGGAGACAACGTGACAATTAGATTAGGTGATTAGATTGCACCATTAGAATGATTTGCTTAATAATCTTTCCTTTATATTGTCAGTAAGATTTGGGCCAGAGGTGGGAGAATCATATTTTTAATCCTAGGAGAAGTAGCAAAAACCTTTTACCGTAGCAATTGCTGGGTCTGTGGAAGGCCAGGAGAATCTGAAAACTGGCCATGGGTGGCCAGCCCAGTCAAACCTAAATGGTGAGTCAGCACCCTGAGTGAAGTCCATAATGGGACCGGATTTTAGGGTGAAGACAGAAGTCCATGGCGACTCCATTCTTCCGAAAGAGGCGTTTATTGTCTCAATAGAATAGGAGGTGTATACGTGGGAAAAAGTGTTTGTGACTGGACTTTATCTTTGGGTTTATCTATTCGCAGAAGAAGGGGGAGTGTGTAGAAAATTAAATTACTCAAACTGCTGTTTGCAAATAGGTGACAATAGAAAGTGGTAAAACAAATAACAAAGGGAATAAGAAAGTTAGCTCATGTACCTGTCCAAATGTGGAAAGGATGGGAATGGGACATGTTTTCATGGTTACCTGGTGGACTATGGGTTAAACAAATGCTTTTTTCATCTTATGTGCTGTAGCAACTCGAAGCATCATCCCTTGCTTAGTGCAACTTATTCAACATGTGATCAAGGGGATGCAGGGAGTAGCCATGCCTACAGATCCAGAAATGGCTACAAAAGGACAGAAAATGATTATTACCGCAGGCCTGGGCCCTATGGTATATCACCGTGTCCCGCAGCCATAGGGAGGAGGAGGAGGAGAAGATCCAACAGGCAGGAATTGTGCAGCAAGATTGATTTATTTAATTATTTTACAAACTCTTTTATAGACTTTTTTCTTCACAGTCCAATTGGACAAAGGACCAGCCACCCCTTGGGGGTGATTGGCCAAAATCCTAAAACATCCATTATCAAAATATTTTTCTACTATACCATAAACAAGACTTTTCAAGGTTGCAGGTGTCTTGGTTGTTTACATTCCCTGCTACCTCTTCTGTGAGAGAGAAAAGTCTCTCACGGACTTAGAAACTAGCAAGAAAATCCTTGCTAGCAGCATTTTTGTATCTACAAATGATGTCACTGCAAATAATTGCAAAACCAAAAAAGACCCAGGGACAGAAAATTAAGTCAATAATAACTAAAGTTTTTAAGGACAATTATTAAGGAAATAAAAGAGGAGGAATTGAAAAGAAATGAGATAGCTTTTTCTTTACAAACAAAGCGTGGGTCTGATAGGTAAAGGCTAGATACTAAAAGAAGAAAGAAACAATGGGAGAAATTCCACTGATTGATGAAAGGAGTGAGAGGGTTTAGTCTTTACAAATCATCCATGGGTCTGCTGATAGGTAAAGATAGATACTGAGAGATGAAAGAAGCAATGGGAAGAACCATAAATTCTATAGGAAAATTAAAAAAAAAAGGGGTTTACATTAGAAGAGGGTCTGTATTAGGCCATTCGGGAAGCCTATACCTCTCAAGTACCTCAGCCAATGCAGAAAGAGAGAGGGAAATGCGGCCAGGAAATTAGGATAAAAAGCAGGCTGCATCCTCTAACTGTCCTGGGTTGCAGTGTATTCTATTACCATCCTCATGAGCTGTTGAAACCAGGTGGGGCAGTGTTTCCTTGCCTCCTTCCTCTGGACCATCTTTCTGTTAATGGCCCATCAATGCCCTGCTGCATGACTCATAGATAACTCCCTCTGGACTATCTTTTGTTAATGAGCCCATCAATGCCTTGCCTCATGATTTATCATCCCATTGTGAGGTGCTCCACCCAGAGGGAGGAACCAAGCATTCCATCCTGGAAATAATCTGAGATTCCGAACACCACAGACACCCTTTTCCACTGGATTCCCAGAGGACAAGTGCTACATAGCCACCAGTGGACCTTCCGAGGAAGAGCAGACCCTTCTACAGGATCACCGCTTCAACAGAACCACATTCACTGTCGATTTCTCTATTTTCGTTTTGCCTCTGAATCACGAGTTCTTTTACTCAGAGTTAGGATTGAAACGCAGGAGACGCCAGGCTTTTCTTCTAATTGATGTTTATAATTTCTTATCTATAATAGAGCTGCACAGAGTGTGCCTCCAAGTTAACAAGGTGGAAAAATGGCCATGAGTTCTAACTTCCAAGGCCTTTTAAGGTCCAAATTACCCAATTATGGAATGCAAACTAATTTGCTTTTACTTATAATCCAATAACTAACTATTCATGATCCGCACTGCAGGTTTTTTGACCCAATACCAGAACACCCAGATTTGTGAAGAAGGAGAAAAGAAGAACAAATCCACACCCCAAATCCTCCATATTGTAACACACATATATATATATATATTATTATATCCCAGAAACCTAAATTCTCTAAACCCAGGGTTCCAACAATCCACCACTTCAGGAGGACTGCAGCCACCATTTTATCAGACTGCTACCGCCACCCTGAATAGCAGGGTGTCAGGTTGTATCCTGACTCAGTCAGTTTAAACCAGTGTTTTCTGCTGCCGTTGTGTCCTCTGGGAACAGTTCCCACTCAGCCCGGTCAGCTCGGGACACAGCAGGCAACGGGGGCCAGCCTCTGATATTGGAGGGATCAAAGGTCTGGCTCGTGGGTCCTTCCAAGGGACCGCGGCAATAAAGGCAGACGGCGGAGGAAAGGGGGCAGGCTCAGAGTTGGGTTAAATCCAGAAAGTTTATTGGTCCTCCGAAGGGGGGGACCTCAACCACCAGGGGTGCCCAACCCAGAGCACCTGCAGATCGCGCGCCAGGGCATTTTATGGCGGGGGGGGCATGGGGGGGGGGGTGTACAGAACAACCAACCAGGGAAGGGAAGGGTGCGGCAAACAGAACGAGGGACACATAAAGGAACCAACTGTAACAGGGGAAGGGAGGGACTCCTTTCCCAGGACTAATCACCTGGCCCCCTGGCTAGAACTTTCCAGAAGCCTGGGAGGGGTGGCAGAGTGACAGACAGGGTCCTGGGAGGAGATAAAAATGACAGACAGGGTGATTTAAATAAAACGGGGGGGTGTGCCCACTGGGGTACACCAAACTTACAGAACATAGGGGGAGACCCGGACTGAACTAAGCTAACACACTCCCACAGGAGGCCACTACTGACACGCTGCAGGAGTGGACTGGAGCAGTAGCCAGAGTGTCGACATTGGGGAAAGCCTCGTGTGCCTACCCACAGACTGTCTGCTGAAATAGTCTCTATGGATATCTTTCCTCACGGATCTCCGGTCATTGGGGGGGGCAATCCTCACTGTCATTGTTTTCTTTATGTTAAACTGTTTCTGTGCCTTCACTCGCCACAGGTGGTGCAGGAGACAACGTGACAATTAGATTAGGTGATTAGATTGCACCATTAGAATGATTTGCTTAATAATCTTTCCTTTATATTGTCAGTAAGATTTGGGCCAGAGGTGGGAGAATCATATTTTTAATCCTAGGAGAAGTAGCAAAAACCTTTTACCGTAGCAATTGCTGGGTCTGTGGAAGGCCAGGAGAATCTGAAAACTGGCCATGGGTGGCCAGCCCAGTCAAACCTAAATGGTGAGTCAGCACCCTGAGTGAAGTCCATAATGGGACCGGATTTTAGGGTGAAGACAGAAGTCCATGGCGACTCCATTCTTCCGAAAGAGGCGTTTATTGTCTCAATAGAATAGGAGGTGTATATGTGGGAAAAAGTGTTTGTGACTGGACTTTATCTTTGGGTTTATCTATTCGCAGAAGAAGGGGGAGTGTGTAGAAAATTAAATTACTCAAACTGCTGTTTGCAAATAGGTGACAATAGAAAGTGGTAAAACAAATAACAAAGGGAATAAGAAAGTTAGCTCATGTACCTGTCCAAATGTGGAAAGGATGGGAATGGGACATGTTTTCATGGTTACCTGGTGGACTATGGGTTAAACAAATGCTTTTTTCATCTTATGTGCTGTAGCAACTCGAAGCATCATCCCTTGCTTAGTGCAACTTATTCAACATGTGATCAAGGGGATGCAGGGAGTAGCCATGCCTACAGATCCAGAAATGGCTACAAAAGGACAGAAAATGATTATTACCGCAGGCCTGGGCCCTATGGTATATCACCGTGTCCCGCAGCCATAGGGAGGAGGAGGAGGAGAAGATCCAACAGGCAGGAATTGTGCAGCAAGATTGATTTATTTAATTATTTTACAAACTCTTTTATAGACTTTTTTCTTCACAGTCCAATTGGACAAAGGACCAGCCACCCCTTGGGGGTGATTGGCCAAAATCCTAAAACATCCATTATCAAAATATTTTTCTACTATACCATAAACAAGACTTTTCAAGGTTGCAGGTGTCTTGGTTGTTTACATTCCCTGCTACCTCTTCTGTGAGAGAGAAAAGTCTCTCACGGACTTAGAAACTAGCAAGAAAATCCTTGCTAGCAGCATTTTTGTATCTACAAATGATGTCACTGCAAATAATTGCAAAACCAAAAAAGACCCAGGGACAGAAAATTAAGTCAATAATAACTAAAGTTTTTAAGGACAATTATTAAGGAAATAAAAGAGGAGGAATTGAAAAGAAATGAGATAGCTTTTTCTTTACAAACAAAGCCTGGGTCTGATAGGTAAAGGCTAGATACTAAAAGAAGAAAGAAACAATGGGAGAAATTCCACTGATTGATGAAAGGAGTGAGAGGGTTTAGTCTTTACAAATCATCCATGGGTCTGCTGATAGGTAAAGATAGATACTGAGAGATGAAAGAAGCAATGGGAAGAACCATAAATTCTATAGGAAAATTAAAAAAAAAAGGGGTTTACATTAGAAGAGGGTCTGTATTAGGCGATTCGGGAAGCCTATACCTCTCAAGTACCTCAGCCAATGCAGAAAGAGAGAGGGAAATGCGGCCAGGAAATTAGGATAAAAAGCAGGCTGCATCCTCTAACTGTCCTGGGTTGCAGTGTATTCTATTACCATCCTCATGAGCTGTTGAAACCAGGTGGGGCAGTGTTTCCTTGCCTCCTTCCTCTGGACCATCTTTCTGTTAATGGCCCATCAATGCCCTGCTGCATGACTCATAGATAACTCCCTCTGGACTATCTTTTGTTAATGAGCCCATCAATGCCTTGCCTCATGATTTCTCATCCCATTGTGAGGTGCTCCACCCAGAGGGAGGAACCAAGCATTCCATCCTGGAAATAATCTGAGATTCCGAACACCACAGACACCCTTTTCCACTGGATTCCCAGAGGACAAGTGCTACATAGCCACCAGTGGACCTTCCGAGGAAGAGCAGACCCTTCTACAGGATCACCGCTTCAACAGAACCACATTCACTGTCGATTTCTCTATTTTCGTTTTGCCTCTGAATCACGAGTTCTTTTACTCAGAGTTAGGATTGAAACGCAGGAGACGCCAGGCTTTTCTTCTAATTGATGTTTATAATTTCTTATCTATAATAGAGCTGCACAGAGTGTGCCTCCAAGTTAACAAGGTGGAAAAATGGCCATGAGTTCTAACTTCCAAGGCCTTTTAAGGTCCAAATTACCCAATTATGGAATGCAAACTAATTTGCTTTTACTTATAATCCAATAACTAACTATTCATGATCCGCACTGCAGGTTTTTTGACCCAATACCAGAACACCCAGATTTGTGAAGAAGGAGAAAAGAAGAAGAACAAATCCACACCCCAAATCCTCCATATTGTAACACACATATATATATATATTATTATATCCCAGAAACCTAAATTCTCTAAACCCAGGGTTCCAACAATCCACCACTTCAGGAGGACTGCAGCCACCATTTTATCAGACTGCTACCGCCACCCTGAATAACAGGGTGTCAGGTTGTATCCTGACTCAGTCAGTTTAAACCAGTGTTTTCTGCTGCCGTTGTGTCCTCTGGGAACAGTTCCCACTCAGCCCGGTCAGCTCGGGACACAGCAGGCAACGGGGGCCAGCCTCTGATATTGGAGGGATCAAAGGTCTGGCTCGTGGGTCCTTCCAAGGGACCGCGGCAATAAAGGCAGACGGCGGAGGAAAGGGGGCAGGCTCAGAGTTGGGTTAAATCCAGAAAGTTTATTGGTCCTCCGAACGGGGGGACCTCAACCACCAGGGGTGCCCAACCCAGAGCACCTGCAGATCGCGCGCCAGGGCATTTTATGGCGGGGGGGGCATGGGGGGGGGGTGTACAGAACAACCAACCAGGGAAGGGAAGGGTGCGGCAAACAGAACGAGGGACACATAAAGGAACCAACTGTAACAGGGGAAGGGAGGGACTCCTTTCCCAGGACTAATCACCTGGCCCCCTGGCTAGAACTTTCCAGAAGCCTGGGAGGGGTGGCAGAGTGACAGACAGGGTCCTGGGAGGAGATAAAAATGACAGACAGGGTGATTTAAATAAAACGGGGGGGGGGGGGTGCCCACTGGGGTACACCAAACTTACAGAACATAGGGGGGAGACCCGGACTGAACTAAGCTAACACACTCCCACAGGAGGCCACTACTGACACGCTGCAGGAGTGGACTGGAGCAGTAGCCAGAGTGTCGACATTGGGGAAAGCCTCGTGTGCCTACCCACAGACTGTCTGCTGAAATAGTCTCTATGGATATCTTTCCTCACGGATCTCCGGTCATTGGGGGGGGGCAATCCTCACTGTCATTGTTTTCTTTATGTTAAACTGTTTCTGTGCCTTCACTCGCCACAGGTGGTGCAGGAGACAACGTGACAATTAGATTAGGTGATTAGATTGCACCATTAGAATGATTTGCTTAATAATCTTTCCTTTATATTGTCAGTAAGATTTGGGCCAGAGGTGGGAGAATCATATTTTTAATCCTAGGAGAAGTAGCAAAAACCTTTTACCGTAGCAATTGCTGGGTCTGTGGAAGGCCAGGAGAATCTGAAAACTGGCCATGGGTGGCCAGCCCAGTCAAACCTAAATGGTGAGTCAGCACCCTGAGTGAAGTCCATAATGGGACCGGATTTTAGGGTGAAGACAGAAGTCCATGGCGACTCCATTCTTCCGAAAGAGGCGTTTATTGTCTCAATAGAATAGGAGGTGTATACGTGGGAAAAAGTGTTTGTGACTGGACTTTATCTTTGGGTTTATCTATTCGCAGAAGAAGGGGGAGTGTGTAGAAAATTAAATTACTCAAACTGCTGTTTGCAAATAGGTGACAATAGAAAGTGGTAAAACAAATAACAAAGGGAATAAGAAAGTTAGCTCATGTACCTGTCCAAATGTGGAAAGGATGGGAATGGGACATGTTTTCATGGTTACCTGGTGGACTATGGGTTAAACAAATGCTTTTTTCATCTTATGTGCTGTAGCAACTCGAAGCATCATCCCTTGCTTAGTGCAACTTATTCAACATGTGATCAAGGGGATGCAGGGAGTAGCCATGCCTACAGATCCAGAAATGGCTACAAAAGGACAGAAAATGATTATTACCGCAGGCCTGGGCCCTATGGTATATCACCGTGTCCCGCAGCCATAGGGAGGAGGAGGAGGAGAAGATCCAACAGGCAGGAATTGTGCAGCAAGATTGATTTATTTAATTATTTTACAAACTCTTTTATAGACTTTTTTCTTCACAGTCCAATTGGACAAAGGACCAGCCACCCCTTGGGGGTGATTGGCCAAAATCCTAAAACATCCATTATCAAAATATTTTTCTACTATACCATAAACAAGACTTTTCAAGGTTGCAGGTGTCTTGGTTGTTTACATTCCCTGCTACCTCTTCTGTGAGAGAGAAAAGTCTCTCACGGACTTAGAAACTAGCAAGAAAATCCTTGCTAGCAGCATTTTTGTATCTACAAATGATGTCACTGCAAATAATTGCAAAACCAAAAAAGACCCAGGGACAGAAAATTAAGTCAATAATAACTAAAGTTTTTAAGGACAATTATTAAGGAAATAAAAGAGGAGGAATTGAAAAGAAATGAGATAGCTTTTTCTTTACAAACAAAGCCTGGGTCTGATAGGTAAAGGCTAGATACTAAAAGAAGAAAGAAACAATGGGAGAAATTCCACTGATTGATGAAAGGAGTGAGAGGGTTTAGTCTTTACAAATCATCCATGGGTCTGCTGATAGGTAAAGATAGATACTGAGAGATGAAAGAAGCAATGGGAAGAACCATAAATTCTATAGGAAAATTAAAAAAAAAAGGGGTTTACATTAGAAGAGGGTCTGTATTAGGCGATTCGGGAAGCCTATACCTCTCAAGTACCTCAGCCAATGCAGAAAGAGAGAGGGAAATGCGGCCAGGAAATTAGGATAAAAAGCAGGCTGCATCCTCTAACTGTCCTGGGTTGCAGTGTATTCTATTACCATCCTCATGAGCTGTTGAAACCAGGTGGGGCAGTGTTTCCTTGCCTCCTTCCTCTGGACCATCTTTCTGTTAATGGCCCATCAATGCCCTGCTGCATGACTCATAGATAACTCCCTCTGGACTATCTTTTGTTAATGAGCCCATCAATGCCTTGCCTCATGATTTATCATCCCATTGTGAGGTGCTCCACCCAGAGGGAGGAACCAAGCATTCCATCCTGGAAATAATCTGAGATTCCGAACACCACAGACACCCTTTTCCACTGGATTCCCAGAGGACAAGTGCTACATAGCCACCAGTGGACCTTCCGAGGAAGAGCAGACCCTTCTACAGGATCACCGCTTCAACAGAACCACATTCACTGTCGATTTCTCTATTTTCGTTTTGCCTCTGAATCACGAGTTCTTTTACTCAGAGTTAGGATTGAAACGCAGGAGACGCCAGGCTTTTCTTCTAATTGATGTTTATAATTTCTTATCTATAATAGAGCTGCACAGAGTGTGCCTCCAAGTTAACAAGGTGGAAAAATGGCCATGAGTTCTAACTTCCAAGGCCTTTTAAGGTCCAAATTACCCAATTATGGAATGCAAACTAATTTGCTTTTACTTATAATCCAATAACTAACTATTCATGATCCGCACTGCAGGTTTTTTGACCCAATACCAGAACACCCAGATTTGTGAAGAAGGAGAAAAGAAGAAGAACAAATCCACACCCCAAATCCTCCATATTGTAACACACATATATATATATATTATTATATCCCAGAAACCTAAATTCTCTAAACCCAGGGTTCCAACAATCCACCACTTCAGGAGGACTGCAGCCACCATTTTATCAGACTGCTACCGCCACCCTGAATAACAGGGTGTCAGGTTGTATCCTGACTCAGTCAGTTTAAACCAGTGTTTTCTGCTGCCGTTGTGTCCTCTGGGAACAGTTCCCACTCAGCCCGGTCAGCTCGGGACACAGCAGGCAACGGGGGCCAGCCTCTGATATTGGAGGGATCAAAGGTCTGGCTCGTGGGTCCTTCCAAGGGACCGCGGCAATAAAGGCAGACGGCGGAGGAAAGGGGGCAGGCTCAGAGTTGGGTTAAATCCAGAAAGTTTATTGGTCCTCCGAAGGGGGGGACCTCAACCACCAGGGGTGCCCAACCCAGAGCACCTGCAGATCGCGCGCCAGGGCATTTTATGGCGGGGGGGGCATGGGGGGGGGGTGTACAGAACAACCAACCAGGGAAGGGAAGGGTGCGGCAAACAGAACGAGGGACACATAAAGGAACCAACTGTAACAGGGGAAGGGAGGGACTCCTTTCCCAGGACTAATCACCTGGCCCCCTGGCTAGAACTTTCCAGAAGCCTGGGAGGGGTGGCAGAGTGACAGACAGGGTCCTGGGAGGAGATAAAAATGACAGACAGGGTGATTTAAATAAAACGGGCGGGGGGTGCCCACTGGGGTACACCAAACTTACAGAACATAGGGGGGAGACCCGGACTGAACTAAGCTAACACACTCCCACAGGAGGCCACTACTGACACGCTGCAGGAGTGGACTGGAGCAGTAGCCAGAGTGTCGACATTGGGGAAAGCCTCGTGTGCCTACCCACAGACTGTCTGCTGAAATAGTCTCTATGGATATCTTTCCTCACGGATCTCCGGTCATTGGGGGGGGGCAATCCTCACTGTCATTGTTTTCTTTATGTTAAACTGTTTCTGTGCCTTCACTCGCCACAGGTGGTGCAGGAGACAACGTGACAATTAGATTAGGTGATTAGATTGCACCATTAGAATGATTTGCTTAATAATCTTTCCTTTATATTGTCAGTAAGATTTGGGCCAGAGGTGGGAGAATCATATTTTTAATCCTAGGAGAAGTAGCAAAAACCTTTTACCGTAGCAATTGCTGGGTCTGTGGAAGGCCAGGAGAATCTGAAAACTGGCCATGGGTGGCCAGCCCAGTCAAACCTAAATGGTGAGTCAGCACCCTGAGTGAAGTCCATAATGGGACCGGATTTTAGGGTGAAGACAGAAGTCCATGGCGACTCCATTCTTCCGAAAGAGGCGTTTATTGTCTCAATAGAATAGGAGGTGTATACGTGGGAAAAAGTGTTTGTGACTGGACTTTATCTTTGGGTTTATCTATTCGCAGAAGAAGGGGGAGTGTGTAGAAAATTAAATTACTCAAACTGCTGTTTGCAAATAGGTGACAATAGAAAGTGGTAAAACAAATAACAAAGGGAATAAGAAAGTTAGCTCATGTACCTGTCCAAATGTGGAAAGGATGGGAATGGGACATGTTTTCATGGTTACCTGGTGGACTATGGGTTAAACAAATGCTTTTTTCATCTTATGTGCTGTAGCAACTCGAAGCATCATCCCTTGCTTAGTGCAACTTATTCAACATGTGATCAAGGGGATGCAGGGAGTAGCCATGCCTACAGATCCAGAAATGGCTACAAAAGGACAGAAAATGATTATTACCGCAGGCCTGGGCCCTATGGTATATCACCGTGTCCCGCAGCCATAGGGAGGAGGAGGAGGAGAAGATCCAACAGGCAGGAATTGTGCAGCAAGATTGATTTATTTAATTATTTTACAAACTCTTTTATAGACTTTTTTCTTCACAGTCCAATTGGACAAAGGACCAGCCACCCCTTGGGGGTGATTGGCCAAAATCCTAAAACATCCATTATCAAAATATTTTTCTACTATACCATAAACAAGACTTTTCAAGGTTGCAGGTGTCTTGGTTGTTTACATTCCCTGCTACCTCTTCTGTGAGAGAGAAAAGTCTCTCACGGACTTAGAAACTAGCAAGAAAATCCTTGCTAGCAGCATTTTTGTATCTACAAATGATGTCACTGCAAATAATTGCAAAACCAAAAAAGACCCAGGGACAGAAAATTAAGTCAATAATAACTAAAGTTTTTAAGGACAATTATTAAGGAAATAAAAGAGGAGGAATTGAAAAGAAATGAGATAGCTTTTTCTTTACAAACAAAGCCTGGGTCTGATAGGTAAAGGCTAGATACTAAAAGAAGAAAGAAACAATGGGAGAAATTCCACTGATTGATGAAAGGAGTGAGAGGGTTTAGTCTTTACAAATCATCCATGGGTCTGCTGATAGGTAAAGATAGATACTGAGAGATGAAAGAAGCAATGGGAAGAACCATAAATTCTATAGGAAAATTAAAAAAAAAAGGGGTTTACATTAGAAGAGGGTCTGTATTAGGCCATTCGGGAAGCCTATACCTCTCAAGTACCTCAGCCAATGCAGAAAGAGAGAGGGAAATGCGGCCAGGAAATTAGGATAAAAAGCAGGCTGCATCCTCTAACTGTCCTGGGTTGCAGTGTATTCTATTACCATCCTCATGAGCTGTTGAAACCAGGTGGGGCAGTGTTTCCTTGCCTCCTTCCTCTGGACCATCTTTCTGTTAATGGCCCATCAATGCCCTGCTGCATGACTCATAGATAACTCCCTCTGGACTATCTTTTGTTAATGAGCCCATCAATGCCTTGCCTCATGATTTATCATCCCATTGTGAGGTGCTCCACCCAGAGGGAGGAACCAAGCATTCCATCCTGGAAATAATCTGAGATTCCGAACACCACAGACACCCTTTTCCACTGGATTCCCAGAGGACAAGTGCTACATAGCCACCAGTGGACCTTCCGAGGAAGAGCAGACCCTTCTACAGGATCACCGCTTCAACAGAACCACATTCACTGTCGATTTCTCTATTTTCGTTTTGCCTCTGAATCACGAGTTCTTTTACTCAGAGTTAGGATTGAAACGCAGGAGACGCCAGGCTTTTCTTCTAATTGATGTTTATAATTTCTTATCTATAATAGAGCTGCACAGAGTGTGCCTCCAAGTTAACAAGGTGGAAAAATGGCCATGAGTTCTAACTTCCAAGGCCTTTTAAGGTCCAAATTACCCAATTATGGAATGCAAACTAATTTGCTTTTACTTATAATCCAATAACTAACTATTCATGATCCGCACTGCAGGTTTTTTGACCCAATACCAGAACACCCAGATTTGTGAAGAAGGAGAAAAGAAGAACAAATCCACACCCCAAATCCTCCATATTGTAACACACATATATATATATATATTATTATATCCCAGAAACCTAAATTCTCTAAACCCAGGGTTCCAACAATCCACCACTTCAGGAGGACTGCAGCCACCATTTTATCAGACTGCTACCGCCACCCTGAATAGCAGGGTGTCAGGTTGTATCCTGACTCAGTCAGTTTAAACCAGTGTTTTCTGCTGCCGTTGTGTCCTCTGGGAACAGTTCCCACTCAGCCCGGTCAGCTCGGGACACAGCAGGCAACGGGGGCCAGCCTCTGATATTGGAGGGATCAAAGGTCTGGCTCGTGGGTCCTTCCAAGGGACCGCGGCAATAAAGGCAGACGGCGGAGGAAAGGGGGCAGGCTCAGAGTTGGGTTAAATCCAGAAAGTTTATTGGTCCTCCGAACGGGGGGACCTCAACCACCAGGGGTGCCCAACCCAGAGCACCTGCAGATCGCGCGCCAGGGCATTTTATGGCGGGGGGGGCATGGGGGGGGGGGGTGTACAGAACAACCAACCAGGGAAGGGAAGGGTGCGGCAAACAGAACGAGGGACACATAAAGGAACCAACTGTAACAGGGGAAGGGAGGGACTCCTTTCCCAGGACTAATCACCTGGCCCCCTGGCTAGAACTTTCCAGAAGCCTGGGAGGGGTGGCAGAGTGACAGACAGGGTCCTGGGAGGAGATAAAAATGACAGACAGGGTGATTTAAATAAAACGGGGGGGTGTGCCCACTGGGGTACACCAAACTTACAGAACATAGGGGGAGACCCGGACTGAACTAAGCTAACACACTCCCACAGGAGGCCACTACTGACACGCTGCAGGAGTGGACTGGAGCAGTAGCCAGAGTGTCGACATTGGGGAAAGCCTCGTGTGCCTACCCACAGACTGTCTGCTGAAATAGTCTCTATGGATATCTTTCCTCACGGATCTCCGGTCATTGGGGGGGGCAATCCTCACTGTCATTGTTTTCTTTATGTTAAACTGTTTCTGTGCCTTCACTCGCCACAGGTGGTGCAGGAGACAACGTGACAATTAGATTAGGTGATTAGATTGCACCATTAGAATGATTTGCTTAATAATCTTTCCTTTATATTGTCAGTAAGATTTGGGCCAGAGGTGGGAGAATCATATTTTTAATCCTAGGAGAAGTAGCAAAAACCTTTTACCGTAGCAATTGCTGGGTCTGTGGAAGGCCAGGAGAATCTGAAAACTGGCCATGGGTGGCCAGCCCAGTCAAACCTAAATGGTGAGTCAGCACCCTGAGTGAAGTCCATAATGGGACCGGATTTTAGGGTGAAGACAGAAGTCCATGGCGACTCCATTCTTCCGAAAGAGGCGTTTATTGTCTCAATAGAATAGGAGGTGTATATGTGGGAAAAAGTGTTTGTGACTGGACTTTATCTTTGGGTTTATCTATTCGCAGAAGAAGGGGGAGTGTGTAGAAAATTAAATTACTCAAACTGCTGTTTGCAAATAGGTGACAATAGAAAGTGGTAAAACAAATAACAAAGGGAATAAGAAAGTTAGCTCATGTACCTGTCCAAATGTGGAAAGGATGGGAATGGGACATGTTTTCATGGTTACCTGGTGGACTATGGGTTAAACAAATGCTTTTTTCATCTTATGTGCTGTAGCAACTCGAAGCATCATCCCTTGCTTAGTGCAACTTATTCAACATGTGATCAAGGGGATGCAGGGAGTAGCCATGCCTACAGATCCAGAAATGGCTACAAAAGGACAGAAAATGATTATTACCGCAGGCCTGGGCCCTATGGTATATCACCGTGTCCCGCAGCCATAGGGAGGAGGAGGAGGAGAAGATCCAACAGGCAGGAATTGTGCAGCAAGATTGATTTATTTAATTATTTTACAAACTCTTTTATAGACTTTTTTCTTCACAGTCCAATTGGACAAAGGACCAGCCACCCCTTGGGGGTGATTGGCCAAAATCCTAAAACATCCATTATCAAAATATTTTTCTACTATACCATAAACAAGACTTTTCAAGGTTGCAGGTGTCTTGGTTGTTTACATTCCCTGCTACCTCTTCTGTGAGAGAGAAAAGTCTCTCACGGACTTAGAAACTAGCAAGAAAATCCTTGCTAGCAGCATTTTTGTATCTACAAATGATGTCACTGCAAATAATTGCAAAACCAAAAAAGACCCAGGGACAGAAAATTAAGTCAATAATAACTAAAGTTTTTAAGGACAATTATTAAGGAAATAAAAGAGGAGGAATTGAAAAGAAATGAGATAGCTTTTTCTTTACAAACAAAGCCTGGGTCTGATAGGTAAAGGCTAGATACTAAAAGAAGAAAGAAACAATGGGAGAAATTCCACTGATTGATGAAAGGAGTGAGAGGGTTTAGTCTTTACAAATCATCCATGGGTCTGCTGATAGGTAAAGATAGATACTGAGAGATGAAAGAAGCAATGGGAAGAACCATAAATTCTATAGGAAAATTAAAAAAAAAAGGGGTTTACATTAGAAGAGGGTCTGTATTAGGCGATTCGGGAAGCCTATACCTCTCAAGTACCTCAGCCAATGCAGAAAGAGAGAGGGAAATGCGGCCAGGAAATTAGGATAAAAAGCAGGCTGCATCCTCTAACTGTCCTGGGTTGCAGTGTATTCTATTACCATCCTCATGAGCTGTTGAAACCAGGTGGGGCAGTGTTTCCTTGCCTCCTTCCTCTGGACCATCTTTCTGTTAATGGCCCATCAATGCCCTGCTGCATGACTCATAGATAACTCCCTCTGGACTATCTTTTGTTAATGAGCCCATCAATGCCTTGCCTCATGATTTCTCATCCCATTGTGAGGTGCTCCACCCAGAGGGAGGAACCAAGCATTCCATCCTGGAAATAATCTGAGATTCCGAACACCACAGACACCCTTTTCCACTGGATTCCCAGAGGACAAGTGCTACATAGCCACCAGTGGACCTTCCGAGGAAGAGCAGACCCTTCTACAGGATCACCGCTTCAACAGAACCACATTCACTGTCGATTTCTCTATTTTCGTTTTGCCTCTGAATCACGAGTTCTTTTACTCAGAGTTAGGATTGAAACGCAGGAGACGCCAGGCTTTTCTTCTAATTGATGTTTATAATTTCTTATCTATAATAGAGCTGCACAGAGTGTGCCTCCAAGTTAACAAGGTGGAAAAATGGCCATGAGTTCTAACTTCCAAGGCCTTTTAAGGTCCAAATTACCCAATTATGGAATGCAAACTAATTTGCTTTTACTTATAATCCAATAACTAACTATTCATGATCCGCACTGCAGGTTTTTTGACCCAATACCAGAACACCCAGATTTGTGAAGAAGGAGAAAAGAAGAAGAACAAATCCACACCCCAAATCCTCCATATTGTAACACACATATATATATATATTATTATATCCCAGAAACCTAAATTCTCTAAACCCAGGGTTCCAACAATCCACCACTTCAGGAGGACTGCAGCCACCATTTTATCAGACTGCTACCGCCACCCTGAATAACAGGGTGTCAGGTTGTATCCTGACTCAGTCAGTTTAAACCAGTGTTTTCTGCTGCCGTTGTGTCCTCTGGGAACAGTTCCCACTCAGCCCGGTCAGCTCGGGACACAGCAGGCAACGGGGGCCAGCCTCTGATATTGGAGGGATCAAAGGTCTGGCTCGTGGGTCCTTCCAAGGGACCGCGGCAATAAAGGCAGACGGCGGAGGAAAGGGGGCAGGCTCAGAGTTGGGTTAAATCCAGAAAGTTTATTGGTCCTCCGAACGGGGGGACCTCAACCACCAGGGGTGCCCAACCCAGAGCACCTGCAGATCGCGCGCCAGGGCATTTTATGGCGGGGGGGCATGGGGGGGGGGTGTACAGAACAACCAACCAGGGAAGGGAAGGGTGCGGCAAACAGAACGAGGGACACATAAAGGAACCAACTGTAACAGGGGAAGGGAGGGACTCCTTTCCCAGGACTAATCACCTGGCCCCCTGGCTAGAACTTTCCAGAAGCCTGGGAGGGGTGGCAGAGTGACAGACAGGGTCCTGGGAGGAGATAAAAATGACAGACAGGGTGATTTAAATAAAACGGGGGGGGGGTGTGCCCACTGGGGTACACCAAACTTACAGAACATAGGGGGGAGACCCGGACTGAACTAAGCTAACACACTCCCACAGGAGGCCACTACTGACACGCTGCAGGAGTGGACTGGAGCAGTAGCCAGAGTGTCGACATTGGGGAAAGCCTCGTGTGCCTACCCACAGACTGTCTGCTGAAATAGTCTCTATGGATATCTTTCCTCACGGATCTCCGGTCATTGGGGGGGGCAATCCTCACTGTCATTGTTTTCTTTATGTTAAACTGTTTCTGTGCCTTCACTCGCCACAGGTGGTGCAGGAGACAACGTGACAATTAGATTAGGTGATTAGATTGCACCATTAGAATGATTTGCTTAATAATCTTTCCTTTATATTGTCAGTAAGATTTGGGCCAGAGGTGGGAGAATCATATTTTTAATCCTAGGAGAAGTAGCAAAAACCTTTTACCGTAGCAATTGCTGGGTCTGTGGAAGGCCAGGAGAATCTGAAAACTGGCCATGGGTGGCCAGCCCAGTCAAACCTAAATGGTGAGTCAACACCCTGAGTGAAGTCCATAATGGGACCGGATTTTAGGGTGAAGACAGAAGTCCATGGCGACTCCATTCTTCCGAAAGAGGCGTTTATTGTCTCAATAGAATAGGAGGTGTATACGTGGGAAAAAGTGTTTGTGACTGGACTTTATCTTTGGGTTTATCTATTCGCAGAAGAAGGGGGAGTGTGTAGAAAATTAAATTACTCAAACTGCTGTTTGCAAATAGGTGACAATAGAAAGTGGTAAAACAAATAACAAAGGGAATAAGAAAGTTAGCTCATGTACCTGTCCAAATGTGGAAAGGATGGGAATGGGACATGTTTTCATGGTTACCTGGTGGACTATGGGTTAAACAAATGCTTTTTTCATCTTATGTGCTGTAGCAACTCGAAGCATCATCCCTTGCTTAGTGCAACTTATTCAACATGTGATCAAGGGGATGCAGGGAGTAGCCATGCCTACAGATCCAGAAATGGCTACAAAAGGACAGAAAATGATTATTACCGCAGGCCTGGGCCCTATGGTATATCACCGTGTCCCGCAGCCATAGGGAGGAGGAGGAGGAGAAGATCCAACAGGCAGGAATTGTGCAGCAAGATTGATTTATTTAATTATTTTACAAACTCTTTTATAGACTTTTTTCTTCACAGTCCAATTGGACAAAGGACCAGCCACCCCTTGGGGGTGATTGGCCAAAATCCTAAAACATCCATTATCAAAATATTTTTCTACTATACCATAAACAAGACTTTTCAAGGTTGCAGGTGTCTTGGTTGTTTACATTCCCTGCTACCTCTTCTGTGAGAGAGAAAAGTCTCTCACGGACTTAGAAACTAGCAAGAAAATCCTTGCTAGCAGCATTTTTGTATCTACAAATGATGTCACTGCAAATAATTGCAAAACCAAAAAAGACCCAGGGACAGAAAATTAAGTCAATAATAACTAAAGTTTTTAAGGACAATTATTAAGGAAATAAAAGAGGAGGAATTGAAAAGAAATGAGATAGCTTTTTCTTTACAAACAAAGCCTGGGTCTGATAGGTAAAGGCTAGATACTAAAAGAAGAAAGAAACAATGGGAGAAATTCCACTGATTGATGAAAGGAGTGAGAGGGTTTAGTCTTTACAAATCATCCATGGGTCTGCTGATAGGTAAAGATAGATACTGAGAGATGAAAGAAGCAATGGGAAGAACCATAAATTCTATAGGAAAATTAAAAAAAAAAGGGGTTTACATTAGAAGAGGGTCTGTATTAGGCGATTCGGGAAGCCTATACCTCTCAAGTACCTCAGCCAATGCAGAAAGAGAGAGGGAAATGCGGCCAGGAAATTAGGATAAAAAGCAGGCTGCATCCTCTAACTGTCCTGGGTTGCAGTGTATTCTATTACCATCCTCATGAGCTGTTGAAACCAGGTGGGGCAGTGTTTCCTTGCCTCCTTCCTCTGGACCATCTTTCTGTTAATGGCCCATCAATGCCCTGCTGCATGACTCATAGATAACTCCCTCTGGACTATCTTTTGTTAATGAGCCCATCAATGCCTTGCCTCATGATTTCTCATCCCATTGTGAGGTGCTCCACCCAGAGGGAGGAACCAAGCATTCCATCCTGGAAATAATCTGAGATTCCGAACACCACAGACACCCTTTTCCACTGGATTCCCAGAGGACAAGTGCTACATAGCCACCAGTGGACCTTCCGAGGAAGAGCAGACCCTTCTACAGGATCACCGCTTCAACAGAACCACATTCACTGTCGATTTCTCTATTTTCGTTTTGCCTCTGAATCACGAGTTCTTTTACTCAGAGTTAGGATTGAAACGCAGGAGACGCCAGGCTTTTCTTCTAATTGATGTTTATAATTTCTTATCTATAATAGAGCTGCACAGAGTGTGCCTCCAAGTTAACAAGGTGGAAAAATGGCCATGAGTTCTAACTTCCAAGGCCTTTTAAGGTCCAAATTACCCAATTATGGAATGCAAACTAATTTGCTTTTACTTATAATCCAATAACTAACTATTCATGATCCGCACTGCAGGTTTTTTGACCCAATACCAGAACACCCAGATTTGTGAAGAAGGAGAAAAGAAGAAGAACAAATCCACACCCCAAATCCTCCATATTGTAACACACATATATATATATATTATTATATCCCAGAAACCTAAATTCTCTAAACCCAGGGTTCCAACAATCCACCACTTCAGGAGGACTGCAGCCACCATTTTATCAGACTGCTACCGCCACCCTGAATAACAGGGTGTCAGGTTGTATCCTGACTCAGTCAGTTTAAACCAGTGTTTTCTGCTGCCGTTGTGTCCTCTGGGAACAGTTCCCACTCAGCCCGGTCAGCTCGGGACACAGCAGGCAACGGGGGCCAGCCTCTGATATTGGAGGGATCAAAGGTCTGGCTCGTGGGTCCTTCCAAGGGACCGCGGCAATAAAGGCAGACGGCGGAGGAAAGGGGGCAGGCTCAGAGTTGGGTTAAATCCAGAAAGTTTATTGGTCCTCCGAACGGGGGGACCTCAACCACCAGGGGTGCCCAACCCAGAGCACCTGCAGATCGCGCGCCAGGGCATTTTATGGCGGGGGGGCATGGGGGGGGGGTGTACAGAACAACCAACCAGGGAAGGGAAGGGTGCGGCAAACAGAACGAGGGACACATAAAGGAACCAACTGTAACAGGGGAAGGGAGGGACTCCTTTCCCAGGACTAATCACCTGGCCCCCTGGCTAGAACTTTCCAGAAGCCTGGGAGGGGTGGCAGAGTGACAGACAGGGTCCTGGGAGGAGATAAAAATGACAGACAGGGTGATTTAAATAAAACGGGGGGGGGTGTGCCCACTGGGGTACACCAAACTTACAGAACATAGGGGGGAGACCCGGACTGAACTAAGCTAACACACTCCCACAGGAGGCCACTACTGACACGCTGCAGGAGTGGACTGGAGCAGTAGCCAGAGTGTCGACATTGGGGAAAGCCTCGTGTGCCTACCCACAGACTGTCTGCTGAAATAGTCTCTATGGATATCTTTCCTCACGGATCTCCGGTCATTGGGGGGGGCAATCCTCACTGTCATTGTTTTCTTTATGTTAAACTGTTTCTGTGCCTTCACTCGCCACAGGTGGTGCAGGAGACAACGTGACAATTAGATTAGGTGATTAGATTGCACCATTAGAATGATTTGCTTAATAATCTTTCCTTTATATTGTCAGTAAGATTTGGGCCAGAGGTGGGAGAATCATATTTTTAATCCTAGGAGAAGTAGCAAAAACCTTTTACCGTAGCAATTGCTGGGTCTGTGGAAGGCCAGGAGAATCTGAAAACTGGCCATGGGTGGCCAGCCCAGTCAAACCTAAATGGTGAGTCAACACCCTGAGTGAAGTCCATAATGGGACCGGATTTTAGGGTGAAGACAGAAGTCCATGGCGACTCCATTCTTCCGAAAGAGGCGTTTATTGTCTCAATAGAATAGGAGGTGTATACGTGGGAAAAAGTGTTTGTGACTGGACTTTATCTTTGGGTTTATCTATTCGCAGAAGAAGGGGGAGTGTGTAGAAAATTAAATTACTCAAACTGCTGTTTGCAAATAGGTGACAATAGAAAGTGGTAAAACAAATAACAAAGGGAATAAGAAAGTTAGCTCATGTACCTGTCCAAATGTGGAAAGAATGGGAATGGGACATGTTTTCATGGTTACCTGGTGGACTATGGGTTAAACAAATGCTTTTTTCATCTTATGTGCTGTAGCAACTCGAAGCATCATCCCTTGCTTAGTGCAACTTATTCAACATGTGATCAAGGGGATGCAGGGAGTAGCCATGCCTACAGATCCAGAAATGGCTACAAAAGGACAGAAAATGATTATTACCGCAGGCCTGGGCCCTATGGTATATCACCGTGTCCCGCAGCCATAGGGAGGAGGAGGAGGAGAAGATCCAACAGGCAGGAATTGTGCAGCAAGATTGATTTATTTAATTATTTTACAAACTCTTTTATAGACTTTTTTCTTCACAGTCCAATTGGACAAAGGACCAGCCACCCCTTGGGGGTGATTGGCCAAAATCCTAAAACATCCATTATCAAAATATTTTTCTACTATACCATAAACAAGACTTTTCAAGGTTGCAGGTGTCTTGGTTGTTTACATTCCCTGCTACCTCTTCTGTGAGAGAGAAAAGTCTCTCACGGACTTAGAAACTAGCAAGAAAATCCTTGCTAGCAGCATTTTTGTATCTACAAATGATGTCACTGCAAATAATTGCAAAACCAAAAAAGACCCAGGGACAGAAAATTAAGTCAATAATAACTAAAGTTTTTAAGGACAATTATTAAGGAAATAAAAGAGGAGGAATTGAAAAGAAATGAGATAGCTTTTTCTTTACAAACAAAGCCTGGGTCTGATAGGTAAAGGCTAGATACTAAAAGAAGAAAGAAACAATGGGAGAAATTCCACTGATTGATGAAAGGAGTGAGAGGGTTTAGTCTTTACAAATCATCCATGGGTCTGCTGATAGGTAAAGATAGATACTGAGAGATGAAAGAAGCAATGGGAAGAACCATAAATTCTATAGGAAAATTAAAAAAAAAAGGGGTTTACATTAGAAGAGGGTCTGTATTAGGCGATTCGGGAAGCCTATACCTCTCAAGTACCTCAGCCAATGCAGAAAGAGAGAGGGAAATGCGGCCAGGAAATTAGGATAAAAAGCAGGCTGCATCCTCTAACTGTCCTGGGTTGCAGTGTATTCTATTACCATCCTCATGAGCTGTTGAAACCAGGTGGGGCAGTGTTTCCTTGCCTCCTTCCTCTGGACCATCTTTCTGTTAATGGCCCATCAATGCCCTGCTGCATGACTCATAGATAACTCCCTCTGGACTATCTTTTGTTAATGAGCCCATCAATGCCTTGCCTCATGATTTATCATCCCATTGTGAGGTGCTCCACCCAGAGGGAGGAACCAAGCATTCCATCCTGGAAATAATCTGAGATTCCGAACACCACAGACACCCTTTTCCACTGGATTCCCAGAGGACAAGTGCTACATAGCCACCAGTGGACCTTCCGAGGAAGAGCAGACCCTTCTACAGGATCACCGCTTCAACAGAACCACATTCACTGTCGATTTCTCTATTTTCGTTTTGCCTCTGAATCACGAGTTCTTTTACTCAGAGTTAGGATTGAAACGCAGGAGACGCCAGGCTTTTCTTCTAATTGATGTTTATAATTTCTTATCTATAATAGAGCTGCACAGAGTGTGCCTCCAAGTTAACAAGGTGGAAAAATGGCCATGAGTTCTAACTTCCAAGGCCTTTTAAGGTCCAAATTACCCAATTATGGAATGCAAACTAATTTGCTTTTACTTATAATCCAATAACTAACTATTCATGATCCGCACTGCAGGTTTTTTGACCCAATACCAGAACACCCAGATTTGTGAAGAAGGAGAAAAGAAGAACAAATCCACACCCCAAATCCTCCATATTGTAACACACATATATATATATATTATTATATCCCAGAAACCTAAATTCTCTAAACCCAGGGTTCCAACAATCCACCACTTCAGGAGGACTGCAGCCACCATTTTATCAGACTGCTACCGCCACCCTGAATAACAGGGTGTCAGGTTGTATCCTGACTCAGTCAGTTTAAACCAGTGTTTTCTGCTGCCGTTGTGTCCTCTGGGAACAGTTCCCACTCAGCCCGGTCAGCTCGGGACACAGCAGGCAACGGGGGCCAGCCTCTGATATTGGAGGGATCAAAGGTCTGGCTCGTGGGTCCTTCCAAGGGACCGCGGCAATAAAGGCAGACGGCGGAGGAAAGGGGGCAGGCTCAGAGTTGGGTTAAATCCAGAAAGTTTATTGGTCCTCCGAACGGGGGGACCTCAACCACCAGGGGTGCCCAACCCAGAGCACCTGCAGATCGCGCGCCAGGGCATTTTATGGCGGGGGGGCATGGGGGGGGGTGTACAGAACAACCAACCAGGGAAGGGAAGGGTGCGGCAAACAGAACGAGGGACACATAAAGGAACCAACTGTAACAGGGGAAGGGAGGGACTCCTTTCCCAGGACTAATCACCTGGCCCCCTGGCTAGAACTTTCCAGAAGCCTGGGAGGGGTGGCAGAGTGACAGACAGGGTCCTGGGAGGAGATAAAAATGACAGACAGGGTGATTTAAATAAAACGGGGGGGGGTGTGCCCACTGGGGTACACCAAACTTACAGAACATAGGGGGAGACCCGGACTGAACTAAGCTAACACACTCCCACAGGAGGCCACTACTGACACGCTGCAGGAGTGGACTGGAGCAGTAGCCAGAGTGTCGACATTGGGGAAAGCCTCGTGTGCCTACCCACAGACTGTCTGCTGAAATAGTCTCTATGGATATCTTTCCTCACGGATCTCCGGTCATTGGGGGGGGCAATCCTCACTGTCATTGTTTTCTTTATGTTAAACTGTTTCTGTGCCTTCACTCGCCACAGGTGGTGCAGGAGACAACGTGACAATTAGATTAGGTGATTAGATTGCACCATTAGAATGATTTGCTTAATAATCTTTCCTTTATATTGTCAGTAAGATTTGGGCCAGAGGTGGGAGAATCATATTTTTAATCCTAGGAGAAGTAGCAAAAACCTTTTACCGTAGCAATTGCTGGGTCTGTGGAAGGCCAGGAGAATCTGAAAACTGGCCATGGGTGGCCAGCCCAGTCAAACCTAAATGGTGAGTCAGCACCCTGAGTGAAGTCCATAATGGGACCGGATTTTAGGGTGAAGACAGAAGTCCATGGCGACTCCATTCTTCCGAAAGAGGCGTTTATTGTCTCAATAGAATAGGAGGTGTATACGTGGGAAAAAGTGTTTGTGACTGGACTTTATCTTTGGGTTTATCTATTCGCAGAAGAAGGGGGAGTGTGTAGAAAATTAAATTACTCAAACTGCTGTTTGCAAATAGGTGACAATAGAAAGTGGTAAAACAAATAACAAAGGGAATAAGAAAGTTAGCTCATGTACCTGTCCAAATGTGGAAAGAATGGGAATGGGACATGTTTTCATGGTTACCTGGTGGACTATGGGTTAAACAAATGCTTTTTTCATCTTATGTGCTGTAGCAACTCGAAGCATCATCCCTTGCTTAGTGCAACTTATTCAACATGTGATCAAGGGGATGCAGGGAGTAGCCATGCCTACAGATCCAGAAATGGCTACAAAAGGACAGAAAATGATTATTACCGCAGGCCTGGGCCCTATGGTATATCACCGTGTCCCGCAGCCATAGGGAGGAGGAGGAGGAGAAGATCCAACAGGCAGGAATTGTGCAGCAAGATTGATTTATTTAATTATTTTACAAACTCTTTTATAGACTTTTTTCTTCACAGTCCAATTGGACAAAGGACCAGCCACCCCTTGGGAGTGATTGGCCAAAATCCTAAAACATCCATTATCAAAATATTTTTCTACTATACCATAAACAAGACTTTTCAAGGTTGCAGGTGTCTTGGTTGTTTACATTCCCTGCTACCTCTTCTGTGAGAGAGAAAAGTCTCTCACGGACTTAGAAACTAGCAAGAAAATCCTTGCTAGCAGCATTTTTGTATCTACAAATGATGTCACTGCAAATAATTGCAAAACCAAAAAAGACCCAGGGACAGAAAATTAAGTCAATAATAACTAAAGTTTTTAAGGACAATTATTAAGGAAATAAAAGAGGAGGAATTGAAAAGAAATGAGATAGCTTTTTCTTTACAAACAAAGCCTGGGTCTGATAGGTAAAGGCTAGATACTAAAAGAAGAAAGAAACAATGGGAGAAATTCCACTGATTGATGAAAGGAGTGAGAGGGTTTAGTCTTTACAAATCATCCATGGGTCTGCTGATAGGTAAAGATAGATACTGAGAGATGAAAGAAGCAATGGGAAGAACCATAAATTCTATAGGAAAATAAAAAAAAAAGGGGTTTACATTAGAAGAGGGTCTGTATTAGGCGATTCGGGAAGCCTATACCTCTCAAGTACCTCAGCCAATGCAGAAAGAGAGAGGGAAATGCGGCCAGGAAATTAGGATAAAAAGCAGGCTGCATCCTCTAACTGTCCTGGGTTGCAGTGTATTCTATTACCATCCTCATGAGCTGTTGAAACCAGGTGGGGCAGTGTTTCCTTGCCTCCTTCCTCTGGACCATCTTTCTGTTAATGGCCCATCAATGCCCTGCTGCATGACTCATAGATAACTCCCTCTGGACTATCTTTTGTTAATGAGCCCATCAATGCCTTGCCTCATGATTTCTCATCCCATTGTGAGGTGCTCCACCCAGAGGGAGGAACCAAGCATTCCATCCTGGAAATAATCTGAGATTCCGAACACCACAGACACCCTTTTCCACTGGATTCCCAGAGGACAAGTGCTACATAGCCACCAGTGGACCTTCCGAGGAAGAGCAGACCCTTCTACAGGATCACCGCTTCAACAGAACCACATTCACTGTCGATTTCTCTATTTTCGTTTTGCCTCTGAATCACGAGTTCTTTTACTCAGAGTTAGGATTGAAACGCAGGAGACGCCAGGCTTTTCTTCTAATTGATGTTTATAATTTCTTATCTATAATAGAGCTGCACAGAGTGTGCCTCCAAGTTAACAAGGTGGAAAAATGGCCATGAGTTCTAACTTCCAAGGCCTTTTAAGGTCCAAATTACCCAATTATGGAATGCAAACTAATTTGCTTTTACTTATAATCCAATAACTAACTATTCATGATCCGCACTGCAGGTTTTTTGACCCAATACCAGAACACCCAGATTTGTGAAGAAGGAGAAAAGAAGAAGAACAAATCCACACCCCAAATCCTCCATATTGTAACACACATATATATATATATTATTATATCCCAGAAACCTAAATTCTCTAAACCCAGGGTTCCAACAATCCACCACTTCAGGAGGACTGCAGCCACCATTTTATCAGACTGCTACCGCCACCCTGAATAACAGGGTGTCAGGTTGTATCCTGACTCAGTCAGTTTAAACCAGTGTTTTCTGCTGCCGTTGTGTCCTCTGGGAACAGTTCCCACTCAGCCCGGTCAGCTCGGGACACAGCAGGCAACGGGGGCCAGCCTCTGATATTGGAGGGATCAAAGGTCTGGCTCGTGGGTCCTTCCAAGGGACCGCGGCAATAAAGGCAGACGGCGGAGGAAAGGGGGCAGGCTCAGAGTTGGGTTAAATCCAGAAAGTTTATTGGTCCTCCGAAGGGGGGGACCTCAACCACCAGGGGTGCCCAACCCAGAGCACCTGCAGATCGCGCGCCAGGGCATTTTATGGCGGGGGGGGCATGGGGGGGGGGGTGTACAGAACAACCAACCAGGGAAGGGAAGGGTGCGGCAAACAGAACGAGGGACACATAAAGGAACCAACTGTAACAGGGGAAGGGAGGGACTCCTTTCCCAGGACTAATCACCTGGCCCCCTGGCTAGAACTTTCCAGAAGCCTGGGAGGGGTGGCAGAGTGACAGACAGGGTCCTGGGAGGAGATAAAAATGACAGACAGGGTGATTTAAATAAAACGGGGGGGGTGTGCCCACTGGGGTACACCAAACTTGCAGAACATAGGGGGAGACCCGGACTGAACTAAGCTAACACACTCCCACAGGAGGCCACTACTGACACGCTGCAGGAGTGGACTGGAGCAGTAGCCAGAGTGTCGACATTGGGGAAAGCCTCGTGTGCCTACCCACAGACTGTCTGCTGAAATAGTCTCTATGGATATCTTTCCTCACGGATCTCCGGTCATTGGGGGGGGCAATCCTCACTGTCATTGTTTTCTTTATGTTAAACTGTTTCTGTGCCTTCACTCGCCACAGGTGGTGCAGGAGACAACGTGACAATTAGATTAGGTGATTAGATTGCACCATTAGAATGATTTGCTTAATAATCTTTCCTTTATATTGTCAGTAAGATTTGGGCCAGAGGTGGGAGAATCATATTTTTAATCCTAGGAGAAGTAGCAAAAACCTTTTACCGTAGCAATTGCTGGGTCTGTGGAAGGCCAGGAGAATCTGAAAACTGGCCATGGGTGGCCAGCCCAGTCAAACCTAAATGGTGAGTCAGCACCCTGAGTGAAGTCCATAATGGGACCGGATTTTAGGGTGAAGACAGAAGTCCATGGCGACTCCATTCTTCCGAAAGAGGCGTTTATTGTCTCAATAGAATAGGAGGTGTATACGTGGGAAAAAGTGTTTGTGACTGGACTTTATCTTTGGGTTTATCTATTCGCAGAAGAAGGGGGAGTGTGTAGAAAATTAAATTACTCAAACTGCTGTTTGCAAATAGGTGACAATAGAAAGTGGTAAAACAAATAACAAAGGGAATAAGAAAGTTAGCTCATGTACCTGTCCAAATGTGGAAAGAATGGGAATGGGACATGTTTTCATGGTTACCTGGTGGACTATGGGTTAAACAAATGCTTTTTTCATCTTATGTGCTGTAGCAACTCGAAGCATCATCCCTTGCTTAGTGCAACTTATTCAACATGTGATCAAGGGGATGCAGGGAGTAGCCATGCCTACAGATCCAGAAATGGCTACAAAAGGACAGAAAATGATTATTACCGCAGGCCTGGGCCCTATGGTATATCACCGTGTCCCGCAGCCATAGGGAGGAGGAGGAGGAGAAGATCCAACAGGCAGGAATTGTGCAGCAAGATTGATTTATTTAATTATTTTACAAACTCTTTTATAGACTTTTTTCTTCACAGTCCAATTGGACAAAGGACCAGCCACCCCTTGGGGGTGATTGGCCAAAATCCTAAAACATCCATTATCAAAATATTTTTCTACTATACCATAAACAAGACTTTTCAAGGTTGCAGGTGTCTTGGTTGTTTACATTCCCTGCTACCTCTTCTGTGAGAGAGAAAAGTCTCTCACGGACTTAGAAACTAGCAAGAAAATCCTTGCTAGCAGCATTTTTGTATCTACAAATGATGTCACTGCAAATAATTGCAAAACCAAAAAAGACCCAGGGACAGAAAATTAAGTCAATAATAACTAAAGTTTTTAAGGACAATTATTAAGGAAATAAAAGAGGAGGAATTGAAAAGAAATGAGATAGCTTTTTCTTTACAAACAAAGCCTGGGTCTGATAGGTAAAGGCTAGATACTAAAAGAAGAAAGAAACAATGGGAGAAATTCCACTGATTGATGAAAGGAGTGAGAGGGTTTAGTCTTTACAAATCATCCATGGGTCTGCTGATAGGTAAAGATAGATACTGAGAGATGAAAGAAGCAATGGGAAGAACCATAAATTCTATAGGAAAATAAAAAAAAAAGGGGTTTACATTAGAAGAGGGTCTGTATTAGGCGATTCGGGAAGCCTATACCTCTCAAGTACCTCAGCCAATGCAGAAAGAGAGAGGGAAATGCGGCCAGGAAATTAGGATAAAAAGCAGGCTGCATCCTCTAACTGTCCTGGGTTGCAGTGTATTCTATTACCATCCTCATGAGCTGTTGAAACCAGGTGGGGCAGTGTTTCCTTGCCTCCTTCCTCTGGACCATCTTTCTGTTAATGGCCCATCAATGCCCTGCTGCATGACTCATAGATAACTCCCTCTGGACTATCTTTTGTTAATGAGCCCATCAATGCCTTGCCTCATGATTTCTCATCCCATTGTGAGGTGCTCCACCCAGAGGGAGGAACCAAGCATTCCATCCTGGAAATAATCTGAGATTCCGAACACCACAGACACCCTTTTCCACTGGATTCCCAGAGGACAAGTGCTACATAGCCACCAGTGGACCTTCCGAGGAAGAGCAGACCCTTCTACAGGATCACCGCTTCAACAGAACCACATTCACTGTCGATTTCTCTATTTTCGTTTTGCCTCTGAATCACGAGTTCTTTTACTCAGAGTTAGGATTGAAACGCAGGAGACGCCAGGCTTTTCTTCTAATTGATGTTTATAATTTCTTATCTATAATAGAGCTGCACAGAGTGTGCCTCCAAGTTAACAAGGTGGAAAAATGGCCATGAGTTCTAACTTCCAAGGCCTTTTAAGGTCCAAATTACCCAATTATGGAATGCAAACTAATTTGCTTTTACTTATAATCCAATAACTAACTATTCATGATCCGCACTGCAGGTTTTTTGACCCAATACCAGAACACCCAGATTTGTGAAGAAGGAGAAAAGAAGAAGAACAAATCCACACCCCAAATCCTCCATATTGTAACACACATATATATATATATTATTATATCCCAGAAACCTAAATTCTCTAAACCCAGGGTTCCAACAATCCACCACTTCAGGAGGACTGCAGCCACCATTTTATCAGACTGCTACCGCCACCCTGAATAACAGGGTGTCAGGTTGTATCCTGACTCAGTCAGTTTAAACCAGTGTTTTCTGCTGCCGTTGTGTCCTCTGGGAACAGTTCCCACTCAGCCCGGTCAGCTCGGGACACAGCAGGCAACGGGGGCCAGCCTCTGATATTGGAGGGATCAAAGGTCTGGCTCGTGGGTCCTTCCAAGGGACCGCGGCAATAAAGGCAGACGGCGGAGGAAAGGGGGCAGGCTCAGAGTTGGGTTAAATCCAGAAAGTTTATTGGTCCTCCGAAGGGGGGGACCTCAACCACCAGGGGTGCCCAACCCAGAGCACCTGCAGATCGCGCGCCAGGGCATTTTATGGCGGGGGGGGCATGGGGGGGGGGGTGTACAGAACAACCAACCAGGGAAGGGAAGGGTGCGGCAAACAGAACGAGGGACACATAAAGGAACCAACTGTAACAGGGGAAGGGAGGGACTCCTTTCCCAGGACTAATCACCTGGCCCCCTGGCTAGAACTTTCCAGAAGCCTGGGAGGGGTGGCAGAGTGACAGACAGGGTCCTGGGAGGAGATAAAAATGACAGACAGGGTGATTTAAATAAAACGGGGGGGGTGTGCCCACTGGGGTACACCAAACTTGCAGAACATAGGGGGAGACCCGGACTGAACTAAGCTAACACACTCCCACAGGAGGCCACTACTGACACGCTGCAGGAGTGGACTGGAGCAGTAGCCAGAGTGTCGACATTGGGGAAAGCCTCGTGTGCCTACCCACAGACTGTCTGCTGAAATAGTCTCTATGGATATCTTTCCTCACGGATCTCCGGTCATTGGGGGGGGCAATCCTCACTGTCATTGTTTTCTTTATGTTAAACTGTTTCTGTGCCTTCACTCGCCACAGGTGGTGCAGGAGACAACGTGACAATTAGATTAGGTGATTAGATTGCACCATTAGAATGATTTGCTTAATAATCTTTCCTTTATATTGTCAGTAAGATTTGGGCCAGAGGTGGGAGAATCATATTTTTAATCCTAGGAGAAGTAGCAAAAACCTTTTACCGTAGCAATTGCTGGGTCTGTGGAAGGCCAGGAGAATCTGAAAACTGGCCATGGGTGGCCAGCCCAGTCAAACCTAAATGGTGAGTCAGCACCCTGAGTGAAGTCCATAATGGGACCGGATTTTAGGGTGAAGACAGAAGTCCATGGCGACTCCATTCTTCCGAAAGAGGCGTTTATTGTCTCAATAGAATAGGAGGTGTATACGTGGGAAAAAGTGTTTGTGACTGGACTTTATCTTTGGGTTTATCTATTCGCAGAAGAAGGGGGAGTGTGTAGAAAATTAAATTACTCAAACTGCTGTTTGCAAATAGGTGACAATAGAAAGTGGTAAAACAAATAACAAAGGGAATAAGAAAGTTAGCTCATGTACCTGTCCAAATGTGGAAAGGATGGGAATGGGACATGTTTTCATGGTTACCTGGTGGACTATGGGTTAAACAAATGCTTTTTTCATCTTATGTGCTGTAGCAACTCGAAGCATCATCCCTTGCTTAGTGCAACTTATTCAACATGTGATCAAGGGGATGCAGGGAGTAGCCATGCCTACAGATCCAGAAATGGCTACAAAAGGACAGAAAATGATTATTACCGCAGGCCTGGGCCCTATGGTATATCACCGTGTCCCGCAGCCATAGGGAGGAGGAGGAGGAGAAGATCCAACAGGCAGGAATTGTGCAGCAAGATTGATTTATTTAATTATTTTACAAACTCTTTTATAGACTTTTTTCTTCACAGTCCAATTGGACAAAGGACCAGCCACCCCTTGGGGGTGATTGGCCAAAATCCTAAAACATCCATTATCAAAATATTTTTCTACTATACCATAAACAAGACTTTTCAAGGTTGCAGGTGTCTTGGTTGTTTACATTCCCTGCTACCTCTTCTGTGAGAGAGAAAAGTCTCTCACGGACTTAGAAACTAGCAAGAAAATCCTTGCTAGCAGCATTTTTGTATCTACAAATGATGTCACTGCAAATAATTGCAAAACCAAAAAAGACCCAGGGACAGAAAATTAAGTCAATAATAACTAAAGTTTTTAAGGACAATTATTAAGGAAATAAAAGAGGAGGAATTGAAAAGAAATGAGATAGCTTTTTCTTTACAAACAAAGCGTGGGTCTGATAGGTAAAGGCTAGATACTAAAAGAAGAAAGAAACAATGGGAGAAATTCCACTGATTGATGAAAGGAGTGAGAGGGTTTAGTCTTTACAAATCATCCATGGGTCTGCTGATAGGTAAAGATAGATACTGAGAGATGAAAGAAGCAATGGGAAGAACCATAAATTCTATAGGAAAATTAAAAAAAAAAGGGGTTTACATTAGAAGAGGGTCTGTATTAGGCGATTCGGGAAGCCTATACCTCTCAAGTACCTCAGCCAATGCAGAAAGAGAGAGGGAAATGCGGCCAGGAAATTAGGATAAAAAGCAGGCTGCATCCTCTAACTGTCCTGGGTTGCAGTGTATTCTATTACCATCCTCATGAGCTGTTGAAACCAGGTGGGGCAGTGTTTCCTTGCCTCCTTCCTCTGGACCATCTTTCTGTTAATGGCCCATCAATGCCCTGCTGCATGACTCATAGATAACTCCCTCTGGACTATCTTTTGTTAATGAGCCCATCAATGCCTTGCCTCATGATTTCTCATCCCATTGTGAGGTGCTCCACCCAGAGGGAGGAACCAAGCATTCCATCCTGGAAATAATCTGAGATTCCGAACACCACAGACACCCTTTTCCACTGGATTCCCAGAGGACAAGTGCTACATAGCCACCAGTGGACCTTCCGAGGAAGAGCAGACCCTTCTACAGGATCACCGCTTCAACAGAACCACATTCACTGTCGATTTCTCTATTTTCGTTTTGCCTCTGAATCACGAGTTCTTTTACTCAGAGTTAGGATTGAAACGCAGGAGACGCCAGGCTTTTCTTCTAATTGATGTTTATAATTTCTTATCTATAATAGAGCTGCACAGAGTGTGCCTCCAAGTTAACAAGGTGGAAAAATGGCCATGAGTTCTAACTTCCAAGGCCTTTTAAGGTCCAAATTACCCAATTATGGAATGCAAACTAATTTGCTTTTACTTATAATCCAATAACTAACTATTCATGATCCGCACTGCAGGTTTTTTGACCCAATACCAGAACACCCAGATTTGTGAAGAAGGAGAAAAGAAGAACAAATCCACACCCCAAATCCTCCATATTGTAACACACATATATATATATATATTATTATATCCCAGAAACCTAAATTCTCTAAACCCAGGGTTCCAACAATCCACCACTTCAGGAGGACTGCAGCCACCATTTTATCAGACTGCTACCGCCACCCTGAATAGCAGGGTGTCAGGTTGTATCCTGACTCAGTCAGTTTAAACCAGTGTTTTCTGCTGCCGTTGTGTCCTCTGGGAACAGTTCCCACTCAGCCCGGTCAGCTCGGGACACAGCAGGCAACGGGGGCCAGCCTCTGATATTGGAGGGATCAAAGGTCTGGCTCGTGGGTCCTTCCAAGGGACCGCGGCAATAAAGGCAGACGGCGGAGGAAAGGGGGCAGGCTCAGAGTTGGGTTAAATCCAGAAAGTTTATTGGTCCTCCGAACGGGGGGACCTCAACCACCAGGGGTGCCCAACCCAGAGCACCTGCAGATCGCGCGCCAGGGCATTTTATGGCGGGGGGGGCATGGGGGGGGGGGTGTACAGAACAACCAACCAGGGAAGGGAAGGGTGCGGCAAACAGAACGAGGGACACATAAAGGAACCAACTGTAACAGGGGAAGGGAGGGACTCCTTTCCCAGGACTAATCACCTGGCCCCCTGGCTAGAACTTTCCAGAAGCCTGGGAGGGGTGGCAGAGTGACAGACAGGGTCCTGGGAGGAGATAAAAATGACAGACAGGGTGATTTAAATAAAACGGGGGGGTGTGCCCACTGGGGTACACCAAACTTACAGAACATAGGGGGAGACCCGGACTGAACTAAGCTAACACACTCCCACAGGAGGCCACTACTGACACGCTGCAGGAGTGGACTGGAGCAGTAGCCAGAGTGTCGACATTGGGGAAAGCCTCGTGTGCCTACCCACAGACTGTCTGCTGAAATAGTCTCTATGGATATCTTTCCTCACGGATCTCCGGTCATTGGGGGGGGCAATCCTCACTGTCATTGTTTTCTTTATGTTAAACTGTTTCTGTGCCTTCACTCGCCACAGGTGGTGCAGGAGACAACGTGACAATTAGATTAGGTGATTAGATTGCACCATTAGAATGATTTGCTTAATAATCTTTCCTTTATATTGTCAGTAAGATTTGGGCCAGAGGTGGGAGAATCATATTTTTAATCCTAGGAGAAGTAGCAAAAACCTTTTACCGTAGCAATTGCTGGGTCTGTGGAAGGCCAGGAGAATCTGAAAACTGGCCATGGGTGGCCAGCCCAGTCAAACCTAAATGGTGAGTCAGCACCCTGAGTGAAGTCCATAATGGGACCGGATTTTAGGGTGAAGACAGAAGTCCATGGCGACTCCATTCTTCCGAAAGAGGCGTTTATTGTCTCAATAGAATAGGAGGTGTATACGTGGGAAAAAGTGTTTGTGACTGGACTTTATCTTTGGGTTTATCTATTCGCAGAAGAAGGGGGAGTGTGTAGAAAATTAAATTACTCAAACTGCTGTTTGCAAATAGGTGACAATAGAAAGTGGTAAAACAAATAACAAAGGGAATAAGAAAGTTAGCTCATGTACCTGTCCAAATGTGGAAAGGATGGGAATGGGACATGTTTTCATGGTTACCTGGTGGACTATGGGTTAAACAAATGCTTTTTTCATCTTATGTGCTGTAGCAACTCGAAGCATCATCCCTTGCTTAGTGCAACTTATTCAACATGTGATCAAGGGGATGCAGGGAGTAGCCATGCCTACAGATCCAGAAATGGCTACAAAAGGACAGAAAATGATTATTACCGCAGGCCTGGGCCCTATGGTATATCACCGTGTCCCGCAGCCATAGGGAGGAGGAGGAGGAGAAGATCCAACAGGCAGGAATTGTGCAGCAAGATTGATTTATTTAATTATTTTACAAACTCTTTTATAGACTTTTTTCTTCACAGTCCAATTGGACAAAGGACCAGCCACCCCTTGGGGGTGATTGGCCAAAATCCTAAAACATCCATTATCAAAATATTTTTCTACTATACCATAAACAAGACTTTTCAAGGTTGCAGGTGTCTTGGTTGTTTACATTCCCTGCTACCTCTTCTGTGAGAGAGAAAAGTCTCTCACGGACTTAGAAACTAGCAAGAAAATCCTTGCTAGCAGCATTTTTGTATCTACAAATGATGTCACTGCAAATAATTGCAAAACCAAAAAAGACCCAGGGACAGAAAATTAAGTCAATAATAACTAAAGTTTTTAAGGACAATTATTAAGGAAATAAAAGAGGAGGAATTGAAAAGAAATGAGATAGCTTTTTCTTTACAAACAAAGCGTGGGTCTGATAGGTAAAGGCTAGATACTAAAAGAAGAAAGAAACAATGGGAGAAATTCCACTGATTGATGAAAGGAGTGAGAGGGTTTAGTCTTTACAAATCATCCATGGGTCTGCTGATAGGTAAAGATAGATACTGAGAGATGAAAGAAGCAATGGGAAGAACCATAAATTCTATAGGAAAATTAAAAAAAAAAGGGGTTTACATTAGAAGAGGGTCTGTATTAGGCCATTCGGGAAGCCTATACCTCTCAAGTACCTCAGCCAATGCAGAAAGAGAGAGGGAAATGCGGCCAGGAAATTAGGATAAAAAGCAGGCTGCATCCTCTAACTGTCCTGGGTTGCAGTGTATTCTATTACCATCCTCATGAGCTGTTGAAACCAGGTGGGGCAGTGTTTCCTTGCCTCCTTCCTCTGGACCATCTTTCTGTTAATGGCCCATCAATGCCCTGCTGCATGACTCATAGATAACTCCCTCTGGACTATCTTTTGTTAATGAGCCCATCAATGCCTTGCCTCATGATTTATCATCCCATTGTGAGGTGCTCCACCCAGAGGGAGGAACCAAGCATTCCATCCTGGAAATAATCTGAGATTCCGAACACCACAGACACCCTTTTCCACTGGATTCCCAGAGGACAAGTGCTACATAGCCACCAGTGGACCTTCCGAGGAAGAGCAGACCCTTCTACAGGATCACCGCTTCAACAGAACCACATTCACTGTCGATTTCTCTATTTTCGTTTTGCCTCTGAATCACGAGTTCTTTTACTCAGAGTTAGGATTGAAACGCAGGAGACGCCAGGCTTTTCTTCTAATTGATGTTTATAATTTCTTATCTATAATAGAGCTGCACAGAGTGTGCCTCCAAGTTAACAAGGTGGAAAAATGGCCATGAGTTCTAACTTCCAAGGCCTTTTAAGGTCCAAATTACCCAATTATGGAATGCAAACTAATTTGCTTTTACTTATAATCCAATAACTAACTATTCATGATCCGCACTGCAGGTTTTTTGACCCAATACCAGAACACCCAGATTTGTGAAGAAGGAGAAAAGAAGAACAAATCCACACCCCAAATCCTCCATATTGTAACACACATATATATATATATATTATTATATCCCAGAAACCTAAATTCTCTAAACCCAGGGTTCCAACAATCCACCACTTCAGGAGGACTGCAGCCACCATTTTATCAGACTGCTACCGCCACCCTGAATAGCAGGGTGTCAGGTTGTATCCTGACTCAGTCAGTTTAAACCAGTGTTTTCTGCTGCCGTTGTGTCCTCTGGGAACAGTTCCCACTCAGCCCGGTCAGCTCGGGACACAGCAGGCAACGGGGGCCAGCCTCTGATATTGGAGGGATCAAAGGTCTGGCTCGTGGGTCCTTCCAAGGGACCGCGGCAATAAAGGCAGACGGCGGAGGAAAGGGGGCAGGCTCAGAGTTGGGTTAAATCCAGAAAGTTTATTGGTCCTCCGAAGGGGGGGACCTCAACCACCAGGGGTGCCCAACCCAGAGCACCTGCAGATCGCGCGCCAGGGCATTTTATGGCGGGGGGGGCATGGGGGGGGGGGGGTGTACAGAACAACCAACCAGGGAAGGGAAGGGTGCGGCAAACAGAACGAGGGACACATAAAGGAACCAACTGTAACAGGGGAAGGGAGGGACTCCTTTCCCAGGACTAATCACCTGGCCCCCTGGCTAGAACTTTCCAGAAGCCTGGGAGGGGTGGCAGAGTGACAGACAGGGTCCTGGGAGGAGATAAAAATGACAGACAGGGTGATTTAAATAAAACGGGGGGGTGTGCCCACTGGGGTACACCAAACTTACAGAACATAGGGGGAGACCCGGACTGAACTAAGCTAACACACTCCCACAGGAGGCCACTACTGACACGCTGCAGGAGTGGACTGGAGCAGTAGCCAGAGTGTCGACATTGGGGAAAGCCTCGTGTGCCTACCCACAGACTGTCTGCTGAAATAGTCTCTATGGATATCTTTCCTCACGGATCTCCGGTCATTGGGGGGGGCAATCCTCACTGTCATTGTTTTCTTTATGTTAAACTGTTTCTGTGCCTTCACTCGCCACAGGTGGTGCAGGAGACAACGTGACAATTAGATTAGGTGATTAGATTGCACCATTAGAATGATTTGCTTAATAATCTTTCCTTTATATTGTCAGTAAGATTTGGGCCAGAGGTGGGAGAATCATATTTTTAATCCTAGGAGAAGTAGCAAAAACCTTTTACCGTAGCAATTGCTGGGTCTGTGGAAGGCCAGGAGAATCTGAAAACTGGCCATGGGTGGCCAGCCCAGTCAAACCTAAATGGTGAGTCAGCACCCTGAGTGAAGTCCATAATGGGACCGGATTTTAGGGTGAAGACAGAAGTCCATGGCGACTCCATTCTTCCGAAAGAGGCGTTTATTGTCTCAATAGAATAGGAGGTGTATACGTGGGAAAAAGTGTTTGTGACTGGACTTTATCTTTGGGTTTATCTATTCGCAGAAGAAGGGGGAGTGTGTAGAAAATTAAATTACTCAAACTGCTGTTTGCAAATAGGTGACAATAGAAAGTGGTAAAACAAATAACAAAGGGAATAAGAAAGTTAGCTCATGTACCTGTCCAAATGTGGAAAGAATGGGAATGGGACATGTTTTCATGGTTACCTGGTGGACTATGGGTTAAACAAATGCTTTTTTCATCTTATGTGCTGTAGCAACTCGAAGCATCATCCCTTGCTTAGTGCAACTTATTCAACATGTGATCAAGGGGATGCAGGGAGTAGCCATGCCTACAGATCCAGAAATGGCTACAAAAGGACAGAAAATGATTATTACCGCAGGCCTGGGCCCTATGGTATATCACCGTGTCCCGCAGCCATAGGGAGGAGGAGGAGGAGAAGATCCAACAGGCAGGAATTGTGCAGCAAGATTGATTTATTTAATTATTTTACAAACTCTTTTATAGACTTTTTTCTTCACAGTCCAATTGGACAAAGGACCAGCCACCCCTTGGGGGTGATTGGCCAAAATCCTAAAACATCCATTATCAAAATATTTTTCTACTATACCATAAACAAGACTTTTCAAGGTTGCAGGTGTCTTGGTTGTTTACATTCCCTGCTACCTCTTCTGTGAGAGAGAAAAGTCTCTCACGGACTTAGAAACTAGCAAGAAAATCCTTGCTAGCAGCATTTTTGTATCTACAAATGATGTCACTGCAAATAATTGCAAAACCAAAAAAGACCCAGGGACAGAAAATTAAGTCAATAATAACTAAAGTTTTTAAGGACAATTATTAAGGAAATAAAAGAGGAGGAATTGAAAAGAAATGAGATAGCTTTTTCTTTACAAACAAAGCCTGGGTCTGATAGGTAAAGGCTAGATACTAAAAGAAGAAAGAAACAATGGGAGAAATTCCACTGATTGATGAAAGGAGTGAGAGGGTTTAGTCTTTACAAATCATCCATGGGTCTGCTGATAGGTAAAGATAGATACTGAGAGATGAAAGAAGCAATGGGAAGAACCATAAATTCTATAGGAAAATTAAAAAAAAAAGGGGTTTACATTAGAAGAGGGTCTGTATTAGGCGATTCGGGAAGCCTATACCTCTCAAGTACCTCAGCCAATGCAGAAAGAGAGAGGGAAATGCGGCCAGGAAATTAGGATAAAAAGCAGGCTGCATCCTCTAACTGTCCTGGGTTGCAGTGTATTCTATTACCATCCTCATGAGCTGTTGAAACCAGGTGGGGCAGTGTTTCCTTGCCTCCTTCCTCTGGACCATCTTTCTGTTAATGGCCCATCAATGCCCTGCTGCATGACTCATAGATAACTCCCTCTGGACTATCTTTTGTTAATGAGCCCATCAATGCCTTGCCTCATGATTTATCATCCCATTGTGAGGTGCTCCACCCAGAGGGAGGAACCAAGCATTCCATCCTGGAAATAATCTGAGATTCCGAACACCACAGACACCCTTTTCCACTGGATTCCCAGAGGACAAGTGCTACATAGCCACCAGTGGACCTTCCGAGGAAGAGCAGACCCTTCTACAGGATCACCGCTTCAACAGAACCACATTCACTGTCGATTTCTCTATTTTCGTTTTGCCTCTGAATCACGAGTTCTTTTACTCAGAGTTAGGATTGAAACGCAGGAGACGCCAGGCTTTTCTTCTAATTGATGTTTATAATTTCTTATCTATAATAGAGCTGCACAGAGTGTGCCTCCAAGTTAACAAGGTGGAAAAATGGCCATGAGTTCTAACTTCCAAGGCCTTTTAAGGTCCAAATTACCCAATTATGGAATGCAAACTAATTTGCTTTTACTTATAATCCAATAACTAACTATTCATGATCCGCACTGCAGGTTTTTTGACCCAATACCAGAACACCCAGATTTGTGAAGAAGGAGAAAAGAAGAAGAACAAATCCACACCCCAAATCCTCCATATTGTAACACACATATATATATATATTATTATATCCCAGAAACCTAAATTCTCTAAACCCAGGGTTCCAACAATCCACCACTTCAGGAGGACTGCAGCCACCATTTTATCAGACTGCTACCGCCACCCTGAATAACAGGGTGTCAGGTTGTATCCTGACTCAGTCAGTTTAAACCAGTGTTTTCTGCTGCCGTTGTGTCCTCTGGGAACAGTTCCCACTCAGCCCGGTCAGCTCGGGACACAGCAGGCAACGGGGGCCAGCCTCTGATATTGGAGGGATCAAAGGTCTGGCTCGTGGGTCCTTCCAAGGGACCGCGGCAATAAAGGCAGACGGCGGAGGAAAGGGGGCAGGCTCAGAGTTGGGTTAAATCCAGAAAGTTTATTGGTCCTCCGAAGGGGGGGACCTCAACCACCAGGGGTGCCCAACCCAGAGCACCTGCAGATCGCGCGCCAGGGCATTTTATGGCGGGGGGGGCATGGGGGGGGGGGGGGTGTACAGAACAACCAACCAGGGAAGGGAAGGGTGCGGCAAACAGAACGAGGGACACATAAAGGAACCAACTGTAACAGGGGAAGGGAGGGACTCCTTTCCCAGGACTAATCACCTGGCCCCCTGGCTAGAACTTTCCAGAAGCCTGGGAGGGGTGGCAGAGTGACAGACAGGGTCCTGGGAGGAGATAAAAATGACAGACAGGGTGATTTAAATAAAACGGGGGGGTGTGCCCACTGGGGTACACCAAACTTACAGAACATAGGGGGAGACCCGGACTGAACTAAGCTAACACACTCCCACAGGAGGCCACTACTGACACGCTGCAGGAGTGGACTGGAGCAGTAGCCAGAGTGTCGACATTGGGGAAAGCCTCGTGTGCCTACCCACAGACTGTCTGCTGAAATAGTCTCTATGGATATCTTTCCTCACGGATCTCCGGTCATTGGGGGGGGCAATCCTCACTGTCATTGTTTTCTTTATGTTAAACTGTTTCTGTGCCTTCACTCGCCACAGGTGGTGCAGGAGACAACGTGACAATTAGATTAGGTGATTAGATTGCACCATTAGAATGATTTGCTTAATAATCTTTCCTTTATATTGTCAGTAAGATTTGGGCCAGAGGTGGGAGAATCATATTTTTAATCCTAGGAGAAGTAGCAAAAACCTTTTACCGTAGCAATTGCTGGGTCTGTGGAAGGCCAGGAGAATCTGAAAACTGGCCATGGGTGGCCAGCCCAGTCAAACCTAAATGGTGAGTCAGCACCCTGAGTGAAGTCCATAATGGGACCGGATTTTAGGGTGAAGACAGAAGTCCATGGCGACTCCATTCTTCCGAAAGAGGCGTTTATTGTCTCAATAGAATAGGAGGTGTATACGTGGGAAAAAGTGTTTGTGACTGGACTTTATCTTTGGGTTTATCTATTCGCAGAAGAAGGGGGAGTGTGTAGAAAATTAAATTACTCAAACTGCTGTTTGCAAATAGGTGACAATAGAAAGTGGTAAAACAAATAACAAAGGGAATAAGAAAGTTAGCTCATGTACCTGTCCAAATGTGGAAAGAATGGGAATGGGACATGTTTTCATGGTTACCTGGTGGACTATGGGTTAAACAAATGCTTTTTTCATCTTATGTGCTGTAGCAACTCGAAGCATCATCCCTTGCTTAGTGCAACTTATTCAACATGTGATCAAGGGGATGCAGGGAGTAGCCATGCCTACAGATCCAGAAATGGCTACAAAAGGACAGAAAATGATTATTACCGCAGGCCTGGGCCCTATGGTATATCACCGTGTCCCGCAGCCATAGGGAGGAGGAGGAGGAGAAGATCCAACAGGCAGGAATTGTGCAGCAAGATTGATTTATTTAATTATTTTACAAACTCTTTTATAGACTTTTTTCTTCACAGTCCAATTGGACAAAGGACCAGCCACCCCTTGGGGGTGATTGGCCAAAATCCTAAAACATCCATTATCAAAATATTTTTCTACTATACCATAAACAAGACTTTTCAAGGTTGCAGGTGTCTTGGTTGTTTACATTCCCTGCTACCTCTTCTGTGAGAGAGAAAAGTCTCTCACGGACTTAGAAACTAGCAAGAAAATCCTTGCTAGCAGCATTTTTGTATCTACAAATGATGTCACTGCAAATAATTGCAAAACCAAAAAAGACCCAGGGACAGAAAATTAAGTCAATAATAACTAAAGTTTTAAAGGACAATTATTAAGGAAATAAAAGAGGAGGAATTGAAAAGAAATGAGATAGCTTTTTCTTTACAAACAAAGCCTGGGTCTGATAGGTAAAGGCTAGATACTAAAAGAAGAAAGAAACAATGGGAGAAATTCCACTGATTGATGAAAGGAGTGAGAGGGTTTAGTCTTTACAAATCATCCATGGGTCTGCTGATAGGTAAAGATAGATACTGAGAGATGAAAGAAGCAATGGGAAGAACCATAAATTCTATAGGAAAATTAAAAAAAAAAGGGGTTTACATTAGAAGAGGGTCTGTATTAGGCGATTCGGGAAGCCTATACCTCTCAAGTACCTCAGCCAATGCAGAAAGAGAGAGGGAAATGCGGCCAGGAAATTAGGATAAAAAGCAGGCTGCATCCTCTAACTGTCCTGGGTTGCAGTGTATTCTATTACCATCCTCATGAGCTGTTGAAACCAGGTGGGGCAGTGTTTCCTTGCCTCCTTCCTCTGGACCATCTTTCTGTTAATGGCCCATCAATGCCCTGCTGCATGACTCATAGATAACTCCCTCTGGACTATCTTTTGTTAATGAGCCCATCAATGCCTTGCCTCATGATTTCTCATCCCATTGTGAGGTGCTCCACCCAGAGGGAGGAACCAAGCATTCCATCCTGGAAATAATCTGAGATTCCGAACACCACAGACACCCTTTTCCACTGGATTCCCAGAGGACAAGTGCTACATAGCCACCAGTGGACCTTCCGAGGAAGAGCAGACCCTTCTACAGGATCACCGCTTCAACAGAACCACATTCACTGTCGATTTCTCTATTTTCGTTTTGCCTCTGAATCACGAGTTCTTTTACTCAGAGTTAGGATTGAAACGCAGGAGACGCCAGGCTTTTCTTCTAATTGATGTTTATAATTTCTTATCTATAATAGAGCTGCACAGAGTGTGCCTCCAAGTTAACAAGGTGGAAAAATGGCCATGAGTTCTAACTTCCAAGGCCTTTTAAGGTCCAAATTACCCAATTATGGAATGCAAACTAATTTGCTTTTACTTATAATCCAATAACTAACTATTCATGATCCGCACTGCAGGTTTTTTGACCCAATACCAGAACACCCAGATTTGTGAAGAAGGAGAAAAGAAGAAGAACAAATCCACACCCCAAATCCTCCATATTGTAACACACATATATATATATATTATTATATCCCAGAAACCTAAATTCTCTAAACCCAGGGTTCCAACAATCCACCACTTCAGGAGGACTGCAGCCACCATTTTATCAGACTGCTACCGCCACCCTGAATAACAGGGTGTCAGGTTGTATCCTGACTCAGTCAGTTTAAACCAGTGTTTTCTGCTGCCGTTGTGTCCTCTGGGAACAGTTCCCACTCAGCCCGGTCAGCTCGGGACACAGCAGGCAACGGGGGCCAGCCTCTGATATTGGAGGGATCAAAGGTCTGGCTCGTGGGTCCTTCCAAGGGACCGCGGCAATAAAGGCAGACGGCGGAGGAAAGGGGGCAGGCTCAGAGTTGGGTTAAATCCAGAAAGTTTATTGGTCCTCCGAACGGGGGGACCTCAACCACCAGGGGTGCCCAACCCAGAGCACCTGCAGATCGCGCGCCAGGGCATTTTATGGCGGGGGGGCATGGGGGGGGGTGTACAGAACAACCAACCAGGGAAGGGAAGGGTGCGGCAAACAGAACGAGGGACACATAAAGGAACCAACTGTAACAGGGGAAGGGAGGGACTCCTTTCCCAGGACTAATCACCTGGCCCCCTGGCTAGAACTTTCCAGAAGCCTGGGAGGGGTGGCAGAGTGACAGACAGGGTCCTGGGAGGAGATAAAAATGACAGACAGGGTGATTTAAATAAAACGGGGGGGGGTGTGCCCACTGGGGTACACCAAACTTACAGAACATAGGGGGGAGACCCGGACTGAACTAAGCTAACACACTCCCACAGGAGGCCACTACTGACACGCTGCAGGAGTGGACTGGAGCAGTAGCCAGAGTGTCGACATTGGGGAAAGCCTCGTGTGCCTACCCACAGACTGTCTGCTGAAATAGTCTCTATGGATATCTTTCCTCACGGATCTCCGGTCATTGGGGGGGGCAATCCTCACTGTCATTGTTTTCTTTATGTTAAACTGTTTCTGTGCCTTCACTCGCCACAGGTGGTGCAGGAGACAACGTGACAATTAGATTAGGTGATTAGATTGCACCATTAGAATGATTTGCTTAATAATCTTTCCTTTATATTGTCAGTAAGATTTGGGCCAGAGGTGGGAGAATCATATTTTTAATCCTAGGAGAAGTAGCAAAAACCTTTTACCGTAGCAATTGCTGGGTCTGTGGAAGGCCAGGAGAATCTGAAAACTGGCCATGGGTGGCCAGCCCAGTCAAACCTAAATGGTGAGTCAACACCCTGAGTGAAGTCCATAATGGGACCGGATTTTAGGGTGAAGACAGAAGTCCATGGCGACTCCATTCTTCCGAAAGAGGCGTTTATTGTCTCAATAGAATAGGAGGTGTATATGTGGGAAAAAGTGTTTGTGACTGGACTTTATCTTTGGGTTTATCTATTCGCAGAAGAAGGGGGAGTGTGTAGAAAATTAAATTACTCAAACTGCTGTTTGCAAATAGGTGACAATAGAAAGTGGTAAAACAAATAACAAAGGGAATAAGAAAGTTAGCTCATGTACCTGTCCAAATGTGGAAAGAATGGGAATGGGACATGTTTTCATGGTTACCTGGTGGACTATGGGTTAAACAAATGCTTTTTTCATCTTATGTGCTGTAGCAACTCGAAGCATCATCCCTTGCTTAGTGCAACTTATTCAACATGTGATCAAGGGGATGCAGGGAGTAGCCATGCCTACAGATCCAGAAATGGCTACAAAAGGACAGAAAATGATTATTACCGCAGGCCTGGGCCCTATGGTATATCACCGTGTCCCGCAGCCATAGGGAGGAGGAGGAGGAGAAGATCCAACAGGCAGGAATTGTGCAGCAAGATTGATTTATTTAATTATTTTACAAACTCTTTTATAGACTTTTTTCTTCACAGTCCAATTGGACAAAGGACCAGCCACCCCTTGGGGGTGATTGGCCAAAATCCTAAAACATCCATTATCAAAATATTTTTCTACTATACCATAAACAAGACTTTTCAAGGTTGCAGGTGTCTTGGTTGTTTACATTCCCTGCTACCTCTTCTGTGAGAGAGAAAAGTCTCTCACGGACTTAGAAACTAGCAAGAAAATCCTTGCTAGCAGCATTTTTGTATCTACAAATGATGTCACTGCAAATAATTGCAAAACCAAAAAAGACCCAGGGACAGAAAATTAAGTCAATAATAACTAAAGTTTTTAAGGACAATTATTAAGGAAATAAAAGAGGAGGAATTGAAAAGAAATGAGATAGCTTTTTCTTTACAAACAAAGCCTGGGTCTGATAGGTAAAGGCTAGATACTAAAAGAAGAAAGAAACAATGGGAGAAATTCCACTGATTGATGAAAGGAGTGAGAGGGTTTAGTCTTTACAAATCATCCATGGGTCTGCTGATAGGTAAAGATAGATACTGAGAGATGAAAGAAGCAATGGGAAGAACCATAAATTCTATAGGAAAATTAAAAAAAAAAGGGGTTTACATTAGAAGAGGGTCTGTATTAGGCCATTCGGGAAGCCTATACCTCTCAAGTACCTCAGCCAATGCAGAAAGAGAGAGGGAAATGCGGCCAGGAAATTAGGATAAAAAGCAGGCTGCATCCTCTAACTGTCCTGGGTTGCAGTGTATTCTATTACCATCCTCATGAGCTGTTGAAACCAGGTGGGGCAGTGTTTCCTTGCCTCCTTCCTCTGGACCATCTTTCTGTTAATGGCCCATCAATGCCCTGCTGCATGACTCATAGATAACTCCCTCTGGACTATCTTTTGTTAATGAGCCCATCAATGCCTTGCCTCATGATTTCTCATCCCATTGTGAGGTGCTCCACCCAGAGGGAGGAACCAAGCATTCCATCCTGGAAATAATCTGAGATTCCGAACACCACAGACACCCTTTTCCACTGGATTCCCAGAGGACAAGTGCTACATAGCCACCAGTGGACCTTCCGAGGAAGAGCAGACCCTTCTACAGGATCACCGCTTCAACAGAACCACATTCACTGTCGATTTCTCTATTTTCGTTTTGCCTCTGAATCACGAGTTCTTTTACTCAGAGTTAGGATTGAAACGCAGGAGACGCCAGGCTTTTCTTCTAATTGATGTTTATAATTTCTTATCTATAATAGAGCTGCACAGAGTGTGCCTCCAAGTTAACAAGGTGGAAAAATGGCCATGAGTTCTAACTTCCAAGGCCTTTTAAGGTCCAAATTACCCAATTATGGAATGCAAACTAATTTGCTTTTACTTATAATCCAATAACTAACTATTCATGATCCGCACTGCAGGTTTTTTGACCCAATACCAGAACACCCAGATTTGTGAAGAAGGAGAAAAGAAGAAGAACAAATCCACACCCCAAATCCTCCATATTGTAACACACATATATATATATATATTATTATATCCCAGAAACCTAAATTCTCTAAACCCAGGGTTCCAACAATCCACCACTTCAGGAGTGTGGGAGACAGAGGAGTAGAAACTCCTGCAATTAAAGGAGGCTTTGATTTACAACCTTGGAAGAGACTAGGTCTGGCTTAATTGACAAAGATTTGTGGACTTTAAGCAAAAGGATTACAAACTTGTGTTCCTATCATTATAAGTAAAATTGTACACTGGGTGTTTTGGTGAAGGGTTTTAAAATATAATAGTGTGATTTTATATAGTTTAAGTTAAGAATTTAGATGGTATAAGAGAGACATCTGTGTGTACGTGACATGAGAAGTTATTGGTCAAAACATAAGCTGCATTGCAGTGAGAAGTGCCACAGGTGATAGGTCATTAATCTAAAACAAAGTGTCGTTTTAAGTATCTATTGGATTAGAAAGTTATAAATTACGATGTAACCCTAAATCTTGTGACTAGTCGCCATTACTCGGAGGTGTTGTAAAAGCTCACGCCTCGACTGATGCGTTTGTTATTTTAAACAATAAATTCGTGTAGTTGCACAGTCCCATCCCTGAAAAGTTATTTTCCTCCGACACGTGAAGCGCGAGAAACGGACGGGGGGTGACCCGGCGAGGGCCCCGACAAGTGGTGCCCGGTGTGTGGCGGATTTACGGCGCAGAGGTCAGAGTAGGATGAAGAGGATTCCCTCGGTCAACGTGAGTTATCCGTACCCTGAAAGGAAGGGTGATCCGGCGAGAGCTTAAGCTGAAAGGAAGCTTGACGGAGAGTCGCAGGTCGATTTCTCCCCAGCACGCCGGTAGGAAATCTGTCTTCAACGATTGAGTGAAGGCAGGGGCCGTGTAGGTAGAGAGATGGGTGAAAATATTTCAAAAGAACAGAGGGATGTTTATAATAAGTTAGATGCCTTGCTGAAGTTGCATTCTGAGCCTCTTCCCAGCAAAGAAGTGAAAGATTTATTGCTTTGGGTTTTCCGTAATTGCCCTGATGTTGACTTTGAACTTCTTCTTACTAAATCAGTTTGGGATGATATTGCGACTAGACTTTACGATCTCGCTTCAAAACGCGATAAGACGGCAGCTATGTTAATCCCTGCTTGCCGAGTGGTGATAGAATTGTTGAACAGCTCAGTGATTAATGGCGGCTCCGGAATTTTAACTGCGCCACGGGCTCCCTCGCAGTCGCCCCCTCCGGCCGCTTCTAAAATTGCACCCGAAGGGGGGGGGGGTGGAGAGAAGAGGGGGGAGCCCTCGGAAGTGATGTATGGTGCCGGAGGGCGGGAGGCCCCGGAAATTACATCTCCGGAAATGACATCTTCGGAAGTGATGAAAGCAAAGATGGATGCCCCCATGACAGCTCGGAGGGTTGCCGGTAGCACAGCAGATGTGCAAACTCAGGATGAGTGTTTACCATCGGTGAATGAATCTAATTTAAGCCTTCAAGATATGAATAGGCTCTCCTCTGCCGATAAGCAGAGAGAAATAAATCTAAGGGAAAAGCCTGTTTTAACAAATTGGGATGTTATACATCGGGAGGTATCTAAAGAGGATGATCTTGTCCCAGCTCGTAAATCACTGTTAGCATTGCCGGTGAGGTATGGGAGAGGAGGAGCAAACCCGAGATGGGAAGCCCTGGCACATGACGACATTAAGGATTTAAGGAGAGCTATAAAGGAGAGTGGTTTGGGATCTCCCTACTTTAAGCAGCTATTAAAAGCAACTTTAGATCATGTGGACTTAACACCTTTTGACTGTAAGAACATTGCCTCCATGCTTTTGACTGACTCGCAGTATTTGTTGTGGGATTTAAAGTGGCGTAGACTTCTTGGAAAACTGATAGAGAATTATGCAGGAGGTCCTAATGCAGCTTTGACACTTGCACAACTGGCAGGAGATCCACCTCATGACAGGCCAGAAGATCAAGCAGATCTGGCAAGGGCAGTCCTTGCTGACCTCAAAGAAGCAGCTAAAAGGGCACTTTTGCAAATCGAGCCTGTGGGTTCTCCACAAGGTGCCTATACACAAATCAAGCAGGGTCCGACCGAGACCTTTTCCTCCTTCATTGATCGGCTGACCCAGGCTTTGGAGAGACAGTGTGAGGATGATGTTGCTCGTCCGATTTTATTACGAAATCTTGCTTATGTTAATGCTAATGAAGAGTGTCAGCGAACTATTAGAGCTTTACCAGGGGTACAACCAAGTATTTCAGATATGCTTGAAGCATGTAGTAAAGTTGGTAATGCACAGCATACGGCTGTTATTCAAACTGATTCATTAGGAGAAAAACTGGAAAGAGCTATTACCAGTCAAGCTGAGATGATGGATAAGAGGCTTTCTGCTCAAGCTGAGATGTTGGATAAAAGACTTGTAACAGCACTTAATGCTCTTGCTGTAAGCAATTCTCGAGCAATGCCACGAGCTAATATAGATGAAAGAGTGTGCTTTCGATGTGGTGAGCCTGGACATTTAATGAAAAATTGTCCAGGGCTTGGAGAGATTTCAACAAAACCATTACGTTGTCCGAGATGTAGAAAGGGAAGACATTATGCTAACAGATGTCACTCTAGATATGATGTAGATGGGAATCTCTTGCCGGGAAACGAATTTTTGAGCGCGATGCCTCGCCGCGTGACAAAACAAATAGCAGCAGTTCATTACCCAGAGCTTCAATCCTATGGAAACCAAAGTCGCACACAGTTAGCAGAATGGTCAAACATCTCCCGAGCGACTCAAACCTCTTGCCCCCTGGAGCATTCTGTACCTTGGCAGCCTCCAAATTGATATGTTTTATGAATAGTTCCCACTACCTGATACCCACAGGAGTTACTGGGACATCTGAAGAAAAGCAGGACTTTTTAATTATGGGAAAAGATGCGTGTCGTATTATAGGTCTCGTGGTTTATCCAACAATTGTTTCAGCAAACTATCATGAAGAGCTTACAATTTTGGCTCAAGCATTACAACCTCCTTTAGTTGTTCCTGCAGGAACGCAATTAGCCACTGCTGTTGCAGTGCCTACTACAGCTGTACGCAGAGCGATAGAGATGGAAGGGCGGCCACCTACAACAGAAAATTCAAACTTAGGACCAGAGATTTTCTGGACAGAGCATATTGGACGTGACAGGCCTTTACTGACTTGCAGGTTAATGCATAACAATAAAACAATCATGGTTCAAGGCCTACTAGATACAGGAGCAGATGTTACTATTATTTCTTACTTGTTTTGGCCAAAAGACTGGAAGTTGGTAACTCCCCTGGATACCCTCACAGGAATAGGGGGTGCCACTTTATGCTTACAAAGTGAATCTGCGATTACAGTCAGAGGACCTGAAGGAAAAACAGCAATTGTTCGTCCTTTTATTGTGAAAAAGCCTATTACAGTCTGGGGAAGAGATTTGTTATCTCAGTGGGGAGTCAAGTTGGAAGTGGATTTTTAGTAGGGGCCATGCAGGCACTCATCACCCCTAAGCTTTCATGGAAAACCGATGAAGCCATCTGGGTTAATCAATGGCCCCTAGAAGAGAAAAGATTGAGTGCCCTTAAGAAATTAGTGCAGGAACAATTGCAAGAAGGACATATCATAGAAACAACTAGTCCTTGGAATTCACCAGTGTTTGTTATACACAAGAAGACCTCTAATACCTGGAGACTGCTTCAAGACCTTAGAAGGATCAACGAAGTAATAGAAGATATGGGACCCCTCCAACCTGGACTTCCTTCGCTCTCTATGATTCCCCGAGACTGGCCTTTAGTTATCATTGATTTAAAGGACTGTTTTTTCAATATTCCACTTCATCCAGAAGATGCCCCGCGTTTCGCATTCTCCGTTCCAAGTGTTAATCGACAAGAACCATTGATGAGGTACCACTGGGTTGTGCTTCCCCAAGGGATGAAAAATTCACCTACTATATGTCAATGGTTTGTGGCAAAAGCCTTGTCTCCAGCTAGGCGAAAACACCCTAAAGCAAAGATTCTACATTACATGGATGATCTGTTAATTTCAGCACCCACTCAGAAGGAGATGGAGGAAGCTCGTGACAGCGTTGTAACAGAGATTAAAAGGGCTGGACTTGAGATTTCTACGTCAAAAATGCAAGAAACTCCACTGTGGAAATATTTGGGATGGAAAATGACAGAACAGTCAATAAGGCCACAGAAAATACAGCTTCGAATTAAAGTTCATACTTTACAAGATTTGCAGCAGCTTTTGGGAGAGATAAATTGGATTAGAGTTACTTTAGGGATTACTAATGACGAACTTGCTCCAGTTTTTGATTTGTTAAAGGGAGATTGTGACATTACTTCCCCAAGAATCCTCACACCTGAAGCTCTAAAGGCACTTGACAGAGTAACAGAGGCTTTACAGAAAAGACAAGCACATCGTTGTGTAGATTCACAACCATTTTTCCTTGCAGTACTGGGGGAAAAAATGCAATTGTATGGTCTTATATTTCAATGGGATGCTTCTGCCAAAAATCCCTTATTGATAATAGAATGGGTTTTTTTGCCTTATAGATCTCCAAAAACAATCTTCACAACGATGGAAATGTTAGCTGAGATTGTAATCAGAGGCAGGTCAAGGTTGTTAACTATGGCAGGCAAGGAGTTTGCGATAATTTACTTGCCTCTGAAGAAACGATATTTTGATTGGGCATTACTAAACTCAGAAGAACTTCAGATTGCATTATTGAATTATCCAGGTACTTGTTCTATTCATTTCCCTAGTCATAAACTATTTCAGGCAAAATTAAGCTTTAGAGAAAGACCACTGTTAAGTGAAGTGCCTTTGGATGCTGTGACAATTTTTAGTGATGGGTCAGGGAAGACCCATCGCTCGGTCGTTACGTGGCAAGACTCAGAAACTAAAACATGGAAACAGAATATTCAAATAGTAGAAGGTTCAACCCAGGTAGTAGAACTTGCCGCAGTAGTTAGGGCATTTCAGCTTTTCCCAGAGCCTTTTAATTTGATTACAGATTCCGCTTATGTTGCTAATATAGTTAAGAGAATAGAAGGATCAGTTCTGAAGGATGTTAGCAATGATGCTCTGTATCGTCATCTTAACTGTCTTTATACCCTTGTGCAAAATAGAACTAATCAATATTTTGTCTCCCATATTAGAGCTCATTCTTCACTCCCAGGATTCCTGGCGGAGGGCAACTCCAGGGCTGATAAGTTAACCGTTGCTATAGTGAACACCTTGCCAAATACTTTTGAACAAGCAAAGTTGAGTCATGCCTTTTTTCATCAGAATGCACAAGCTCTTATGAGAATGTTTCATCTTTCCAGAGACCAGGCTAGAGCAATTGTAAATACCTGCCCAGATTGCCAACTGGTGCAGCCTCCTGTCTCCATGGGAGCAGTAAATCCTCGAGGGCTACAGAGTTTGCAATTGTGGCAAACGGATATCACTAAATATCTGTCCTTTGGAAAATATAAAAATATCCATCTATCAGTGGATACATTTTCCAATGCAGTTTTTGCTTCTGTACACACAGGAGAGACAGCAAATCATGTGTGTCAGCATTTTTTGCAAGCTTTCGCTTCCTTGGGGGTGCCTCAAGAAATAAAAACAGATAATGGTCCTGCTTATACAGCTCAGAAAGTAGCCACATTTTTGATGAATTGGGGTGTTCGCCATACTTTCGGCATTCCTTATTCGCCCATGAGTCAGGCAATTGTAGAAAGGACACATCATTCCTTGAAACGTATTTTAGATCAGCAAAAGGGAGATCTAGCACAAGCAACACCACAGATGCGATTAAGTAAAGCTTTGTATGTTTACAACTTTTTGAATAGTTCTTCTACAGAGCCTGATCCTCCAATATTTAGGCATTTCTCTAATAGCACACATGCAAAGTTAAGAGAAAATCCTTTGGTTCTGATTAGAAATCCAGAAACAGGACAAATAGAAGGTCCGTTCCCATTAATAACCTGGGGCAAAGGGTTTGCTTGTGTCTCTACAGGTACGGGACCTAGGTGGCTTCCTGCGAAGAATGTGAAACCATATCACACGCAGAAAGAAGCTGACAACTCTACGAGTACAGAAGAGAGTACGCAGACGTGAACTTCGCAGAGACTACAGCCCATACCTGCAATCTTTTGTTTTATTGTTAAAGCTGTAAATTTTAGGTTTTAGATTGATGTAAGCGTGTATAAGCAAATGTGTTGTAAAGATCTTTTGGCAAATAATCCTCATCATTAAATGAAGTGAAATTAAATTGGGAAATACAAAAATATTCTTACAAATTAGTTTAGAGATTGAGATTTGAGAAGGAGTCTTTTGCCAAGAGAACTTTCAAGAAACATGAAATCTAATCAAATGTTAAGTTTGTTTTTTGCTTTGTTTGTCTTGTTTACTTTCGGTGGAGTAGCTTTGCCGGTCGATCAACCTAAGACCAATGTTTGGGTGACTTTAGCTAATGCTTCAGGATTGGATACTCTATGTCTGTCTACCACAACTCCAGAAAATCCATTTTCAACTTGTCTAGTCAATGTTCCAATAGAGAATTGGCCAATCCCAGAGAAAATTGACAGGGCCTTACGAGGTATCTTTGCAGGATCAGAAGTTTGGGAACACTATACTCCAGTAAATACATGGGAATGGTGGACTCCCTATCTTCCTAAAATCTCTGATGAACCTGAAGAATTGGAAATCCTTGGTTCTGTAAAAGTGAAATTCTGTGTTGAGTTCTATTCTACAAACATGAATCAATCACTGATGAGAGATGTTTCTCCATATCACCCTGTGTATAAGAACCACTCCTTTTGGTGTAATAATACTTTTGTAGTTTCATCTGCACCTAGCTCTATTCCTCTGCAATTACCAAGAGGAATGTTTTTTGTATGTGGAGACAGAGCATGGCCAGCTATCCCTTCAAACATTAAGGGTGGTCCGTGTACTTTGGGAGAGCTTACATTATTTACTCCTAATATGATGACAATTGCCAATGTGTGACACAGACAAAAAAGATCTACTCCGCATCAATATGGACCAGAGTGCAAAGATGATTTCACCCCATGGGGCTATGGAAAAAGGCTTGTAACATCTCTTCTTATACCACCAGTTGCCTCAGTAGTTGCGTTAAAGCAGTTGGATCGGTTGGGATGTTGGCTGAGTAAACAATCTAACGCTACATCCCTTGCATTAAGTGGCCTTTTAGCAGATGTCAAAAATGTGAGGCATGCCACTTTGCAAAATAGAGCAGCCATTGATTTTCTTTTACTAGCCCATGGACATGGATGCAAAGACTTTGAGGGGATGTGCTGTATGAATCTGTCTGACCACTCAGAGTCTATTTACAAGAGCATACAACAACTTAAAGAGGGTGTGTCGAAAATAAGAATCGATGATGGAACGTGGCTGGATAATTTGTTTAGTGGATGGGGTTTAGCATCGTGGGTAAAAAAGTGTCTTACAACAGGCCTATATATTTTGGCAGTTATAGTAATAGTTCTCATAATGGTGCCGTGTCTGTTTCAATGTGTACAGCGAATGATTGATAAATCCATCAAAGGAATTTTTTTGGTGCAGAAAGGAGGGGGAGATGTGGGAGACAGAGGAGTAGAAACTCCTGCAATTAAAGGAGGCTTTGATTTACAACCTTGGAAGAGACTAGGTCTGGCTTAATTGACAAAGATTTGTGGACTTTAAGCAAAAGGATTACAAACTTGTGTTCCTATCATTATAAGTAAAATTGTACACTGGGTGTTTTGGTGAAGGGTTTTAAAATATAATAGTGTGATTTTATATAGTTTAAGTTAAGAATTTAGATGGTATAAGAGAGACATCTGTGTGTACGTGACATGAGAAGTTATTGGTCAAAACATAAGCTGCATTGCAGTGAGAAGTGCCACAGGTGATAGGTCATTAATCTAAAACAAAGTGTCGTTTTAAGTATCTATTGGATTAGAAAGTTATAAATTACGATGTAACCCTAAATCTTGTGACTAGTCGCCATTACTCGGAGGTGTTGTAAAAGCTCACGCCTCGACTGATGCGTTTGTTATTTTAAACAATAAATTCGTGTAGTTGCACAGTCCCATCCCTGAAAAGTTATTTTCCTCCGACACGTGAAGCGCGAGAAACGGACGGGGGGTGACCCGGCGAGGGCCCCGACACAGGAGGACTGCAGCCACCATTTTATCAGACTGCTACCGCCACCCTGAATAACAGGGTGTCAGGTTGTATCCTGACTCAGTCAGTTTAAACCAGTGTTTTCTGCTGCCGTTGTGTCCTCTGGGAACAGTTCCCACTCAGCCCGGTCAGCTCGGGACACAGCAGGCAACGGGGGCCAGCCTCTGATATTGGAGGGATCAAAGGTCTGGCTCGTGGGTCCTTCCAAGGGACCGCGGCAATAAAGGCAGACGGCGGAGGAAAGGGGGCAGGCTCAGAGTTGGGTTAAATCCAGAAAGTTTATTGGTCCTCCGAACGGGGGGACCTCAACCACCAGGGGTGCCCAACCCAGAGCACCTGCAGATCGCGCGCCAGGGCATTTTATGGCGGGGGGGGGGGGCATGGGGGGGGTGTACAGAACAACCAACCAGGGAAGGGAAGGGTGCGGCAAACAGAACGAGGGACACATAAAGGAACCAACTGTAACAGGGGAAGGGAGGGACTCCTTTCCCAGGACTAATCACCTGGCCCCCTGGCTAGAACTTTCCAGAAGCCTGGGAGGGGTGGCAGAGTGACAGACAGGGTCCTGGGAGGAGATAAAAATGACAGACAGGGTGATTTAAATAAAACGGGGGGGGTGTGCCCACTGGGGTACACCAAACTTACAGAACATAGGGGGGAGACCCGGACTGAACTAAGCTAACACACTCCCACAGGAGGCCACTACTGACACGCTGCAGGAGTGGACTGGAGCAGTAGCCAGAGTGTCGACATTGGGGAAAGCCTCGTGTGCCTACCCACAGACTGTCTGCTGAAATAGTCTCTATGGATATCTTTCCTCACGGATCTCCGGTCATTGGGGGGGGCAATCCTCACTGTCATTGTTTTCTTTATGTTAAACTGTTTCTGTGCCTTCACTCGCCACAGGTGGTGCAGGAGACAACGTGACAATTAGATTAGGTGATTAGATTGCACCATTAGAATGATTTGCTTAATAATCTTTCCTTTATATTGTCAGTAAGATTTGGGCCAGAGGTGGGAGAATCATATTTTTAATCCTAGGAGAAGTAGCAAAAACCTTTTACCGTAGCAATTGCTGGGTCTGTGGAAGGCCAGGAGAATCTGAAAACTGGCCATGGGTGGCCAGCCCAGTCAAACCTAAATGGTGAGTCAGCACCCTGAGTGAAGTCCATAATGGGACCGGATTTTAGGGTGAAGACAGAAGTCCATGGCGACTCCATTCTTCCGAAAGAGGCGTTTATTGTCTCAATAGAATAGGAGGTGTATACGTGGGAAAAAGTGTTTGTGACTGGACTTTATCTTTGGGTTTATCTATTCGCAGAAGAAGGGGGAGTGTGTAGAAAATTAAATTACTCAAACTGCTGTTTGCAAATAGGTGACAATAGAAAGTGGTAAAACAACTAACAAAGGGAATAAGAAAGTTAGCTCATGTACCTGTCCAAATGTGGAAAGGATGGGAATGGGACATGTTTTCATGGTTACCTGGTGGACTATGGGTTAAACAAATGCTTTTTTCATCTTATGTGCTGTAGCAACTCGAAGCATCATCCCTTGCTTAGTGCAACTTATTCAACATGTGATCAAGGGGATGCAGGGAGTAGCCATGCCTACAGATCCAGAAATGGCTACAAAAGGACAGAAAATGATTATTACCGCAGGCCTGGGCCCTATGGTATATCACCGTGTCCCGCAGCCATAGGGAGGAGGAGGAGGAGAAGATCCAACAGGCAGGAATTGTGCAGCAAGATTGATTTATTTAATTATTTTACAAACTCTTTTATAGACTTTTTTCTTCACAGTCCAATTGGACAAAGGACCAGCCACCCCTTGGGGGTGATTGGCCAAAATCCTAAAACATCCATTATCAAAATATTTTTCTACTATACCATAAACAAGACTTTTCAAGGTTGCAGGTGTCTTGGTTGTTTACATTCCCTGCTACCTCTTCTGTGAGAGAGAAAAGTCTCTCACGGACTTAGAAACTAGCAAGAAAATCCTTGCTAGCAGCATTTTTGTATCTACAAATGATGTCACTGCAAATAATTGCAAAACCAAAAAAGACCCAGGGACAGAAAATTAAGTCAATAATAACTAAAGTTTTTAAGGACAATTATTAAGGAAATAAAAGAGGAGGAATTGAAAAGAAATGAGATAGCTTTTTCTTTACAAACAAAGCCTGGGTCTGATAGGTAAAGGCTAGATACTAAAAGAAGAAAGAAACAATGGGAGAAATTCCACTGATTGATGAAAGGAGTGAGAGGGTTTAGTCTTTACAAATCATCCATGGGTCTGCTGATAGGTAAAGATAGATACTGAGAGATGAAAGAAGCAATGGGAAGAACCATAAATTCGATAGGAAAATTTTAAAAAAAAGGGGTTTACATTAGAAGAGGGTCTGTATTAGGCGATTCGGGAAGCCTATACCTCTCAAGTACCTCAGCCAATGCAGAAAGAGAGAGGGAAATGCGGCCAGGAAATTAGGATAAAAAGCAGGCTGCATCCTCTAACTGTCCTGGGTTGCAGTGTATTCTATTACCATCCTCATGAGCTGTTGAAACCAGGTGGGGCAGTGTTTCCTTGCCTCCTTCCTCTGGACCATCTTTCTGTTAATGGCCCATCAATGCCCTGCTGCATGACTCATAGATAACTCCCTCTGGACTATCTTTTGTTAATGAGCCCATCAATGCCTTGCCTCATGATTTATCATCCCATTGTGAGGTGCTCCACCCAGAGGGAGGAACCAAGCATTCCATCCTGGAAATAATCTGAGATTCCGAACACCACAGACACCCTTTTCCACTGGATTCCCAGAGGACAAGTGCTACATAGCCACCAGTGGACCTTCCGAGGAAGAGCAGACCCTTCTACAGGATCACCGCTTCAACAGAACCACATTCACTGTCGATTTCTCTATTTTCGTTTTGCCTCTGAATCACGAGTTCTTTTACTCAGAGTTAGGATTGAAACGCAGGAGACGCCAGGCTTTTCTTCTAATTGATGTTTATAATTTCTTATCTATAATAGAGCTGCACAGAGTGTGCCTCCAAGTTAACAAGGTGGAAAAATGGCCATGAGTTCTAACTTCCAAGGCCTTTTAAGGTCCAAATTACCCAATTATGGAATGCAAACTAATTTGCTTTTACTTATAATCCAATAACTAACTATTCATGATCCGCACTGCAGGTTTTTTGACCCAATACCAGAACACCCAGATTTGTGAAGAAGGAGAAAAGAAGAAGAACAAATCCACACCCCAAATCCTCCATATTGTAACACACATATATATATATATATTATTATATCCCAGAAACCTAAATTCTCTAAACCCAGGGTTCCAACAATCCACCACTTCAGGAGGACTGCAGCCACCATTTTATCAGACTGCTACCGCCACCCTGAATAACAGGGTGTCAGGTTGTATCCTGACTCAGTCAGTTTAAACCAGTGTTTTCTGCTGCCGTTGTGTCCTCTGGGAACAGTTCCCACTCAGCCCGGTCAGCTCGGGACACAGCAGGCAACGGGGGCCAGCCTCTGATATTGGAGGGATCAAAGGTCTGGCTCGTGGGTCCTTCCAAGGGACCGCGGCAATAAAGGCAGACGGCGGAGGAAAGGGGGCAGGCTCAGAGTTGGGTTAAATCCAGAAAGTTTATTGGTCCTCCGAAGGGGGGGACCTCAACCACCAGGGGTGCCCAACCCAGAGCACCTGCAGATCGCGCGCCAGGGCATTTTATGGCGGGGGGGGCATGGGGGGGGGGGTGTACAGAACAACCAACCAGGGAAGGGAAGGGTGCGGCAAACAGAACGAGGGACACATAAAGGAACCAACTGTAACAGGGGAAGGGAGGGACTCCTTTCCCAGGACTAATCACCTGGCCCCCTGGCTAGAACTTTCCAGAAGCCTGGGAGGGGTGGCAGAGTGACAGACAGGGTCCTGGGAGGAGATAAAAATGACAGACAGGGTGATTTAAATAAAACGGGGGGGTGTGCCCACTGGGGTACACCAAACTTACAGAACATAGGGGGGAGACCCGGACTGAACTAAGCTAACACACTCCCACAGGAGGCCACTACTGACACGCTGCAGGAGTGGACTGGAGCAGTAGCCAGAGTGTCGACATTGGGGAAAGCCTCGTGTGCCTACCCACAGACTGTCTGCTGAAATAGTCTCTATGGATATCTTTCCTCACGGATCTCCGGTCATTGGGGGAGGGCAATCCTCACTGTCATTGTTTTCTTTATGTTAAACTGTTTCTGTGCCTTCACTCGCCACAGGTGGTGCAGGAGACAACGTGACAATTAGATTAGGTGATTAGATTGCACCATTAGAATGATTTGCTTAATAATCTTTCCTTTATATTGTCAGTAAGATTTGGGCCAGAGGTGGGAGAATCATATTTTTAATCCTAGGAGAAGTAGCAAAAACCTTTTACCGTAGCAATTGCTGGGTCTGTGGAAGGCCAGGAGAATCTGAAAACTGGCCATGGGTGGCCAGCCCAGTCAAACCTAAATGGTGAGTCAGCACCCTGAGTGAAGTCCATAATGGGACCGGATTTTAGGGTGAAGACAGAAGTCCATGGCGACTCCATTCTTCCGAAAGAGGCGTTTATTGTCTCAATAGAATAGGAGGTGTATACGTGGGAAAAAGTGTTTGTGACTGGACTTTATCTTTGGGTTTATCTATTCGCAGAAGAAGGGGGAGTGTGTAGAAAATTAAATTACTCAAACTGCTGTTTGCAAATAGGTGACAATAGAAAGTGGTAAAACAACTAACAAAGGGAATAAGAAAGTTAGCTCATGTACCTGTCCAAATGTGGAAAGGATGGGAATGGGACATGTTTTCATGGTTACCTGGTGGACTATGGGTTAAACAAATGCTTTTTTCATCTTATGTGCTGTAGCAACTCGAAGCATCATCCCTTGCTTAGTGCAACTTATTCAACATGTGATCAAGGGGATGCAGGGAGTAGCCATGCCTACAGATCCAGAAATGGCTACAAAAGGACAGAAAATGATTATTACCGCAGGCCTGGGCCCTATGGTATATCACCGTGTCCCGCAGCCATAGGGAGGAGGAGGAGGAGAAGATCCAACAGGCAGGAATTGTGCAGCAAGATTGATTTATTTAATTATTTTACAAACTCTTTTATAGACTTTTTTCTTCACAGTCCAATTGGACAAAGGACCAGCCACCCCTTGGGGGTGATTGGCCAAAATCCTAAAACATCCATTATCAAAATATTTTTCTACTATACCATAAACAAGACTTTTCAAGGTTGCAGGTGTCTTGGTTGTTTACATTCCCTGCTACCTCTTCTGTGAGAGAGAAAAGTCTCTCACGGACTTAGAAACTAGCAAGAAAATCCTTGCTAGCAGCATTTTTGTATCTACAAATGATGTCACTGCAAATAATTGCAAAACCAAAAAAGACCCAGGGACAGAAAATTAAGTCAATAATAACTAAAGTTTTTAAGGACAATTATTAAGGAAATAAAAGAGGAGGAATTGAAAAGAAATGAGATAGCTTTTTCTTTACAAACAAAGCGTGGGTCTGATAGGTAAAGGCTAGATACTAAAAGAAGAAAGAAACAATGGGAGAAATTCCACTGATTGATGAAAGGAGTGAGAGGGTTTAGTCTTTACAAATCATCCATGGGTCTGCTGATAGGTAAAGATAGATACTGAGAGATGAAAGAAGCAATGGGAAGAACCATAAATTCTATAGGAAAATTAAAAAAAAAAGGGGTTTACATTAGAAGAGGGTCTGTATTAGGCCATTCGGGAAGCCTATACCTCTCAAGTACCTCAGCCAATGCAGAAAGAGAGAGGGAAATGCGGCCAGGAAATTAGGATAAAAAGCAGGCTGCATCCTCTAACTGTCCTGGGTTGCAGTGTATTCTATTACCATCCTCATGAGCTGTTGAAACCAGGTGGGGCAGTGTTTCCTTGCCTCCTTCCTCTGGACCATCTTTCTGTTAATGGCCCATCAATGCCCTGCTGCATGACTCATAGATAACTCCCTCTGGACTATCTTTTGTTAATGAGCCCATCAATGCCTTGCCTCATGATTTATCATCCCATTGTGAGGTGCTCCACCCAGAGGGAGGAACCAAGCATTCCATCCTGGAAATAATCTGAGATTCCGAACACCACAGACACCCTTTTCCACTGGATTCCCAGAGGACAAGTGCTACATAGCCACCAGTGGACCTTCCGAGGAAGAGCAGACCCTTCTACAGGATCACCGCTTCAACAGAACCACATTCACTGTCGATTTCTCTATTTTCGTTTTGCCTCTGAATCACGAGTTCTTTTACTCAGAGTTAGGATTGAAACGCAGGAGACGCCAGGCTTTTCTTCTAATTGATGTTTATAATTTCTTATCTATAATAGAGCTGCACAGAGTGTGCCTCCAAGTTAACAAGGTGGAAAAATGGCCATGAGTTCTAACTTCCAAGGCCTTTTAAGGTCCAAATTACCCAATTATGGAATGCAAACTAATTTGCTTTTACTTATAATCCAATAACTAACTATTCATGATCCGCACTGCAGGTTTTTTGACCCAATACCAGAACACCCAGATTTGTGAAGAAGGAGAAAAGAAGAACAAATCCACACCCCAAATCCTCCATATTGTAACACACATATATATATATATATTATTATATCCCAGAAACCTAAATTCTCTAAACCCAGGGTTCCAACAATCCACCACTTCAGGAGGACTGCAGCCACCATTTTATCAGACTGCTACCGCCACCCTGAATAGCAGGGTGTCAGGTTGTATCCTGACTCAGTCAGTTTAAACCAGTGTTTTCTGCTGCCGTTGTGTCCTCTGGGAACAGTTCCCACTCAGCCCGGTCAGCTCGGGACACAGCAGGCAACGGGGGCCAGCCTCTGATATTGGAGGGATCAAAGGTCTGGCTCGTGGGTCCTTCCAAGGGACCGCGGCAATAAAGGCAGACGGCGGAGGAAAGGGGGCAGGCTCAGAGTTGGGTTAAATCCAGAAAGTTTATTGGTCCTCCGAAGGGGGGGACCTCAACCACCAGGGGTGCCCAACCCAGAGCACCTGCAGATCGCGCGCCAGGGCATTTTATGGCGGGGGGGGCATGGGGGGGGGGGTGTACAGAACAACCAACCAGGGAAGGGAAGGGTGCGGCAAACAGAACGAGGGACACATAAAGGAACCAACTGTAACAGGGGAAGGGAGGGACTCCTTTCCCAGGACTAATCACCTGGCCCCCTGGCTAGAACTTTCCAGAAGCCTGGGAGGGGTGGCAGAGTGACAGACAGGGTCCTGGGAGGAGATAAAAATGACAGACAGGGTGATTTAAATAAAACGGGGGGGTGTGCCCACTGGGGTACACCAAACTTACAGAACATAGGGGGAGACCCGGACTGAACTAAGCTAACACACTCCCACAGGAGGCCACTACTGACACGCTGCAGGAGTGGACTGGAGCAGTAGCCAGAGTGTCGACATTGGGGAAAGCCTCGTGTGCCTACCCACAGACTGTCTGCTGAAATAGTCTCTATGGATATCTTTCCTCACGGATCTCCGGTCATTGGGGGGGGCAATCCTCACTGTCATTGTTTTCTTTATGTTAAACTGTTTCTGTGCCTTCACTCGCCACAGGTGGTGCAGGAGACAACGTGACAATTAGATTAGGTGATTAGATTGCACCATTAGAATGATTTGCTTAATAATCTTTCCTTTATATTGTCAGTAAGATTTGGGCCAGAGGTGGGAGAATCATATTTTTAATCCTAGGAGAAGTAGCAAAAACCTTTTACCGTAGCAATTGCTGGGTCTGTGGAAGGCCAGGAGAATCTGAAAACTGGCCATGGGTGGCCAGCCCAGTCAAACCTAAATGGTGAGTCAGCACCCTGAGTGAAGTCCATAATGGGACCGGATTTTAGGGTGAAGACAGAAGTCCATGGCGACTCCATTCTTCCGAAAGAGGCGTTTATTGTCTCAATAGAATAGGAGGTGTATACGTGGGAAAAAGTGTTTGTGACTGGACTTTATCTTTGGGTTTATCTATTCGCAGAAGAAGGGGGAGTGTGTAGAAAATTAAATTACTCAAACTGCTGTTTGCAAATAGGTGACAATAGAAAGTGGTAAAACAAATAACAAAGGGAATAAGAAAGTTAGCTCATGTACCTGTCCAAATGTGGAAAGGATGGGAATGGGACATGTTTTCATGGTTACCTGGTGGACTATGGGTTAAACAAATGCTTTTTTCATCTTATGTGCTGTAGCAACTCGAAGCATCATCCCTTGCTTAGTGCAACTTATTCAACATGTGATCAAGGGGATGCAGGGAGTAGCCATGCCTACAGATCCAGAAATGGCTACAAAAGGACAGAAAATGATTATTACCGCAGGCCTGGGCCCTATGGTATATCACCGTGTCCCGCAGCCATAGGGAGGAGGAGGAGGAGAAGATCCAACAGGCAGGAATTGTGCAGCAAGATTGATTTATTTAATTATTTTACAAACTCTTTTATAGACTTTTTTCTTCACAGTCCAATTGGACAAAGGACCAGCCACCCCTTGGGGGTGATTGGCCAAAATCCTAAAACATCCATTATCAAAATATTTTTCTACTATACCATAAACAAGACTTTTCAAGGTTGCAGGTGTCTTGGTTGTTTACATTCCCTGCTACCTCTTCTGTGAGAGAGAAAAGTCTCTCACGGACTTAGAAACTAGCAAGAAAATCCTTGCTAGCAGCATTTTTGTATCTACAAATGATGTCACTGCAAATAATTGCAAAACCAAAAAAGACCCAGGGACAGAAAATTAAGTCAATAATAACTAAAGTTTTTAAGGACAATTATTAAGGAAATAAAAGAGGAGGAATTGAAAAGAAATGAGATAGCTTTTTCTTTACAAACAAAGCCTGGGTCTGATAGGTAAAGGCTAGATACTAAAAGAAGAAAGAAACAATGGGAGAAATTCCACTGATTGATGAAAGGAGTGAGAGGGTTTAGTCTTTACAAATCATCCATGGGTCTGCTGATAGGTAAAGATAGATACTGAGAGATGAAAGAAGCAATGGGAAGAACCATAAATTCTATAGGAAAATTAAAAAAAAAGGGGTTTACATTAGAAGAGGGTCTGTATTAGGCGATTCGGGAAGCCTATACCTCTCAAGTACCTCAGCCAATGCAGAAAGAGAGAGGGAAATGCGGCCAGGAAATTAGGATAAAAAGCAGGCTGCATCCTCTAACTGTCCTGGGTTGCAGTGTATTCTATTACCATCCTCATGAGCTGTTGAAACCAGGTGGGGCAGTGTTTCCTTGCCTCCTTCCTCTGGACCATCTTTCTGTTAATGGCCCATCAATGCCCTGCTGCATGACTCATAGATAACTCCCTCTGGACTATCTTTTGTTAATGAGCCCATCAATGCCTTGCCTCATGATTTATCATCCCATTGTGAGGTGCTCCACCCAGAGGGAGGAACCAAGCATTCCATCCTGGAAATAATCTGAGATTCCGAACACCACAGACACCCTTTTCCACTGGATTCCCAGAGGACAAGTGCTACATAGCCACCAGTGGACCTTCCGAGGAAGAGCAGACCCTTCTACAGGATCACCGCTTCAACAGAACCACATTCACTGTCGATTTCTCTATTTTCGTTTTGCCTCTGAATCACGAGTTCTTTTACTCAGAGTTAGGATTGAAACGCAGGAGACGCCAGGCTTTTCTTCTAATTGATGTTTATAATTTCTTATCTATAATAGAGCTGCACAGAGTGTGCCTCCAAGTTAACAAGGTGGAAAAATGGCCATGAGTTCTAACTTCCAAGGCCTTTTAAGGTCCAAATTACCCAATTATGGAATGCAAACTAATTTGCTTTTACTTATAATCCAATAACTAACTATTCATGATCCGCACTGCAGGTTTTTTGACCCAATACCAGAACACCCAGATTTGTGAAGAAGGAGAAAAGAAGAAGAACAAATCCACACCCCAAATCCTCCATATTGTAACACACATATATATATATATATTATTATATCCCAGAAACCTAAATTCTCTAAACCCAGGGTTCCAACAATCCACCACTTCAGGAGGACTGCAGCCACCATTTTATCAGACTGCTACCGCCACCCTGAATAACAGGGTGTCAGGTTGTATCCTGACTCAGTCAGTTTAAACCAGTGTTTTCTGCTGCCGTTGTGTCCTCTGGGAACAGTTCCCACTCAGCCCGGTCAGCTCGGGACACAGCAGGCAACGGGGGCCAGCCTCTGATATTGGAGGGATCAAAGGTCTGGCTCGTGGGTCCTTCCAAGGGACCGCGGCAATAAAGGCAGACGGCGGAGGAAAGGGGGCAGGCTCAGAGTTGGGTTAAATCCAGAAAGTTTATTGGTCCTCCGAAGGGGGGGACCTCAACCACCAGGGGTGCCCAACCCAGAGCACCTGCAGATCGCGCGCCAGGGCATTTTATGGCGGGGGGGGCATGGGGGGGGGTGTACAGAACAACCAACCAGGGAAGGGAAGGGTGCGGCAAACAGAACGAGGGACACATAAAGGAACCAACTGTAACAGGGGAAGGGAGGGACTCCTTTCCCAGGACTAATCACCTGGCCCCCTGGCTAGAACTTTCCAGAAGCCTGGGAGGGGTGGCAGAGTGACAGACAGGGTCCTGGGAGGAGATAAAAATGACAGACAGGGTGATTTAAATAAAACGGGGGGGGGTGCCCACTGGGGTACACCAAACTTACAGAACATAGGGGGGAGACCCGGACTGAACTAAGCTAACACACTCCCACAGGAGGCCACTACTGACACGCTGCAGGAGTGGACTGGAGCAGTAGCCAGAGTGTCGACATTGGGGAAAGCCTCGTGTGCCTACCCACAGACTGTCTGCTGAAATAGTCTCTATGGATATCTTTCCTCACGGATCTCCGGTCATTGGGGGGGGGCAATCCTCACTGTCATTGTTTTCTTTATGTTAAACTGTTTCTGTGCCTTCACTCGCCACAGGTGGTGCAGGAGACAACGTGACAATTAGATTAGGTGATTAGATTGCACCATTAGAATGATTTGCTTAATAATCTTTCCTTTATATTGTCAGTAAGATTTGGGCCAGAGGTGGGAGAATCATATTTTTAATCCTAGGAGAAGTAGCAAAAACCTTTTACCGTAGCAATTGCTGGGTCTGTGGAAGGCCAGGAGAATCTGAAAACTGGCCATGGGTGGCCAGCCCAGTCAAACCTAAATGGTGAGTCAGCACCCTGAGTGAAGTCCATAATGGGACCGGATTTTAGGGTGAAGACAGAAGTCCATGGCGACTCCATTCTTCCGAAAGAGGCGTTTATTGTCTCAATAGAATAGGAGGTGTATACGTGGGAAAAAGTGTTTGTGACTGGACTTTATCTTTGGGTTTATCTATTCGCAGAAGAAGGGGGAGTGTGTAGAAAATTAAATTACTCAAACTGCTGTTTGCAAATAGGTGACAATAGAAAGTGGTAAAACAAATAACAAAGGGAATAAGAAAGTTAGCTCATGTACCTGTCCAAATGTGGAAAGGATGGGAATGGGACATGTTTTCATGGTTACCTGGTGGACTATGGGTTAAACAAATGCTTTTTTCATCTTATGTGCTGTAGCAACTCGAAGCATCATCCCTTGCTTAGTGCAACTTATTCAACATGTGATCAAGGGGATGCAGGGAGTAGCCATGCCTACAGATCCAGAAATGGCTACAAAAGGACAGAAAATGATTATTACCGCAGGCCTGGGCCCTATGGTATATCACCGTGTCCCGCAGCCATAGGGAGGAGGAGGAGGAGAAGATCCAACAGGCAGGAATTGTGCAGCAAGATTGATTTATTTAATTATTTTACAAACTCTTTTATAGACTTTTTTCTTCACAGTCCAATTGGACAAAGGACCAGCCACCCCTTGGGGGTGATTGGCCAAAATCCTAAAACATCCATTATCAAAATATTTTTCTACTATACCATAAACAAGACTTTTCAAGGTTGCAGGTGTCTTGGTTGTTTACATTCCCTGCTACCTCTTCTGTGAGAGAGAAAAGTCTCTCACGGACTTAGAAACTAGCAAGAAAATCCTTGCTAGCAGCATTTTTGTATCTACAAATGATGTCACTGCAAATAATTGCAAAACCAAAAAAGACCCAGGGACAGAAAATTAAGTCAATAATAACTAAAGTTTTTAAGGACAATTATTAAGGAAATAAAAGAGGAGGAATTGAAAAGAAATGAGATAGCTTTTTCTTTACAAACAAAGCCTGGGTCTGATAGGTAAAGGCTAGATACTAAAAGAAGAAAGAAACAATGGGAGAAATTCCACTGATTGATGAAAGGAGTGAGAGGGTTTAGTCTTTACAAATCATCCATGGGTCTGCTGATAGGTAAAGATAGATACTGAGAGATGAAAGAAGCAATGGGAAGAACCATAAATTCTATAGGAAAATTAAAAAAAAAAGGGGTTTACATTAGAAGAGGGTCTGTATTAGGCGATTCGGGAAGCCTATACCTCTCAAGTACCTCAGCCAATGCAGAAAGAGAGAGGGAAATGCGGCCAGGAAATTAGGATAAAAAGCAGGCTGCATCCTCTAACTGTCCTGGGTTGCAGTGTATTCTATTACCATCCTCATGAGCTGTTGAAACCAGGTGGGGCAGTGTTTCCTTGCCTCCTTCCTCTGGACCATCTTTCTGTTAATGGCCCATCAATGCCCTGCTGCATGACTCATAGATAACTCCCTCTGGACTATCTTTTGTTAATGAGCCCATCAATGCCTTGCCTCATGATTTATCATCCCATTGTGAGGTGCTCCACCCAGAGGGAGGAACCAAGCATTCCATCCTGGAAATAATCTGAGATTCCGAACACCACAGACACCCTTTTCCACTGGATTCCCAGAGGACAAGTGCTACATAGCCACCAGTGGACCTTCCGAGGAAGAGCAGACCCTTCTACAGGATCACCGCTTCAACAGAACCACATTCACTGTCGATTTCTCTATTTTCGTTTTGCCTCTGAATCACGAGTTCTTTTACTCAGAGTTAGGATTGAAACGCAGGAGACGCCAGGCTTTTCTTCTAATTGATGTTTATAATTTCTTATCTATAATAGAGCTGCACAGAGTGTGCCTCCAAGTTAACAAGGTGGAAAAATGGCCATGAGTTCTAACTTCCAAGGCCTTTTAAGGTCCAAATTACCCAATTATGGAATGCAAACTAATTTGCTTTTACTTATAATCCAATAACTAACTATTCATGATCCGCACTGCAGGTTTTTTGACCCAATACCAGAACACCCAGATTTGTGAAGAAGGAGAAAAGAAGAACAAATCCACACCCCAAATCCTCCATATTGTAACACACATATATATATATATATTATTATATCCCAGAAACCTAAATTCTCTAAACCCAGGGTTCCAACAATCCACCACTTCAGGAGGACTGCAGCCACCATTTTATCAGACTGCTACCGCCACCCTGAATAGCAGGGTGTCAGGTTGTATCCTGACTCAGTCAGTTTAAACCAGTGTTTTCTGCTGCCGTTGTGTCCTCTGGGAACAGTTCCCACTCAGCCCGGTCAGCTCGGGACACAGCAGGCAACGGGGGCCAGCCTCTGATATTGGAGGGATCAAAGGTCTGGCTCGTGGGTCCTTCCAAGGGACCGCGGCAATAAAGGCAGACGGCGGAGGAAAGGGGGCAGGCTCAGAGTTGGGTTAAATCCAGAAAGTTTATTGGTCCTCCGAACGGGGGGACCTCAACCACCAGGGGTGCCCAACCCAGAGCACCTGCAGATCGCGCGCCAGGGCATTTTATGGCGGGGGGGGCATGGGGGGGGGGGTGTACAGAACAACCAACCAGGGAAGGGAAGGGTGCGGCAAACAGAACGAGGGACACATAAAGGAACCAACTGTAACAGGGGAAGGGAGGGACTCCTTTCCCAGGACTAATCACCTGGCCCCCTGGCTAGAACTTTCCAGAAGCCTGGGAGGGGTGGCAGAGTGACAGACAGGGTCCTGGGAGGAGATAAAAATGACAGACAGGGTGATTTAAATAAAACGGGGGGGTGTGCCCACTGGGGTACACCAAACTTACAGAACATAGGGGGATACCCGGACTGAACTAAGCTAACACACTCCCACAGGAGGCCACTACTGACACGCTGCAGGAGTGGACTGGAGCAGTAGCCAGAGTGTCGACATTGGGGAAAGCCTCGTGTGCCTACCCACAGACTGTCTGCTGAAATAGTCTCTATGGATATCTTTCCTCACGGATCTCCGGTCATTGGGGGGGGCAATCCTCACTGTCATTGTTTTCTTTATGTTAAACTGTTTCTGTGCCTTCACTCGCCACAGGTGGTGCAGGAGACAACGTGACAATTAGATTAGGTGATTAGATTGCACCATTAGAATGATTTGCTTAATAATCTTTCCTTTATATTGTCAGTAAGATTTGGGCCAGAGGTGGGAGAATCATATTTTTAATCCTAGGAGAAGTAGCAAAAACCTTTTACCGTAGCAATTGCTGGGTCTGTGGAAGGCCAGGAGAATCTGAAAACTGGCCATGGGTGGCCAGCCCAGTCAAACCTAAATGGTGAGTCAGCACCCTGAGTGAAGTCCATAATGGGACCGGATTTTAGGGTGAAGACAGAAGTCCATGGCGACTCCATTCTTCCGAAAGAGGCGTTTATTGTCTCAATAGAATAGGAGGTGTATACGTGGGAAAAAGTGTTTGTGACTGGACTTTATCTTTGGGTTTATCTATTCGCAGAAGAAGGGGGAGTGTGTAGAAAATTAAATTACTCAAACTGCTGTTTGCAAATAGGTGACAATAGAAAGTGGTAAAACAAATAACAAAGGGAATAAGAAAGTTAGCTCATGTACCTGTCCAAATGTGGAAAGGATGGGAATGGGACATGTTTTCATGGTTACCTGGTGGACTATGGGTTAAACAAATGCTTTTTTCATCTTATGTGCTGTAGCAACTCGAAGCATCATCCCTTGCTTAGTGCAACTTATTCAACATGTGATCAAGGGGATGCAGGGAGTAGCCATGCCTACAGATCCAGAAATGGCTACAAAAGGACAGAAAATGATTATTACCGCAGGCCTGGGCCCTATGGTATATCACCGTGTCCCGCAGCCATAGGGAGGAGGAGGAGGAGAAGATCCAACAGGCAGGAATTGTGCAGCAAGATTGATTTATTTAATTATTTTACAAACTCTTTTATAGACTTTTTTCTTCACAGTCCAATTGGACAAAGGACCAGCCACCCCTTGGGGGTGATTGGCCAAAATCCTAAAACATCCATTATCAAAATATTTTTCTACTATACCATAAACAAGACTTTTCAAGGTTGCAGGTGTCTTGGTTGTTTACATTCCCTGCTACCTCTTCTGTGAGAGAGAAAAGTCTCTCACGGACTTAGAAACTAGCAAGAAAATCCTTGCTAGCAGCATTTTTGTATCTACAAATGATGTCACTGCAAATAATTGCAAAACCAAAAAAGACCCAGGGACAGAAAATTAAGTCAATAATAACTAAAGTTTTTAAGGACAATTATTAAGGAAATAAAAGAGGAGGAATTGAAAAGAAATGAGATAGCTTTTTCTTTACAAACAAAGCCTGGGTCTGATAGGTAAAGGCTAGATACTAAAAGAAGAAAGAAACAATGGGAGAAATTCCACTGATTGATGAAAGGAGTGAGAGGGTTTAGTCTTTACAAATCATCCATGGGTCTGCTGATAGGTAAAGATAGATACTGAGAGATGAAAGAAGCAATGGGAAGAACCATAAATTCTATAGGAAAATTAAAAAAAAAAAGGGGTTTACATTAGAAGAGGGTCTGTATTAGGCCATTCGGGAAGCCTATACCTCTCAAGTACCTCAGCCAATGCAGAAAGAGAGAGGGAAATGCGGCCAGGAAATTAGGATAAAAAGCAGGCTGCATCCTCTAACTGTCCTGGGTTGCAGTGTATTCTATTACCATCCTCATGAGCTGTTGAAACCAGGTGGGGCAGTGTTTCCTTGCCTCCTTCCTCTGGACCATCTTTCTGTTAATGGCCCATCAATGCCCTGCTGCATGACTCATAGATAACTCCCTCTGGACTATCTTTTGTTAATGAGCCCATCAATGCCTTGCCTCATGATTTATCATCCCATTGTGAGGTGCTCCACCCAGAGGGAGGAACCAAGCATTCCATCCTGGAAATAATCTGAGATTCCGAACACCACAGACACCCTTTTCCACTGGATTCCCAGAGGACAAGTGCTACATAGCCACCAGTGGACCTTCCGAGGAAGAGCAGACCCTTCTACAGGATCACCGCTTCAACAGAACCACATTCACTGTCGATTTCTCTATTTTCGTTTTGCCTCTGAATCACGAGTTCTTTTACTCAGAGTTAGGATTGAAACGCAGGAGACGCCAGGCTTTTCTTCTAATTGATGTTTATAATTTCTTATCTATAATAGAGCTGCACAGAGTGTGCCTCCAAGTTAACAAGGTGGAAAAATGGCCATGAGTTCTAACTTCCAAGGCCTTTTAAGGTCCAAATTACCCAATTATGGAATGCAAACTAATTTGCTTTTACTTATAATCCAATAACTAACTATTCATGATCCGCACTGCAGGTTTTTTGACCCAATACCAGAACACCCAGATTTGTGAAGAAGGAGAAAAGAAGAAGAACAAATCCACACCCCAAATCCTCCATATTGTAACACACATATATATATATATTATTATATCCCAGAAACCTAAATTCTCTAAACCCAGGGTTCCAACAATCCACCACTTCAGGAGGACTGCAGCCACCATTTTATCAGACTGCTACCGCCACCCTGAATAACAGGGTGTCAGGTTGTATCCTGACTCAGTCAGTTTAAACCAGTGTTTTCTGCTGCCGTTGTGTCCTCTGGGAACAGTTCCCACTCAGCCCGGTCAGCTCGGGACACAGCAGGCAACGGGGGCCAGCCTCTGATATTGGAGGGATCAAAGGTCTGGCTCGTGGGTCCTTCCAAGGGACCGCGGCAATAAAGGCAGACGGCGGAGGAAAGGGGGCAGGCTCAGAGTTGGGTTAAATCCAGAAAGTTTATTGGTCCTCCGAACGGGGGGACCTCAACCACCAGGGGTGCCCAACCCAGAGCACCTGCAGATCGCGCGCCAGGGCATTTTATGGCGGGGGGGGCATGGGGGGGGGGGTGTACAGAACAACCAACCAGGGAAGGGAAGGGTGCGGCAAACAGAACGAGGGACACATAAAGGAACCAACTGTAACAGGGGAAGGGAGGGACTCCTTTCCCAGGACTAATCACCTGGCCCCCTGGCTAGAACTTTCCAGAAGCCTGGGAGGGGTGGCAGAGTGACAGACAGGGTCCTGGGAGGAGATAAAAATGACAGACAGGGTGATTTAAATAAAACGGGGGGGTGTGCCCACTGGGGTACACCAAACTTACAGAACATAGGGGGATACCCGGACTGAACTAAGCTAACACACTCCCACAGGAGGCCACTACTGACACGCTGCAGGAGTGGACTGGAGCAGTAGCCAGAGTGTCGACATTGGGGAAAGCCTCGTGTGCCTACCCACAGACTGTCTGCTGAAATAGTCTCTATGGATATCTTTCCTCACGGATCTCCGGTCATTGGGGGGGGCAATCCTCACTGTCATTGTTTTCTTTATGTTAAACTGTTTCTGTGCCTTCACTCGCCACAGGTGGTGCAGGAGACAACGTGACAATTAGATTAGGTGATTAGATTGCACCATTAGAATGATTTGCTTAATAATCTTTCCTTTATATTGTCAGTAAGATTTGGGCCAGAGGTGGGAGAATCATATTTTTAATCCTAGGAGAAGTAGCAAAAACCTTTTACCGTAGCAATTGCTGGGTCTGTGGAAGGCCAGGAGAATCTGAAAACTGGCCATGGGTGGCCAGCCCAGTCAAACCTAAATGGTGAGTCAGCACCCTGAGTGAAGTCCATAATGGGACCGGATTTTAGGGTGAAGACAGAAGTCCATGGCGACTCCATTCTTCCGAAAGAGGCGTTTATTGTCTCAATAGAATAGGAGGTGTATACGTGGGAAAAAGTGTTTGTGACTGGACTTTATCTTTGGGTTTATCTATTCGCAGAAGAAGGGGGAGTGTGTAGAAAATTAAATTACTCAAACTGCTGTTTGCAAATAGGTGACAATAGAAAGTGGTAAAACAAATAACAAAGGGAATAAGAAAGTTAGCTCATGTACCTGTCCAAATGTGGAAAGGATGGGAATGGGACATGTTTTCATGGTTACCTGGTGGACTATGGGTTAAACAAATGCTTTTTTCATCTTATGTGCTGTAGCAACTCGAAGCATCATCCCTTGCTTAGTGCAACTTATTCAACATGTGATCAAGGGGATGCAGGGAGTAGCCATGCCTACAGATCCAGAAATGGCTACAAAAGGACAGAAAATGATTATTACCGCAGGCCTGGGCCCTATGGTATATCACCGTGTCCCGCAGCCATAGGGAGGAGGAGGAGGAGAAGATCCAACAGGCAGGAATTGTGCAGCAAGATTGATTTATTTAATTATTTTACAAACTCTTTTATAGACTTTTTTCTTCACAGTCCAATTGGACAAAGGACCAGCCACCCCTTGGGGGTGATTGGCCAAAATCCTAAAACATCCATTATCAAAATATTTTTCTACTATACCATAAACAAGACTTTTCAAGGTTGCAGGTGTCTTGGTTGTTTACATTCCCTGCTACCTCTTCTGTGAGAGAGAAAAGTCTCTCACGGACTTAGAAACTAGCAAGAAAATCCTTGCTAGCAGCATTTTTGTATCTACAAATGATGTCACTGCAAATAATTGCAAAACCAAAAAAGACCCAGGGACAGAAAATTAAGTCAATAATAACTAAAGTTTTTAAGGACAATTATTAAGGAAATAAAAGAGGAGGAATTGAAAAGAAATGAGATAGCTTTTTCTTTACAAACAAAGCCTGGGTCTGATAGGTAAAGGCTAGATACTAAAAGAAGAAAGAAACAATGGGAGAAATTCCACTGATTGATGAAAGGAGTGAGAGGGTTTAGTCTTTACAAATCATCCATGGGTCTGCTGATAGGTAAAGATAGATACTGAGAGATGAAAGAAGCAATGGGAAGAACCATAAATTCTATAGGAAAATTAAAAAAAAAAAGGGGTTTACATTAGAAGAGGGTCTGTATTAGGCCATTCGGGAAGCCTATACCTCTCAAGTACCTCAGCCAATGCAGAAAGAGAGAGGGAAATGCGGCCAGGAAATTAGGATAAAAAGCAGGCTGCATCCTCTAACTGTCCTGGGTTGCAGTGTATTCTATTACCATCCTCATGAGCTGTTGAAACCAGGTGGGGCAGTGTTTCCTTGCCTCCTTCCTCTGGACCATCTTTCTGTTAATGGCCCATCAATGCCCTGCTGCATGACTCATAGATAACTCCCTCTGGACTATCTTTTGTTAATGAGCCCATCAATGCCTTGCCTCATGATTTATCATCCCATTGTGAGGTGCTCCACCCAGAGGGAGGAACCAAGCATTCCATCCTGGAAATAATCTGAGATTCCGAACACCACAGACACCCTTTTCCACTGGATTCCCAGAGGACAAGTGCTACATAGCCACCAGTGGACCTTCCGAGGAAGAGCAGACCCTTCTACAGGATCACCGCTTCAACAGAACCACATTCACTGTCGATTTCTCTATTTTCGTTTTGCCTCTGAATCACGAGTTCTTTTACTCAGAGTTAGGATTGAAACGCAGGAGACGCCAGGCTTTTCTTCTAATTGATGTTTATAATTTCTTATCTATAATAGAGCTGCACAGAGTGTGCCTCCAAGTTAACAAGGTGGAAAAATGGCCATGAGTTCTAACTTCCAAGGCCTTTTAAGGTCCAAATTACCCAATTATGGAATGCAAACTAATTTGCTTTTACTTATAATCCAATAACTAACTATTCATGATCCGCACTGCAGGTTTTTTGACCCAATACCAGAACACCCAGATTTGTGAAGAAGGAGAAAAGAAGAACAAATCCACACCCCAAATCCTCCATATTGTAACACACATATATATATATATATTATTATATCCCAGAAACCTAAATTCTCTAAACCCAGGGTTCCAACAATCCACCACTTCAGGAGGACTGCAGCCACCATTTTATCAGACTGCTACCGCCACCCTGAATAGCAGGGTGTCAGGTTGTATCCTGACTCAGTCAGTTTAAACCAGTGTTTTCTGCTGCCGTTGTGTCCTCTGGGAACAGTTCCCACTCAGCCCGGTCAGCTCGGGACACAGCAGGCAACGGGGGCCAGCCTCTGATATTGGAGGGATCAAAGGTCTGGCTCGTGGGTCCTTCCAAGGGACCGCGGCAATAAAGGCAGACGGCGGAGGAAAGGGGGCAGGCTCAGAGTTGGGTTAAATCCAGAAAGTTTATTGGTCCTCCGAAGGGGGGGACCTCAACCACCAGGGGTGCCCAACCCAGAGCACCTGCAGATCGCGCGCCAGGGCATTTTATGGCGGGGGGGGCATGGGGGGGGGGGTGTACAGAACAACCAACCAGGGAAGGGAAGGGTGCGGCAAACAGAACGAGGGACACATAAAGGAACCAACTGTAACAGGGGAAGGGAGGGACTCCTTTCCCAGGACTAATCACCTGGCCCCCTGGCTAGAACTTTCCAGAAGCCTGGGAGGGGTGGCAGAGTGACAGACAGGGTCCTGGGAGGAGATAAAAATGACAGACAGGGTGATTTAAATAAAACGGGGGGGTGTGCCCACTGGGGTACACCAAACTTACAGAACATAGGGGGAGACCCGGACTGAACTAAGCTAACACACTCCCACAGGAGGCCACTACTGACACGCTGCAGGAGTGGACTGGAGCAGTAGCCAGAGTGTCGACATTGGGGAAAGCCTCGTGTGCCTACCCACAGACTGTCTGCTGAAATAGTCTCTATGGATATCTTTCCTCACGGATCTCCGGTCATTAGGGGGGGCAATCCTCACTGTCATTGTTTTCTTTATGTTAAACTGTTTCTGTGCCTTCACTCGCCACAGGTGGTGCAGGAGACAACGTGACAATTAGATTAGGTGATTAGATTGCACCATTAGAATGATTTGCTTAATAATCTTTCCTTTATATTGTCAGTAAGATTTGGGCCAGAGGTGGGAGAATCATATTTTTAATCCTAGGAGAAGTAGCAAAAACCTTTTACCGTAGCAATTGCTGGGTCTGTGGAAGGCCAGGAGAATCTGAAAACTGGCCATGGGTGGCCAGCCCAGTCAAACCTAAATGGTGAGTCAGCACCCTGAGTGAAGTCCATAATGGGACCGGATTTTAGGGTGAAGACAGAAGTCCATGGCGACTCCATTCTTCCGAAAGAGGCGTTTATTGTCTCAATAGAATAGGAGGTGTATACGTGGGAAAAAGTGTTTGTGACTGGACTTTATCTTTGGGTTTATCTATTCGCAGAAGAAGGGGGAGTGTGTAGAAAATTAAATTACTCAAACTGCTGTTTGCAAATAGGTGACAATAGAAAGTGGTAAAACAAATAACAAAGGGAATAAGAAAGTTAGCTCATGTACCTGTCCAAATGTGGAAAGGATGGGAATGGGACATGTTTTCATGGTTACCTGGTGGACTATGGGTTAAACAAATGCTTTTTTCATCTTATGTGCTGTAGCAACTCGAAGCATCATCCCTTGCTTAGTGCAACTTATTCAACATGTGATCAAGGGGATGCAGGGAGTAGCCATGCCTACAGATCCAGAAATGGCTACAAAAGGACAGAAAATGATTATTACCGCAGGCCTGGGCCCTATGGTATATCACCGTGTCCCGCAGCCATAGGGAGGAGGAGGAGGAGAAGATCCAACAGGCAGGAATTGTGCAGCAAGATTGATTTATTTAATTATTTTACAAACTCTTTTATAGACTTTTTTCTTCACAGTCCAATTGGACAAAGGACCAGCCACCCCTTGGGGGTGATTGGCCAAAATCCTAAAACATCCATTATCAAAATATTTTTCTACTATACCATAAACAAGACTTTTCAAGGTTGCAGGTGTCTTGGTTGTTTACATTCCCTGCTACCTCTTCTGTGAGAGAGAAAAGTCTCTCACGGACTTAGAAACTAGCAAGAAAATCCTTGCTAGCAGCATTTTTGTATCTACAAATGATGTCACTGCAAATAATTGCAAAACCAAAAAAGACCCAGGGACAGAAAATTAAGTCAATAATAACTAAAGTTTTTAAGGACAATTATTAAGGAAATAAAAGAGGAGGAATTGAAAAGAAATGAGATAGCTTTTTCTTTACAAACAAAGCCTGGGTCTGATAGGTAAAGGCTAGATACTAAAAGAAGAAAGAAACAATGGGAGAAATTCCACTGATTGATGAAAGGAGTGAGAGGGTTTAGTCTTTACAAATCATCCATGGGTCTGCTGATAGGTAAAGATAGATACTGAGAGATGAAAGAAGCAATGGGAAGAACCATAAATTCTATAGGAAAATTAAAAAAAAAGGGGTTTACATTAGAAGAGGGTCTGTATTAGGCGATTCGGGAAGCCTATACCTCTCAAGTACCTCAGCCAATGCAGAAAGAGAGAGGGAAATGCGGCCAGGAAATTAGGATAAAAAGCAGGCTGCATCCTCTAACTGTCCTGGGTTGCAGTGTATTCTATTACCATCCTCATGAGCTGTTGAAACCAGGTGGGGCAGTGTTTCCTTGCCTCCTTCCTCTGGACCATCTTTCTGTTAATGGCCCATCAATGCCCTGCTGCATGACTCATAGATAACTCCCTCTGGACTATCTTTTGTTAATGAGCCCATCAATGCCTTGCCTCATGATTTATCATCCCATTGTGAGGTGCTCCACCCAGAGGGAGGAACCAAGCATTCCATCCTGGAAATAATCTGAGATTCCGAACACCACAGACACCCTTTTCCACTGGATTCCCAGAGGACAAGTGCTACATAGCCACCAGTGGACCTTCCGAGGAAGAGCAGACCCTTCTACAGGATCACCGCTTCAACAGAACCACATTCACTGTCGATTTCTCTATTTTCGTTTTGCCTCTGAATCACGAGTTCTTTTACTCAGAGTTAGGATTGAAACGCAGGAGACGCCAGGCTTTTCTTCTAATTGATGTTTATAATTTCTTATCTATAATAGAGCTGCACAGAGTGTGCCTCCAAGTTAACAAGGTGGAAAAATGGCCATGAGTTCTAACTTCCAAGGCCTTTTAAGGTCCAAATTACCCAATTATGGAATGCAAACTAATTTGCTTTTACTTATAATCCAATAACTAACTATTCATGATCCGCACTGCAGGTTTTTTGACCCAATACCAGAACACCCAGATTTGTGAAGAAGGAGAAAAGAAGAACAAATCCACACCCCAAATCCTCCATATTGTAACACACATATATATATATATATTATTATATCCCAGAAACCTAAATTCTCTAAACCCAGGGTTCCAACAATCCACCACTTCAGGAGGACTGCAGCCACCATTTTATCAGACTGCTACCGCCACCCTGAATAGCAGGGTGTCAGGTTGTATCCTGACTCAGTCAGTTTAAACCAGTGTTTTCTGCTGCCGTTGTGTCCTCTGGGAACAGTTCCCACTCAGCCCGGTCAGCTCGGGACACAGCAGGCAACGGGGGCCAGCCTCTGATATTGGAGGGATCAAAGGTCTGGCTCGTGGGTCCTTCCAAGGGACCGCGGCAATAAAGGCAGACGGCGGAGGAAAGGGGGCAGGCTCAGAGTTGGGTTAAATCCAGAAAGTTTATTGGTCCTCCGAACGGGGGGACCTCAACCACCAGGGGTGCCCAACCCAGAGCACCTGCAGATCGCGCGCCAGGGCATTTTATGGCGGGGGGGGCATGGGGGGGGGGGTGTACAGAACAACCAACCAGGGAAGGGAAGGGTGCGGCAAACAGAACGAGGGACACATAAAGGAACCAACTGTAACAGGGGAAGGGAGGGACTCCTTTCCCAGGACTAATCACCTGGCCCCCTGGCTAGAACTTTCCAGAAGCCTGGGAGGGGTGGCAGAGTGACAGACAGGGTCCTGGGAGGAGATAAAAATGACAGACAGGGTGATTTAAATAAAACGGGGGGGTGTGCCCACTGGGGTACACCAAACTTACAGAACATAGGGGGATACCCGGACTGAACTAAGCTAACACACTCCCGCAGGAGGCCACTACTGACACGCTGCAGGAGTGGACTGGAGCAGTAGCCAGAGTGTCGACATTGGGGAAAGCCTCGTGTGCCTACCCACAGACTGTCTGCTGAAATAGTCTCTATGGATATCTTTCCTCACGGATCTCCGGTCATTGGGGGGGGCAATCCTCACTGTCATTGTTTTCTTTATGTTAAACTGTTTCTGTGCCTTCACTCGCCACAGGTGGTGCAGGAGACAACGTGACAATTAGATTAGGTGATTAGATTGCACCATTAGAATGATTTGCTTAATAATCTTTCCTTTATATTGTCAGTAAGATTTGGGCCAGAGGTGGGAGAATCATATTTTTAATCCTAGGAGAAGTAGCAAAAACCTTTTACCGTAGCAATTGCTGGGTCTGTGGAAGGCCAGGAGAATCTGAAAACTGGCCATGGGTGGCCAGCCCAGTCAAACCTAAATGGTGAGTCAGCACCCTGAGTGAAGTCCATAATGGGACCGGATTTTAGGGTGAAGACAGAAGTCCATGGCGACTCCATTCTTCCGAAAGAGGCGTTTATTGTCTCAATAGAATAGGAGGTGTATACGTGGGAAAAAGTGTTTGTGACTGGACTTTATCTTTGGGTTTATCTATTCGCAGAAGAAGGGGGAGTGTGTAGAAAATTAAATTACTCAAACTGCTGTTTGCAAATAGGTGACAATAGAAAGTGGTAAAACAAATAACAAAGGGAATAAGAAAGTTAGCTCATGTACCTGTCCAAATGTGGAAAGGATGGGAATGGGACATGTTTTCATGGTTACCTGGTGGACTATGGGTTAAACAAATGCTTTTTTCATCTTATGTGCTGTAGCAACTCGAAGCATCATCCCTTGCTTAGTGCAACTTATTCAACATGTGATCAAGGGGATGCAGGGAGTAGCCATGCCTACAGATCCAGAAATGGCTACAAAAGGACAGAAAATGATTATTACCGCAGGCCTGGGCCCTATGGTATATCACCGTGTCCCGCAGCCATAGGGAGGAGGAGGAGGAGAAGATCCAACAGGCAGGAATTGTGCAGCAAGATTGATTTATTTAATTATTTTACAAACTCTTTTATAGACTTTTTTCTTCACAGTCCAATTGGACAAAGGACCAGCCACCCCTTGGGGGTGATTGGCCAAAATCCTAAAACATCCATTATCAAAATATTTTTCTACTATACCATAAACAAGACTTTTCAAGGTTGCAGGTGTCTTGGTTGTTTACATTCCCTGCTACCTCTTCTGTGAGAGAGAAAAGTCTCTCACGGACTTAGAAACTAGCAAGAAAATCCTTGCTAGCAGCATTTTTGTATCTACAAATGATGTCACTGCAAATAATTGCAAAACCAAAAAAGACCCAGGGACAGAAAATTAAGTCAATAATAACTAAAGTTTTTAAGGACAATTATTAAGGAAATAAAAGAGGAGGAATTGAAAAGAAATGAGATAGCTTTTTCTTTACAAACAAAGCCTGGGTCTGATAGGTAAAGGCTAGATACTAAAAGAAGAAAGAAACAATGGGAGAAATTCCACTGATTGATGAAAGGAGTGAGAGGGTTTAGTCTTTACAAATCATCCATGGGTCTGCTGATAGGTAAAGATAGATACTGAGAGATGAAAGAAGCAATGGGAAGAACCATAAATTCTATAGGAAAATTAAAAAAAAAGGGGTTTACATTAGAAGAGGGTCTGTATTAGGCGATTCGGGAAGCCTATACCTCTCAAGTACCTCAGCCAATGCAGAAAGAGAGAGGGAAATGCGGCCAGGAAATTAGGATAAAAAGCAGGCTGCATCCTCTAACTGTCCTGGGTTGCAGTGTATTCTATTACCATCCTCATGAGCTGTTGAAACCAGGTGGGGCAGTGTTTCCTTGCCTCCTTCCTCTGGACCATCTTTCTGTTAATGGCCCATCAATGCCCTGCTGCATGACTCATAGATAACTCCCTCTGGACTATCTTTTGTTAATGAGCCCATCAATGCCTTGCCTCATGATTTATCATCCCATTGTGAGGTGCTCCACCCAGAGGGAGGAACCAAGCATTCCATCCTGGAAATAATCTGAGATTCCGAACACCACAGACACCCTTTTCCACTGGATTCCCAGAGGACAAGTGCTACATAGCCACCAGTGGACCTTCCGAGGAAGAGCAGACCCTTCTACAGGATCACCGCTTCAACAGAACCACATTCACTGTCGATTTCTCTATTTTCGTTTTGCCTCTGAATCACGAGTTCTTTTACTCAGAGTTAGGATTGAAACGCAGGAGACGCCAGGCTTTTCTTCTAATTGATGTTTATAATTTCTTATCTATAATAGAGCTGCACAGAGTGTGCCTCCAAGTTAACAAGGTGGAAAAATGGCCATGAGTTCTAACTTCCAAGGCCTTTTAAGGTCCAAATTACCCAATTATGGAATGCAAACTAATTTGCTTTTACTTATAATCCAATAACTAACTATTCATGATCCGCACTGCAGGTTTTTTGACCCAATACCAGAACACCCAGATTTGTGAAGAAGGAGAAAAGAAGAACAAATCCACACCCCAAATCCTCCATATTGTAACACACATATATATATATATATTATTATATCCCAGAAACCTAAATTCTCTAAACCCAGGGTTCCAACAATCCACCACTTCAGGAGGACTGCAGCCACCATTTTATCAGACTGCTACCGCCACCCTGAATAGCAGGGTGTCAGGTTGTATCCTGACTCAGTCAGTTTAAACCAGTGTTTTCTGCTGCCGTTGTGTCCTCTGGGAACAGTTCCCACTCAGCCCGGTCAGCTCGGGACACAGCAGGCAACGGGGGCCAGCCTCTGATATTGGAGGGATCAAAGGTCTGGCTCGTGGGTCCTTCCAAGGGACCGCGGCAATAAAGGCAGACGGCGGAGGAAAGGGGGCAGGCTCAGAGTTGGGTTAAATCCAGAAAGTTTATTGGTCCTCCGAACGGGGGGACCTCAACCACCAGGGGTGCCCAACCCAGAGCACCTGCAGATCGCGCGCCAGGGCATTTTATGGCGGGGGGGGCATGGGGGGGGGGGTGTACAGAACAACCAACCAGGGAAGGGAAGGGTGCGGCAAACAGAACGAGGGACACATAAAGGAACCAACTGTAACAGGGGAAGGGAGGGACTCCTTTCCCAGGACTAATCACCTGGCCCCCTGGCTAGAACTTTCCAGAAGCCTGGGAGGGGTGGCAGAGTGACAGACAGGGTCCTGGGAGGAGATAAAAATGACAGACAGGGTGATTTAAATAAAACGGGGGGGTGTGCCCACTGGGGTACACCAAACTTACAGAACATAGGGGGATACCCGGACTGAACTAAGCTAACACACTCCCGCAGGAGGCCACTACTGACACGCTGCAGGAGTGGACTGGAGCAGTAGCCAGAGTGTCGACATTGGGGAAAGCCTCGTGTGCCTACCCACAGACTGTCTGCTGAAATAGTCTCTATGGATATCTTTCCTCACGGATCTCCGGTCATTGGGGGGGGCAATCCTCACTGTCATTGTTTTCTTTATGTTAAACTGTTTCTGTGCCTTCACTCGCCACAGGTGGTGCAGGAGACAACGTGACAATTAGATTAGGTGATTAGATTGCACCATTAGAATGATTTGCTTAATAATCTTTCCTTTATATTGTCAGTAAGATTTGGGCCAGAGGTGGGAGAATCATATTTTTAATCCTAGGAGAAGTAGCAAAAACCTTTTACCGTAGCAATTGCTGGGTCTGTGGAAGGCCAGGAGAATCTGAAAACTGGCCATGGGTGGCCAGCCCAGTCAAACCTAAATGGTGAGTCAGCACCCTGAGTGAAGTCCATAATGGGACCGGATTTTAGGGTGAAGACAGAAGTCCATGGCGACTCCATTCTTCCGAAAGAGGCGTTTATTGTCTCAATAGAATAGGAGGTGTATACGTGGGAAAAAGTGTTTGTGACTGGACTTTATCTTTGGGTTTATCTATTCGCAGAAGAAGGGGGAGTGTGTAGAAAATTAAATTACTCAAACTGCTGTTTGCAAATAGGTGACAATAGAAAGTGGTAAAACAAATAACAAAGGGAATAAGAAAGTTAGCTCATGTACCTGTCCAAATGTGGAAAGGATGGGAATGGGACATGTTTTCATGGTTACCTGGTGGACTATGGGTTAAACAAATGCTTTTTTCATCTTATGTGCTGTAGCAACTCGAAGCATCATCCCTTGCTTAGTGCAACTTATTCAACATGTGATCAAGGGGATGCAGGGAGTAGCCATGCCTACAGATCCAGAAATGGCTACAAAAGGACAGAAAATGATTATTACCGCAGGCCTGGGCCCTATGGTATATCACCGTGTCCCGCAGCCATAGGGAGGAGGAGGAGGAGAAGATCCAACAGGCAGGAATTGTGCAGCAAGATTGATTTATTTAATTATTTTACAAACTCTTTTATAGACTTTTTTCTTCACAGTCCAATTGGACAAAGGACCAGCCACCCCTTGGGGGTGATTGGCCAAAATCCTAAAACATCCATTATCAAAATATTTTTCTACTATACCATAAACAAGACTTTTCAAGGTTGCAGGTGTCTTGGTTGTTTACATTCCCTGCTACCTCTTCTGTGAGAGAGAAAAGTCTCTCACGGACTTAGAAACTAGCAAGAAAATCCTTGCTAGCAGCATTTTTGTATCTACAAATGATGTCACTGCAAATAATTGCAAAACCAAAAAAGACCCAGGGACAGAAAATTAAGTCAATAATAACTAAAGTTTTTAAGGACAATTATTAAGGAAATAAAAGAGGAGGAATTGAAAAGAAATGAGATAGCTTTTTCTTTACAAACAAAGCCTGGGTCTGATAGGTAAAGGCTAGATACTAAAAGAAGAAAGAAACAATGGGAGAAATTCCACTGATTGATGAAAGGAGTGAGAGGGTTTAGTCTTTACAAATCATCCATGGGTCTGCTGATAGGTAAAGATAGATACTGAGAGATGAAAGAAGCAATGGGAAGAACCATAAATTCTATAGGAAAATTAAAAAAAAAGGGGTTTACATTAGAAGAGGGTCTGTATTAGGCGATTCGGGAAGCCTATACCTCTCAAGTACCTCAGCCAATGCAGAAAGAGAGAGGGAAATGCGGCCAGGAAATTAGGATAAAAAGCAGGCTGCATCCTCTAACTGTCCTGGGTTGCAGTGTATTCTATTACCATCCTCATGAGCTGTTGAAACCAGGTGGGGCAGTGTTTCCTTGCCTCCTTCCTCTGGACCATCTTTCTGTTAATGGCCCATCAATGCCCTGCTGCATGACTCATAGATAACTCCCTCTGGACTATCTTTTGTTAATGAGCCCATCAATGCCTTGCCTCATGATTTATCATCCCATTGTGAGGTGCTCCACCCAGAGGGAGGAACCAAGCATTCCATCCTGGAAATAATCTGAGATTCCGAACACCACAGACACCCTTTTCCACTGGATTCCCAGAGGACAAGTGCTACATAGCCACCAGTGGACCTTCCGAGGAAGAGCAGACCCTTCTACAGGATCACCGCTTCAACAGAACCACATTCACTGTCGATTTCTCTATTTTCGTTTTGCCTCTGAATCACGAGTTCTTTTACTCAGAGTTAGGATTGAAACGCAGGAGACGCCAGGCTTTTCTTCTAATTGATGTTTATAATTTCTTATCTATAATAGAGCTGCACAGAGTGTGCCTCCAAGTTAACAAGGTGGAAAAATGGCCATGAGTTCTAACTTCCAAGGCCTTTTAAGGTCCAAATTACCCAATTATGGAATGCAAACTAATTTGCTTTTACTTATAATCCAATAACTAACTATTCATGATCCGCACTGCAGGTTTTTTGACCCAATACCAGAACACCCAGATTTGTGAAGAAGGAGAAAAGAAGAACAAATCCACACCCCAAATCCTCCATATTGTAACACACATATATATATATATATTATTATATCCCAGAAACCTAAATTCTCTAAACCCAGGGTTCCAACAATCCACCACTTCAGGAGGACTGCAGCCACCATTTTATCAGACTGCTACCGCCACCCTGAATAGCAGGGTGTCAGGTTGTATCCTGACTCAGTCAGTTTAAACCAGTGTTTTCTGCTGCCGTTGTGTCCTCTGGGAACAGTTCCCACTCAGCCCGGTCAGCTCGGGACACAGCAGGCAACGGGGGCCAGCCTCTGATATTGGAGGGATCAAAGGTCTGGCTCGTGGGTCCTTCCAAGGGACCGCGGCAATAAAGGCAGACGGCGGAGGAAAGGGGGCAGGCTCAGAGTTGGGTTAAATCCAGAAAGTTTATTGGTCCTCCGAACGGGGGGGACCTCAACCACCAGGGGTGCCCAACCCAGAGCACCTGCAGATCGCGCGCCAGGGCATTTTATGGCGGGGGGGGCATGGGGGGGGGTGTACAGAACAACCAACCAGGGAAGGGAAGGGTGCGGCAAACAGAACGAGGGACACATAAAGGAACCAACTGTAACAGGGGAAGGGAGGGACTCCTTTCCCAGGACTAATCACCTGGCCCCCTGGCTAGAACTTTCCAGAAGCCTGGGAGGGGTGGCAGAGTGACAGACAGGGTCCTGGGAGGAGATAAAAATGACAGACAGGGTGATTTAAATAAAACGGGGGGGGGGTGCCCACTGGGGTACACCAAACTTACAGAACATAGGGGGGAGACCCGGACTGAACTAAGCTAACACACTCCCACAGGAGGCCACTACTGACACGCTGCAGGAGTGGACTGGAGCAGTAGCCAGAGTGTCGACATTGGGGAAAGCCTCGTGTGCCTACCCACAGACTGTCTGCTGAAATAGTCTCTATGGATATCTTTCCTCACGGATCTCCGGTCATTGGGGGGGGGCAATCCTCACTGTCATTGTTTTCTTTATGTTAAACTGTTTCTGTGCCTTCACTCGCCACAGGTGGTGCAGGAGACAACGTGACAATTAGATTAGGTGATTAGATTGCACCATTAGAATGATTTGCTTAATAATCTTTCCTTTATATTGTCAGTAAGATTTGGGCCAGAGGTGGGAGAATCATATTTTTAATCCTAGGAGAAGTAGCAAAAACCTTTTACCGTAGCAATTGCTGGGTCTGTGGAAGGCCAGGAGAATCTGAAAACTGGCCATGGGTGGCCAGCCCAGTCAAACCTAAATGGTGAGTCAGCACCCTGAGTGAAGTCCATAATGGGACCGGATTTTAGGGTGAAGACAGAAGTCCATGGCGACTCCATTCTTCCGAAAGAGGCGTTTATTGTCTCAATAGAATAGGAGGTGTATACGTGGGAAAAAGTGTTTGTGACTGGACTTTATCTTTGGGTTTATCTATTCGCAGAAGAAGGGGGAGTGTGTAGAAAATTAAATTACTCAAACTGCTGTTTGCAAATAGGTGACAATAGAAAGTGGTAAAACAAATAACAAAGGGAATAAGAAAGTTAGCTCATGTACCTGTCCAAATGTGGAAAGGATGGGAATGGGACATGTTTTCATGGTTACCTGGTGGACTATGGGTTAAACAAATGCTTTTTTCATCTTATGTGCTGTAGCAACTCGAAGCATCATCCCTTGCTTAGTGCAACTTATTCAACATGTGATCAAGGGGATGCAGGGAGTAGCCATGCCTACAGATCCAGAAATGGCTACAAAAGGACAGAAAATGATTATTACCGCAGGCCTGGGCCCTATGGTATATCACCGTGTCCCGCAGCCATAGGGAGGAGGAGGAGGAGAAGATCCAACAGGCAGGAATTGTGCAGCAAGATTGATTTATTTAATTATTTTACAAACTCTTTTATAGACTTTTTTCTTCACAGTCCAATTGGACAAAGGACCAGCCACCCCTTGGGGGTGATTGGCCAAAATCCTAAAACATCCATTATCAAAATATTTTTCTACTATACCATAAACAAGACTTTTCAAGGTTGCAGGTGTCTTGGTTGTTTACATTCCCTGCTACCTCTTCTGTGAGAGAGAAAAGTCTCTCACGGACTTAGAAACTAGCAAGAAAATCCTTGCTAGCAGCATTTTTGTATCTACAAATGATGTCACTGCAAATAATTGCAAAACCAAAAAAGACCCAGGGACAGAAAATTAAGTCAATAATAACTAAAGTTTTTAAGGACAATTATTAAGGAAATAAAAGAGGAGGAATTGAAAAGAAATGAGATAGCTTTTTCTTTACAAACAAAGCCTGGGTCTGATAGGTAAAGGCTAGATACTAAAAGAAGAAAGAAACAATGGGAGAAATTCCACTGATTGATGAAAGGAGTGAGAGGGTTTAGTCTTTACAAATCATCCATGGGTCTGCTGATAGGTAAAGATAGATACTGAGAGATGAAAGAAGCAATGGGAAGAACCATAAATTCTATAGGAAAATTAAAAAAAAAAGGGGTTTACATTAGAAGAGGGTCTGTATTAGGCGATTCGGGAAGCCTATACCTCTCAAGTACCTCAGCCAATGCAGAAAGAGAGAGGGAAATGCGGCCAGGAAATTAGGATAAAAAGCAGGCTGCATCCTCTAACTGTCCTGGGTTGCAGTGTATTCTATTACCATCCTCATGAGCTGTTGAAACCAGGTGGGGCAGTGTTTCCTTGCCTCCTTCCTCTGGACCATCTTTCTGTTAATGGCCCATCAATGCCCTGCTGCATGACTCATAGATAACTCCCTCTGGACTATCTTTTGTTAATGAGCCCATCAATGCCTTGCCTCATGATTTATCATCCCATTGTGAGGTGCTCCACCCAGAGGGAGGAACCAAGCATTCCATCCTGGAAATAATCTGAGATTCCGAACACCACAGACACCCTTTTCCACTGGATTCCCAGAGGACAAGTGCTACATAGCCACCAGTGGACCTTCCGAGGAAGAGCAGACCCTTCTACAGGATCACCGCTTCAACAGAACCACATTCACTGTCGATTTCTCTATTTTCGTTTTGCCTCTGAATCACGAGTTCTTTTACTCAGAGTTAGGATTGAAACGCAGGAGACGCCAGGCTTTTCTTCTAATTGATGTTTATAATTTCTTATCTATAATAGAGCTGCACAGAGTGTGCCTCCAAGTTAACAAGGTGGAAAAATGGCCATGAGTTCTAACTTCCAAGGCCTTTTAAGGTCCAAATTACCCAATTATGGAATGCAAACTAATTTGCTTTTACTTATAATCCAATAACTAACTATTCATGATCCGCACTGCAGGTTTTTTGACCCAATACCAGAACACCCAGATTTGTGAAGAAGGAGAAAAGAAGAAGAACAAATCCACACCCCAAATCCTCCATATTGTAACACACATATATATATATATTATTATATCCCAGAAACCTAAATTCTCTAAACCCAGGGTTCCAACAATCCACCACTTCAGGAGGACTGCAGCCACCATTTTATCAGACTGCTACCGCCACCCTGAATAACAGGGTGTCAGGTTGTATCCTGACTCAGTCAGTTTAAACCAGTGTTTTCTGCTGCCGTTGTGTCCTCTGGGAACAGTTCCCACTCAGCCCGGTCAGCTCGGGACACAGCAGGCAACGGGGGCCAGCCTCTGATATTGGAGGGATCAAAGGTCTGGCTCGTGGGTCCTTCCAAGGGACCGCGGCAATAAAGGCAGACGGCGGAGGAAAGGGGGCAGGCTCAGAGTTGGGTTAAATCCAGAAAGTTTATTGGTCCTCCGAACCGGGGGACCTCAACCACCAGGGGTGCCCAACCCAGAGCACCTGCAGATCGCGCGCCAGGGCATTTTATGGCGGGGGGGGCATGGGGGGGGGGGTGTACAGAACAACCAACCAGGGAAGGGAAGGGTGCGGCAAACAGAACGAGGGACACATAAAGGAACCAACTGTAACAGGGGAAGGGAGGGACTCCTTTCCCAGGACTAATCACCTGGCCCCCTGGCTAGAACTTTCCAGAAGCCTGGGAGGGGTGGCAGAGTGACAGACAGGGTCCTGGGAGGAGATAAAAATGACAGACAGGGTGATTTAAATAAAACGGGGGGGGGGGGGGGTGCCCACTGGGGTACACCAAACTTACAGAACATAGGGGGGAGACCCGGACTGAACTAAGCTAACACACTCCCACAGGAGGCCACTACTGACACGCTGCAGGAGTGGACTGGAGCAGTAGCCAGAGTGTCGACATTGGGGAAAGCCTCGTGTGCCTACCCACAGACTGTCTGCTGAAATAGTCTCTATGGATATCTTTCCTCACGGATCTCCGGTCATTGGGGGAGGGCAATCCTCACTGTCATTGTTTTCTTTATGTTAAACTGTTTCTGTGCCTTCACTCGCCACAGGTGGTGCAGGAGACAACGTGACAATTAGATTAGGTGATTAGATTGCACCATTAGAATGATTTGCTTAATAATCTTTCCTTTATATTGTCAGTAAGATTTGGGCCAGAGGTGGGAGAATCATATTTTTAATCCTAGGAGAAGTAGCAAAAACCTTTTACCGTAGCAATTGCTGGGTCTGTGGAAGGCCAGGAGAATCTGAAAACTGGCCATGGGTGGCCAGCCCAGTCAAACCTAAATGGTGAGTCAGCACCCTGAGTGAAGTCCATAATGGGACCGGATTTTAGGGTGAAGACAGAAGTCCATGGCGACTCCATTCTTCCGAAAGAGGCGTTTATTGTCTCAATAGAATAGGAGGTGTATACGTGGGAAAAAGTGTTTGTGACTGGACTTTATCTTTGGGTTTATCTATTCGCAGAAGAAGGGGGAGTGTGTAGAAAATTAAATTACTCAAACTGCTGTTTGCAAATAGGTGACAATAGAAAGTGGTAAAACAACTAACAAAGGGAATAAGAAAGTTAGCTCATGTACCTGTCCAAATGTGGAAAGGATGGGAATGGGACATGTTTTCATGGTTACCTGGTGGACTATGGGTTAAACAAATGCTTTTTTCATCTTATGTGCTGTAGCAACTCGAAGCATCATCCCTTGCTTAGTGCAACTTATTCAACATGTGATCAAGGGGATGCAGGGAGTAGCCATGCCTACAGATCCAGAAATGGCTACAAAAGGACAGAAAATGATTATTACCGCAGGCCTGGGCCCTATGGTATATCACCGTGTCCCGCAGCCATAGGGAGGAGGAGGAGGAGAAGATCCAACAGGCAGGAATTGTGCAGCAAGATTGATTTATTTAATTATTTTACAAACTCTTTTATAGACTTTTTTCTTCACAGTCCAATTGGACAAAGGACCAGCCACCCCTTGGGGGTGATTGGCCAAAATCCTAAAACATCCATTATCAAAATATTTTTCTACTATACCATAAACAAGACTTTTCAAGGTTGCAGGTGTCTTGGTTGTTTACATTCCCTGCTACCTCTTCTGTGAGAGAGAAAAGTCTCTCACGGACTTAGAAACTAGCAAGAAAATCCTTGCTAGCAGCATTTTTGTATCTACAAATGATGTCACTGCAAATAATTGCAAAACCAAAAAAGACCCAGGGACAGAAAATTAAGTCAATAATAACTAAAGTTTTTAAGGACAATTATTAAGGAAATAAAAGAGGAGGAATTGAAAAGAAATGAGATAGCTTTTTCTTTACAAACAAAGCCTGGGTCTGATAGGTAAAGGCTAGATACTAAAAGAAGAAAGAAACAATGGGAGAAATTCCACTGATTGATGAAAGGAGTGAGAGGGTTTAGTCTTTACAAATCATCCATGGGTCTGCTGATAGGTAAAGATAGATACTGAGAGATGAAAGAAGCAATGGGAAGAACCATAAATTCTATAGGAAAATTAAAAAAAAAAGGGGTTTACATTAGAAGAGGGTCTGTATTAGGCGATTCGGGAAGCCTATACCTCTCAAGTACCTCAGCCAATGCAGAAAGAGAGAGGGAAATGCGGCCAGGAAATTAGGATAAAAAGCAGGCTGCATCCTCTAACTGTCCTGGGTTGCAGTGTATTCTATTACCATCCTCATGAGCTGTTGAAACCAGGTGGGGCAGTGTTTCCTTGCCTCCTTCCTCTGGACCATCTTTCTGTTAATGGCCCATCAATGCCCTGCTGCATGACTCATAGATAACTCCCTCTGGACTATCTTTTGTTAATGAGCCCATCAATGCCTTGCCTCATGATTTATCATCCCATTGTGAGGTGCTCCACCCAGAGGGAGGAACCAAGCATTCCATCCTGGAAATAATCTGAGATTCCGAACACCACAGACACCCTTTTCCACTGGATTCCCAGAGGACAAGTGCTACATAGCCACCAGTGGACCTTCCGAGGAAGAGCAGACCCTTCTACAGGATCACCGCTTCAACAGAACCACATTCACTGTCGATTTCTCTATTTTCGTTTTGCCTCTGAATCACGAGGTTCTTTTACTCAGAGTTAGGATAGAAACGCAGGAGACGCCAGGCTTTTCTTCTAATTGATGTTTATAAATTTCTTATCTATAATAGAGCTGCACAGAGTGTGCCTCCAAGTTAACAAGTGGAAAAATGGCCATGAGTTCTAACTTCCAAGGCCTTTTAAGGTCCAAATTACCCAATTATGGAATGCAAACTAATTTGCTTTTACTTATAATCCAATAACTAACTATTCATGATCCGCACTGCAGGTTTTTTGACCCAATACCAGAACACCCAGATTTGTGAAGAAGGAGAAAAGAAGAAGAACAAATCCACACCCCAAATCCTCCATATTGTAACACACATATATATATATATATATTATATCCCAGAAACTAAATTCTCTAAACCAGGGTTCCAACAATCCACCACTTCAGGAGGACTGCAGCCACCATTTTATCAGACTGCTACCCGCCACCCTGAAAAACAGGGTGTCAGGTTGTATCCTGACTCAGTCAGTTTAAACCAGTGTTTTCTGCTGCCGTTGTGTCCTCTGGGAACAGTTCCCACTCAGCCCGGTCAGCTCGGGACACAGCGAGGGCAACGGGGGCCAGCCTCTGATATTGGAGGGATCAAAGGTCTGGCTCCGTGGGTCCTTCCAAGGGACCGCGGCAATAAAGGCAGACGGCGGAGGAAAGGGGGCAGGCTCAGAGTTGGGTTAAATCCAGAAAGTTTATTGGTCCTCCGAACGGGGGGACCTCAATCCACCAGGGGTGCCCAACCCAGAGCACCTGCAGATCGCGCGCCAGGGCATTTTATGGCGGGGGGGCACGGGGGGGGGGGTGTACAGAACAACCAACCAGGGAAGGGAAGGGTGCGGCAACAGAACGAGGGACACATAAAGGAACCAACTGTAACAGGGGAAGGGAGGGACTCCTTTCCCAGGACTAATCACCTGGCCCCCTGGCTAGAACTTTCCAGAAGCCTGGGAGGGGTGGCAGAGTGACAGACAGGGTCCTGGGAGGAGATAAAAATGACAGACAGGGTGATTTAAATAAAACGGGGGGGGGTGTGCCCAACTGGGGTACACCAAACTTACAGAACATAGGGGGGAGACCCGGACTGAACTAAGCTAACACACTCCCACAGGAGGCCACTACTGACACGCCTGCAGGAGTGGACTGGAGCAGTAGCCAGAGTGTCGACATTGGGGAAAGCCTCGTGTGCCTACCCACAGACTGTCTGCTGAAATAGTCTCTATGGATATCTTTCCTCACGGATCTCCGGTCATTGGGGGGGGGCAATCCTCACTGTCATTGTTTTCTTTATGTTAAACTGTTTCTGTGCCTTCACTCGCCACTGGTGTGCAGGAGACAACGTGACAATTAGATTAGGTGATTAGATTGCACCATTAGAATGATTTGCTTAATAATTTTTCCTTTATATTGTCAGTAAGATTTGGGCCAGAAGGTGGGAGAATCATATTTTTAATCCTAGGAGAAGTAGCAAAAACCTTTTACCGTAGCAATTGCTGGGTCTGTGGAAGGCCAGGAGAATCTGAAAACTGGCCATGGGTGGCCAGCCCAGTCAAACCTAAATGGTGAGTCAGCACCCTGAGTGAAGTCCATAATGGGACCGGATTTTAGGGTGAAGACAGAAGTCCATGGCGACTCCATTCTTCCGAAAGAGGCGTTTATTGTCTCAATAGAATAGGAGAGTATACGTGGGAAAAAGTGTTTGTGACTGGACTTTATCTTTGGGTTTATCTATTCGCAGAAGAAGGGGGAGTGTGTAGAAAATTAAATTACTCAAACTGCTGTTTGCAAATAGGTGACAATAGAAAGTGGTAAAACAAATAACAAAGGGAATAAGAAAGTTAGCTCATGTACCTGTCCAAATGTGGAAAGGATGGGAATGGGACATGTTTTCATGGTTACCTGGTGGACTATGGGTTAAACAAATGCTTTTTTCATCTTATGTGCTGTAGCAACTCGAAGCATCATCCCTTGCTTAGTGCAACTTATTCAACATGTGATCAAGGGGATGCAGGGAGTAGCCATGCCTACAGATCCAGAAATGGCTACAAAAGGACAGAAAATGATTATTACCGCAGGCCTGGGCCCTATGGTATATCACCGTGTCCCGCAGCCATAGGGAGGAGGAGGAGGAGAAGATCCAACAGGCAGGAATTGTGCAGCAAGATTGATTTATTTAATTATTTTACAAACTCTTTTATAGACTTTTTTCTTCACAGTCCAATTGGACAAAGGACCAGCCACCCCTTGGGGGTGATTGGCCAAAATCCTAAAACATCCATTATCAAAATATTTTTCTACTATACCATAAACAAGACTTTTCAAGGTTGCAGGTGTCTTGGTTGTTTACATTCCCTGCTACCTCTTCTGTGAGAGAGAAAAGTCTCTCACGGACTTAGAAACTAGCAAGAAAATCCTTGCTAGCAGCATTTTTGTATCTACAAATGATGTCACTGCAAATAATTGCAAAACCAAAAAAGACCCAGGGACAGAAAATTAAGTCAATAATAACTAAAGTTTTTAAGGACAATTATTAAGGAAATAAAAGAGGAGGAATGAAAAGAAATGAGATAGCTTTTTCTTTACAAACAAAGCGTGGGTCTGATAGGTAAAGGCTAGATACTAAAAGAAGAAAGAAACAATGGAGAAATTCCACTGATTGATGAAAGGAGTGAGAGGGTTTAGTCTTTACAAATCATCCATGGGTCTGCTGATAGGTAAAGATAGATACTGAGAGATGAAAGAAGCAATGGGAAGAACCATAAATTCTATAGGAAAATAAAAAAAAAGGGGTTTACATTAGAAGAGGGTCTGTATTAGGCGATTCGGGAAGCCTATACCTCTCAAGTACCTCAGCCAATGCAGAAAGAGAGAGGGAAATGCGGCCAGGAAATTAGGATAAAAAGCAGGCTGCATCCTCTAACTGTCCTGGGTTGCAGTGTATTCTATTACCATCCTCATGAGCTGTTGAAACCAGGTGGGGCAGTGTTTCCTTGCCTCCTTCCTCTGGAACCATCTTTCTGTTAATGGCCCATCAATGCCCTGCTGCATGACTCATAGATAACTCCCTCTGGACTATCTTTTGTTAATGAGCCCATCAATGCCTTGCCTCATGATTTATCATCCCATTGTGAGGTGCTCCACCCAGAGGGAGGAACCAAGCATTCCATCCTGGAAATAATCTGAGATTCCGAACACCACAGGACACCCTTTTCCACTGGATTCCCAGAGGACAAGTGCTACATAGCCACCAGTGGACCTTCCGAGGAAGAGCAGACCCTTCTACAGGATCACCGCTTCAACAGAACCACGTTCACTGTCGATTTCTCTATATTTTCGTTTTGCCTCTGAATCACGAGTTCTTTTACTCAGAGTTAGGATTGAAACGCAGGAGACGCCAGGCTTTTCTTTCTAATTGATGTTTATAATTTCTTATCTATAATAGAGCTGCACAGAGTGTGCCTCCAAGTTAACAAGGTGGAAAAATGGCCATGAGTTCTAACTTCCAAGGCCTTTTAAGGTCCAAATTACCCAATTATGGAATGCAAACTAATTTGCTTTTACTTATAATCCAATAACTAACTATTCATGATCCGCACTGCAGGTTTTTTGACCCAATACCAGAACACCCAGATTTGTGAAGAAGGAGAAAAGAAGAAGAACAAATCCACACCCCAAATCCTCCATATTGTAACACACATATAATATATATATTATTATATCCCAGAAACCTTAATTCTCTAAACCCAGGGTTCCAACAATCCACCACTTCAGGAGGACTGCAGCCACCATTTTATCAGACTGCTACCGCCACCCTGAAAAACAGGGTGTCAGGTTGTATCCTGACTCAGTCAGTTTAAACCAGTGTTTTCTGCTGCCGTTGTGTCCTCTGGGAACAGTTCCCACTCAGCCCGGTCAGCTCGGGACACAGCAGGCAACGGTGGGCCAGCCTCTGATATTGGAGGGATCAAAGGTCTGGCTCGTGGGTCCTTCCAAGGGACCGCGGCAATAAAGGCAGACGGCGGAGGAAAGGGGGCAGGCTCAGAGTTGGGTTAAATCCAGAAAGTTTATTGGTCCTCCGAACGGGGGGACCTCAACCACCAGGGGTGCCCAACCCAGAGCACCTGCAGATCGCGCGCCAGGGCATTTTATGGCGGGGGGGGCATGGGGGGGGGGGTGTACAGAACAACCAACCAGGGAAGGGGAAGGGTGCGGCAAACAGAACGAGGGACACATAAAGGAACCAACTGTAACAGGGGAAGGGAATGACTCCTTTCCCAGGACTAATCACCTGGCCCCCTGGCTAGAACTTTCCAGAAGCCTGGGAGGGGTGGCAGAGTGACAGACAGGGTCCTGGGAGGAGATAAAAATGACAGACAGGGTGATTTAAATAAAACGGGGGGGGGTGTGCCCACTGGGGTACACCAAACTTACAGAACATAGGGGGGAGACCCGGACTGAACTAAGCTAACACACTCCCCACAGGAGGCCACTACTGACACGCTGCAGGAGTGGACTGGAGCAGTAGCCAGAGTGTCGACATTGGGGAAAGCCTCGTGTGCCTACCCACAGACTGTCTGCTGAAATAGTCTCTATGGATATCTTCCTCACGGATCTCCGGTCATTGGGGGGGGGCAATCCTCACTGTCATTGTTTTCTTTATGTTAAACTGTTTCTGTGCCTTCACTCGCCACAGGTGGTGCAGGAGACAACGTGACAATTAGATTAGGTGATTAGATTGCACCATTAGAATGATTTGCTTAATAATTTTTCCTTTATATTGTCAGTAAGATTTGGGCCAGAGGTGGGAGATTCATATTTTTAATCCTAGGAGAAGTAGCAAAAACCTTTTACCGTAGCAATTGCTGGGTCTGTGGAAGGCCAGGAGAATCTGAAACTGGCCATGGTGGCCAGCCCAGTCAAACCTAAATGGTGAGTCAGCACCCTGAGTGAAGTCCATAATGGGACCGGATTTTAGGGTGAAGACAGAAGTCCATGGCGACTCCATTCTTCCGAAAGAGGCGTTTATTGTCTCAATAGAATAGGAGTGTATACGTGGGAAAAAGTGTTTGTGACTGGACTTTATCTTTGGGTTTATCTATTCGCAGAAGAAGGGGGAGTGTGTAGAAAATTAAATTACTCAAACTGCTGTTTGCAAATAGGTGACAATAGAAAGTGGTAAAACAAATAACAAAGGGAATAAGAAAGTTAGCTCATGTACCTGTCCAAATGTGGAAAGGATGGGAATGGACATGTTTTCATGGTTACCTGGTGGACTATGGGTTAAACAAATGCTTTTTTCATCTTATGTGCTGTAGCAACTCGAAGCATCATCCCTTGCTTAGTGCAACTTATTCAACATGTGATCAAGGGGATGCAGGGAGTAGCCATGCCTACAGATCCAGAAATGGCTACAAAAGGACAGAAAATGATATTACCGCAGGCCTGGGCCCTATGGTATATCACCGTGTCCCGCAGCCATAGGGAGGAGGGAGGAGGAGAAGATCCAACAGGCAGGAATTGTGCAGCAAGATTGATTTATTTAATTATTTTACAAACTCTTTTATAGACTTTTTTCTTCACAGTCCAATTGGACAAAGGACCAGACCACCCCTTGGGGGTGATTGGCCAAAATCCTAAAACATCCATTATCAAAATATTTTTCTACTATACCATAAACAAGACTTTTCAAGGTTGCAGGTGTCTTGGTTGTTTACATTCCCTGCTACCTCTTCTGTGAGAGAGAAAAGTCTCTCACGGACTTAGAAACTAGCAAGAAAATCCTTGCTAGCAGCATTTTTGTATCTACAAATGATGTCACTGCAAATAATTGCAAAACCAAAAAAGACCCAGGGACAGAAAATTAAGTCAATAATAACTAAAGTTTTTAAGGACAATTATTAAGGAAATAAAAGAGGAGGAATTGAAAAGAAATGAGATAGCTTTTTCTTTACAAACAAAGCGTGGGTCTGATAGGTAAAGGCTAGATACTAAAAGAAGAAAGAAACAATGGGAGAAATTCCACTGATTGATGAAAGGAGTGAGAGGGTTTAGTCTTTACAAATCATCCATGGGTCTGCTGATAGGTAAAGATAGATACTGAGAGATGAAAGAAGCAATGGGAAGAACCATAAATTCTATAGGAAAATAAAAAAAAAAGGGGTTTACATTAGAAGAGGGTCTGTATTAGGCGATTCGGGAAGCCTATACCTCTCAAGTACCTCAGCCAATGCAGAAAGAGAGAGGGAAATGCGGCCAGGAAATTAGGATAAAAAGCAGGCTGCATCCTCTAACTGTCCTGGGTTGCAGTGTATTCTATTACCATCCTCATGAGCTGTTGAAACCAGGTGGGGCAGTGTTTCCTTGCCTCCTTCCTCTGGACCATCTTTCTGTTAATGGCCCATCAATGCCCTGCTGCATGACTCATAGATAACTCCCTCTGGACTATCTTTTGTTAATGAGCCCATCAATGCCTTGCCTCATGATTTATCATCCCATTGTGAGGTGCTCCTCCACCCAGAGGGAGGAACCAAGCATTCCATCCTGGAAATAATCTGAGATTCCGAACACCACAGACACCCTTTTCCACTGGATTCCCAGAGGACAAGTGCTACATAGCCACCAGTGGACCTTCCGAGGAAGAGCAGACCCTTCTACAGGATCACCGCTTCAACAGAACCACGTTCACTGTCGATTTCTCTATTTTCGTTTTGCCTCTGAATCACGAGTTCTTTTACTCAGAGTTAGGATTGAAACGCAGGAGACGCCAGGCTTTTCTTCTAATTGATGTTTATAATTTCTTATCTATAATAGAGCTGCACAGAGTGTGCCTCCAAGTTAACAAGGTGGAAAAATGGCCATGAGTTCTAACTTCCAAGGCCTTTTAAGGTCCAAATTACCCAATTATGGAATGCAAACTAATTTGCTTTTACTTATAATCCAATAACTAACTATTCATGATCCGCACTGCAGGTTTTTTGACCCAATACCAGAACACCCAGATTTGTGAAGAAGGAGAAAAGAAGAAGAACAAATCCACACCCCAAATCCTCCATATTGTAACACACATATATATATATATATTATTATATCCCAGAAACCTAAATTCTCTAAACCCAGGGTTCCAACAATCCACCACTTCAGGAGGACTGCAGCCACCATTTTATCAGACTGCTACCACCACCCTGAAAAACAGGGTGTCAGGTTGTATCCTGACTCAGTCAGTTTAAACCAGTGTTTTCTGCTGCCGTTGTGTCCTCTGGGAACAGTTCCCACTCAGCCCGGTCAGCTCGGGACACAGCAGGCAACGGGGGCCAGCCTCTGATATTGGAGGGATCAAAGGTCTGGCTCGTGGGTCCTTCCAAGGGACCGCGGCAATAAAGGCAGACGGCGGAGGAAAGGGGGCAGGCTCAGAGTTGGGTTAAATCCAGAAAGTTTATTGGTCCTCCGAACGGGGGGACCTCAACCACCAGGGGTGCCCAACCCAGAGCACCTGCAGATCGCGCGCCAGGGCATTTTATGGCGGGGGGGCACGGGGGGGGGGGGGGTGTACAGAACAACCAACCAGGGAAGGGAAGGGTGCGGCAAACAGAACGAGGGACACATAAAGGAACCAACTGTAACAGGGGAAGGGAGGGACTCCTTTCCCAGGACTAATCACCTGGCCCCCTGGCTAGAACTTTCCAGAAGCCTGGGAGGGGTGGCAGAGTGACAGACAGGGTCCTGGGAGGAGATAAAAATGACAGACAGGGTGATTTAAATAAAACGGGGGGGGGTGTGCCCACTGGGGTACACCAAACTTACAGAACATAGGGGGGAGACCCGGACTGAACTAAGCTAACACACTCCCACAGGAGGCCACTACTGACACGCTGCAGGAGTGGACTGGAGCAGTAGCCAGAGTGTCGACATTGGGGAAAGCCTCGTGTGCCTACCCACAGACTGTCTGCTGAAATAGTCTCTATGGATATCTTTCCTCACGGATCTCCGGTCATTGGGGGGGGGCAATCCTCACTGTCATTGTTTTCTTTATGTTAAACTGTTTCTGTGCCTTCACTCGCCACAGGTGGTGCAGGAGACAACGTGACAATTAGATTAGGTGATTAGATTGCACCATTAGAATGATTTGCTTAATAATTTTTCCTTTATATTGTCAGTAAGATTTGGGCCAGAGGTGGGAGAATCATATTTTTAATCCTAGGAGAAGTAGCAAAAACCTTTTACCGTAGCAATTGCTGGGTCTGTGGAAGGCCAGGAGAATCTGAAAACTGGCCATGGGTGGCCAGCCCAGTCAAACCTAAATGGTGAGTCAGCACCCTGAGTGAAGTCCATAATGGGACCGGATTTTAGGGTGAAGACAGAAGTCCATGGCGACTCCATTCTTCCGAAAGAGGCGTTTATTGTCTCAATAGAATAGGAGGTGTATACGTGGGAAAAAGTGTTTGTGACTGGACTTTATCTTTGGGTTTATCTATTCGCAGAAGAAGGGGGAGTGTGTAGAAAATTAAATTACTCAAACTGCTGTTTGCAAATAGGTGACAATAGAAAGTGGTAAAACAAATAACAAAGGGAATAAGAAAGTTAGCTCATGTACCTGTCCAAATGTGGAAAGGATGGGAATGGGACATGTTTTCATGGTTACCTGGTGGACTATGGGTTAAACAAATGCTTTTTTCATCTTATGTGCTGTAGCAACTCGAAGCATCATCCCTTGCTTAGTGCAACTTATTCAACATGTGATCAAGGGGATGCAGGGAGTAGCCATGCCTACAGATCCAGAAATGGCTACAAAAGGACAGAAAATGATTATTACCGCAGGCCTGGGCCCTATGGTATATCACCGTGTCCCGCAGCCATAGGGAGGAGGAGGAGGAGAAGATCCAACAGGCAGGAATTGTGCAGCAAGATTGATTTATTTAATTATTTTACAAACTCTTTTATAGACTTTTTTCTTCACAGTCCAATTGGACAAAGGACCAGCCACCCCTTGGGGGTGATTGGCCAAAATCCTAAAACATCCATTATCAAAATATTTTTCTACTATACCATAAACAAGACTTTTCAAGGTTGCAGGTGTCTTGGTTGTTTACATTCCCTGCTACCTCTTCTGTGAGAGAGAAAAGTCTCTCACGGACTTAGAAACTAGCAAGAAAATCCTTGCTAGCAGCATTTTTGTATCTACAAATGATGTCACTGCAAATAATTGCAAAACCAAAAAAGACCCAGGGACAGAAAATTAAGTCAATAATAACTAAAGTTTTTAAGGACAATTATTAAGGAAATAAAAGAGGAGGAATTGAAAAGAAATGAGATAGCTTTTTCTTTACAAACAAAGCGTGGGTCTGATAGGTAAAGGCTAGATACTAAAAGAAGAAAGAAACAATGGGAGAAATTCCACTGATTGATGAAAGGAGTGAGAGGGTTTAGTCTTTACAAATCATCCATGGGTCTGCTGATAGGTAAAGATAGATACTGAGAGATGAAAGAAGCAATGGGAAGAACCATAAATTCTATAGGAAAATAAAAAAAAAAGGGGTTTACATTAGAAGAGGGTCTGTATTAGGCGATTCGGGAAGCCTATACCTCTCAAGTACCTCAGCCAATGCAGAAAGAGAGAGGGAAATGCGGCCAGGAAATTAGGATAAAAAGCAGGCTGCATCCTCTAACTGTCCTGGGTTGCAGTGTATTCTATTACCATCCTCATGAGCTGTTGAAACCAGGTGGGGCAGTGTTTCCTTGCCTCCTTCCTCTGGACCATCTTTCTGTTAATGGCCCATCAATGCCCTGCTGCATGACTCATAGATAACTCCCTCTGGACTATCTTTTGTTAATGAGCCCATCAATGCCTTGCCTCATGATTTATCATCCCATTGTGAGGTGCTCCACCCAGAGGGAGGAACCAAGCATTCCATCCTGGAAATAATCTGAGATTCCGAACACCACAGACACCCTTTTCCACTGGATTCCCAGAGGACAAGTGCTACATAGCCACCAGTGGACCTTCCGAGGAAGAGCAGACCCTTCTACAGGATCACCGCTTCAACAGAACCACGTTCACTGTCGATTTCTCTATTTTCGTTTTGCCTCTGAATCACGAGTTCTTTTACTCAGAGTTAGGATTGAAACGCAGGAGACGCCAGGCTTTTCTTCTAATTGATGTTTATAATTTCTTATCTATAATAGAGCTGCACAGAGTGTGCCTCCAAGTTAACAAGGTGGAAAAATGGCCATGAGTTCTAACTTCCAAGGCCTTTTAAGGTCCAAATTACCCAATTATGGAATGCAAACTAATTTGCTTTTACTTATAATCCAATAACTAACTATTCATGATCCGCACTGCAGGTTTTTTGACCCAATACCAGAACACCCAGATTTGTGAAGAAGGAGAAAAGAAGAAGAACAAATCCACACCCCAAATCCTCCATATTGTAACACACATATATATATATATTATTATATCCCAGAAACCTAAATTCTCTAAACCCAGGGTTCCAACAATCCACCACTTCAGGAGGACTGCAGCCACCATTTTATCAGACTGCTACCGCCACCCTGAAAAACAGGGTGTCAGGTTGTATCCTGACTCAGTCAGTTTAAACCAGTGTTTTCTGCTGCCGTTGTGTCCTCTGGGAACAGTTCCCACTCAGCCCGGTCAGCTCGGGACACAGCAGGCAACGGGGGCCAGCCTCTGATATTGGAGGGATCAAAGGTCTGGCTCGTGGGTCCTTCCAAGGGACCGCGGCAATAAAGGCAGACGGCGGAGGAAAGGGGGCAGGCTCAGAGTTGGGTTAAATCCAGAAAGTTTATTGGTCCTCCGAACGGGGGGACCTCAACCACCAGGGGTGCCCAACCCAGAGCACCTGCAGATCGCGCGCCAGGGCATTTTATGGCGGGGGGGCATGGGGGGGGGGTGTACAGAACAACCAACCAGGGAAGGGAAGGGTGCGGCAAACAGAACGAGGGACACATAAAGGAACCAACTGTAACAGGGGAAGGGAATGACTCCTTTCCCAGGACTAATCACCTGGCCCCCTGGCTAGAACTTTCCAGAAGCCTGGGAGGGGTGGCAGAGTGACAGACAGGGTCCTGGGAGGAGATAAAAATGACAGACAGGGTGATTTAAATAAAACGGGGGGGGGTGTGCCCACTGGGGTACACCAAACTTACAGAACATAGGGGGGAGACCCGGACTGAACTAAGCTAACACACTCCCACAGGAGGCCACTACTGACACGCTGCAGGAGTGGACTGGAGCAGTAGCCAGAGTGTCGACATTGGGGAAAGCCTCGTGTGCCTACCCACAGACTGTCTGCTGAAATAGTCTCTATGGATATCTTTCCTCACGGATCTCCGGTCATTGGGGGGGGGCAATCCTCACTGTCATTGTTTTCTTTATGTTAAACTGTTTCTGTGCCTTCACTCGCCACAGGTGGTGCAGGAGACAACGTGACAATTAGATTAGGTGATTAGATTGCACCATTAGAATGATTTGCTTAATAATTTTTCCTTTATATTGTCAGTAAGATTTGGGCCAGAGGTGGGAGAATCATATTTTTAATCCTAGGAGAAGTAGCAAAAACCTTTTACCGTAGCAATTGCTGGGTCTGTGGAAGGCCAGGAGAATCTGAAAACTGGCCATGGGTGGCCAGCCCAGTCAAACCTAAATGGTGAGTCAGCACCCTGAGTGAAGTCCATAATGGGACCGGATTTTAGGGTGAAGACAGAAGTCCATGGCGACTCCATTCTTCCGAAAGAGGCGTTTATTGTCTCAATAGAATAGGAGGTGTATACGTGGGAAAAAGTGTTTGTGACTGGACTTTATCTTTGGGTTTATCTATTCGCAGAAGAAGGGGGAGTGTGTAGAAAATTAAATTACTCAAACTGCTGTTTGCAAATAGGTGACAATAGAAAGTGGTAAAACAAATAACAAAGGGAATAAGAAAGTTAGCTCATGTACCTGTCCAAATGTGGAAAGGATGGGAATGGGACATGTTTTCATGGTTACCTGGTGGACTATGGGTTAAACAAATGCTTTTTTCATCTTATGTGCTGTAGCAACTCGAAGCATCATCCCTTGCTTAGTGCAACTTATTCAACATGTGATCAAGGGGATGCAGGGAGTAGCCATGCCTACAGATCCAGAAATGGCTACAAAAGGACAGAAAATGATTATTACCGCAGGCCTGGGCCCTATGGTATATCACCGTGTCCCGCAGCCATAGGGAGGAGGAGGAGGAGAAGATCCAACAGGCAGGAATTGTGCAGCAAGATTGATTTATTTAATTATTTTACAAACTCTTTTATAGACTTTTTTCTTCACAGTCCAATTGGACAAAGGACCAGCCACCCCTTGGGGGTGATTGGCCAAAATCCTAAAACATCCATTATCAAAATATTTTTCTACTATACCATAAACAAGACTTTTCAAGGTTGCAGGTGTCTTGGTTGTTTACATTCCCTGCTACCTCTTCTGTGAGAGAGAAAAGTCTCTCACGGACTTAGAAACTAGCAAGAAAATCCTTGCTAGCAGCATTTTTGTATCTACAAATGATGTCACTGCAAATAATTGCAAAACCAAAAAAGACCCAGGGACAGAAAATTAAGTCAATAATAACTAAAGTTTTTAAGGACAATTATTAAGGAAATAAAAGAGGAGGAATTGAAAAGAAATGAGATAGCTTTTTCTTTACAAACAAAGCCTGGGTCTGATAGGTAAAGGCTAGATACTAAAAGAAGAAAGAAACAATGGGAGAAATTCCACTGATTGATGAAAGGAGTGAGAGGGTTTAGTCTTTACAAATCATCCATGGGTCTGCTGATAGGTAAAGATAGATACTGAGAGATGAAAGAAGCAATGGGAAGAACCATAAATTCTATAGGAAAATTTAAAAAAAAGGGGTTTACATTAGAAGAGGGTCTGTATTAGGCGATTCGGGAAGCCTATACCTCTCAAGTACCTCAGCCAATGCAGAAAGAGAGAGGGAAATGCGGCCAGGAAATTAGGATAAAAAGCAGGCTGCATCCTCTAACTGTCCTGGGTTGCAGTGTATTCTATTACCATCCTCATGAGCTGTTGAAACCAGGTGGGGCAGTGTTTCCTTGCCTCCTTCCTCTGGACCATCTTTCTGTTAATGGCCCATCAATGCCCTGCTGCATGACTCATAGATAACTCCCTCTGGACTATCTTTTGTTAATGAGCCCATCAATGCCTTGCCTCATGATTTATCATCCCATTGTGAGGTGCTCCACCCAGAGGGAGGAACCAAGCATTCCATCCTGGAAATAATCTGAGATTCCGAACACCACAGACACCCTTTTCCACTGGATTCCCAGAGGACAAGTGCTACATAGCCACCAGTGGACCTTCCGAGGAAGAGCAGACCCTTCTACAGGATCACCGCTTCAACAGAACCACGTTCACTGTCGATTTCTCTATTTTCGTTTTGCCTCTGAATCACGAGTTCTTTTACTCAGAGTTAGGATTGAAACGCAGGAGACGCCAGGCTTTTCTTCTAATTGATGTTTATAATTTCTTATCTATAATAGAGCTGCACAGAGTGTGCCTCCAAGTTAACAAGGTGGAAAAATGGCCATGAGTTCTAACTTCCAAGGCCTTTTAAGGTCCAAATTACCCAATTATGGAATGCAAACTAATTTGCTTTTACTTATAATCCAATAACTAACTATTCATGATCCGCACTGCAGGTTTTTTGACCCAATACCAGAACACCCAGATTTGTGAAGAAGGAGAAAAGAAGAAGAACAAATCCACACCCCAAATCCTCCATATTGTAACACACATATATATATATATATTATTATATCCCAGAAACCTAAATTCTCTAAACCCAGGGTTCCAACAATCCACCACTTCAGGAGGACTGCAGCCACCATTTTATCAGACTGCTACCGCCACCCTGAATAACAGGGTGTCAGGTTGTATCCTGACTCAGTCAGTTTAAACCAGTGTTTTCTGCTGCCGTTGTGTCCTCTGGGAACAGTTCCCACTCAGCCCGGTCAGCTCGGGACACAGCAGGCAACGGGGGCCAGCCTCTGATATTGGAGGGATCAAAGGTCTGGCTCGTGGGTCCTTCCAAGGGACCGCGGCAATAAAGGCAGACGGCGGAGGAAAGGGGGCAGGCTCAGAGTTGGGTTAAATCCAGAAAGTTTATTGGTCCTCCGAACGGGGGGACCTCAACCACCAGGGGTGCCCAACCCAGAGCACCTGCAGATCGCGCGCCAGGGCATTTTATGGCGGGGGGGCACGGGGGGGGGGGTGTACAGAACAACCAACCAGGGAAGGGAAGGGTGCGGCAAACAGAACGAGGGACACATAAAGGAACCAACTGTAACAGGGGAAGGGAGGGACTCCTTTCCCAGGACTAATCACCTGGCCCCCTGGCTAGAACTTTCCAGAAGCCTGGGAGGGGTGGCAGAGTGACAGACAGGGTCCTGGGAGGAGATAAAAATGACAGACAGGGTGATTTAAATAAAACGGGGGGGGGTGTGCCCACTGGGGTACACCAAACTTACAGAACATAGGGGGGAGACCCGGACTGAACTAAGCTAACACACTCCCACAGGAGGCCACTACTGACACGCTGCAGGAGTGGACTGGAGCAGTAGCCAGAGTGTCGACATTGGGGAAAGCCTCGTGTGCCTACCCACAGACTGTCTGCTGAAATAGTCTCTATGGATATCTTTCCTCACGGATCTCCGGTCATTGGGGGGGGGGCAATCCTCACTGTCATTGTTTTCTTTATGTTAAACTGTTTCTGTGCCTTCACTCGCCACAGGTGGTGCAGGAGACAACGTGACAATTAGATTAGGTGATTAGATTGCACCATTAGAATGATTTGCTTAATAATTTTTCCTTTATATTGTCAGTAAGATTTGGGCCAGAGGTGGGAGAATCATATTTTTAATCCTAGGAGAAGTAGCAAAAACCTTTTACCGTAGCAATTGCTGGGTCTGTGGAAGGCCAGGAGAATCTGAAAACTGGCCATGGGTGGCCAGCCCAGTCAAACCTAAATGGTGAGTCAGCACCCTGAGTGAAGTCCATAATGGGACCGGATTTTAGGGTGAAGACAGAAGTCCATGGCGACTCCATTCTTCCGAAAGAGGCGTTTATTGTCTCAATAGAATAGGAGGTGTATACGTGGGAAAAAGTGTTTGTGACTGGACTTTATCTTTGGGTTTATCTATTCGCAGAAGAAGGGGGAGTGTGTAGAAAATTAAATTACTCAAACTGCTGTTTGCAAATAGGTGACAATAGAAAGTGGTAAAACAAATAACAAAGGGAATAAGAAAGTTAGCTCATGTACCTGTCCAAATGTGGAAAGGATGGGAATGGGACATGTTTTCATGGTTACCTGGTGGACTATGGGTTAAACAAATGCTTTTTTCATCTTATGTGCTGTAGCAACTCGAAGCATCATCCCTTGCTTAGTGCAACTTATTCAACATGTGATCAAGGGGATGCAGGGAGTAGCCATGCCTACAGATCCAGAAATGGCTACAAAAGGACAGAAAATGATTATTACCGCAGGCCTGGGCCCTATGGTATATCACCGTGTCCCGCAGCCATAGGGAGGAGGAGGAGGAGAAGATCCAACAGGCAGGAATTGTGCAGCAAGATTGATTTATTTAATTATTTTACAAACTCTTTTATAGACTTTTTTCTTCACAGTCCAATTGGACAAAGGACCAGCCACCCCTTGGGGGTGATTGGCCAAAATCCTAAAACATCCATTATCAAAATATTTTTCTACTATACCATAAACAAGACTTTTCAAGGTTGCAGGTGTCTTGGTTGTTTACATTCCCTGCTACCTCTTCTGTGAGAGAGAAAAGTCTCTCACGGACTTAGAAACTAGCAAGAAAATCCTTGCTAGCAGCATTTTTGTATCTACAAATGATGTCACTGCAAATAATTGCAAAACCAAAAAAGACCCAGGGACAGAAAATTAAGTCAATAATAACTAAAGTTTTTAAGGACAATTATTAAGGAAATAAAAGAGGAGGAATTGAAAAGAAATGAGATAGCTTTTTCTTTACAAACAAAGCCTGGGTCTGATAGGTAAAGGCTAGATACTAAAAGAAGAAAGAAACAATGGGAGAAATTCCACTGATTGATGAAAGGAGTGAGAGGGTTTAGTCTTTACAAATCATCCATGGGTCTGCTGATAGGTAAAGATAGATACTGAGAGATGAAAGAAGCAATGGGAAGAACCATAAATTCTATAGGAAAATTTAAAAAAAAGGGGTTTACATTAGAAGAGGGTCTGTATTAGGCGATTCGGGAAGCCTATACCTCTCAAGTACCTCAGCCAATGCAGAAAGAGAGAGGGAAATGCGGCCAGGAAATTAGGATAAAAAGCAGGCTGCATCCTCTAACTGTCCTGGGTTGCAGTGTATTCTATTACCATCCTCATGAGCTGTTGAAACCAGGTGGGGCAGTGTTTCCTTGCCTCCTTCCTCTGGACCATCTTTCTGTTAATGGCCCATCAATGCCCTGCTGCATGACTCATAGATAACTCCCTCTGGACTATCTTTTGTTAATGAGCCCATCAATGCCTTGCCTCATGATTTATCATCCCATTGTGAGGTGCTCCACCCAGAGGGAGGAACCAAGCATTCCATCCTGGAAATAATCTGAGATTCCGAACACCACAGACACCCTTTTCCACTGGATTCCCAGAGGACAAGTGCTACATAGCCACCAGTGGACCTTCCGAGGAAGAGCAGACCCTTCTACAGGATCACCGCTTCAACAGAACCACGTTCACTGTCGATTTCTCTATTTTCGTTTTGCCTCTGAATCACGAGTTCTTTTACTCAGAGTTAGGATTGAAACGCAGGAGACGCCAGGCTTTTCTTCTAATTGATGTTTATAATTTCTTATCTATAATAGAGCTGCACAGAGTGTGCCTCCAAGTTAACAAGGTGGAAAAATGGCCATGAGTTCTAACTTCCAAGGCCTTTTAAGGTCCAAATTACCCAATTATGGAATGCAAACTAATTTGCTTTTACTTATAATCCAATAACTAACTATTCATGATCCGCACTGCAGGTTTTTTGACCCAATACCAGAACACCCAGATTTGTGAAGAAGGAGAAAAGAAGAAGAACAAATCCACACCCCAAATCCTCCATATTGTAACACACATATATATATATATTATTATATCCCAGAAACCTAAATTCTCTAAACCCAGGGTTCCAACAATCCACCACTTCAGGAGGACTGCAGCCACCATTTTATCAGACTGCTACCGCCACCCTGAATAACAGGGTGTCAGGTTGTATCCTGACTCAGTCAGTTTAAACCAGTGTTTTCTGCTGCCGTTGTGTCCTCTGGGAACAGTTCCCACTCAGCCCGGTCAGCTCGGGACACAGCAGGCAACGGGGGCCAGCCTCTGATATTGGAGGGATCAAAGGTCTGGCTCGTGGGTCCTTCCAAGGGACCGCGGCAATAAAGGCAGACGGCGGAGGAAAGGGGGCAGGCTCAGAGTTGGGTTAAATCCAGAAAGTTTATTGGTCCTCCGAACGGGGGGACCTCAACCACCAGGGGTGCCCAACCCAGAGCACCTGCAGATCGCGCGCCAGGGCATTTTATGGCGGGGGGGCATGGGGGGGGGGTGTACAGAACAACCAACCAGGGAAGGGAAGGGTGCGGCAAACAGAACGAGGGACACATAAAGGAACCAACTGTAACAGGGGAAGGGAATGACTCCTTTCCCAGGACTAATCACCTGGCCCCCTGGCTAGAACTTTCCAGAAGCCTGGGAGGGGTGGCAGAGTGACAGACAGGGTCCTGGGAGGAGATAAAAATGACAGACAGGGTGATTTAAATAAAACGGGGGGGGTGTGCCCACTGGGGTACACCAAACTTACAGAACATAGGGGGGAGACCCGGACTGAACTAAGCTAACACACTCCCACAGGAGGCCACTACTGACACGCTGCAGGAGTGGACTGGAGCAGTAGCCAGAGTGTCGACATTGGGGAAAGCCTCGTGTGCCTACCCACAGACTGTCTGCTGAAATAGTCTCTATGGATATCTTTCCTCACGGATCTCCGGTCATTGGGGGGGGGCAATCCTCACTGTCATTGTTTTCTTTATGTTAAACTGTTTCTGTGCCTTCACTCGCCACAGGTGGTGCAGGAGACAACGTGACAATTAGATTAGGTGATTAGATTGCACCATTAGAATGATTTGCTTAATAATTTTTCCTTTATATTGTCAGTAAGATTTGGGCCAGAGGTGGGAGAATCATATTTTTAATCCTAGGAGAAGTAGCAAAAACCTTTTACCGTAGCAATTGCTGGGTCTGTGGAAGGCCAGGAGAATCTGAAAACTGGCCATGGGTGGCCAGCCCAGTCAAACCTAAATGGTGAGTCAGCACCCTGAGTGAAGTCCATAATGGGACCGGATTTTAGGGTGAAGACAGAAGTCCATGGCGACTCCATTCTTCCGAAAGAGGCGTTTATTGTCTCAATAGAATAGGAGGTGTATACGTGGGAAAAAGTGTTTGTGACTGGACTTTATCTTTGGGTTTATCTATTCGCAGAAGAAGGGGGAGTGTGTAGAAAATTAAATTACTCAAACTGCTGTTTGCAAATAGGTGACAATAGAAAGTGGTAAAACAAATAACAAAGGGAATAAGAAAGTTAGCTCATGTACCTGTCCAAATGTGGAAAGGATGGGAATGGGACATGTTTTCATGGTTACCTGGTGGACTATGGGTTAAACAAATGCTTTTTTCATCTTATGTGCTGTAGCAACTCGAAGCATCATCCCTTGCTTAGTGCAACTTATTCAACATGTGATCAAGGGGATGCAGGGAGTAGCCATGCCTACAGATCCAGAAATGGCTACAAAAGGACAGAAAATGATTATTACCGCAGGCCTGGGCCCTATGGTATATCACCGTGTCCCGCAGCCATAGGGAGGAGGAGGAGGAGAAGATCCAACAGGCAGGAATTGTGCAGCAAGATTGATTTATTTAATTATTTTACAAACTCTTTTATAGACTTTTTTCTTCACAGTCCAATTGGACAAAGGACCAGCCACCCCTTGGGGGTGATTGGCCAAAATCCTAAAACATCCATTATCAAAATATTTTTCTACTATACCATAAACAAGACTTTTCAAGGTTGCAGGTGTCTTGGTTGTTTACATTCCCTGCTACCTCTTCTGTGAGAGAGAAAAGTCTCTCACGGACTTAGAAACTAGCAAGAAAATCCTTGCTAGCAGCATTTTTGTATCTACAAATGATGTCACTGCAAATAATTGCAAAACCAAAAAAGACCCAGGGACAGAAAATTAAGTCAATAATAACTAAAGTTTTTAAGGACAATTATTAAGGAAATAAAAGAGGAGGAATTGAAAAGAAATGAGATAGCTTTTTCTTTACAAACAAAGCCTGGGTCTGATAGGTAAAGGCTAGATACTAAAAGAAGAAAGAAACAATGGGAGAAATTCCACTGATTGATGAAAGGAGTGAGAGGGTTTAGTCTTTACAAATCATCCATGGGTCTGCTGATAGGTAAAGATAGATACTGAGAGATGAAAGAAGCAATGGGAAGAACCATAAATTCTATAGGAAAATTTAAAAAAAAGGGGTTTACATTAGAAGAGGGTCTGTATTAGGCCATTCGGGAAGCCTATACCTCTCAAGTACCTCAGCCAATGCAGAAAGAGAGAGGGAAATGCGGCCAGGAAATTAGGATAAAAAGCAGGCTGCATCCTCTAACTGTCCTGGGTTGCAGTGTATTCTATTACCATCCTCATGAGCTGTTGAAACCAGGTGGGGCAGTGTTTCCTCCTTCCTCTGGACCATCTTTCTGTTAATGGCCCATCAATGCCCTGCTGCATGACTCATAGATAACTCCCTCTGGACTATCTTTTGTTAATGAGCCCATCAATGCCTTGCCTCATGATTTATCATCCCATTGTGAGGTGCTCCACCCAGAGGGAGGAACCAAGCATTCCATCCTGGAAATAATCTGAGATTCCGAACACCACAGACACCCTTTTCCACTGGATTCCCAGAGGACAAGTGCTACATAGCCACCAGTGGACCTTCCGAGGAAGAGCAGACCCTTCTACAGGATCACCGCTTCAACAGAACCACGTTCACTGTCGATTTCTCTATTTTCGTTTTGCCTCTGAATCACGAGTTCTTTTACTCAGAGTTAGGATTAAAACGCAGGAGACGCCAGGCTTTTCTTCTAATTGATGTTTATAATTTCTTATCTATAATAGAGCTGCACAGAGTGTGCCTCCAAGTTAACAAGGTGGAAAAATGGCCATGAGTTCTAACTTCCAAGGCCTTTTAAGGTCCAAATTACCCAATTATGGAATGCAAACTAATTTGCTTTTACTTATAATCCAATAACTAACTATTCATGATCCGCACTGCAGGTTTTTTGACCCAATACCAGAACACCCAGATTTGTGAAGAAGGAGAAAAGAAGAAGAACAAATCCACACCCCAAATCCTCCATATTGTAACACACACATATATATATATTATTATATCCCAGAAACCTAAATTCTCTAAACCCAGGGTTCCAACAATCCACCACTTCAGGAGGACTGCAGCCACCATTTTATCAGACTGCTACCGCCACCCTGAATAACAGGGTGTCAGGTTGTATCCTGACTCAGTCAGTTTAAACCAGTGTTTTCTGCTGCCGTTGTGTCCTCTGGGAACAGTTCCCACTCAGCCCGGTCAGCTCGGGACACAGCAGGCAACGGGGGCCAGCCTCTGATATTGGAGGGATCAAAGGTCTGGCTCGTGGGTCCTTCCAAGGGACCGCGGCAATAAAGGCAGACGGCGGAGGAAAGGGGGCAGGCTCAGAGTTGGGTTAAATCCAGAAAGTTTATTGGTCCTCCGAACGGGGGGACCTCAACCACCAGGGGTGCCCAACCCAGAGCACCTGCAGATCGCGCGCCAGGGCATTTTATGGCGGGGGGGGCATGGGGGGGGGGTGTACAGAACAACCAACCAGGGAAGGGAAGGGTGCGGCAAACAGAACGAGGGACACATAAAGGAACCAACTGTAACAGGGGAAGGGAGGGACTCCTTTCCCAGGACTAATCACCTGGCCCCCTGGCTAGAACTTTCCAGAAGCCTGGGAGGGGTGGCAGAGTGACAGACAGGGTCCTGGGAGGAGATAAAAATGACAGACAGGGTGATTTAAATAAAACGGGGGGGGGTGTGCCCACTGGGGTACACCAAACTTACAGAACATAGGGGGGAGACCCGGACTGAACTAAGCTAACACACTCCCACAGGAGGCCACTACTGACACGCTGCAGGAGTGGACTGGAGCAGTAGCCAGAGTGTCGACATTGGGGAAAGCCTCGTGTGCCTACCCACAGACTGTCTGCTGAAATAGTCTCTATGGATATCTTTCCTCACGGATCTCCGGTCATTGGGGGGGCAATCCTCACTGTCATTGTTTTCTTTATGTTAAACTGTTTCTGTGCCTTCACTCGCCACAGGTGGTGCAGGAGACAACGTGACAATTAGATTAGGTGATTAGATTGCACCATTAGAATGATTTGCTTAATAATCTTTCCTTTATATTGTCAGTAAGATTTGGGCCAGAGGTGGGAGAATCATATTTTTAATCCTAGGAGAAGTAGCAAAAACCTTTTACCGTAGCAATTGCTGGGTCTGTGGAAGGCCAGGAGAATCTGAAAACTGGCCATGGGTGGCCAGCCCAGTCAAACCTAAATGGTGAGTCAGCACCCTGAGTGAAGTCCATAATGGGACCGGATTTTAGGGTGAAGACAGAAGTCCATGGCGACTCCATTCTTCCGAAAGAGGCGTTTATTGTCTCAATAGAATAGGAGGTGTATACGTGGGAAAAAGTGTTTGTGACTGGACTTTATCTTTGGGTTTATCTATTCGCAGAAGAAGGGGGAGTGTGTAGAAAATTAAATTACTCAAACTGCTGTTTGCAAATAGGTGACAATAGAAAGTGGTAAAACAAATAACAAAGGGAATAAGAAAGTTAGCTCATGTACCTGTCCAAATGTGGAAAGGATGGGAATGGGACATGTTTTCATGGTTACCTGGTGGACTATGGGTTAAACAAATGCTTTTTTCATCTTATGTGCTGTAGCAACTCGAAGCATCATCCCTTGCTTAGTGCAACTTATTCAACATGTGATCAAGGGGATGCAGGGAGTAGCCATGCCTACAGATCCAGAAATGGCTACAAAAGGACAGAAAATGATTATTACCGCAGGCCTGGGCCCTATGGTATATCACCGTGTCCCGCAGCCATAGGGAGGAGGAGGAGGAGAAGATCCAACAGGCAGGAATTGTGCAGCAAGATTGATTTATTTAATTATTTTACAAACTCTTTTATAGACTTTTTTCTTCACAGTCCAATTGGACAAAGGACCAGCCACCCCTTGGGGGTGATTGGCCAAAATCCTAAAACATCCATTATCAAAATATTTTTCTACTATACCATAAACAAGACTTTTCAAGGTTGCAGGTGTCTTGGTTGTTTACATTCCCTGCTACCTCTTCTGTGAGAGAGAAAAGTCTCTCACGGACTTAGAAACTAGCAAGAAAATCCTTGCTAGCAGCATTTTTGTATCTACAAATGATGTCACTGCAAATAATTGCAAAACCAAAAAAGACCCAGGGACAGAAAATTAAGTCAATAATAACTAAAGTTTTTAAGGACAATTATTAAGGAAATAAAAGAGGAGGAATTGAAAAGAAATGAGATAGCTTTTTCTTTACAAACAAAGCGTGGGTCTGATAGGTAAAGGCTAGATACTAAAAGAAGAAAGAAACAATGGGAGAAATTCCACTGATTGATGAAAGGAGTGAGAGGGTTTAGTCTTTACAAATCATCCATGGGTCTGCTGATAGGTAAAGATAGATACTGAGAGATGAAAGAAGCAATGGGAAGAACCATAAATTCTATAGGAAAATTTAAAAAAAAGGGGTTTACATTAGAAGAGGGTCTGTATTAGGCGATTCGGGAAGCCTATACCTCTCAAGTACCTCAGCCAATGCAGAAAGAGAGAGGGAAATGCGGCCAGGAAATTAGGATAAAAAGCAGGCTGCATCCTCTAACTGTCCTGGGTTGCAGTGTATTCTATTACCATCCTCATGAGCTGTTGAAACCAGGTGGGGCAGTGTTTCCTTGCCTCCTTCCTCTGGACCATCTTTCTGTTAATGGCCCATCAATGCCCTGCTGCATGACTCATAGATAACTCCCTCTGGACTATCTTTTGTTAATGAGCCCATCAATGCCTTGCCTCATGATTTATCATCCCATTGTGAGGTGCTCCACCCAGAGGGAGGAACCAAGCATTCCATCCTGGAAATAATCTGAGATTCCGAACACCACAGACACCCTTTTCCACTGGATTCCCAGAGGACAAGTGCTACATAGCCACCAGTGGACCTTCCGAGGAAGAGCAGACCCTTCTACAGGATCACCGCTTCAACAGAACCACGTTCACTGTCGATTTCTCTATTTTCGTTTTGCCTCTGAATCACGAGTTCTTTTACTCAGAGTTAGGATTGAAACGCAGGAGACGCCAGGCTTTTCTTCTAATTGATGTTTATAATTTCTTATCTATAATAGAGCTGCACAGAGTGTGCCTCCAAGTTAACAAGGTGGAAAAATGGCCATGAGTTCTAACTTCCAAGGCCTTTTAAGGTCCAAATTACCCAATTATGGAATGCAAACTAATTTGCTTTTACTTATAATCCAATAACTAACTATTCATGATCCGCACTGCAGGTTTTTTGACCCAATACCAGAACACCCAGATTTGTGAAGAAGGAGAAAAGAAGAAGAACAAATCCACACCCCAAATCCTCCATATTGTAACACACATATATATATATATTATTATATCCCAGAAACCTAAATTCTCTAAACCCAGGGTTCCAACAATCCACCACTTCAGGAGGACTGCAGCCACCATTTTATCAGACTGCTACCGCCACCCTGAATAACAGGGTGTCAGGTTGTATCCTGACTCAGTCAGTTTAAACCAGTGTTTTCTGCTGCCGTTGTGTCCTCTGGGAACAGTTCCCACTCAGCCCGGTCAGCTCGGGACACAGCAGGCAACGGGGGCCAGCCTCTGATATTGGAGGGATCAAAGGTCTGGCTCGTGGGTCCTTCCAAGGGACCGCGGCAATAAAGGCAGACGGCGGAGGAAAGGGGGCAGGCTCAGAGTTGGGTTAAATCCAGAAAGTTTATTGGTCCTCCGAACGGGGGGGACCTCAACCACCAGGGGTGCCCAACCCAGAGCACCTGCAGATCGCGCGCCAGGGCATTTTATGGCGGGGGGGGCATGGGGGGGGGGGTGTACAGAACAACCAACCAGGGAAGGGAAGGGTGCGGCAAACAGAACGAGGGACACATAAAGGAACCAACTGTAACAGGGGAAGGGAGGGACTCCTTTCCCAGGACTAATCACCTGGCCCCCTGGCTAGAACTTTCCAGAAGCCTGGGAGGGGTGGCAGAGTGACAGACAGGGTCCTGGGAGGAGATAAAAATGACAGACAGGGTGATTTAAATAAAACGGGGGGGGGGTGTGCCCACTGGGGTACACCAAACTTACAGAACATAGGGGGGAGACCCGGACTGAACTAAGCTAACACACTCCCACAGGAGGCCACTACTGACACGCTGCAGGAGTGGACTGGAGCAGTAGCCAGAGTGTCGACATTGGGGAAAGCCTCGTGTGCCTACCCACAGACTGTCTGCTGAAATAGTCTCTATGGATATCTTTCCTCACGGATCTCCGGTCATTGGGGGGGGCAATCCTCACTGTCATTGTTTTCTTTATGTTAAACTGTTTCTGTGCCTTCACTCGCCACAGGTGGTGCAGGAGACAACGTGACAATTAGATTAGGTGATTAGATTGCACCATTAGAATGATTTGCTTAATAATCTTTCCTTTATATTGTCAGTAAGATTTGGGCCAGAGGTGGGAGAATCATATTTTTAATCCTAGGAGAAGTAGCAAAAACCTTTTACCGTAGCAATTGCTGGGTCTGTGGAAGGCCAGGAGAATCTGAAAACTGGCCATGGGTGGCCAGCCCAGTCAAACCTAAATGGTGAGTCAGCACCCTGAGTGAAGTCCATAATGGGACCGGATTTTAGGGTGAAGACAGAAGTCCATGGCGACTCCATTCTTCCGAAAGAGGCGTTTATTGTCTCAATAGAATAGGAGGTGTATACGTGGGAAAAAGTGTTTGTGACTGGACTTTATCTTTGGGTTTATCTATTCGCAGAAGAAGGGGGAGTGTGTAGAAAATTAAATTACTCAAACTGCTGTTTGCAAATAGGTGACAATAGAAAGTGGTAAAACAAATAACAAAGGGAATAAGAAAGTTAGCTCATGTACCTGTCCAAATGTGGAAAGGATGGGAATGGGACATGTTTTCATGGTTACCTGGTGGACTATGGGTTAAACAAATGCTTTTTTCATCTTATGTGCTGTAGCAACTCGAAGCATCATCCCTTGCTTAGTGCAACTTATTCAACATGTGATCAAGGGGATGCAGGGAGTAGCCATGCCTACAGATCCAGAAATGGCTACAAAAGGACAGAAAATGATTATTACCGCAGGCCTGGGCCCTATGGTATATCACCGTGTCCCGCAGCCATAGGGAGGAGGAGGAGGAGAAGATCCAACAGGCAGGAATTGTGCAGCAAGATTGATTTATTTAATTATTTTACAAACTCTTTTATAGACTTTTTTCTTCACAGTCCAATTGGACAAAGGACCAGCCACCCCTTGGGGGTGATTGGCCAAAATCCTAAAACATCCATTATCAAAATATTTTTCTACTATACCATAAACAAGACTTTTCAAGGTTGCAGGTGTCTTGGTTGTTTACATTCCCTGCTACCTCTTCTGTGAGAGAGAAAAGTCTCTCACGGACTTAGAAACTAGCGAGAAAATCCTTGCTAGCAGCATTTTTGTATCTACAAATGATGTCACTGCAAATAATTGCAAAACCAAAAAAGACCCAGGGACAGAAAATTAAGTCAATAATAACTAAAGTTTTTAAGGACAATTATTAAGGAAATAAAAGAGGAGGAATTGAAAAGAAATGAGATAGCTTTTTCTTTACAAACAAAGCCTGGGTCTGATAGGTAAAGGCTAGATACTAAAAGAAGAAAGAAACAATGGGAGAAATTCCACTGATTGATGAAAGGAGTGAGAGGGTTTAGTCTTTACAAATCATCCATGGGTCTGCTGATAGGTAAAGATAGATACTGAGAGATGAAAGAAGCAATGGGAAGAACCATAAATTCTATAGGAAAATAAAAAAAAAAAGGGTTTACATTAGAAGAGGGTCTGTATTAGGCGATTCGGGAAGCCTATACCTCTCAAGTACCTCAGCCAATGCAGAAAGAGAGAGGGAAATGCGGCCAGGAAATTAGGATAAAAAGCAGGCTGCATCCTCTAACTGTCCTGGGTTGCAGTGTATTCTATTACCATCCTCATGAGCTGTTGAAACCAGGTGGGGCAGTGTTTCCTTGCCTCCTTCCTCTGGACCATCTTTCTGTTAATGGCCCATCAATGCCCTGCTGCATGACTCATAGATAACTCCCTCTGGACTATCTTTTGTTAATGAGCCCATCAATGCCTTGCCTCATGATTTATCATCCCATTGTGAGGTGCTCCACCCAGAGGGAGGAACCAAGCATTCCATCCTGGAAATAATCTGAGATTCCGAACACCACAGACACCCTTTTCCACTGGATTCCCAGAGGACAAGTGCTACATAGCCACCAGTGGACCTTCCGAGGAAGAGCAGACCCTTCTACAGGATCACCGCTTCAACAGAACCACGTTCACTGTCGATTTCTCTATTTTCGTTTTGCCTCTGAATCACGAGTTCTTTTACTCAGAGTTAGGATTGAAACGCAGGAGACGCCAGGCTTTTCTTCTAATTGATGTTTATAATTTCTTATCTATAATAGAGCTGCACAGAGTGTGCCTCCAAGTTAACAAGGTGGAAAAATGGCCATGAGTTCTAACTTCCAAGGCCTTTTAAGGTCCAAATTACCCAATTATGGAATGCAAACTAATTTGCTTTTACTTATAATCCAATAACTAACTATTCATGATCCGCACTGCAGGTTTTTTGACCCAATACCAGAACACCCAGATTTGTGAAGAAGGAGAAAAGAAGAAGAACAAATCCACACCCCAAATCCTCCATATTGTAACACACATATATATATATATTATTATATCCCAGAAACCTAAATTCTCTAAACCCAGGGTTCCAACAATCCACCACTTCAGGAGGACTGCAGCCACCATTTTATCAGACTGCTACCGCCACCCTGAATAACAGGGTGTCAGGTTGTATCCTGACTCAGTCAGTTTAAACCAGTGTTTTCTGCTGCCGTTGTGTCCTCTGGGAACAGTTCCCACTCAGCCCGGTCAGCTCGGGACACAGCAGGCAACGGGGGCCAGCCTCTGATATTGGAGGGATCAAAGGTCTGGCTCGTGGGTCCTTCCAAGGGACCGCGGCAATAAAGGCAGACGGCGGAGGAAAGGGGGCAGGCTCAGAGTTGGGTTAAATCCAGAAAGTTTATTGGTCCTCCGAACGGGGGGACCTCAACCACCAGGGGTGCCCAACCCAGAGCACCTGCAGATCGCGCGCCAGGGCATTTTATGGCGGGGGGGCATGGGGGGGGGTGTACAGAACAACCAACCAGGGAAGGGAAGGGTGCGGCAAACAGAACGAGGGACACATAAAGGAACCAACTGTAACAGGGGAAGGGAGGGACTCCTTTCCCAGGACTAATCACCTGGCCCCCTGGCTAGAACTTTCCAGAAGCCTGGGAGGGGTGGCAGAGTGACAGACAGGGTCCTGGGAGGAGATAAAAATGACAGACAGGGTGATTTAAATAAAACGGGGGGGGGGTGTGCCCACTGGGGTACACCAAACTTACAGAACATAGGGGGGAGACCCGGACTGAACTAAGCTAACACACTCCCACAGGAGGCCACTACTTACACGCTGCAGGAGTGGACTGGAGCAGTAGCCAGAGTGTCGACATTGGGGAAAGCCTCGTGTGCCTACCCACAGACTGTCTGCTGAAATAGTCTCTATGGATATCTTTCCTCACGGATCTCCGGTCATTGGGGGGGGCAATCCTCACTGTCATTGTTTTCTTTATGTTAAACTGTTTCTGTGCCTTCACTCGCCACAGGTGGTGCAGGAGACAACGTGACAATTAGATTAGGTGATTAGATTGCACCATTAGAATGATTTGCTTAATAATCTTTCCTTTATATTGTCAGTAAGATTTGGGCCAGAGGTGGGAGAATCATATTTTTAATCCTAGGAGAAGTAGCAAAAACCTTTTACCGTAGCAATTGCTGGGTCTGTGGAAGGCCAGGAGAATCTGAAAACTGGCCATGGGTGGCCAGCCCAGTCAAACCTAAATGGTGAGTCAGCACCCTGAGTGAAGTCCATAATGGGACCGGATTTTAGGGTGAAGACAGAAGTCCATGGCGACTCCATTCTTCCGAAAGAGGCGTTTATTGTCTCAATAGAATAGGAGGTGTATACGTGGGAAAAAGTGTTTGTGACTGGACTTTATCTTTGGGTTTATCTATTCGCAGAAGAAGGGGTGTTGCCCACCGACCACAAACACAAACCAACAGAGAGTCAGTTTATGCGGTGCTTTATTCAGGGCCCGGGGACCTGGGGACTAGTGTCCCAAATCAGGCTTCCCAAAGGCCTATCGTTTCACTCAGCTCTTTATACAGTTTCAAACATTGGCACACATACAAGATTTAATCTTCAAAGTAAAACATACATCACAAGGATTAACAATTGATAATCATACCCTACGCCATATCTCTCTATGGTTGTCTAGTCTTAGATAATGCTCAACGAGCTCCTACCACTGAAATCCCCCTTGCATGCAACATATATCAACCCAGAACAATTTACTTTTAGACAGGTTCACCGTGCCCAGCTAATTCACTAACGGGTTCACCATGCCCAGCTAATTCACTAACGGGTTCACCATGCCCAGCTAATTCACTATTCCTAACCTCCCCACCCAGTACATTCTATTCCTGTTTCCCCAGAGAACTATTTCTACACCTGAGGCCTTACAGCCTAGCAGAGCCTTAGCCTTACTACTTCTAAAATCCAATATCCTATCCTTTTTGTAACAAGTCCCCCCTTTTGAGCATCCTTCGAGCTTCTTCTGGGTTCGCAAGGATGCTCAACAATTCATGTCGCTGTTTCGCGATAAGCAGGAGGTGGAACGGCTGGTTCTGCCAGGACTTCTCTTCGCATTATCGCCTTCATTATTCGCCGAGAGTGTTGACCTTCCTTGACAATCATTCCTAAAAGACACTTATATACTATTAAGGCAACTAAAATGATTATAACAATCATGATTCCATATTGTACAATTGAGGATATCCATCCGGACATCCGAATTCCCAGGGAGCTGAACAGTTTTCCAACCCAATTGTGTTCTGCCTCTTTCTGAATATCATTCACCTTTCCTTCAATCCGTTCTAATTGACTTATATCTTTTTCTACTTCTTGTGTAACATTCGGGATGTGAATGCAGCAATGGTCGTCTCTACCATGCAGATATCCACATACGCCATGCTCTTTTAACAATATCATATCTAAAGCCATCCGATTTTGAATTGTCATTCTAGACGTAGCTTGTAACTGCAGATTTAAGTCCTTGAATCCCTTCTTGGTTACAGATGCTAACCTTTCTGTTTGTCCTAACAATTTGTACAACATTTCCCTGTTTCGATATGATGATATTTGTGCAAAGAGAGATTCTAATACCCACCCAAATTTAATTCCTGAAGAAGGTTCATGCCAATCTTCCCCTTCTTCTAACCCTATGTCCCCAATTTCCTGACTTATATCTCGCTTATGTCTTATTTCTATTTCTGAGGCCGTCAATTTTGTCGATTTCCAGAAAGGACAAAGAGTTGGAACTCCTAAAGTAATTTGTGTAGTTGGACCATCTACCGGCATATGAGTGGTCCAATGTCCATGACCCATTACCCAAACTAAATTTCCTGGAGCTCGGATTGATGTAGTTTTACAGTTTAACTCTCCTTCTGTATTTTTGTCTGTTATCGTGTGGTTATATCCCCTACATTCACAGCCAAATCTCAAAAGTACCTTTACCGGCAGTAGACTCACAGACTCACTTGGGCTGTCACAAGTGAAGACCTCAGTGCAATTCCAATCGGTCATCCTAGGTGCATCTTTCCTCCAACTATCCTGTTCTTGATAGGTCTTTGAGTAAGTTTGATTTTTCCGTCCCTTCCAATGAATACACCATTGAACTGTTCCTATATAACTATAAGTTTCCAACAAACTAGGTCCCCAGATTGTCTGCCATTGTTCCATGGTAGTTGTGTTTGTAACATTCTGGCATGTTATTTCAAAATATTGTTCAGTTGCCGGGACTTCTCGTGTTTGCCTCTCATCGTATTCACACCATCCTACTCCCTGGAATCTTCCGATTCTGGTAAATACAGCATTCGGAAGCTTATAACAATCTGCTCGAGTCCTCGGGGTTTTCCTCCTTATCACATTTGTCCGATTAACCAATTTAGTTCGGCTCCTAATCTCCTGGGTACAACTTAAGGTAACTGTTCGATTAGATGCAGGCATGTCTGGAGCTGGTATAATTCCCCATGGTATAGGGTCTCCTGCCGCATGGGGCAAAGGCAGACATGCAGTGATTGCTGATACATTTTGTGTTTGCCCAAAATCCCTAATTAAACCCACAATCAGATTCTCTGGTTTGGTTTGGATTTCATCCTCTAGTACCTGCCGAGTCACCCTTGTTCTTTTAACATAAACACTAATCATCCCGGCTGCCCACCAATCATCTCGAGCAACCCAACACCAGTATTGTCCATTATCTTGCTGTTCTAGGACTTCTTTAATTACTAACACTATTTCTTGGGGTTTTCTTTTAATTTGATATTTCCCTTGAGTCACCAAGCTTTGTCCTCCAAACCACCATTCATACTCAGTGTAGCTTTCGGTTGGTATCCTACATCTTAAAACCAAATCCTGCCCTTCCTTTGTGTTATATATTTCCTATTCAGGCTTGATTCCTCGCTCCTGTTGTAATACCACTTCTACCTTCCTAACCCTATAACCTCCACTATTACCACAAATGATAACACAAAGGTATTTACCCTCCGATCTACCAATCTCTGAGTTCGTTATATTCAACCATCCCCTGCTCTCATTTCCCAGCGTCCACCAACTTGTCCCTTGTACCTGTGGATTCCACATTTCCTGTGTCGTGTTCCATTTCCACCATTTCATTCTAATCTGTTTCTGACACCCTGTATTAAACCTATGAGTACATTTTATTCTGAGGGGAGGTCCGTCCCACATATCTACTTTCCCATTTGGGAGATTCACCTGGACCTTATTTTCTGATTCTGTTTGGGAGATATTTAAAATGTCAAGATTTACGAATCCATAATCATAAGTCCCTTTTATCCAAACCACACAAGCGTATTTTCCTGTTCTGGCTTTTGTTATATTGGATATCTGCAGGGTAATCCTGCCTTTTTGCTGCTTCTCATCCCAGACCGTTTCTACTCCTTTATCGGGAATTTGATCCTTGGTGATCCATTTCCATTGTGCCCTGACTCTGTCCCGTCCAGCTCCCTGATCATCGACAAACAAACATGTAAGATTTACATTTGAATTCTCCGGTACCCACACCCTTGATTCAGGTATTGTGATTTTAACAAAGGTTTCAACAATTATTATTTTACTCAAGAGTAACAACAACAGCATTAATTTTTGGCTTTGAACACCATTCTGGTGGGAGATAGGGGTTCCACCGACCATCGGGAGGGGACCTTTTTGACCCGCGTGTAATGGATCCAGCTGTTGATCCCGTCGACCTTGACGGCGGTGTAAGTTGTCATTATCACTTGATGGGGGCCGTCCCATGTTTCCTTCAGAGGTTCCACCGACCAGTTCTTCACGTAAACTTGATCTCCTGGGTGAATATCGTGAGCAGGAGTGTCCAGAGGTAACGGTCGATTCCACTCCAGCGTGGATCTCAGTGCTGCAAGGGTCTTATTTAAAGACAGAACATAATTTACAATCATCTGATCCCCAATTACATGTGGGTCCCCTTGATAGGTTACAGCATGATATGGTTTGCCGTACAAAATTTCATACGGACTTACCCCTATCCTTTCTCGTGGTTTAATCCTAATCCTCAGAAGGGCTAGAGGCAATGCTTGGGGCCACTGTATTTTAGCTTCTTGACAAATCTTTTTAATTTGATTTTTCAGAGTTTGATTCATTCGTTCCACCTGACCACTAGATTGAGGTCTCCAGGGGGTGTGTAAGTGCCACTGAATTCCCAGAATAGTAGAAACTTCCTGCACGATCCCTGCAGTAAAATGTGGTCCTCTATCTGATGATATTCCTAAAGGAACCCCAAACCTTGGAATAATTTCCTTGAGAAGGGTTTTCACTACCTCCTTGGCCTGATTCGTCCTGCAAGGGAAAGCTTCGGGCCATCCCGAAAAGGTGCACACATAAACTAGTAAGTACTTGTATGCCTGAGATTTTGGTAACTCGGAAAAATCTATTTGCCAATAATCCCCTGGTTGTGGCCCTACACGTATTTTCCCCATTTGGACCTGTCTTCTAACCAACGGGTTATTTTTAATGCAAATCGGGCAGGTGGCATTTATTCTTTTGGCCATTGTTATCATCGAATTAGAGAGTACTATTTTCTTTAGATATTCTACCAATGCTTCTGCACCACAGTGGAGTTTGTTATGTTCAGTTTCCATGACTACTTTCATCAATCCTACTGGCAGTATAACTTGTCCGACCGGTGTTACATACCATCCTACAACATTCCTTCTTGCTCCAGTGATTTGTGCCAACCGTTCATCCTCCGGAGAGTAGCACGGTTTCTCTTCTAAATAAGGTGCAGCGGGATTTTCTCTTGTCGGTATCAGAGCCATTTGAGTCCAGACCAATCTGGCTGCCCTTTTCGCAGCTTCATCTGCCATCCGATTCCCCTGAAATTCTTTCCCGGAGTCTGCTTGATGACCTCGGACATGCATGATCGCTACTGCTTTAGGTAAGTGTACAGCTTCCAGCAACTGAATTATTACTTCCTTATGTTTGATCTGTGAGCCTTGAGAGGTCAAAAGTCCTCTTTCTTTCCACAAAGCCCCATGGATGTGAACCACACCAAATGCATACTTTGAATCAGTCCAAATGTTTACTTTCCTGTCTTTACTAAGGACCAATGCCCTTACCAACGCCCATACTTCTGCTTTTTGCGCTGAAGTTTCTGGAGGCAGTGCTTTAGCTTCCACTATTTCTTGGAGTGTCACCACAGCATACCCTGCATACCTGGTTCCATGCTCCATAAAACTGGATCCGTCCGTGAACAGCTCCACATCGGGATCTGCCATCGGGACATCTTTCAGATCCTCACGGCTGGCATACACTTGTTCGATCACCTCCACGCAGTCATGCTCCAGTTCTCCTTCCTCTTGGGTGGACCTGAGGAATTCTGCTGGATTGAGATGGTTGGTTATTTTTAATTCAACATCATCTTGTTCCCGCAACTGAGCCTGGTACTGCATCATTCTGCTGGAGGAGAGCCAATGCCCCCCTTTTTGTTCCAAGACGGCTATGACCATGTGAGGTACATATACCGTGATGTGTTTTCCCAGCGTCAGTTTCCGTGCTTCCTGAATTAGGATTACCGTAGCAGCCACTGCTCGCAAGCACCCCGGCCACCCTCCGCTCACCATGTCCAGCTGTTTCGAGAAGTACCCCACGGGCCTCTTCTATGACCCCAATCGCTGTGTGAGTACTCCTAAAGCTAATCTCTGCCTTTCATGCACATACAATTGAAAGTCTTTTGTCAGGTCTGGCAGACCCAGGGCGGGGGCCTCTTTGAGTGCTTGCTTTAATTCCTGGAAAGCCTTGTGCTGTGTCTTACCCCACTTGAATTCGGGTTCCTTGATTGTTTCGTACAGTGGTTTGGCCATGAGTCCGAAATTCGGAATCCACAGGCGACACCAGCCGACTATCCCTAGGAAAGATCTTAATTCCTGATTATTTCGTGGTACAGGGATTGCACAGATGGCTTGTATGCGATTCACTCCTATTCTCCTGACTCCTTGTGATATTTCACATCCCAGATAAATTACCTTCTGTCGCACCAGCTGCGCTTTTTCCTTGGATACTCGGTATCCTGCCTGACCCAACATGTTTAATAGTTCAATTGTTAACTTTAAGCACAGTCCCCGCTCCTCTGTTCCCAGGAGTATGTCATCCACATATTGTAAAACAACATAAGAAAAAGGAGACTCTTTTACCTTGGTAGTTTTCCATTCCTCTAACTCCTTTGCTAGCTGGTTTCCAAAAATGGTGGGTGAACACTTAAATCCTTGTGGCAACCTGGTCCATGTTAACTGTCGCTTGCGGCGAGTGTCTGGGCTTTCCCATTCAAAGGCGAAAATGTATTGACTCTCGGGGGCCAGTGGGATGCAGAAGAAGGCGTCTTTTAGATCAATCACTGTGAACCACTGAAAATTCTCAGAAATCGATGTTAACAATGTATATGGATTGGCCACCACCGGGTGTATATCTTTGGCAATTGCATTTACTGCTCTCAGGTCCTGCACCAACCTGTATTTCCCATTTGGTTTCCTTACCGGAAAGATTGGAGTATTAAATTCTGATTCGCATTCTTGTAAAATCCCTAATGCTATAAATTGTGTGATCATTGGGGCAATTCCTTTCCTGGCTTCCAAACTAATAGGGTACTGTCGAACTCTTACCGGGTGTGCCCCTTCCTTTAGTTCAATTTTTACAGGAACGGCTACCCTGGATCTGCCCGGGGTCCCTGTTTCCCATACCCACGGGACTACTGCCTGCTCTATTTCCTGGGGTATCTCCTCTGTCTTTGTCTCTTTAATCACAAAAAGTTTTGCCAGATTCCCCTCCGGGATTTCTAGTTTAGCACGCCCTTTCTCGAATATGATTTTTGCATCCAGTGCCGATAATAAATCTCGCCCCAACAAGCATTCCGGGCTGCTTGGCATATATAAAAACTGGTGATCCAATTCTTTGTTTCCAAATTTGATTTCCAGTGGCCGCAAGAATGACCTCTCCACCACCTCCCCCGACACCCCTACTACTTTCACAACTGAATCACTTAACGGTCCTATTTGTTCATTGATTGCAGAGAAAGTGGCTCCTGTATCTACCCTAAATTCCCTGGGCCCCCCGTCAACTTCCAGGACCACTTTTAGATCTTTATCTAGTCAGCTCTGATTTTGATAGTTCCCCATCATAAAGGCTTGAGCAACACCTTGTGGTCCTGGCGCGAAAGGGTTTAACCCATCATTCGCGTTCATTCCCTGATTTATGGGATTCCTTCCTGGAAAGTTACTCATCGGTGTCCCCATCCCCAAATTGAGGGGGCACTCATTCTTCCAATGACCTTCGGCGAAGCATCGGGCACACTGATTGGGCCCCAATTTACCTCTACCCCTACCCATCATCTGATTCCCTACATTCTGATTCACAAAACCTCCGAAACCACCTCTTCCCACGCCCCCGTTTCCTCTGCCTCGTCCCCTCCCCCGGCCTCTCACATTCATCTGACTTGCCTGTTGTAACACTGCCAACATGCTTGCTTGTTGCTTCTTTACTGCCTCTTTTTCTCTATTATTATACACTTTCCATGCTACTTCAAGCATTTTCTCCAAGTCCCGAGTGTCATTCCCTTCTAGCTTTTGTAGCTTCCTCCTAATATCCTCCTGTGACTGTCCCATAAATATCAAGGCCATTTGTAGTTTTCCTGCCTCCGATTCCACGTCTAAGTCTGTATACCTCCGTGCTATTTCTTTCAGCCTCTCCAAGAACGCAGATGGTGACTCTGCCTTATCCTGTCTTACCGCATACAACTTAGACCAATTTAAAGTCTTTGGGATTCCCCTCTGAATTCCTTCCACCAACAGCTCCTGATAAACCTGCAACCTATGATACTCTTCTGCCAAATTAGGGTTCCATTCTGGATCTTCCCTTGGTACTATTTCATTCACATTCCCTATTCCTTGTAGTGCTGGTGCTTGCAACTGAATCATGTCCCTTGCCCGATTAGACATAGCTTTAAATACCATCTCCTTTTCCGTAGAATCCATTATCGAGTCTAGCAACACCTGTAGGTCATTCCAGTCCGGATTCTGTGTCTTTATTACCATTTTCACCACCCGAGCCACCTTTTCAGGATTTTCTCTATAAGCTCCAGCAGATTGCTTCCAAATTATTAAATCATTGGGGGAAAACGGAACTTTCACTCTGACCCGATCCCCTGTTGGTCCAACTGCTTCTCGCAATGGGGCCATTAGATGTGCTCGAGAAGCGCTTTTTCCCCTGTCCAGACGCCCTCTGCGAGTACGCTGGGAGAGTGGAGTTCGGGATTGTTCCCTCCCTCTCTCCCTGGGTTCGGGAGTTCGGGATCGTTCCCTCTCTCCTTCCTCGGAGTCAGATTCCTCTTCCGAAGAATCTGAGTCCGGGAGGGGGAGGTTGATTGGGTCGGATGGTGATACCAACAAAGACACATCCTCCTCAGGCTCAGAGAACCGTACCCTTCGCTCTTTACAACCCACGCATTCTTCTGGTTCCGTTTCTAACACCATCATTCCACATTTCCTCTGCCAATCCTTTTTTCCTATTAGCTGATAGAACAAATCCAAATAGGGTATCTCATCCCACTTCTCATTTTCCCGTAGGTACCGCATCATGGAGGTTATAATTTCAGAATTAATAGTGCCATTCCACGGCCACTGCATCCCCCCAGTTTCATATTCAGGCCATACCTTATTACAATAATCAATCAATTCCCTTTTCCGCAGCTCCCGTCCCAATTTACCCTCCTTCCAATGACTTAGCAAACACCCGAGGGGAGATTCCTCCGGAATATCCTTATCTGAACTTGACAAAGCCCGAAACACCCGCAACGGCATCATTCCAGAGGTATGCAACCACACAATAACACACACACACCTAGTAACACACAGACTAATACCAATACCAATTACCACAATATCCAATTCCCTCCTTGCTTATCTCGTCGCCGCGAGAAGCAAGGGCTGGCTCTGCAAAGCTTTCGCTCTGTCTGACGGCCAGCGCCTAGGCTTTATAATCCAAACCAATGCCCCAACCCTGCGAGTAGAGACTCGTCTTACCGGGCAGGCTACCACCACCGGTTTAAAGGAATAAAGCACCTTGTGGGCTTACCTCACGGTTGTCCGTCGGACGCGGGGTCGGGCACGGGCTGATGTCTCCCCAGAAATCACCTGGTGCCGGCACGGAGCAGATCACCCCGCGAACCGCCCCTACGACCCCCGGAGTCCTGCCGCGGTCGCCAGAAAACTGTTGCCCACCGACCACAAACACAAACCAACAGAGAGTCAGTTTATGCGGTGCTTTATTCAGGGCCCGGGGACCTGGGGACTAGTGTCCCAAATCAGGCTTCCCAAAGGCCTATCGTTTCACTCAGCTCTTTATACAGTTTCAAACATTGGCACACATACAAGATTTAATCTTCAAAGTAAAACATACATCACAAGGATTAACAATTGATAATCATACCCTACGCCATATCTCTCTATGGTTGTCTAGTCTTAGATAATGCTCAACGAGCTCCTACCACTGAAATCCCCCTTGCATGCAACATATATCAACCCAGAACAATTTACTTTTAGACAGGTTCACCGTGCCCAGCTAATTCACTAACGGGTTCACCATGCCCAGCTAATTCACTAACGGGTTCACCATGCCCAGCTAATTCACTATTCCTAACCTCCCCACCCAGTACATTCTATTCCTGTTTCCCCAGAGAACTATTTCTACACCTGAGGCCTTACAGCCTAGCAGAGCCTTAGCCTTACTACTTCTAAAATCCAATATCCTATCCTTTTTGTAACAGGGGAGTGTGTAGAAAATTAAATTACTCAAACTGCTGTTTGCAAATAGGTGACAATAGAAAGTGGTAAAACAAATAACAAAGGGAATAAGAAAGTTAGCTCATGTACCTGTCCAAATGTGGAAAGGATGGGAATGGGACATGTTTTCATGGTTACCTGGTGGACTATGGGTTAAACAAATGCTTTTTTCATCTTATGTGCTGTAGCAACTCGAAGCATCATCCCTTGCTTAGTGCAACTTATTCAACATGTGATCAAGGGGATGCAGGGAGTAGCCATGCCTACAGATCCAGAAATGGCTACAAAAGGACAGAAAATGATTATTACCGCAGGCCTGGGCCCTATGGTATATCACCGTGTCCCGCAGCCATAGGGAGGAGGAGGAGGAGAAGATCCAACAGGCAGGAATTGTGCAGCAAGATTGATTTATTTAATTATTTTACAAACTCTTTTATAGACTTTTTTCTTCACAGTCCAATTGGACAAAGGACCAGCCACCCCTTGGGGGTGATTGGCCAAAATCCTAAAACATCCATTATCAAAATATTTTTCTACTATACCATAAACAAGACTTTTCAAGGTTGCAGGTGTCTTGGTTGTTTACATTCCCTGCTACCTCTTCTGTGAGAGAGAAAAGTCTCTCACGGACTTAGAAACTAGCAAGAAAATCCTTGCTAGCAGCATTTTTGTATCTACAAATGATGTCACTGCAAATAATTGCAAAACCAAAAAAGACCCAGGGACAGAAAATTAAGTCAATAATAACTAAAGTTTTTAAGGACAATTATTAAGGAAATAAAAGAGGAGGAATTGAAAAGAAATGAGATAGCTTTTTCTTTACAAACAAAGCCTGGGTCTGATAGGTAAAGGCTAGATACTAAAAGAAGAAAGAAACAATGGGAGAAATTCCACTGATTGATGAAAGGAGTGAGAGGGTTTAGTCTTTACAAATCATCCATGGGTCTGCTGATAGGTAAAGATAGATACTGAGAGATGAAAGAAGCAATGGGAAGAACCATAAATTCTATAGGAAAATAAAAAAAAAAGGGGTTTACATTAGAAGAGGGTCTGTATTAGGCGATTCGGGAAGCCTATACCTCTCAAGTACCTCAGCCAATGCAGAAAGAGAGAGGGAAATGCGGCCAGGAAATTAGGATAAAAAGCAGGCTGCATCCTCTAACTGTCCTGGGTTGCAGTGTATTCTATTACCATCCTCATGAGCTGTTGAAACCAGGTGGGGCAGTGTTTCCTTGCCTCCTTCCTCTGGACCATCTTTCTGTTAATGGCCCATCAATGCCCTGCTGCATGACTCATAGATAACTCCCTCTGGACTATCTTTTGTTAATGAGCCCATCAATGCCTTGCCTCATGATTTATCATCCCATTGTGAGGTGCTCCACCCAGAGGGAGGAACCAAGCATTCCATCCTGGAAATAATCTGAGATTCCGAACACCACAGACACCCTTTTCCACTGGATTCCCAGAGGACAAGTGCTACATAGCCACCAGTGGACCTTCCGAGGAAGAGCAGACCCTTCTACAGGATCACCGCTTCAACAGAACCACGTTCACTGTCGATTTCTCTATTTTCGTTTTGCCTCTGAATCACGAGTTCTTTTACTCAGAGTTAGGATTGAAACGCAGGAGACGCCAGGCTTTTCTTCTAATTGATGTTTATAATTTCTTATCTATAATAGAGCTGCACAGAGTGTGCCTCCAAGTTAACAAGGTGGAAAAATGGCCATGAGTTCTAACTTCCAAGGCCTTTTAAGGTCCAAATTACCCAATTATGGAATGCAAACTAATTTGCTTTTACTTATAATCCAATAACTAACTATTCATGATCCGCACTGCAGGTTTTTTGACCCAATACCAGAACACCCAGATTTGTGAAGAAGGAGAAAAGAAGAAGAACAAATCCACACCCCAAATCCTCCATATTGTAACACACATATATATATATATTATTATATCCCAGAAACCTAAATTCTCTAAACCCAGGGTTCCAACAATCCACCACTTCAGGAGGACTGCAGCCACCATTTTATCGGACTGCTACCGCCACCCTGAATAACAGGGTGTCAGGTTGTATCCTGACTCAGTCAGTTTAAACCAGTGTTTTCTGCTGCCGTTGTGTCCTCTGGGAACAGTTCCCACTCAGCCCGGTCAGCTCGGGACACAGCAGGCAACGGGGGCCAGCCTCTGATATTGGAGGGATCAAAGGTCTGGCTCGTGGGTCCTTCCAAGGGACCGCGGCAATAAAGGCAGACGGCGGAGGAAAGGGGGCAGGCTCAGAGTTGGGTTAAATCCAGAAAGTTTATTGGTCCTCCGAACGGGGGGACCTCAACCACCAGGGGTGCCCAACCCAGAGCACCTGCAGATCGCGCGCCAGGGCATTTTATGGCGGGGGGGGGCATGGGGGGGGGGTGTACAGAACAACCAACCAGGGAAGGGAAGGGTGCGGCAAACAGAACGAGGGACACATAAAGGAACCAACTGTAACAGGGGAAGGGAGGGACTCCTTTCCCAGGACTAATCACCTGGCCCCCTGGCTAGAACTTTCCAGAAGCCTGGGAGGGGTGGCAGAGTGACAGACAGGGTCCTGGGAGGAGATAAAAATGACAGACAGGGTGATTTAAATAAAACGGGGGGGGGGGGTGTGCCCACTGGGGTACACCAAACTTACAGAACATAGGGGGGAGACCCGGACTGAACTAAGCTAACACACTCCCACAGGAGGCCACTACTGACACGCTGCAGGAGTGGACTGGAGCAGTAGCCAGAGTGTCGACATTGGGGAAAGCCTCGTGTGCCTACCCACAGACTGTCTGCTGAAATAGTCTCTATGGATATCTTTCCTCACGGATCTCCGGTCATTGGGGGGGGCAATCCTCACTGTCATTGTTTTCTTTATGTTAAACTGTTTCTGTGCCTTCACTCGCCACAGGTGGTGCAGGAGACAACGTGACAATTAGATTAGGTGATTAGATTGCACCATTAGAATGATTTGCTTAATAATCTTTCCTTTATATTGTCAGTAAGATTTGGGCCAGAGGTGGGAGAATCATATTTTTAATCCTAGGAGAAGTAGCAAAAACCTTTTACCGTAGCAATTGCTGGGTCTGTGGAAGGCCAGGAGAATCTGAAAACTGGCCATGGGTGGCCAGCCCAGTCAAACCTAAATGGTGAGTCAGCACCCTGAGTGAAGTCCATAATGGGACCGGATTTTAGGGTGAAGACAGAAGTCCATGGCGACTCCATTCTTCCGAAAGAGGCGTTTATTGTCTCAATAGAATAGGAGGTGTATACGTGGGAAAAAGTGTTTGTGACTGGACTTTATCTTTGGGTTTATCTATTCGCAGAAGAAGGGGGAGTGTGTAGAAAATTAAATTACTCAAACTGCTGTTTGCAAATAGGTGACAATAGAAAGTGGTAAAACAAATAACAAAGGGAATAAGAAAGTTAGCTCATGTACCTGTCCAAATGTGGAAAGGATGGGAATGGGACATGTTTTCATGGTTACCTGGTGGACTATGGGTTAAACAAATGCTTTTTTCATCTTATGTGCTGTAGCAACTCGAAGCATCATCCCTTGCTTAGTGCAACTTATTCAACATGTGATCAAGGGGATGCAGGGAGTAGCCATGCCTACAGATCCAGAAATGGCTACAAAAGGACAGAAAATGATTATTACCGCAGGCCTGGGCCCTATGGTATATCACCGTGTCCCGCAGCCATAGGGAGGAGGAGGAGGAGAAGATCCAACAGGCAGGAATTGTGCAGCAAGATTGATTTATTTAATTATTTTACAAACTCTTTTATAGACTTTTTTCTTCACAGTCCAATTGGACAAAGGACCAGCCACCCCTTGGGGGTGATTGGCCAAAATCCTAAAACATCCATTATCAAAATATTTTTCTACTATACCATAAACAAGACTTTTCAAGGTTGCAGGTGTCTTGGTTGTTTACATTCCCTGCTACCTCTTCTGTGAGAGAGAAAAGTCTCTCACGGACTTAGAAACTAGCAAGAAAATCCTTGCTAGCAGCATTTTTGTATCTACAAATGATGTCACTGCAAATAATTGCAAAACCAAAAAAGACCCAGGGACAGAAAATTAAGTCAATAATAACTAAAGTTTTTAAGGACAATTATTAAGGAAATAAAAGAGGAGGAATTGAAAAGAAATGAGATAGCTTTTTCTTTACAAACAAAGCCTGGGTCTGATAGGTAAAGGCTAGATACTAAAAGAAGAAAGAAACAATGGGAGAAATTCCACTGATTGATGAAAGGAGTGAGAGGGTTTAGTCTTTACAAATCATCCATGGGTCTTCTGATAGGTAAAGATAGATACTGAGAGATGAAAGAAGCAATGGGAAGAACCATAAATTCTATAGGAAAATAAAAAAAAAGGGGTTTACATTAGAAGAGGGTCTGTATTAGGCGATTCGGGAAGCCTATACCTCTCAAGTACCTCAGCCAATGCAGAAAGAGAGAGGGAAATGCGGCCAGGAAATTAGGATAAAAAGCAGGCTGCATCCTCTAACTGTCCTGGGTTGCAGTGTATTCTATTACCATCCTCATGAGCTGTTGAAACCAGGTGGGGCAGTGTTTCCTTGCCTCCTTCCTCTGGACCATCTTTCTGTTAATGGCCCATCAATGCCCTGCTGCATGACTCATAGATAACTCCCTCTGGACTATCTTTTGTTAATGAGCCCATCAATGCCTTGCCTCATGATTTATCATCCCATTGTGAGGTGCTCCACCCAGAGGGAGGAACCAAGCATTCCATCCTGGAAATAATCTGAGATTCCGAACACCACAGACACCCTTTTCCACTGGATTCCCAGAGGACAAGTGCTACATAGCCACCAGTGGACCTTCCGAGGAAGAGCAGACCCTTCTACAGGATCACCGCTTCAACAGAACCACGTTCACTGTCGATTTCTCTATTTTCGTTTTGCCTCTGAATCACGAGTTCTTTTACTCAGAGTTAGGATTGAAACGCAGGAGACGCCAGGCTTTTCTTCTAATTGATGTTTATAATTTCTTATCTATAATAGAGCTGCACAGAGTGTGCCTCCAAGTTAACAAGGTGGAAAAATGGCCATGAGTTCTAACTTCCAAGGCCTTTTAAGGTCCAAATTACCCAATTATGGAATGCAAACTAATTTGCTTTTACTTATAATCCAATAACTAACTATTCATGATCCGCACTGCAGGTTTTTTGACCCAATACCAGAACACCCAGATTTGTGAAGAAGGAGAAAAGAAGAAGAACAAATCCACACCCCAAATCCTCCATATTGTAACACACATATATATATATATTATTATATCCCAGAAACCTAAATTCTCTAAACCCAGGGTTCCAACAATCCACCACTTCAGGAGGACTGCAGCCACCATTTTATCGGACTGCTACCGCCACCCTGAATAACAGGGTGTCAGGTTGTATCCTGACTCAGTCAGTTTAAACCAGTGTTTTCTGCTGCCGTTGTGTCCTCTGGGAACAGTTCCCACTCAGCCCGGTCAGCTCGGGACACAGCAGGCAACGGGGGCCAGCCTCTGATATTGGAGGGATCAAAGGTCTGGCTCGTGGGTCCTTCCAAGGGACCGCGGCAATAAAGGCAGACGGCGGAGGAAAGGGGGCAGGCTCAGAGTTGGGTTAAATCCAGAAAGTTTATTGGTCCTCCGAACGGGGGGACCTCAACCACCAGGGGTGCCCAACCCAGAGCACCTGCAGATCGCGCGCCAGGGCATTTTATGGCGGGGGGGGGCATGGGGGGGGGGTGTACAGAACAACCAACCAGGGAAGGGAAGGGTGCGGCAAACAGAACGAGGGACACATAAAGGAACCAACTGTAACAGGGGAAGGGAGGGACTCCTTTCCCAGGACTAATCACCTGGCCCCCTGGCTAGAACTTTCCAGAAGCCTGGGAGGGGTGGCAGAGTGACAGACAGGGTCCTGGGAGGAGATAAAAATGACAGACAGGGTGATTTAAATAAAACGGGGGGGGGGGTGTGCCCACTGGGGTACACCAAACTTACAGAACATAGGGGGGAGACCCGGACTGAACTAAGCTAACACACTCCCACAGGAGGCCACTACTGACACGCTGCAGGAGTGGACTGGAGCAGTAGCCAGAGTGTCGACATTGGGGAAAGCCTCGTGTGCCTACCCACAGACTGTCTGCTGAAATAGTCTCTATGGATATCTTTCCTCACGGATCTCCGGTCATTGGGGGGGGCAATCCTCACTGTCATTGTTTTCTTTATGTTAAACTGTTTCTGTGCCTTCACTCGCCACAGGTGGTGCAGGAGACAACGTGACAATTAGATTAGGTGATTAGATTGCACCATTAGAATGATTTGCTTAATAATCTTTCCTTTATATTGTCAGTAAGATTTGGGCCAGAGGTGGGAGAATCATATTTTTAATCCTAGGAGAAGTAGCAAAAACCTTTTACCGTAGCAATTGCTGGGTCTGTGGAAGGCCAGGAGAATCTGAAAACTGGCCATGGGTGGCCAGCCCAGTCAAACCTAAATGGTGAGTCAGCACCCTGAGTGAAGTCCATAATGGGACCGGATTTTAGGGTGAAGACAGAAGTCCATGGCGACTCCATTCTTCCGAAAGAGGCGTTTATTGTCTCAATAGAATAGGAGGTGTATACGTGGGAAAAAGTGTTTGTGACTGGACTTTATCTTTGGGTTTATCTATTCGCAGAAGAAGGGGGAGTGTGTAGAAAATTAAATTACTCAAACTGCTGTTTGCAAATAGGTGACAATAGAAAGTGGTAAAACAAATAACAAAGGGAATAAGAAAGTTAGCTCATGTACCTGTCCAAATGTGGAAAGGATGGGAATGGGACATGTTTTCATGGTTACCTGGTGGACTATGGGTTAAACAAATGCTTTTTTCATCTTATGTGCTGTAGCAACTCGAAGCATCATCCCTTGCTTAGTGCAACTTATTCAACATGTGATCAAGGGGATGCAGGGAGTAGCCATGCCTACAGATCCAGAAATGGCTACAAAAGGACAGAAAATGATTATTACCGCAGGCCTGGGCCCTATGGTATATCACCGTGTCCCGCAGCCATAGGGAGGAGGAGGAGGAGAAGATCCAACAGGCAGGAATTGTGCAGCAAGATTGATTTATTTAATTATTTTACAAACTCTTTTATAGACTTTTTTCTTCACAGTCCAATTGGACAAAGGACCAGCCACCCCTTGGGGGTGATTGGCCAAAATCCTAAAACATCCATTATCAAAATATTTTTCTACTATACCATAAACAAGACTTTTCAAGGTTGCAGGTGTCTTGGTTGTTTACATTCCCTGCTACCTCTTCTGTGAGAGAGAAAAGTCTCTCACGGACTTAGAAACTAGCAAGAAAATCCTTGCTAGCAGCATTTTTGTATCTACAAATGATGTCACTGCAAATAATTGCAAAACCAAAAAAGACCCAGGGACAGAAAATTAAGTCAATAATAACTAAAGTTTTTAAGGACAATTATTAAGGAAATAAAAGAGGAGGAATTGAAAAGAAATGAGATAGCTTTTTCTTTACAAACAAAGCGTGGGTCTGATAGGTAAAGGCTAGATACTAAAAGAAGAAAGAAACAATGGGAGAAATTCCACTGATTGATGAAAGGAGTGAGAGGGTTTAGTCTTTACAAATCATCCATGGGTCTTCTGATAGGTAAAGATAGATACTGAGAGATGAAAGAAGCAATGGGAAGAACCATAAATTCTATAGGAAAATAAAAAAAAAAGGGGTTTACATTAGAAGAGGGTCTGTATTAGGCGATTCGGGAAGCCTATACCTCTCAAGTACCTCAGCCAATGCAGAAAGAGAGAGGGAAATGCGGCCAGGAAATTAGGATAAAAAGCAGGCTGCATCCTCTAACTGTCCTGGGTTGCAGTGTATTCTATTACCATCCTCATGAGCTGTTGAAACCAGGTGGGGCAGTGTTTCCTTGCCTCCTTCCTCTGGACCATCTTTCTGTTAATGGCCCATCAATGCCCTGCTGCATGACTCATAGATAACTCCCTCTGGACTATCTTTTGTTAATGAGCCCATCAATGCCTTGCCTCATGATTTATCATCCCATTGTGAGGTGCTCCACCCAGAGGGAGGAACCAAGCATTCCATCCTGGAAATAATCTGAGATTCCGAACACCACAGACACCCTTTTCCACTGGATTCCCAGAGGACAAGTGCTACATAGCCACCAGTGGACCTTCCGAGGAAGAGCAGACCCTTCTACAGGATCACCGCTTCAACAGAACCACGTTCACTGTCGATTTCTCTATTTTCGTTTTGCCTCTGAATCACGAGTTCTTTTACTCAGAGTTAGGATTGAAACGCAGGAGACGCCAGGCTTTTCTTCTAATTGATGTTTATAATTTCTTATCTATAATAGAGCTGCACAGAGTGTGCCTCCAAGTTAACAAGGTGGAAAAATGGCCATGAGTTCTAACTTCCAAGGCCTTTTAAGGTCCAAATTACCCAATTATGGAATGCAAACTAATTTGCTTTTACTTATAATCCAATAACTAACTATTCATGATCCGCACTGCAGGTTTTTTGACCCAATACCAGAACACCCAGATTTGTGAAGAAGGAGAAAAGAAGAAGAACAAATCCACACCCCAAATCCTCCATATTGTAACACACATATATATATATATTATTATATCCCAGAAACCTAAATTCTCTAAACCCAGGGTTCCAACAATCCACCACTTCAGGAGGACTGCAGCCACCATTTTATCAGACTGCTACCGCCACCCTGAATAACAGGGTGTCAGGTTGTATCCTGACTCAGTCAGTTTAAACCAGTGTTTTCTGCTGCCGTTGTGTCCTCTGGGAACAGTTCCCACTCAGCCCGGTCAGCTCGGGACACAGCAGGCAACGGGGGCCAGCCTCTGATATTGGAGGGATCAAAGGTCTGGCTCGTGGGTCCTTCCAAGGGACCGCGGCAATAAAGGCAGACGGCGGAGGAAAGGGGGCAGGCTCAGAGTTGGGTTAAATCCAGAAAGTTTATTGGTCCTCCGAACGGGGGGACCTCAACCACCAGGGGTGCCCAACCCAGAGCACCTGCAGATCGCGCGCCAGGGCATTTTATGGCGGGGGGGGGCATGGGGGGGGGGGTGTACAGAACAACCAACCAGGGAAGGGAAGGGTGCGGCAAACAGAACGAGGGACACATAAAGGAACCAACTGTAACAGGGGAAGGGAGGGACTCCTTTCCCAGGACTAATCACCTGGCCCCCTGGCTAGAACTTTCCAGAAGCCTGGGAGGGGTGGCAGAGTGACAGACAGGGTCCTGGGAGGAGATAAAAATGACAGACAGGGTGATTTAAATAAAACGGGGGGGGGGGTGTGCCCACTGGGGTACACCAAACTTACAGAACATAGGGGGGAGACCCGGACTGAACTAAGCTAACACACTCCCACAGGAGGCCACTACTGACACGCTGCAGGAGTGGACTGGAGCAGTAGCCAGAGTGTCGACATTGGGGAAAGCCTCGTGTGCCTACCCACAGACTGTCTGCTGAAATAGTCTCTATGGATATCTTTCCTCACGGATCTCCGGTCATTGGGGGGGGCAATCCTCACTGTCATTGTTTTCTTTATGTTAAACTGTTTCTGTGCCTTCACTCGCCACAGGTGGTGCAGGAGACAACGTGACAATTAGATTAGGTGATTAGATTGCACCATTAGAATGATTTGCTTAATAATCTTTCCTTTATATTGTCAGTAAGATTTGGGCCAGAGGTGGGAGAATCATATTTTTAATCCTAGGAGAAGTAGCAAAAACCTTTTACCGTAGCAATTGCTGGGTCTGTGGAAGGCCAGGAGAATCTGAAAACTGGCCATGGGTGGCCAGCCCAGTCAAACCTAAATGGTGAGTCAGCACCCTGAGTGAAGTCCATAATGGGACCGGATTTTAGGGTGAAGACAGAAGTCCATGGCGACTCCATTCTTCCGAAAGAGGCGTTTATTGTCTCAATAGAATAGGAGGTGTATACGTGGGAAAAAGTGTTTGTGACTGGACTTTATCTTTGGGTTTATCTATTCGCAGAAGAAGGGGGAGTGTGTAGAAAATTAAATTACTCAAACTGCTGTTTGCAAATAGGTGACAATAGAAAGTGGTAAAACAAATAACAAAGGGAATAAGAAAGTTAGCTCATGTACCTGTCCAAATGTGGAAAGGATGGGAATGGGACATGTTTTCATGGTTACCTGGTGGACTATGGGTTAAACAAATGCTTTTTTCATCTTATGTGCTGTAGCAACTCGAAGCATCATCCCTTGCTTAGTGCAACTTATTCAACATGTGATCAAGGGGATGCAGGGAGTAGCCATGCCTACAGATCCAGAAATGGCTACAAAAGGACAGAAAATGATTATTACCGCAGGCCTGGGCCCTATGGTATATCACCGTGTCCCGCAGCCATAGGGAGGAGGAGGAGGAGAAGATCCAACAGGCAGGAATTGTGCAGCAAGATTGATTTATTTAATTATTTTACAAACTCTTTTATAGACTTTTTTCTTCACAGTCCAATTGGACAAAGGACCAGCCACCCCTTGGGGGTGATTGGCCAAAATCCTAAAACATCCATTATCAAAATATTTTTCTACTATACCATAAACAAGACTTTTCAAGGTTGCAGGTGTCTTGGTTGTTTACATTCCCTGCTACCTCTTCTGTGAGAGAGAAAAGTCTCTCACGGACTTAGAAACTAGCGAGAAAATCCTTGCTAGCAGCATTTTTGTATCTACAAATGATGTCACTGCAAATAATTGCAAAACCAAAAAAGACCCAGGGACAGAAAATTAAGTCAATAATAACTAAAGTTTTTAAGGACAATTATTAAGGAAATAAAAGAGGAGGAATTGAAAAGAAATGAGATAGCTTTTTCTTTACAAACAAAGCCTGGGTCTGATAGGTAAAGGCTAGATACTAAAAGAAGAAAGAAACAATGGGAGAAATTCCACTGATTGATGAAAGGAGTGAGAGGGTTTAGTCTTTACAAATCATCCATGGGTCTGCTGATAGGTAAAGATAGATACTGAGAGATGAAAGAAGCAATGGGAAGAACCATAAATTCTATAGGAAAATTTAAAAAAAAGGGGTTTACATTAGAAGAGGGTCTGTGTTAGGCCATTCGGGAAGCCTATACCTCTCAAGTACCTCAGCCAATGCAGAAAGAGAGAGGGAAATGCGGCCAGGAAATTAGGATAAAAAGCAGGCTGCATCCTCTAACTGTCCTGGGTTGCAGTGTATTCTATTACCATCCTCATGAGCTGTTGAAACCAGGTGGGGCAGTGTTTCCTTGCCTCCTTCCTCTGGACCATCTTTCTGTTAATGGCCCATCAATGCCCTGCTGCATGACTCATAGATAACTCCCTCTGGACTATCTTTTGTTAATGAGCCCATCAATGCCTTGCCTCATGATTTATCATCCCATTGTGAGGTGCTCCACCCAGAGGGAGGAACCAAGCATTCCATCCTGGAAATAATCTGAGATTCCGAACACCACAGACACCCTTTTCCACTGGATTCCCAGAGGACAAGTGCTACATAGCCACCAGTGGACCTTCCGAGGAAGAGCAGACCCTTCTACAGGATCACCGCTTCAACAGAACCACGTTCACTGTCGATTTCTCTATTTTCGTTTTGCCTCTGAATCACGAGTTCTTTTACTCAGAGTTAGGATTGAAACGCAGGAGACGCCAGGCTTTTCTTCTAATTGATGTTTATAATTTCTTATCTATAATAGAGCTGCACAGAGTGTGCCTCCAAGTTAACAAGGTGGAAAAATGGCCATGAGTTCTAACTTCCAAGGCCTTTTAAGGTCCAAATTACCCAATTATGGAATGCAAACTAATTTGCTTTTACTTATAATCCAATAACTAACTATTCATGATCCGCACTGCAGGTTTTTTGACCCAATACCAGAACACCCAGATTTGTGAAGAAGGAGAAAAGAAGAAGAACAAATCCACACCCCAAATCCTCCATATTGTAACACACATATATATATATATTATTATATCCCAGAAACCTAAATTCTCTAAACCCAGGGTTCCAACAATCCACCACTTCAGGAGGACCGCAGCCACCATTTTATCAGACTGCTACCGCCACCCTGAATAACAGGGTGTCAGGTTGTATCCTGACTCAGTCAGTTTAAACCAGTGTTTTCTGCTGCCGTTGTGTCCTCTGGGAACAGTTCCCACTCAGCCCGGTCAGCTCGGGACACAGCAGGCAACGGGGGCCAGCCTCTGATATTGGAGGGATCAAAGGTCTGGCTCGTGGGTCCTTCCAAGGGACCGCGGCAATAAAGGCAGACGGCGGAGGAAAGGGGGCAGGCTCAGAGTTGGGTTAAATCCAGAAAGTTTATTGGTCCTCCGAACGGGGGGACCTCAACCACCAGGGGTGCCCAACCCAGAGCACCTGCAGATCGCGCGCCAGGGCATTTTATGGCGGGGGGGGGCATGGGGGGGGTGTACAGAACAACCAACCAGGGAAGGGAAGGGTGCGGCAAACAGAACGAGGGACACATAAAGGAACCAACTGTAACAGGGGAAGGGAGGGACTCCTTTCCCAGGACTAATCACCTGGCCCCCTGGCTAGAACTTTCCAGAAGCCTGGGAGGGGTGGCAGAGTGACAGACAGGGTCCTGGGAGGAGATAAAAATGACAGACAGGGTGATTTAAATAAAACGGGGGGGGGGTGTGCCCACTGGGGTACACCAAACTTACAGAACATAGGGGGGAGACCCGGACTGAACTAAGCTAACACACTCCCACAGGAGGCCACTACTGACACGCTGCAGGAGTGGACTGGAGCAGTAGCCAGAGTGTCGACATTGGGGAAAGCCTCGTGTGCCTACCCACAGACTGTCTGCTGAAATAGTCTCTATGGATATCTTTCCTCACGGATCTCCGGTCATTGGGGGGGGCAATCCTCACTGTCATTGTTTTCTTTATGTTAAACTGTTTCTGTGCCTTCACTCGCCACAGGTGGTGCAGGAGACAACGTGACAATTAGATTAGGTGATTAGATTGCACCATTAGAATGATTTGCTTAATAATCTTTCCTTTATATTGTCAGTAAGATTTGGGCCAGAGGTGGGAGAATCATATTTTTAATCCTAGGAGAAGTAGCAAAAACCTTTTACCGTAGCAATTGCTGGGTCTGTGGAAGGCCAGGAGAATCTGAAAACTGGCCATGGGTGGCCAGCCCAGTCAAACCTAAATGGTGAGTCAGCACCCTGAGTGAAGTCCATAATGGGACCGGATTTTAGGGTGAAGACAGAAGTCCATGGCGACTCCATTCTTCCGAAAGAGGCGGTTATTGTCTCAATAGAATAGGAGGTGTATACGTGGGAAAAAGTGTTTGTGACTGGACTTTATCTTTGGGTTTATCTATTCGCAGAAGAAGGGGGAGTGTGTAGAAAATTAAATTACTCAAACTGCTGTTTGCAAATAGGTGACAATAGAAAGTGGTAAAACAAATAACAAAGGGAATAAGAAAGTTAGCTCATGTACCTGTCCAAATGTGGAAAGGATGGGAATGGGACATGTTTTCATGGTTACCTGGTGGACTATGGGTTAAACAAATGCTTTTTTCATCTTATGTGCTGTAGCAACTCGAAGCATCATCCCTTGCTTAGTGCAACTTATTCAACATGTGATCAAGGGGATGCAGGGAGTAGCCATGCCTACAGATCCAGAAATGGCTACAAAAGGACAGAAAATGATTATTACCGCAGGCCTGGGCCCTATGGTATATCACCGTGTCCCGCAGCCATAGGGAGGAGGAGGAGGAGAAGATCCAACAGGCAGGAATTGTGCAGCAAGATTGATTTATTTAATTATTTTACAAACTCTTTTATAGACTTTTTTCTTCACAGTCCAATTGGACAAAGGACCAGCCACCCCTTGGGGGTGATTGGCCAAAATCCTAAAACATCCATTATCAAAATATTTTTCTACTATACCATAAACAAGACTTTTCAAGGTTGCAGGTGTCTTGGTTGTTTACATTCCCTGCTACCTCTTCTGTGAGAGAGAAAAGTCTCTCACGGACTTAGAAACTAGCAAGAAAATCCTTGCTAGCAGCATTTTTGTATCTACAAATGATGTCACTGCAAATAATTGCAAAACCAAAAAAGACCCAGGGACAGAAAATTAAGTCAATAATAACTAAAGTTTTTAAGGACAATTATTAAGGAAATAAAAGAGGAGGAATTGAAAAGAAATGAGATAGCTTTTTCTTTACAAACAAAGCCTGGGTCTGATAGGTAAAGGCTAGATACTAAAAGAAGAAAGAAACAATGGGAGAAATTCCACTGATTGATGAAAGGAGTGAGAGGGTTTAGTCTTTACAAATCATCCATGGGTCTGCTGATAGGTAAAGATAGATACTGAGAGATGAAAGAAGCAATGGGAAGAACCATAAATTCTATAGGAAAATTTAAAAAAAAGGGGTTTACATTAGAAGAGGGTCTGTATTAGGCGATTCGGGAAGCCTATACCTCTCAAGTACCTCAGCCAATGCAGAAAGAGAGAGGGAAATGCGGCCAGGAAATTAGGATAAAAAGCAGGCTGCATCCTCTAACTGTCCTGGGTTGCAGTGTATTCTATTACCATCCTCATGAGCTGTTGAAACCAGGTGGGGCAGTGTTTCCTTGCCTCCTTCCTCTGGACCATCTTTCTGTTAATGGCCCATCAATGCCCTGCTGCATGACTCATAGATAACTCCCTCTGGACTATCTTTTGTTAATGAGCCCATCAATGCCTTGCCTCATGATTTATCATCCCATTGTGAGGTGCTCCACCCAGAGGGAGGAACCAAGCATTCCATCCTGGAAATAATCTGAGATTCCGAACACCACAGACACCCTTTTCCACTGGATTCCCAGAGGACAAGTGCTACATAGCCACCAGTGGACCTTCCGAGGAAGAGCAGACCCTTCTACAGGATCACCGCTTCAACAGAACCACATTCACTGTCGATTTCTCTATTTTCGTTTTGCCTCTGAATCACGAGTTCTTTTACTCAGAGTTAGGATTGAAACGCAGGAGACGCCAGGCTTTTCTTCTAATTGATGTTTATAATTTCTTATCTATAATAGAGTTGCACAGAGTGTGCCTCCAAGTTAACAAGGTGGAAAAATGGCCATGAGTTCTAACTTCCAAGGCCTTTTAAGGTCCAAATTACCCAATTATGGAATGCAAACTAATTTGCTTTTACTTATAATCCAATAACTAACTATTCATGATCCGCACTGCAGGTTTTTTGACCCAATACCAGAACACCCAGATTTGTGAAGAAGGAGAAAAGAAGAAGAACAAATCCACACCCCAAATCCTCCATATTGTAACACACACATATATATATATATATTATTATATCCCAGAAACCTAAATTCTCTAAACCCAGGGTTCCAACAATCCACCACTTCAGGAGGACCGCAGCCACCATTTTATCAGACTGCTACCGCCACCCTGAATAGCAGGGTGTCAGGTTGTATCCTGACTCAGTCAGTTTAAACCAGTGTTTTCTGCTGCCGTTGTGTCCTCTGGGAACAGTTCCCACTCAGCCCGGTCAGCTCGGGACACAGCAGGCAACGGGGGCCAGCCTCTGATATTGGAGGGATCAAAGGTCTGGCTCGTGGGTCCTTCCAAGGGACCGCGGCAATAAAGGCAGACGGCGGAGGAAAGGGGGCAGGCTCAGAGTTGGGTTAAATCCAGAAAGTTTATTGGTCCTCCGAACGGGGGGACCTCAACCACCAGGGGTGCCCAACCCAGAGCACCTGCAGGTCGCGCGCCAGGGCATTTTATGGCGGGGGGGGCATGGGGGGGGGGGTGTACAGAACAACCAACCAGGGAAGGGAAGGGTGCGGCAAACAGAACGAGGGACACATAAAGGAACCAACTGTAACAGGGGAAGGGAGGGACTCCTTTCCCAGGACTAATCACCTGGCCCCCTGGCTAGAACTTTCCAGAAGCCTGGGAGGGGTGGCAGAGTGACAGACAGGGTCCTGGGAGGAGATAAAAATGACAGACAGGGTGATTTAAATAAAACGGGGGGGGGTGTGCCCACTGGGGTACACCAAACTTACAGAACATAGGGGGGAGACCCGGACTGAACTAAGCTAACACACTCCCACAGGAGGCCACTACTGACACGCTGCAGGAGTGGACTGGAGCAGTAGCCAGAGTGTCGACATTGGGGAAAGCCTCGTGTGCCTACCCACAGACTGTCTGCTGAAATATTCTCTATGGATATCTTTCCTCACGGATCTCCGGTCATTGGGGGGGGGCAATCCTCACTGTCATTGTTTTCTTTATGTTAAACTGTTTCTGTGCCTTCCCTCGCCACAGGTGGTGCAGGAGACAACGTGACAATTAGATTAGGTGATTAGATTGCACCATTAGAATGATTTGCTTAATAATCTTTCCTTTATATTGTCAGTAAGATTTGGGCCAGAGGTGGGAGAATCATATTTTTAATCCTAGGAGAAGTAGCAAAAACCTTTTACCGTAGCAATTGCTGGGTCTGTGGAAGGCCAGGAGAATCTGAAAACTGGCCATGGGTGGCCAGCCCAGTCAAACCTAAATGGTGAGTCAGCACCCTGAGTGAAGTCCATAATGGGACCGGATTTTAGGGTGAAGACAGAAGTCCATGGCGACTCCATTCTTCCGAAAGAGGCGTTTATTGTCTCAATAGAATAGGAGGTGTATACGTGGGAAAAAGTGTTTGTGACTGGACTTTATCTTTGGGTTTATCTATTCGCAGAAGAAGGGGGAGTGTGTAGAAAATTAAATTACTCAAACTGCTGTTTGCAAATAGGTGACAATAGAAAGTGGTAAAACAAATAACAAAGGGAATAAGAAAGTTAGCTCATGTACCTGTCCAAATGTGGAAAGGATGGGAATGGGACATGTTTTCATGGTTACCTGGTGGACTATGGGTTAAACAAATGCTTTTTTCATCTTATGTGCTGTAGCAACTCGAAGCATCATCCCTTGCTTAGTGCAACTTATTCAACATGTGATCAAGGGGATGCAGGGAGTAGCCATGCCTACAGATCCAGAAATGGCTACAAAAGGACAGAAAATGATTATTACCGCAGGCCTGGGCCCTATGGTATATCACCGTGTCCCGCAGCCATAGGGAGGAGGAGGAGGAGAAGATCCAACAGGCAGGAATTGTGCAGCAAGATTGATTTATTTAATTATTTTACAAACTCTTTTATAGACTTTTTTCTTCACAGTCCAATTGGACAAAGGACCAGCCACCCCTTGGGGGTGATTGGCCAAAATCCTAAAACATCCATTATCAAAATATTTTTCTACTATACCATAAACAAGACTTTTCAAGGTTGCAGGTGTCTTGGTTGTTTACATTCCCTGCTACCTCTTCTGTGAGAGAGAAAAGTCTCTCACGGACTTAGAAACTAGCAAGAAAATCCTTGCTAGCAGCATTTTTGTATCTACAAATGATGTCACTGCAAATAATTGCAAAACCAAAAAAGACCCAGGGACAGAAAATTAAGTCAATAATAACTAAAGTTTTTAAGGACAATTATTAAGGAAATAAAAGAGGAGGAATTGAAAAGAAATGAGATAGCTTTTTCTTTACAAACAAAGCGTGGGTCTGATAGGTAAAGGCTAGATACTAAAAGAAGAAAGAAACAATGGGAGAAATTCCACTGATTGATGAAAGGAGTGAGAGGGTTTAGTCTTTACAAATCATCCATGGGTCTTCTGATAGGTAAAGATAGATACTGAGAGATGAAAGAAGCAATGGGAAGAACCATAAATTCTATAGGAAAATAAAAAAAAAAGGGGTTTACATTAGAAGAGGGTCTGTATTAGGCGATTCGGGAAGCCTATACCTCTCAAGTACCTCAGCCAATGCAGAAAGAGAGAGGGAAATGCGGCCAGGAAATTAGGATAAAAAGCAGGCTGCATCCTCTAACTGTCCTGGGTTGCAGTGTATTCTATTACCATCCTCATGAGCTGTTGAAACCAGGTGGGGCAGTGTTTCCTTGCCTCCTTCCTCTGGACCATCTTTCTGTTAATGGCCCATCAATGCCCTGCTGCATGACTCATAGATAACTCCCTCTGGACTATCTTTTGTTAATGAGCCCATCAATGCCTTGCCTCATGATTTATCATCCCATTGTGAGGTGCTCCACCCAGAGGGAGGAACCAAGCATTCCATCCTGGAAATAATCTGAGATTCCGAACACCACAGACACCCTTTTCCACTGGATTCCCAGAGGACAAGTGCTACATAGCCACCAGTGGACCTTCCGAGGAAGAGCAGACCCTTCTACAGGATCACCGCTTCAACAGAACCACATTCACTGTCGATTTCTCTATTTTCGTTTTGCCTCTGAATCACGAGTTCTTTTACTCAGAGTTAGGATTGAAACGCAGGAGACGCCAGGCTTTTCTTCTAATTGATGTTTATAATTTCTTATCTATAATAGAGCTGCACAGAGTGTGCCTCCAAGTTAACAAGGTGGAAAAATGGCCATGAGTTCTAACTTCCAAGGCCTTTTAAGGTCCAAATTACCCAATTATGGAATGCAAACTAATTTGCTTTTACTTATAATCCAATAACTAACTATTCATGATCCGCACTGCAGGTTTTTTGACCCAATACCAGAACACCCAGATTTGTGAAGAAGGAGAAAAGAAGAAGAACAAATCCACACCCCAAATCCTCCATATTGTAACACACATATATATATATATTATTATATCCCAGAAACCTAAATTCTCTAAACCCAGGGTTCCAACAATCCACCACTTCAGGAGGACCGCAGCCACCATTTTATCAGACTGCTACCGCCACCCTGAATAACAGGGTGTCAGGTTGTATCCTGACTCAGTCAGTTTAAACCAGTGTTTTCTGCTGCCGTTGTGTCCTCTGGGAACAGTTCCCACTCAGCCCGGTCAGCTCGGGACACAGCAGGCAACGGGGGCCAGCCTCTGATATTGGAGGGATCAAAGGTCTGGCTCGTGGGTCCTTCCAAGGGACCGCGGCAATAAAGGCAGACGGCGGAGGAAAGGGGGCAGGCTCAGAGTTGGGTTAAATCCAGAAAGTTTATTGGTCCTCCGAACGGGGGGACCTCAACCACCAGGGGTGCCCAACCCAGAGCACCTGCAGGTCGCGCGCCAGGGCATTTTATGGCGGGGGGGGCATGGGGGGGGTGTACAGAACAACCAACCAGGGAAGGGAAGGGTGCGGCAAACAGAACGAGGGACACATAAAGGAACCAACTGTAACAGGGGAAGGGAGGGACTCCTTTCCCAGGACTAATCACCTGGCCCCCTGGCTAGAACTTTCCAGAAGCCTGGGAGGGGTGGCAGAGTGACAGACAGGGTCCTGGGAGGAGATAAAAATGACAGACAGGGTGATTTAAATAAAACGGGGGGGGTGTGCCCACTGGGGTACACCAAACTTACAGAACATAGGGGGGAGACCCGGACTGAACTAAGCTAACACACTCCCACAGGAGGCCACTACTGACACGCTGCAGGAGTGGACTGGAGCAGTAGCCAGAGTGTCGACATTGGGGAAAGCCTCGTGTGCCTACCCACAGACTGTCTGCTGAAATAGTCTCTATGGATATCTTTCCTCACGGATCTCCGGTCATTGGGGGGGGCAATCCTCACTGTCATTGTTTTCTTTATGTTAAACTGTTTCTGTGCCTTCCCTCGCCACAGGTGGTGCAGGAGACAACGTGACAATTAGATTAGGTGATTGGATTGCACCATTAGAATGATTTGCTTAATAATCTTTCCTTTATATTGTCAGTAAGATTTGGGCCAGAGGTGGGAGAATCATATTTTTAATCCTAGGAGAAGTAGCAAAAACCTTTTACCGTAGCAATTGCTGGGTCTGTGGAAGGCCAGGAGAATCTGAAAACTGGCCATGGGTGGCCAGCCCAGTCAAACCTAAATGGTGAGTCAGCACCCTGAGTGAAGTCCATAATGGGACCGGATTTTAGGGTGAAGACAGAAGTCCATGGCGACTCCATTCTTCCGAAAGAGGCGTTTATTGTCTCAATAGAATAGGAGGTGTATACGTGGGAAAAAGTGTTTGTGACTGGACTTTATCTTTGGGTTTATCTATTCGCAGAAGAAGGGGGAGTGTGTAGAAAATTAAATTACTCAAACTGCTGTTTGCAAATAGGTGACAATAGAAAGTGGTAAAACAAATAACAAAGGGAATAAGAAAGTTAGCTCATGTACCTGTCCAAATGTGGAAAGGATGGGAATGGGACATGTTTTCATGGTTACCTGGTGGACTATGGGTTAAACAAATGCTTTTTTCATCTTATGTGCTGTAGCAACTCGAAGCATCATCCCTTGCTTAGTGCAACTTATTCAACATGTGATCAAGGGGATGCAGGGAGTAGCCATGCCTACAGATCCAGAAATGGCTACAAAAGGACAGAAAATGATTATTACCGCAGGCCTGGGCCCTATGGTATATCACCGTGTCCCGCAGCCATAGGGAGGAGGAGGAGGAGAAGATCCAACAGGCAGGAATTGTGCAGCAAGATTGATTTATTTAATTATTTTACAAACTCTTTTATAGACTTTTTTCTTCACAGTCCAATTGGACAAAGGACCAGCCACCCCTTGGGGGTGATTGGCCAAAATCCTAAAACATCCATTATCAAAATATTTTTCTACTATACCATAAACAAGACTTTTCAAGGTTGCAGGTGTCTTGGTTGTTTACATTCCCTGCTACCTCTTCTGTGAGAGAGAAAAGTCTCTCACGGACTTAGAAACTAGCAAGAAAATCCTTGCTAGCAGCATTTTTGTATCTACAAATGATGTCACTGCAAATAATTGCAAAACCAAAAAAGACCCAGGGACAGAAAATTAAGTCAATAATAACTAAAGTTTTTAAGGACAATTATTAAGGAAATAAAAGAGGAGGAATTGAAAAGAAATGAGATAGCTTTTTCTTTACAAACAAAGCCTGGGTCTGATAGGTAAAGGCTAGATACTAAAAGAAGAAAGAAACAATGGGAGAAATTCCACTGATTGATGAAAGGAGTGAGAGGGTTTAGTCTTTACAAATCATCCATGGGTCTTCTGATAGGTAAAGATAGATACTGAGAGATGAAAGAAGCAATGGGAAGAACCATAAATTCTATAGGAAAATAAAAAAAAAAGGGGTTTACATTAGAAGAGGGTCTGTATTAGGCGATTCGGGAAGCCTATACCTCTCAAGTACCTCAGCCAATGCAGAAAGAGAGAGGGAAATGCGGCCAGGAAATTAGGATAAAAAGCAGGCTGCATCCTCTAACTGTCCTGGGTTGCAGTGTATTCTATTACCATCCTCATGAGCTGTTGAAACCAGGTGGGGCAGTGTTTCCTTGCCTCCTTCCTCTGGACCATCTTTCTGTTAATGGCCCATCAATGCCCTGCTGCATGACTCATAGATAACTCCCTCTGGACTATCTTTTGTTAATGAGCCCATCAATGCCTTGCCTCATGATTTATCATCCCATTGTGAGGTGCTCCACCCAGAGGGAGGAACCAAGCATTCCATCCTGGAAATAATCTGAGATTCCGAACACCACAGACACCCTTTTCCACTGGATTCCCAGAGGACAAGTGCTACATAGCCACCAGTGGACCTTCCGAGGAAGAGCAGACCCTTCTACAGGATCACCGCTTCAACAGAACCACATTCACTGTTGTCGCGGGTTGGGTTTGTAGCCGGGCAGAAACACCAATTTAGTGTAGTGGTTTGGTCTAAAATACTCATTACTGTTTATCTTCTGTGAGATAAGAATTAGGAGAAATGCAAAGCAGGCACCAACTTGAATGAATATAAAGAAGTTTATTAACAGACCTAAAAGAAGAAAAGGAAAAAAAAATTATACCACCTTTAGAACTCTCCTCCTCCCCCCACCTTCCTCCCGTCTCCCACTGACAATGTAAAGACAACCCTTAAGATGTTCAGTCTGTTTATCACTTCCATAATAACCTGGTTCAGTCCATTTAGAAAGAGAAGTCTCTTTTTGCTCGTGCTATGAAAACAGTATCACACTGAGACAGCCACCCACTTCCAAATATTGTTCAGTCCATCCAGGAAGAGGAGTCTCTCTGCTTACAATGTGAGTCTCTTCCCCCGACTTGCAGCTTTTCCCGCAACTGCTTTCGAGGGTCCACTCTTGAAAGTTTTCTGGGGTACAATTTTAAGGTTGAGCTGTTCAGAAACAAAAAAAACCAGAGGCCCTTCTCCTTCCCTGGGAGCAAAGGGTCATCTTCATCTTTAAGACTATCTCTGGAAGCATCTCTAGGAATTGAGGTTTTTCTCCTTTCCTCTTTGGAGCAAAAGTCCTCATCTGGTTCATCTGGTTCATCTCTCTCTGTCCAAACTTCTCATGAAATTACAGCTGCATCAGCATCTGCCGATCTCAGCGAAGGTGCTTCTGCTTACGAGTTGAACACTCCACCCCCCATATCTTCATGAAATTACAACGGGATACTCTGATATATCATAGCTTCACAACAGAATTTCAGCTTTAAGCATCTCCTCTCTCTCTTCCCTCAGGTTTTCAGCTCTTCACAGCAATAAAAGGGTTAATCTCACCTCAGCCTTGCAGCTGGAATGTGGCTTATCGCAGTGGGTCACCTGACCTCTGCCGGACAGAGGTGCCGCTTTGCTGAATCTCGGCCGCAGTGGAGAGGGGGGGTTCCGAGCCGCTCCGGCTGCCCACGGCAAGGCAGTGGGGGGGGGGGGTTCCATGGTTGGAACAGGCTCCAGGCTGGCCGTGGCCCGGCCCGGCCTGGCCCAAGCAGGGCCTGGCCGGGCCTGCTGGCCCCTGCACGGGGCCTGCAGCCACCTGTCCCAGCGCCGGAAACGAGAGAGAGCTTGGGGGGGAGTTTGTCTATTCTTAAGTGTGGATCACAGAGGCGGTCACAACTTTAAGTGGCTTAAAGAATTGTCCATATTCAAACTGGCCAGCTGATAGGTTCTATCAGGTCCCAGAGGAAACTGTAAGCACCCCTTAGCAAGGATATCCCTTCCGGGACTATGCTTGCTAACCTCTGAAAACTGTTGATTTCTCTATTTTCGTTTTGCCTCTGAATCACGAGTTCTTTTACTCAGAGTTAGGATTGAAACGCAGGAGACGCCAGGCTTTTCTTCTAATTGATGTTTATAATTTCTTATCTATAATAGAGTTGCACAGAGTGTGCCTCCAAGTTAACAAGGTGGAAAAATGGCCATGAGTTCTAACTTCCAAGGCCTTTTAAGGTCCAAATTACCCAATTATGGAATGCAAACTAATTTGCTTTTACTTATAATCCAATAACTAACTATTCATGATCCGCACTGCAGGTTTTTTGACCCAATACCAGAACACCCAGATTTGTGAAGAAGGAGAAAAGAAGAAGAACAAATCCACACCCCAAATCCTCCATATTGTAACACACATATATATATATATTATTATATCCCAGAAACCTAAATTCTCTAAACCCAGGGTTCCAACAATCCACCACTTCAGGAGGACTGCAGCCACCATTTTATCAGACTGCTACCGCCACCCTGAATAACAGGGTGTCAGGTTGTATCCTGACTCAGTCAGTTTAAACCAGTGTTTTCTGCTGCCGTTGTGTCCTCTGGGAACAGTTCCCACTCAGCCCGGTCAGCTCGGGACACAGCAGGCAACGGGGGCCAGCCTCTGATATTGGAGGGATCAAAGGTCTGGCTCGTGGGTCCTTCCAAGGGACCGCGGCAATAAAGGCAGACGGCGGAGGAAAGGGGGCAGGCTCAGAGTTGGGTTAAATCCAGAAAGTTTATTGGTCCTCCGAACGGGGGGACCTCAACCACCAGGGGTGCCCAACCCAGAGCACCTGCAGATCGCGCGCCAGGGCATTTTATGGCGGGGGGGGGCATGGGGGGGGGTGTACAGAACAACCAACCAGGGAAGGGAAGGGTGCGGCAAACAGAACGAGGGACACATAAAGGAACCAACTGTAACAGGGGAAGGGAGGGACTCCTTTCCCAGGACTAATCACCTGGCCCCCTGGCTAGAACTTTCCAGAAGCCTGGGAGGGGTGGCAGAGTGACAGACAGGGTCCTGGGAGGAGATAAAAATGACAGACAGGGTGATTTAAATAAAACGGGGGGGGGTGTGCCCACTGGGGTACACCAAACTTACAGAACATAGGGGGGAGACCCGGACTGAACTAAGCTAACACACTCCCACAGGAGGCCACTACTGACACGCTGCAGGAGTGGACTGGAGCAGTAGCCAGAGTGTCGACATTGGGGAAAGCCTCGTGTGCCTACCCACAGACTGTCTGCTGAAATAGTCTCTATGGATATCTTTCCTCACGGATCTCCGGTCATTGGGGGGGGCAATCCTCACTGTCATTGTTTTCTTTATGTTAAACTGTTTCTGTGCCTTCCCTCGCCACAGGTGGTGCAGGAGACAACGTGACAATTAGATTAGGTGATTAGATTGCACCATTAGAATGATTTGCTTAATAATCTTTCCTTTATATTGTCAGTAAGATTTGGGCCAGAGGTGGGAGAATCATATTTTTAATCCTAGGAGAAGTAGCAAAAACCTTTTACCGTAGCAATTGCTGGGTCTGTGGAAGGCCAGGAGAATCTGAAAACTTGCCATGGGTGGCCACCCCAGTCAAACCTAAATGGTGAGTCAGCACCCTGAGTGAAGTCCATAATGGGACCGGATTTTAGGGTGAAGACAGAAGTCCATGGCGACTCCATTCTTCCGAAAGAGGCGTTTATTGTCTCAATAGAATAGGAGGTGTATACGTGGGAAAAAGTGTTTGTGACTGGACTTTATCTTTGGGTTTATCTATTCGCAGAAGAAGGGGGAGTGTGTAGAAAATTAAATTACTCAAACTGCTGTTTGCAAATAGGTGACAATAGAAAGTGGTAAAACAAATAACAAAGGGAATAAGAAAGTTAGCTCATGTACCTGTCCAAATGTGGAAAGGGTGGGAATGGGACATGTTTTCATGGTTACCTGGTGGACTATGGGTTAAACAAATGCTTTTTTCATCTTATGTGCTGTAGCAACTCGAAGCATCATCCCTTGCTTAGTGCAACTTATTCAACATGTGATCAAGGGGATGCAGGGAGTAGCCATGCCTACAGATCCAGAAATGGCTACAAAAGGACAGAAAATGATTATTACCGCAGGCCTGGGCCCTATGGTATATCACCGTGTCCCGCAGCCATAGGGAGGAGGAGGAGGAGAAGATCCAACAGGCAGGAATTGTGCAGCAAGATTGATTTATTTAATTATTTTACAAACTCTTTTATAGACTTTTTTCTTCACAGTCCAATTGGACAAAGGACCAGCCACCCCTTGGGGGTGATTGGCCAAAATCCTAAAACATCCATTATCAAAATATTTTTCTACTATACCATAAACAAGACTTTTCAAGGTTGCAGGTGTCTTGGTTGTTTACATTCCCTGCTACCTCTTCTGTGAGAGAGAAAAGTCTCTCACGGACTTAGAAACTAGCAAGAAAATCCTTGCTAGCAGCATTTTTGTATCTACAAATGATGTCACTGCAAATAATTGCAAAACCAAAAAAGACCCAGGGACAGAAAATTAAGTCAATAATAACTAAAGTTTTTAAGGACAATTATTAAGGAAATAAAAGAGGAGGAATTGAAAAGAAATGAGATAGCTTTTTCTTTACAAACAAAGCCTGGGTCTGATAGGTAAAGGCTAGATACTAAAAGAAGAAAGAAACAATGGGAGAAATTCCACTGATTGATGAAAGGAGTGAGAGGGTTTAGTCTTTACAAATCATCCATGGGTCTGCTGATAGGTAAAGATAGATACTGAGAGATGAAAGAAGCAATGGGAAGAACCATAAATTCTATAGGAAAATTAAAAAAAAAGGGGTTTACATTAGAAGAGGGTCTGTATTAGGCGATTCGGGAAGCCTATACCTCTCAAGTACCTCAGCCAATGCAGAAAGAGAGAGGGAAATGCGGCCAGGAAATTAGGATAAAAAGCAGGCTGCATCCTCTAACTGTCCTGGGTTGCAGTGTATTCTATTACCATCCTCATGAGCTGTTGAAACCAGGTGGGGCAGTGTTTCCTTGCCTCCTTCCTCTGGACCATCTTTCTGTTAATGGCCCATCAATGCCCTGCTGCATGACTCATAGATAACTCCCTCTGGACTATCTTTTGTTAATGAGCCCATCAATGCCTTGCCTCATGATTTATCATCCCATTGTGAGGTGCTCCACCCAGAGGGAGGAACCAAGCATTCCATCCTGGAAATAATCTGAGATTCCGAACACCACAGACACCCTTTTCCACTGGATTCCCAGAGGACAAGTGCTACATAGCCACCAGTGGACCTTCCGAGGAAGAGCAGACCCTTCTACAGGATCACCGCTTCAACAGAACCACATTCACTGTCGATTTCTCTATTTTCGTTTTGCCTCTGAATCACGAGTTCTTTTACTCAGAGTTAGGATTGAAACGCAGGAGACGCCAGGCTTTTCTTCTAATTGATGTTTATAATTTCTTATCTATAATAGAGCTGCACAGAGTGTGCCTCCAAGTTAACAAGGTGGAAAAATGGCCATGAGTTCTAACTTCCAAGGCCTTTTAAGGTCCAAATTACCCAATTATGGAATGCAAACTAATTTGCTTTTACTTATAATCCAATAACTAACTATTCATGATCTGCACTGCAGGTTTTTTGACCCAATACCAGAACACCCAGATTTGTGAAGAAGGAGAAAAGAAGAAGAACAAATCCACACCCCAAATCCTCCATATTGTAACACACATATATATATATTATTATATCCCAGAAACCTAAATTCTCTAAACCCAGGGTTCCAACAATCCACCACTTCAGGAGGACTGCAGCCACCATTTTATCAGACTGCTACCGCCACCCTGAATAACAGGGTGTCAGGTTGTATCCTGACTCAGTCAGTTTAAACCAGTGTTTTCTGCTGCCGTTGTGTCCTCTGGGAACAGTTCCCACTCAGCCCGGTCAGCTCGGGACACAGCAGGCAACGGGGGCCAGCCTCTGATATTGGAGGGATCAAAGGTCTGGCTCGTGGGTCCTTCCAAGGGACCGCGGCAATAAAGGCAGACGGTGGAGGAAAGGGGGCAGGCTCAGAGTTGGGTTAAATCCAGAAAGTTTATTGGTCCTCCGAACGGGGGGACCTCAACCACCAGGGGTGCCCAACCCAGAGCACCTGCAGATCGCGCGCCAGGGCATTTTATGGCGGGGGGGGCATGGGGGGGGGGGTGTACAGAACAACCAACCAGGGAAGGGAAGGGTGCGGCAAACAGAACGAGGGACACATAAAGGAACCAACTGTAACAGGGGAAGGGAGGGACTCCTTTCCCAGGACTAATCACCTGGCCCCCTGGCTAGAACTTTCCAGAAGCCTGGGAGGGGTGGCAGAGTGACAGACAGGGTCCTGGGAGGAGATAAAAATGACAGACAGGGTGATTTAAATAAAACGGGGGGGGTGTGCCCACTGGGGTACACCAAACTTACAGAACATAGGGGGGAGACCCGGACTGAACTAAGCTAACACACTCCCACAGGAGGCCACTACTGACACGCTGCAGGAGTGGACTGGAGCAGTAGCCAGAGTGTCGACATTGGGGAAAGCCTCGTGTGCCTACCCACAGACTGTCTGCTGAAATAGTCTCTATGGATATCTTTCCTCACGGATCTCCGGTCATTGGGGGGGGGCAATCCTCACTGTCATTGTTTTCTTTATGTTAAACTGTTTCTGTGCCTTCACTCGCCACAGGTGGTGCAGGAGACAACGTGACAATTAGATTAGGTGATTAGATTGCACCATTAGAATGATTTGCTTAATAATCTTTCCTTTATATTGTCAGTAAGATTTGGGCCAGAGGTGGGAGAATCATATTTTTAATCCTAGGAGAAGTAGCAAAAACCTTTTACCGTAGCAATTGCTGGGTCTGTGGAAGGCCAGGAGAATCTGAAAACTTGCCATGGGTGGCCAGCCCAGTCAAACCTAAATGGTGAGTCAGCACCCTGAGTGAAGTCCATAATGGGACCGGATTTTAGGGTGAAGACAGAAGTCCATGGCGACTCCATTCTTCCGAAAGAGGCGTTTATTGTCTCAATAGAATAGGAGGTGTATACGTGGGAAAAAGTGTTTGTGACTGGACTTTATCTTTGGGTTTATCTATTCGCAGAAGAAGGGGGAGTGTGTAGAAAATTAAATTACTCAAACTGCTGTTTGCAAATAGGTGACAATAGAAAGTGGTAAAACAAATAACAAAGGGAATAAGAAAGTTAGCTCATGTACCTGTCCAAATGTGGAAAGGGTGGGAATGGGACATGTTTTCATGGTTACCTGGTGGACTATGGGTTAAACAAATGCTTTTTTCATCTTATGTGCTGTAGCAACTCGAAGCATCATCCCTTGCTTAGTGCAACTTATTCAACATGTGATCAAGGGGATGCAGGGAGTAGCCATGCCTACAGATCCAGAAATGGCTACAAAAGGACAGAAAATGATTATTACCGCAGGCCTGGGCCCTATGGTATATCACCGTGTCCCGCAGCCATAGGGAGGAGGAGGAGGAGAAGATCCAACAGGCAGGAATTGTGCAGCAAGATTGATTTATTTAATTATTTTACAAACTCTTTTATAGACTTTTTTCTTCACAGTCCAATTGGACAAAGGACCAGCCACCCCTTGGGGGTGATTGGCCAAAATCCTAAAACATCCATTATCAAAATATTTTTCTACTATACCATAAACAAGACTTTTCAAGGTTGCAGGTGTCTTGGTTGTTTACATTCCCTGCTACCTCTTCTGTGAGAGAGAAAAGTCTCTCACGGACTTAGAAACTAGCAAGAAAATCCTTGCTAGCAGCATTTTTGTATCTACAAATGATGTCACTGCAAATAATTGCAAAACCAAAAAAGACCCAGGGACAGAAAATTAAGTCAATAATAACTAAAGTTTTTAAGGACAATTATTAAGGAAATAAAAGAGGAGGAATTGAAAAGAAATGAGATAGCTTTTTCTTTACAAACAAAGCCTGGGTCTGATAGGTAAAGGCTAGATACTAAAAGAAGAAAGAAACAATGGGAGAAATTCCACTGATTGATGAAAGGAGTGAGAGGGTTTAGTCTTTACAAATCATCCATGGGTCTGCTGATAGGTAAAGATAGATACTGAGAGATGAAAGAAGCAATGGGAAGAACCATAAATTCTATAGGAAAATTTAAAAAAAAGGGGTTTACATTAGAAGAGGGTCTGTATTAGGCCATTCGGGAAGCCTATACCTCTCAAGTACCTCAGCCAATGCAGAAAGAGAGAGGGAAATGCGGCCAGGAAATTAGGATAAAAAGCAGGCTGCATCCTCTAACTGTCCTGGGTTGCAGTGTATTCTATTACCATCCTCATGAGCTGTTGAAACCAGGTGGGGCAGTGTTTCCTTGCCTCCTTCCTCTGGACCATCTTTCTGTTAATGGCCCATCAATGCCCTGCTGCATGACTCATAGATAACTCCCTCTGGACTATCTTTTGTTAATGAGCCCATCAATGCCTTGCCTCATGATTTATCATCCCATTGTGAGGTGCTCCACCCAGAGGGAGGAACCAAGCATTCCATCCTGGAAATAATCTGAGATTCCGAACACCACAGACACCCTTTTCCACTGGATTCCCAGAGGACAAGTGCTACATAGCCACCAGTGGACCTTCCGAGGAAGAGCAGACCCTTCTACAGGATCACCGCTTCAACAGAACCACGTTCACTGTCGATTTCTCTATTTTCGTTTTGCCTCTGAATCACGAGTTCTTTTACTCAGAGTTAGGATTGAAACGCAGGAGACGCCAGGCTTTTCTTCTAATTGATGTTTATAATTTCTTATCTATAATAGAGCTGCACAGAGTGTGCCTCCAAGTTAACAAGGTGGAAAAATGGCCATGAGTTCTAACTTCCAAGGCCTTTTAAGGTCCAAATTACCCAATTATGGAATGCAAACTAATTTGCTTTTACTTATAATCCAATAACTAACTATTCATGATCCGCACTGCAGGTTTTTTGACCCAATACCAGAACACCCAGATTTGTGAAGAAGGAGAAAAGAAGAAGAACAAATCCACACCCCAAATCCTCCATATTGTAACACACATATATATATATTATTATATCCCAGAAACCTAAATTCTCTAAACCCAGGGTTCCAACAATCCACCACTTCAGGAGGACTGCAGCCACCATTTTATCAGACTGCTACCGCCACCCTGAATAACAGGGTGTCAGGTTGTATCCTGACTCAGTCAGTTTAAACCAGTGTTTTCTGCTGCCGTTGTGTCCTCTGGGAACAGTTCCCACTCAGCCCGGTCAGCTCGGGACACAGCAGGCAACGGGGGCCAGCCTCTGATATTGGAGGGATCAAAGGTCTGGCTCGTGGGTCCTTCCAAGGGACCGCGGCAATAAAGGCAGACGGCGGAGGAAAGGGGGCAGGCTCAGAGTTGGGTTAAATCCAGAAAGTTTATTGGTCCTCCGAACGGGGGGACCTCAACCACCAGGGGTGCCCAACCCAGAGCACCTGCAGATCGCGCGCCAGGGCATTTTATGGCGGGGGGGGCATGGGGGGGGGGGTGTACAGAACAACCAACCAGGGAAGGGAAGGGTGCGGCAAACAGAACGAGGGACACATAAAGGAACCAACTGTAACAGGGGAAGGGAGGGACTCCTTTCCCAGGACTAATCACCTGGCCCCCTGGCTAGAACTTTCCAGAAGCCTGGGAGGGGTGGCAGAGTGACAGACAGGGTCCTGGGAGGAGATAAAAATGACAGACAGGGTGATTTAAATAAAACGGGGGGGGTGTGCCCACTGGGGTACACCAAACTTACAGAACATAGGGGGGAGACCCGGACTGAACTAAGCTAACACACTCCCACAGGAGGCCACTACTGACACGCTGCAGGAGTGGACTGGAGCAGTAGCCAGAGTGTCGACATTGGGGAAAGCCTCGTGTGCCTACCCACAGACTGTCTGCTGAAATAGTCTCTATGGATATCTTTCCTCACGGATCTCCGGTCATTGGGGGGGGCAATCCTCACTGTCATTGTTTTCTTTATGTTAAACTGTTTCTGTGCCTTCACTCGCCACAGGTGGTGCAGGAGACAACGTGACAATTAGATTAGGTGATTAGATTGCACCATTAGAATGATTTGCTTAATAATCTTTCCTTTATATTGTCAGTAAGATTTGGGCCAGAGGTGGGAGAATCATATTTTTAATCCTAGGAGAAGTAGCAAAAACCTTTTACCGTAGCAATTGCTGGGTCTGTGGAAGGCCAGGAGAATCTGAAAACTTGCCATGGGTGGCCAGCCCAGTCAAACCTAAATGGTGAGTCAGCACCCTGAGTGAAGTCCATAATGGGACCGGATTTTAGGGTGAAGACAGAAGTCCATGGCGACTCCATTCTTCCGAAAGAGGCGTTTATTGTCTCAATAGAATAGGAGGTGTATACGTGGGAAAAAGTGTTTGTGACTGGACTTTATCTTTGGGTTTATCTATTTGCAGAAGAAGGGGGAGTGTGTAGAAAATTAAATTACTCAAACTGCTGTTTGCAAATAGGTGACAATAGAAAGTGGTAAAACAAATAACAAAGGGAATAAGAAAGTTAGCTCATGTACCTGTCCAAATGTGGAAAGGGTGGGAATGGGACATGTTTTCATGGTTACCTGGTGGACTATGGGTTAAACAAATGCTTTTTTCATCTTATGTGCTGTAGCAACTCGAAGCATCATCCCTTGCTTAGTGCAACTTATTCAACATGTGATCAAGGGGATGCAGGGAGTAGCCATGCCTACAGATCCAGAAATGGCTACAAAAGGACAGAAAATGATTATTACCGCAGGCCTGGGCCCTATGGTATATCACCGTGTCCCGCAGCCATAGGGAGGAGGAGGAGGAGAAGATCCAACAGGCAGGAATTGTGCAGCAAGATTGATTTATTTAATTATTTTACAAACTCTTTTATAGACTTTTTTCTTCACAGTCCAATTGGACAAAGGACCAGCCACCCCTTGGGGGTGATTGGCCAAAATCCTAAAACATCCATTATCAAAATATTTTTCTACTATACCATAAACAAGACTTTTCAAGGTTGCAGGTGTCTTGGTTGTTTGCATTCCCTGCTACCTCTTCTGGGAGAGAGAAAAGTCTCTCACGGACTTAGAAACTAGCAAGAAAATCCTTGCTAGCAGCATTTTTGTATCTACAAATGATGTCACTGCAAATAATTGCAAAACCAAAAAAGACCCAGGGACAGAAAATTAAGTCAATAATAACTAAAGTTTTTAAGGACAATTATTAAGGAAATAAAAGAGGAGGAATTGAAAAGAAATGAGATAGCTTTTTCTTTACAAACAAAGCCTGGGTCTGATAGGTAAAGGCTAGATACTAAAAGAAGAAAGAAACAATGGGAGAAATTCCACTGATTGATGAAAGGAGTGAGAGGGTTTAGTCTTTACAAATCATCCATGGGTCTGCTGATAGGTAAAGATAGATACTGAGAGATGAAAGAAGCAATGGGAAGAACCATAAATTCTATAGGAAAATTTAAAAAAAAGGGGTTTACATTAGAAGAGGGTCTGTATTAGGCCATTCGGGAAGCCTATACCTCTCAAGTACCTCAGCCAATGCAGAAAGAGAGAAGGAAATGCGGCCAGGAAATTAGGATAAAAAGCAGGCTGCATCCTCTAACTGTCCTGGGTTGCAGTGTATTCTATTACCATCCTCATGAGCTGTTGAAACCAGGTGGGGCAGTGTTTCCTTGCCTCCTTCCTCTGGACCATCTTTCTGTTAATGGCCCATCAATGCCCTGTTGCATGACTCATAGATAACTCCCTCTGGACTATCTTTTGTTAATGAGCCCATCAATGCCTTGCCTCATGATTTATCATCCCATTGTGAGGTGCTCCACCCAGAGGGAGGAACCAAGCATTCCATCCTGGAAATAATCTGAGATTCCGAACACCACAGACACCCTTTTCCACTGGATTCCCAGAGGACAAGTGCTACATAGCCACCAGTGGACCTTCCGAGGAAGAGCAGACCCTTCTACAGGATCACCGCTTCAACAGAACCACATTCACTGTCGATTTCTCTATTTTCGTTTTGCCTCTGAATCACGAGTTCTTTTACTCAGAGTTAGGATTGAAACGCAGGAGACGCCAGGCTTTTCTTCTAATTGATGTTTATAATTTCTTATCTATAATAGAGCTGCACAGAGTGTGCCTCCAAGTTAACAAGGTGGAAAAATGGCCATGAGTTCTAACTTCCAAGGCCTTTTAAGGTCCAAATTACCCAATTATGGAATGCAAACTAATTTGCTTTTACTTATAATCCAATAACTAACTATTCATGATCCGCACTGCAGGTTTTTTGACCCAATACCAGAACACCCAGATTTGTGAAGAAGGAGAAAAGAAGAAGAACAAATCCACACCCCAAATCCTCCATATTGTAACACACATATATATATATTATTATATCCCAGAAACCTAAATTCTCTAAACCCAGGGTTCCAACAATCCACCACTTCAGGAGGACTGCAGCCACCATTTTATCAGACTGCTACCGCCACCCTGAATAACAGGGTGTCAGGTTGTATCCTGACTCAGTCAGTTTAAACCAGTGTTTTCTGCTGCCGTTGTGTCCTCTGGGAACAGTTCCCACGCAGCCCGGTCAGCTCGGGACACAGCAGGCAACGGGGGCCAGCCTCTGATATTGGAGGGATCAAAGGTCTGGCTCGTGGGTCCTTCCAAGGGACCGCGGCAATAAAGGCAGACGGCGGAGGAAAGGGGGCAGGCTCAGAGTTGGGTTAAATCCAGAAAGTTTATTGGTCCTCCGAACGGGGGGACCTCAACCACCAGGGGTGCCCAACCCAGAGCACCTGCAGATCGCGCGCCAGGGCATTTTATGGCGGGGGGGGCATGGGGGGGGGGTGTACAGAACAACCAACCAGGGAAGGGAAGGGTGCGGCAAACAGAACGAGGGACACATAAAGGAACCAACTGTAACAGGGGAAGGGAGGGACTCCTTTCCCAGGACTAATCACCTGGCCCCCTGGCTAGAACTTTCCAGAAGCCTGGGAGGGGTGGCAGAGTGACAGACAGGGTCCTGGGAGGAGATAAAAATGACAGACAGGGTGATTTAAATAAAACGGGGGGGGGTGTGCCCACTGGGGTACACCAAACTTACAGAACATAGGGGGGAGACCCGGACTGAACTAAGCTAACACACTCCCACAGGAGGCCACTACTGACACGCTGCAGGAGTGGACTGGAGCAGTAGCCAGAGTGTCGACATTGGGGAAAGCCTCGTGTGCCTACCCACAGACTGTCTGCTGAAATAGTCTCTATGGATATCTTTCCTCACGGATCTCCGGTCATTGGGGGGGGCAATCCTCACTGTCATTGTTTTCTTTATGTTAAACTGTTTCTGTGCCTTCACTCGCCACAGGTGGTGCAGGAGACAACGTGACAATTAGATTAGGTGATTAGATTGCACCATTAGAATGATTTGCTTAATAATCTTTCCTTTATATTGTCAGTAAGATTTGGGCCAGAGGTGGGAGAATCATATTTTTAATCCGAGGAGAAGTAGCAAAAACCTTTTACCGTAGCAATTGCTGGGTCTGTGGAAGGCCAGGAGAATCTGAAAACTGGCCATGGGTGGCCAGCCCAGTCAAACCTAAATGGTGAGTCAGCACCCTGTGTGAAGTCCATAATGGGACCGGATTTTAGGGTGAAGACAGAAGTCCATGGCGACTCCATTCTTCCGAAAGAGGCGGTTATTGTCTCAATAGAATAGGAGGTGTATACGTGGGAAAAAGTGTTTGTGACTGGACTTTATCTTTGGGTTTATCTATTCGCAGAAGAAGGGGGAGTGTGTAGAAAATTAAATTACTCAAACTGCTGTTTGCAAATAGGTGACAATAGAAAGTGGTAAAACAAATAACAAAGGGAATAAGAAAGTTAGCTCATGTACCTGTCCAAATGTGGAAAGGATGGGAATGGGACATGTTTTCATGGTTACCTGGTGGACTATGGGTTAAACAAATGCTTTTTTCATCTTATGTGCTGTAGCAACTCGAAGCATCATCCCTTGCTTAGTGCAACTTATTCAACATGTGATCAAGGGGATGCAGGGAGTAGCCATGCCTACAGATCCAGAAATGGCTACAAAAGGACAGAAAATGATTATTACCGCAGGCCTGGGCCCTATGGTATATCACCGTGTCCCGCAGCCATAGGGAGGAGGAGGAGGAGAAGATCCAACAGGCAGGAATTGTGCAGCAAGATTGATTTATTTAATTATTTTACAAACTCTTTTATAGACTTTTTTCTTCACAGTCCAATTGGACAAAGGACCAGCCACCCCTTGGGGGTGATTGGCCAAAATCCTAAAACATCCATTATCAAAATATTTTTCTACTATACCATAAACAAGACTTTTCAAGGTTGCAGGTGTCTTGGTTGTTTACATTCCCTGCTACCTCTTCTGTGAGAGAGAAAAGTCTCTCACGGACTTAGAAACTAGCAAGAAAATCCTTGCTAGCAGCATTTTTGTATCTACAAATGATGTCACTGCAAATAATTGCAAAACCAAAAAAGACCCAGGGACAGAAAATTAAGTCAATAATAACTAAAGTTTTTAAGGACAATTATTAAGGAAATAAAAGAGGAGGAATTGAAAAGAAATGAGATAGCTTTTTCTTTACAAACAAAGCGTGGGTCTGATAGGTAAAGGCTAGATACTAAAAGAAGAAAGAAACAATGGGAGAAATTCCACTGATTGATGAAAGGAGTGAGAGGGTTTAGTCTTTACAAATCATCCATGGGTCTGCTGATAGGTAAAGATAGATACTGAGAGATGAAAGAAGCAATGGGAAGAACCATAAATTCTATAGGAAAATTAAAAAAAAAGGGGTTTACATTAGAAGAGGGTCTGTATTAGGCGATTCGGGAAGCCTATACCTCTCAAGTACCTCAGCCAATGCAGAAAGAGAGAGGGAAATGCGGCCAGGAAATTAGGATAAAAAGCAGGCTGCATCCTCTAACTGTCCTGGGTTGCAGTGTATTCTATTACCATCCTCATGAGCTGTTGAAACCAGGTGGGGCAGTGTTTCCTTGCCTCCTTCCTCTGGACCATCTTTCTGTTAATGGCCCATCAATGCCCTGCTGCATGACTCATAGATAACTCCCTCTGGACTATCTTTTGTTAATGAGCCCATCAATGCCTTGCCTCATGATTTATCATCCCATTGTGAGGTGCTCCACCCAGAGGGAGGAACCAAGCATTCCATCCTGGAAATAATCTGAGATTCCGAACACCACAGACACCCTTTTCCACTGGATTCCCAGAGGACAAGTGCTACATAGCCACCAGTGGACCTTCCGAGGAAGAGCAGACCCTTCTACAGGATCACCGCTTCAACAGAACCACATTCACTGTCGATTTCTCTATTTTCGTTTTGCCTCTGAATCACGAGTTCTTTTACTCAGAGTTAGGATTGAAACGCAGGAGACGCCAGGCTTTTCTTCTAATTGATGTTTATAATTTCTTATCTATAATAGAGCTGCACAGAGTGTGCCTCCAAGTTAACAAGGTGGAAAAATGGCCATGAGTTCTAACTTCCAAGGCCTTTTAAGGTCCAAATTACCCAATTATGGAATGCAAACTAATTTGCTTTTACTTATAATCCAATAACTAACTATTCATGATCCGCACTGCAGGTTTTTTGACCCAATACCAGAACACCCAGATTTGTGAAGAAGGAGAAAAGAAGAAGAACAAATCAACACCCCAAATCCTCCATATTGTAACACACATATATATATATATTATTATATCCCAGAAACCTAAATTCTCTAAACCCAGGGTTCCAACAATCCACCACTTCAGGAGGACTGCAGCCACCATTTTATCAGACTGCTACCGCCACCCTGAATAACAGGGTGTCAGGTTGTATCCTGACTCAGTCAGTTTAAACCAGTGTTTTCTGCTGCCGTTGTGTCCTCTGGGAACAGTTCCCACTCAGCCCGGTCAGCTCGGGACACAGCAGGCAACGGGGGCCAGCCTCTGATATTGGAGGGATCAAAGGTCTGGCTCGTGGGTCCTTCCAAGGGACCGCGGCAATAAAGGCAGACGGCGGAGGAAAGGGGGCAGGCTCAGAGTTGGGTTAAATCCAGAAAGTTTATTGGTCCTCCGAACGGGGGGACCTCAACCACCAGGGGTGCCCAACCCAGAGCACCTGCAGATCGCGCGCCAGGGCATTTTATGGCGGGGGGGGGGCATGGGGGGGGGGGTGTACAGAACAACCAACCAGGGAAGGGAAGGGTGCGGCAAACAGAACGAGGGACACATAAAGGAACCAACTGTAACAGGGGAAGGGAGGGACTCCTTTCCCAGGACTAATCACCTGGCCCCCTGGCTAGAACTTTCCAGAAGCCTGGGAGGGGTGGCAGAGTGACAGACAGGGTCCTGGGAGGAGATAAAAATGACAGACAGGGTGATTTAAATAAAACGGGGGGGGGTGTGCCCACTGGGGTACACCAAACTTACAGAACATAGGGGGGAGACCCGGACTGAACTAAGCTAACACACTCCCACAGGAGGCCACTACTGACACGCTGCAGGAGTGGACTGGAGCAGTAGCCAGAGTGTCGACATTGGGGAAAGCCTCGTGTGCCTACCCACAGACTGTCTGCTGAAATAGTCTCTATGGATATCTTTCCTCATGGATCTCCGGTCATTGGGGGGGGCAATCCTCACTGTCATTGTTTTCTTTATGTTAAACTGTTTCTGTGCCTTCACTCGCCACAGGTGGTGCAGGAGACAACGTGACAATTAGATTAGGTGATTAGATTGCACCATTAGAATGATTTGCTTAATAATCTTTCCTTTATATTGTCAGTAAGATTTGGGCCAGAGGTGGGAGAATCATATTTTTAATCCTAGGAGAAGTAGCAAAAACCTTTTACCGTAGCAATTGCTGGGTCTGTGGAAGGCCAGGAGAATCTGAAAACTTGCCATGGGTGGCCAGCCCAGTCAAACCTAAATGGTGAGTCAGCACCCTGAGTGAAGTCCATAATGGGACCGGATTTTAGGGTGAAGACAGAAGTCCATGGCGACTCCATTCTTCCGAAAGAGGCGTTTATTGTCTCAATAGAATAGGAGGTGTATACGTGGGAAAAAGTGTTTGTGACTGGACTTTATCTTTGGGTTTATCTATTCGCAGAAGAAGGGGGAGTGTGTAGAAAATTAAATTACTCAAACTGCTGTTTGCAAATAGGTGACAATAGAAAGTGGTAAAACAAATAACAAAGGGAATAAGAAAGTTAGCTCATGTACCTGTCCAAATGTGGAAAGGATGGGAATGGGACATGTTTTCATGGTTACCTGGTGGACTATGGGTTAAACAAATGCTTTTTTCATCTTATGTGCTGTAGCAACTCGAAGCATCATCCCTTGCTTAGTGCAACTTATTCAACATGTGATCAAGGGGATGCAGGGAGTAGCCATGCCTACAGATCCAGAAATGGCTACAAAAGGACAGAAAATGATTATTACCGCAGGCCTGGGCCCTATGGTATATCACCGTGTCCCGCAGCCATAGGGAGGAGGAGGAGGAGAAGATCCAACAGGCAGGAATTGTGCAGCAAGATTGATTTATTTAATTATTTTACAAACTCTTTTATAGACTTTTTTCTTCACAGTCCAATTGGACAAAGGACCAGCCACCCCTTGGGGGTGATTGGCCAAAATCCTAAAACATCCATTATCAAAATATTTTTCTACTATACCATAAACAAGACTTTTCAAGGTTGCAGGTGTCTTGGTTGTTTGCATTCCCTGCTACCTCTTCTGGGAGAGAGAAAAGTCTCTCACGGACTTAGAAACTAGCAAGAAAATCCTTGCTAGCAGCATTTTTGTATCTACAAATGATGTCACTGCAAATAATTGCAAAACCAAAAAAGACCCAGGGACAGAAAATTAAGTCAATAATAACTAAAGTTTTTAAGGACAATTATTAAGGAAATAAAAGAGGAGGAATTGAAAAGAAATGAGATAGCTTTTTCTTTACAAACAAAGCCTGGGTCTGATAGGTAAAGGCTAGATACTAAAAGAAGAAAGAAACAATGGGAGAAATTCCACTGATTGATGAAAGGAGTGAGAGGGTTTAGTCTTTACAAATCATCCATGGGTCTGCTGATAGGTAAAGATAGATACTGAGAGATGAAAGAAGCAATGGGAAGAACCATAAATTCTATAGGAAAATTTAAAAAAAAGGGGTTTACATTAGAAGAGGGTCTGTATTAGGCCATTCGGGAAGCCTATACCTCTCAAGTACCTCAGCCAATGCAGAAAGAGAGAGGGAAATGCGGCCAGGAAATTAGGATAAAAAGCAGGCTGCATCCTCTAACTGTCCTGGGTTGCAGTGTATTCTATTACCATCCTCATGAGCTGTTGAAACCAGGTGGGGCAGTGTTTCCTTGCCTCCTTCCTCTGGACCATCTTTCTGTTAATGGCCCATCAATGCCCTGTTGCATGACTCATAGATAACTCCCTCTGGACTATCTTTTGTTAATGAGCCCATCAATGCCTTGCCTCATGATTTATCATCCCATTGTGAGGTGCTCCACCCAGAGGGAGGAACCAAGCATTCCATCCTGGAAATAATCTGAGATTCCGAACACCACAGACACCCTTTTCCACTGGATTCCCAGAGGACAAGTGCTACATAGCCACCAGTGGACCTTCCGAGGAAGAGCAGACCCTTCTACAGGATCACCGCTTCAACAGAACCACATTCACTGTCGATTTCTCTATTTTCGTTTTGCCTCTGAATCACGAGTTCTTTTACTCAGAGTTAGGATTAAAACGCAGGAGACGCCAGGCTTTTCTTCTAATTGATGTTTATAATTTCTTATCTATAATAGAGCTGCACAGAGTGTGCCTCCAAGTTAACAAGGTGGAAAAATGGCCATGAGTTCTAACTTCCAAGGCCTTTTAAGGTCCAAATTACCCAATTATGGAATGCAAACTAATTTGCTTTTACTTATAATCCAATAACTAACTATTCATGATCCGCACTGCAGGTTTTTTGACCCAATACCAGAACACCCAGATTTGTGAAGAAGGAGAAAAGAAGAAGAACAAATCAACACCCCAAATCCTCCATATTGTAACACACATATATATATATTATTATATCCCAGAAACCTAAATTCTCTAAACCCAGGGTTCCAACAATCCACCACTTCAGGAGGACTGCAGCAACCATTTTATCAGACTGCTACCGCCACCCTGAATAACAGGGTGTCAGGTTGTATCCTGACTCAGTCAGTTTAAACCAGTGTTTTCTGCTGCCGTTGTGTCCTCTGGGAACAGTTCCCACTCAGCCCGGTCAGCTCGGGACACAGCAGGCAACGGGGGCCAGCCTCTGATATTGGAGGGATCAAAGGTCTGGCTCGTGGGTCCTTCCAAGGGACCGCGGCAATAAAGGCAGACGGCGGAGGAAAGGGGGCAGGCTCAGAGTTGGGTTAAATCCAGAAAGTTTATTGGTCCTCCGAACGGGGGGACCTCAACCACCAGGGGTGCCCAACCCAGAGCACCTGCAGATCGCGCGCCAGGGCATTTTATGGCGGGGGGGGCATGGGGGGGGGGTGTACAGAACAACCAACCAGGGAAGGGAAGGGTGCGGCAAACAGAACGAGGGACACATAAAGGAACCAACTGTAACAGGGGAAGGGAGGGACTCCTTTCCCAGGACTAATCACCTGGCCCCCTGGCTAGAACTTTCCAGAAGCCTGGGAGGGGTGGCAGAGTGACAGACAGGGTCCTGGGAGGAGATAAAAATGACAGACAGGGTGATTTAAATAAAACGGGGGGGGGGGGGGGTGTGCCCACTGGGGTACACCAAACTTACAGAACATAGGGGGGAGACCCGGACTGAACTAAGCTAACACACTCCCACAGGAGGCCACTACTGACACGCTGCAGGAGTGGACTGGAGCAGTAGCCAGAGTGTCGACATTGGGGAAAGCCTCGTGTGCCTACCCACAGACTGTCTGCTGAAATAGTCTCTATGGATATCTTTCCTCATGGATCTCCGGTCATTGGGGGGGGCAATCCTCACTGTCATTGTTTTCTTTATGTTAAACTGTTTCTGTGCCTTCACTCGCCACAGGTGGTGCAGGAGACAACGTGACAATTAGATTAGGTGATTAGATTGCACCATTAGAATGATTTGCTTAATAATCTTTCCTTTATATTGTCAGTAAGATTTGGGCCAGAGGTGGGAGAATCATATTTTTAATCCTAGGAGAAGTAGCAAAAACCTTTTACCGTAGCAATTGCTGGGTCTGTGGAAGGCCAGGAGAATCTGAAAACTTGCCATGGGTGGCCAGCCCAGTCAAACCTAAATGGTGAGTCAGCACCCTGAGTGAAGTCCATAATGGGACCGGATTTTAGGGTGAAGACAGAAGTCCATGGCGACTCCATTCTTCCGAAAGAGGCGTTTATTGTCTCAATAGAATAGGAGGTGTATACGTGGGAAAAAGTGTTTGTGACTGGACTTTATCTTTGGGTTTATCTATTCGCAGAAGAAGGGGGAGTGTGTAGAAAATTAAATTACTCAAACTGCTGTTTGCAAATAGGTGACAATAGAAAGTGGTAAAACAAATAACAAAGGGAATAAGAAAGTTAGCTCATGTACCTGTCCAAATGTGGAAAGGATGGGAATGGGACATGTTTTCATGGTTACCTGGTGGACTATGGGTTAAACAAATGCTTTTTTCATCTTATGTGCTGTAGCAACTCGAAGCATCATCCCTTGCTTAGTGCAACTTATTCAACATGTGATCAAGGGGATGCAGGGAGTAGCCATGCCTACAGATCCAGAAATGGCTACAAAAGGACAGAAAATGATTATTACCGCAGGCCTGGGCCCTATGGTATATCACCGTGTCCCGCAGCCATAGGGAGGAGGAGGAGGAGAAGATCCAACAGGCAGGAATTGTGCAGCAAGATTGATTTATTTAATTATTTTACAAACTCTTTTATAGACTTTTTTCTTCACAGTCCAATTGGACAAAGGACCAGCCACCCCTTGGGGGTGATTGGCCAAAATCCTAAAACATCCATTATCAAAATATTTTTCTACTATACCATAAACAAGACTTTTCAAGGTTGCAGGTGTCTTGGTTGTTTACATTCCCTGCTACCTCTTCTGTGAGAGAGAAAAGTCTCTCACGGACTTAGAAACTAGCAAGAAAATCCTTGCTAGCAGCATTTTTGTATCTACAAATGATGTCACTGCAAATAATTGCAAAACCAAAAAAGACCCAGGGACAGAAAATTAAGTCAATAATAACTAAAGTTTTTAAGGACAATTATTAAGGAAATAAAAGAGGAGGAATTGAAAAGAAATGAGATAGCTTTTTCTTTACAAACAAAGCCTGGGTCTGATAGGTAAAGGCTAGATACTAAAAGAAGAAAGAAACAATGGGAGAAATTCCACTAATTGATGAAAGGAGTGAGAGGGTTTAGTCTTTACAAATCATCCATGGGTCTGCTGATAGGTAAAGATAGATACTGAGAGATGAAAGAAGCAATGGGAAGAACCATAAATTCTATAGGAAAATAAAAAAAAAAGGGGTTTACATTAGAAGAGGGTCTGTATTAGGCGATTCGGGAAGCCTATACCTCTCAAGTACCTCAGCCAATGCAGAAAGAGAGAGGGAAATGCGGCCAGGAAATTAGGATAAAAAGCAGGCTGCATCCTCTAACTGTCCTGGGTTGCAGTGTATTCTATTACCATCCTCATGAGCTGTTGAAACCAGGTGGGGCAGTGTTTCCTTGCCTCCTTCCTCTGGACCATCTTTCTGTTAATGGCCCATCAATGCCCTGTTGCATGACTCATAGATAACTCCCTCTGGACTATCTTTTGTTAATGAGCCCATCAATGCCTTGCCTCATGATTTATCATCCCATTGTGAGGTGCTCCACCCAGAGGGAGGAACCAAGCATTCCATCCTGGAAATAATCTGAGATTCCGAACACCACAGACACCCTTTTCCACTGGATTCCCAGAGGACAAGTGCTACATAGCCACCAGTGGACCTTCCGAGGAAGAGCAGACCCTTCTACAGGATCACCGCTTCAACAGAACCACATTCACTGTCGATTTCTCTATTTTCGTTTTGCCTCTGAATCACGAGTTCTTTTACTCAGAGTTAGGATTGAAACGCAGGAGACGCCAGGCTTTTCTTCTAATTGATGTTTATAATTTCTTATCTATAATAGAGCTGCACAGAGTGTGCCTCCAAGTTAACAAGGTGGAAAAATGGCCATGAGTTCTAACTTCCAAGGCCTTTTAAGGTCCAAATTACCCAATTATGGAATGCAAACTAATTTGCTTTTACTTATAATCCAATAACTAACTATTCATGATCCGCACTGCAGGTTTTTTGACCCAATACCAGAACACCCAGATTTGTGAAGAAGGAGAAAAGAAGAAGAACAAATCAACACCCCAAATCCTCCATATTGTAACACACATATATATATATTATTATATCCCAGAAACCTAAATTCTCTAAACCCAGGGTTCCAACAATCCACCACTTCAGGAGGACTGCAGCAACCATTTTATCAGACTGCTACCGCCACCCTGAATAACAGGGTGTCAGGTTGTATCCTGACTCAGTCAGTTTAAACCAGTGTTTTCTGCTGCCGTTGTGTCCTCTGGGAACAGTTCCCACTCAGCCCGGTCAGCTCGGGACACAGCAGGCAACGGGGGCCAGCCTCTGATATTGGAGGGATCAAAGGTCTGGCTCGTGGGTCCTTCCAAGGGACCGCGGCAATAAAGGCAGACGGCGGAGGAAAGGGGGCAGGCTCAGAGTTGGGTTAAATCCAGAAAGTTTATTGGTCCTCCGAACGGGGGGACCTCAACCACCAGGGGTGCCCAACCCAGAGCACCTGCAGATCGCGCGCCAGGGCATTTTATGGCGGGGGGGGGCATGGGGGGGGGGGTGTACAGAACAACCAACCAGGGAAGGGAAGGGTGCGGCAAACAGAACGAGGGACACATAAAGGAACCAACTGTAACAGGGGAAGGGAGGGACTCCTTTCCCAGGACTAATCACCTGGCCCCCTGGCTAGAACTTTCCAGAAGCCTGGGAGGGGTGGCAGAGTGACAGACAGGGTCCTGGGAGGAGATAAAAATGACAGACAGGGTGATTTAAATAAAACGGGGGGGGGGGTGTGCCCACTGGGGTACACCAAACTTACAGAACATAGGGGGGAGACCCGGACTGAACTAAGCTAACACACTCCCACAGGAGGCCACTACTGACACGCTGCAGGAGTGGACTGGAGCAGTAGCCAGAGTGTCGACATTGGGGAAAGCCTCGTGTGCCTACCCACAGACTGTCTGCTGAAATAGTCTCTATGGATATCTTTCCTCATGGATCTCCGGTCATTGGGGGGGGCAATCCTCACTGTCATTGTTTTCTTTATGTTAAACTGTTTCTGTGCCTTCACTCGCCACAGGTGGTGCAGGAGACAACGTGACAATTAGATTAGGTGATTAGATTGCACCATTAGAATGATTTGCTTAATAATCTTTCCTTTATATTGTCAGTAAGATTTGGGCCAGAGGTGGGAGAATCATATTTTTAATCCTAGGAGAAGTAGCAAAAACCTTTTACCGTAGCAATTGCTGGGTCTGTGGAAGGCCAGGAGAATCTGAAAACTTGCCATGGGTGGCCAGCCCAGTCAAACCTAAATGGTGAGTCAGCACCCTGAGTGAAGTCCATAATGGGACCGGATTTTAGGGTGAAGACAGAAGTCCATGGCGACTCCATTCTTCCGAAAGAGGCGTTTATTGTCTCAATAGAATAGGAGGTGTATACGTGGGAAAAAGTGTTTGTGACTGGACTTTATCTTTGGGTTTATCTATTCGCAGAAGAAGGGGGAGTGTGTAGAAAATTAAATTACTCAAACTGCTGTTTGCAAATAGGTGACAATAGAAAGTGGTAAAACAAATAACAAAGGGAATAAGAAAGTTAGCTCATGTACCTGTCCAAATGTGGAAAGGATGGGAATGGGACATGTTTTCATGGTTACCTGGTGGACTATGGGTTAAACAAATGCTTTTTTCATCTTATGTGCTGTAGCAACTCGAAGCATCATCCCTTGCTTAGTGCAACTTATTCAACATGTGATCAAGGGGATGCAGGGAGTAGCCATGCCTACAGATCCAGAAATGGCTACAAAAGGACAGAAAATGATTATTACCGCAGGCCTGGGCCCTATGGTATATCACCGTGTCCCGCAGCCATAGGGAGGAGGAGGAGGAGAAGATCCAACAGGCAGGAATTGTGCAGCAAGATTGATTTATTTAATTATTTTACAAACTCTTTTATAGACTTTTTTCTTCACAGTCCAATTGGACAAAGGACCAGCCACCCCTTGGGGGTGATTGGCCAAAATCCTAAAACATCCATTATCAAAATATTTTTCTACTATACCATAAACAAGACTTTTCAAGGTTGCAGGTGTCTTGGTTGTTTACATTCCCTGCTACCTCTTCTGTGAGAGAGAAAAGTCTCTCACGGACTTAGAAACTAGCAAGAAAATCCTTGCTAGCAGCATTTTTGTATCTACAAATGATGTCACTGCAAATAATTGCAAAACCAAAAAAGACCCAGGGACAGAAAATTAAGTCAATAATAACTAAAGTTTTTAAGGACAATTATTAAGGAAATAAAAGAGGAGGAATTGAAAAGAAATGAGATAGCTTTTTCTTTACAAACAAAGCCTGGGTCTGATAGGTAAAGGCTAGATACTAAAAGAAGAAAGAAACAATGGGAGAAATTCCACTGATTGATGAAAGGAGTGAGAGGGTTTAGTCTTTACAAATCATCCATGGGTCTGCTGATAGGTAAAGATAGATACTGAGAGATGAAAGAAGCAATGGGAAGAACCATAAATTCTATAGGAAAATAAAAAAAAAAGGGGTTTACATTAGAAGAGGGTCTGTATTAGGCGATTCGGGAAGCCTATACCTCTCAAGTACCTCAGCCAATGCAGAAAGAGAGAGGGAAATGCGGCCAGGAAATTAGGATAAAAAGCAGGCTGCATCCTCTAACTGTCCTGGGTTGCAGTGTATTCTATTACCATCCTCATGAGCTGTTGAAACCAGGTGGGGCAGTGTTTCCTTGCCTCCTTCCTCTGGACCATCTTTCTGTTAATGGCCCATCAATGCCCTGCTGCATGACTCATAGATAACTCCCTCTGGACTATCTTTTGTTAATGAGCCCATCAATGCCTTGCCTCATGATTTATCATCCCATTGTGAGGTGCTCCACCCAGAGGGAGGAACCAAGCATTCCATCCTGGAAATAATCTGAGATTCCGAACACCACAGACACCCTTTTCCACTGGATTCCCAGAGGACAAGTGCTACATAGCCACCAGTGGACCTTCCGAGGAAGAGCAGACCCTTCTACAGGATCACCGCTTCAACAGAACCACATTCACTGTCGATTTCTCTATTTTCGTTTTGCCTCTGAATCACGAGTTCTTTTACTCAGAGTTAGGATTAAAACGCAGGAGACGCCAGGCTTTTCTTCTAATTGATGTTTATAATTTCTTATCTATAATAGAGCTGCACAGAGTGTGCCTCCAAGTTAACAAGGTGGAAAAATGGCCATGAGTTCTAACTTCCAAGGCCTTTTAAGGTCCAAATTACCCAATTATGGAATGCAAACTAATTTGCTTTTACTTATAATCCAATAACTAACTATTCATGATCCGCACTGCAGGTTTTTTGACCCAATACCAGAACACCCAGATTTGTGAAGAAGGAGAAAAGAAGAAGAACAAATCCACACCCCAAATCCTCCATATTGTAACACACATATATATATATTATTATATCCCAGAAACCTAAATTCTCTAAACCCAGGGTTCCAACAATCCACCACTTCAGGAGGACTGCAGCCACCATTTTATCAGACTGCTACCGCCACCCTGAATAACAGGGTGTCAGGTTGTATCCTGACTCAGTCAGTTTAAACCAGTGTTTTCTGCTGCCGTTGTGTCCTCTGGGAACAGTTCCCACTCAGCCCGGTCAGCTCGGGACACAGCAGGCAATGGGGGCCAGCCTCTGATATTGGAGGGATCAAAGGTCTGGCTCGTGGGTCCTTCCAAGGGACCGCGGCAATAAAGGCAGACGGCGGAGGAAAGGGGGCAGGCTCAGAGTTGGGTTAAATCCAGAAAGTTTATTGGTCCTCCGAACGGGGGGACCTCAACCACCAGGGGTGCCCAACCCAGAGCACCTGCAGATCGCGCGCCAGGGCATTTTATGGCGGGGGGGGCATGGGGGGGGGGGGTGTACAGAACAACCAACCAGGGAAGGGAAGGGTGCGGCAAACAGAACGAGGGACACATAAAGGAACCAACTGTAACAGGGGAAGGGAGGGACTCCTTTCCCAGGACTAATCACCTGGCCCCCTGGCTAGAACTTTCCAGAAGCCTGGGAGGGGTGGCAGAGTGACAGACAGGGTCCTGGGAGGAGATAAAAATGACAGACAGGGTGATTTAAATAAAACGGGGGGGGGTGTGCCCACTGGGGTACACCAAACTTACAGAACATAGGGGGGAGACCCGGACTGAACTAAGCTAACACACTCCCACAGGAGGCCACTACTGACACGCTGCAGGAGTGGACTGGAGCAGTAGCCAGAGTGTCGACATTGGGGAAAGCCTCGTGTGCCTACCCACAGACTGTCTGCTGAAATAGTCTCTATGGATATCTTTCCTCACGGATCTCCGGTCATTGGGGGGGGCAATCCTCACTGTCATTGTTTTCTTTATGTTAAACTGTTTCTGTGCCTTCACTCGCCACAGGTGGTGCAGGAGACAACGTGACAATTAGATTAGGTGATTAGATTGCACCATTAGAATGATTTGCTTAATAATCTTTCCTTTATATTGTCAGTAAGATTTGGGCCAGAGGTGGGAGAATCATATTTTTAATCCTAGGAGAAGTAGCAAAAACCTTTTACCGTAGCAATTGCTGGGTCTGTGGAAGGCCAGGAGAATCTGAAAACTTGCCATGGGTGGCCAGCCCAGTCAAACCTAAATGGTGAGTCAGCACCCTGAGTGAAGTCCATAATGGGACCGGATTTTAGGGTGAAGACAGAAGTCCATGGCGACTCCATTCTTCCGAAAGAGGCGTTTATTGTCTCAATAGAATAGGAGGTGTATACGTGGGAAAAAGTGTTTGTGACTGGACTTTATCTTTGGGTTTATCTATTCGCAGAAGAAGGGGGAGTGTGTAGAAAATTAAATTACTCAAACTGCTGTTTGCAAATAGGTGACAATAGAAAGTGGTAAAACAAATAACAAAGGGAATAAGAAAGTTAGCTCATGTACCTGTCCAAATGTGGAAAGGATGGGAATGGGACATGTTTTCATGGTTACCTGGTGGACTATGGGTTAAACAAATGCTTTTTTCATCTTATGTGCTGTAGCAACTCGAAGCATCATCCCTTGCTTAGTGCAACTTATTCAACATGTGATCAAGGGGATGCAGGGAGTAGCCATGCCTACAGATCCAGAAATGGCTACAAAAGGACAGAAAATGATTATTACCGCAGGCCTGGGCCCTATGGTATATCACCGTGTCCCGCAGCCATAGGGAGGAGGAGGAGGAGAAGATCCAACAGGCAGGAATTGTGCAGCAAGATTGATTTATTTAATTATTTTACAAACTCTTTTATAGACTTTTTTCTTCACAGTCCAATTGGACAAAGGACCAGCCACCCCTTGGGGGTGATTGGCCAAAATCCTAAAACATCCATTATCAAAATATTTTTCTACTATACCATAAACAAGACTTTTCAAGGTTGCAGGTGTCTTGGTTGTTTACATTCCCTGCTACCTCTTCTGTGAGAGAGAAAAGTCTCTCACGGACTTAGAAACTAGCAAGAAAATCCTTGCTAGCAGCATTTTTGTATCTACAAATGATGTCACTGCAAATAATTGCAAAACCAAAAAAGACCCAGGGACAGAAAATTAAGTCAATAATAACTAAAGTTTTTAAGGACAATTATTAAGGAAATAAAAGAGGAGGAATTGAAAAGAAATGAGATAGCTTTTTCTTTACAAACAAAGCCTGGGTCTGATAGGTAAAGGCTAGATACTAAAAGAAGAAAGAAACAATGGGAGAAATTCCACTGATTGATGAAAGGAGTGAGAGGGTTTAGTCTTTACAAATCATCCATGGGTCTGCTGATAGGTAAAGATAGATACTGAGAGATGAAAGAAGCAATGGGAAGAACCATAAATTCTATAGGAAAATAAAAAAAAAAGGGGTTTACATTAGAAGAGGGTCTGTATTAGGCGATTCGGGAAGCCTATACCTCTCAAGTACCTCAGCCAATGCAGAAAGAGAGAGGGAAATGCGGCCAGGAAATTAGGATAAAAAGCAGGCTGCATCCTCTAACTGTCCTGGGTTGCAGTGTATTCTATTACCATCCTCATGAGCTGTTGAAACCAGGTGGGGCAGTGTTTCCTTGCCTCCTTCCTCTGGACCATCTTTCTGTTAATGGCCCATCAATGCCCTGCTGCATGACTCATAGATAACTCCCTCTGGACTATCTTTTGTTAATGAGCCCATCAATGCCTTGCCTCATGATTTATCATCCCATTGTGAGGTGCTCCACCCAGAGGGAGGAACCAAGCATTCCATCCTGGAAATAATCTGAGATTCCGAACACCACAGACACCCTTTTCCACTGGATTCCCAGAGGACAAGTGCTACATAGCCACCAGTGGACCTTCCGAGGAAGAGCAGACCCTTCTACAGGATCACCGCTTCAACAGAACCACATTCACTGTCGATTTCTCTATTTTCGTTTTGCCTCTGAATCACGAGTTCTTTTACTCAGAGTTAGGATTGAAACGCAGGAGACGCCAGGCTTTTCTTCTAATTGATGTTTATAATTTCTTATCTATAATAGAGCTGCACAGAGTGTGCCTCCAAGTTAACAAGGTGGAAAAATGGCCATGAGTTCTAACTTCCAAGGCCTTTTAAGGTCCAAATTACCCAATTATGGAATGCAAACTAATTTGCTTTTACTTATAATCCAATAACTAACTATTCATGATCCGCACTGCAGGTTTTTTGACCCAATACCAGAACACCCAGATTTGTGAAGAAGGAGAAAAGAAGAAGAACAAATCCACACCCCAAATCCTCCATATTGTAACACACATATATATATATATTATTATATCCCAGAAACCTAAATTCTCTAAACCCAGGGTTCCAACAATCCACCACTTCAGGAGGACTGCAGCCACCATTTTATCAGACTGCTACCGCCACCCTGAATAACAGGGTGTCAGGTTGTATCCTGACTCAGTCAGTTTAAACCAGTGTTTTCTGCTGCCGTTGTGTCCTCTGGGAACAGTTCCCACTCAGCCCGGTCAGCTCGGGACACAGCAGGCAACGGGGGCCAGCCTCTGATATTGGAGGGATCAAAGGTCTGGCTCGTGGGTCCTTCCAAGGGACCGCGGCAATAAAGGCAGACGGCGGAGGAAAGGGGGCAGGCTCAGAGTTGGGTTAAATCCAGAAAGTTTATTGGTCCTCCGAACGGGGGGACCTCAACCACCAGGGGTGCCCAACCCAGAGCACCTGCAGATCGCGCGCCAGGGCATTTTATGGCGGGGGGGGCATGGGGGGGGGTGTACAGAACAACCAACCAGGGAAGGGAAGGGTGCGGCAAACAGAACGAGGGACACATAAAGGAACCAACTGTAACAGGGGAAGGGAGGGACTCCTTTCCCAGGACTAATCACCTGGCCCCCTGGCTAGAACTTTCCAGAAGCCTGGGAGGGGTGGCAGAGTGACAGACAGGGTCCTGGGAGGAGATAAAAATGACAGACAGGGTGATTTAAATAAAACGGGGGGGGGGTGTGCCCACTGGGGTACACCAAACTTACAGAACATAGGGGGGAGACCCGGACTGAACTAAGCTAACACACTCCCACAGGAGGCCACTACTGACACGCTGCAGGAGTGGACTGGAGCAGTAGCCAGAGTGTCGACATTGGGGAAAGCCTCGTGTGCCTACCCACAGACTGTCTGCTGAAATAGTCTCTATGGATATCTTTCCTCACGGATCTCCGGTCATTGGGGGGGGCAATCCTCACTGTCATTGTTTTCTTTATGTTAAACTGTTTCTGTGCCTTCACTCGCCACAGGTGGTGCAGGAGACAACGTGACAATTAGATTAGGTGATTAGATTGCACCATTAGAATGATTTGCTTAATAATCTTTCCTTTATATTGTCAGTAAGATTTGGGCCAGAGGTGGGAGAATCATATTTTTAATCCTAGGAGAAGTAGCAAAAACCTTTTACCGTAGCAATTGCTGGGTCTGTGGAAGGCCAGGAGAATCTGAAAACTTGCCATGGGTGGCCAGCCCAGTCAAACCTAAATGGTGAGTCAGCACCCTGAGTGAAGTCCATAATGGGACCGGATTTTAGGGTGAAGACAGAAGTCCATGGCGACTCCATTCTTCCGAAAGAGGCGTTTATTGTCTCAATAGAATAGGAGGTGTATACGTGGGAAAAAGTGTTTGTGACTGGACTTTATCTTTGGGTTTATCTATTCGCAGAAGAAGGGGGAGTGTGTAGAAAATTAAATTACTCAAACTGCTGTTTGCAAATAGGTGACAATAGAAAGTGGTAAAACAAATAACAAAGGGAATAAGAAAGTTAGCTCATGTACCTGTCCAAATGTGGAAAGGGTGGGAATGGGACATGTTTTCATGGTTACCTGGTGGACTATGGGTTAAACAAATGCTTTTTTCATCTTATGTGCTGTAGCAACTCGAAGCATCATCCCTTGCTTAGTGCAACTTATTCAACATGTGATCAAGGGGATGCAGGGAGTAGCCATGCCTACAGATCCAGAAATGGCTACAAAAGGACAGAAAATGATTATTACCGCAGGCCTGGGCCCTATGGTATATCACCGTGTCCCGCAGCCATAGGGAGGAGGAGGAGGAGAAGATCCAACAGGCAGGAATTGTGCAGCAAGATTGATTTATTTAATTATTTTACAAACTCTTTTATAGACTTTTTTCTTCACAGTCCAATTGGACAAAGGACCAGCCACCCCTTGGGGGTGATTGGCCAAAATCCTAAAACATCCATTATCAAAATATTTTTCTACTATACCATAAACAAGACTTTTCAAGGTTGCAGGTGTCTTGGTTGTTTACATTCCCTGCTACCTCTTCTGTGAGAGAGAAAAGTCTCTCACGGACTTAGAAACTAGCAAGAAAATCCTTGCTAGCAGCATTTTTGTATCTACAAATGATGTCACTGCAAATAATTGCAAAACCAAAAAAGACCCAGGGACAGAAAATTAAGTCAATAATAACTAAAGTTTTTAAGGACAATTATTAAGGAAATAAAAGAGGAGGAATTGAAAAGAAATGAGATAGCTTTTTCTTTACAAACAAAGCCTGGGTCTGATAGGTAAAGGCTAGATACTAAAAGAAGAAAGAAACAATGGGAGAAATTCCACTGATTGATGAAAGGAGTGAGAGGGTTTAGTCTTTACAAATCATCCATGGGTCTGCTGATAGGTAAAGATAGATACTGAGAGATGAAAGAAGCAATGGGAAGAACCATAAATTCTATAGGAAAATTAAAAAAAAAGGGGTTTACATTAGAAGAGGGTCTGTATTAGGCGATTCGGGAAGCCTATACCTCTCAAGTACCTCAGCCAATGCAGAAAGAGAGAGGGAAATGCGGCCAGGAAATTAGGATAAAAAGCAGGCTGCATCCTCTAACTGTCCTGGGTTGCAGTGTATTCTATTACCATCCTCATGAGCTGTTGAAACCAGGTGGGGCAGTGTTTCCTTGCCTCCTTCCTCTGGACCATCTTTCTGTTAATGGCCCATCAATGCCCTGCTGCATGACTCATAGATAACTCCCTCTGGACTATCTTTTGTTAATGAGCCCATCAATGCCTTGCCTCATGATTTATCATCCCATTGTGAGGTGCTCCACCCAGAGGGAGGAACCAAGCATTCCATCCTGGAAATAATCTGAGATTCCGAACACCACAGACACCCTTTTCCACTGGATTCCCAGAGGACAAGTGCTACATAGCCACCAGTGGACCTTCCGAGGAAGAGCAGACCCTTCTACAGGATCACCGCTTCAACAGAACCACATTCACTGTCGATTTCTCTATTTTCGTTTTGCCTCTGAATCACGAGTTCTTTTACTCAGAGTTAGGATTAAAACGCAGGAGACGCCAGGCTTTTCTTCTAATTGATGTTTATAATTTCTTATCTATAATAGAGCTGCACAGAGTGTGCCTCCAAGTTAACAAGGTGGAAAAATGGCCATGAGTTCTAACTTCCAAGGCCTTTTAAGGTCCAAATTACCCAATTATGGAATGCAAACTAATTTGCTTTTACTTATAATCCAATAACTAACTATTCATGATCCGCACTGCAGGTTTTTTGACCCAATACCAGAACACCCAGATTTGTGAAGAAGGAGAAAAGAAGAAGAACAAATCCACACCCCAAATCCTCCATATTGTAACACACATATATATATATTATTATATCCCAGAAACCTAAATTCTCTAAACCCAGGGTTCCAACAATCCACCACTTCAGGAGGACTGCAGCCACCATTTTATCAGACTGCTACCGCCACCCTGAATAACAGGGTGTCAGGTTGTATCCTGACTCAGTCAGTTTAAACCAGTGTTTTCTGCTGCCGTTGTGTCCTCTGGGAACAGTTCCCACTCAGCCCGGTCAGCTCGGGACACAGCAGGCAATGGGGGCCAGCCTCTGATATTGGAGGGATCAAAGGTCTGGCTCGTGGGTCCTTCCAAGGGACCGCGGCAATAAAGGCAGACGGCGGAGGAAAGGGGGCAGGCTCAGAGTTGGGTTAAATCCAGAAAGTTTATTGGTCCTCCGAACGGGGGGACCTCAACCACCAGGGGTGCCCAACCCAGAGCACCTGCAGATCGCGCGCCAGGGCATTTTATGGCGGGGGGGGCATGGGGGGGGGGGTGTACAGAACAACCAACCAGGGAAGGGAAGGGTGCGGCAAACAGAACGAGGGACACATAAAGGAACCAACTGTAACAGGGGAAGGGAGGGACTCCTTTCCCAGGACTAATCACCTGGCCCCCTGGCTAGAACTTTCCAGAAGCCTGGGAGGGGTGGCAGAGTGACAGACAGGGTCCTGGGAGGAGATAAAAATGACAGACAGGGTGATTTAAATAAAACGGGGGGGGGGTGTGCCCACTGGGGTACACCAAACTTACAGAACATAGGGGGGAGACCCGGACTGAACTAAGCTAACACACTCCCACAGGAGGCCACTACTGACACGCTGCAGGAGTGGACTGGAGCAGTAGCCAGAGTGTCGACATTGGGGAAAGCCTCGTGTGCCTACCCACAGACTGTCTGCTGAAATAGTCTCTATGGATATCTTTCCTCACGGATCTCCGGTCATTGGGGGGGGCAATCCTCACTGTCATTGTTTTCTTTATGTTAAACTGTTTCTGTGCCTTCACTCGCCACAGGTGGTGCAGGAGACAACGTGACAATTAGATTAGGTGATTAGATTGCACCATTAGAATGATTTGCTTAATAATCTTTCCTTTATATTGTCAGTAAGATTTGGGCCAGAGGTGGGAGAATCATATTTTTAATCCTAGGAGAAGTAGCAAAAACCTTTTACCGTAGCAATTGCTGGGTCTGTGGAAGGCCAGGAGAATCTGAAAACTTGCCATGGGTGGCCAGCCCAGTCAAACCTAAATGGTGAGTCAGCACCCTGAGTGAAGTCCATAATGGGACCGGATTTTAGGGTGAAGACAGAAGTCCATGGCGACTCCATTCTTCCGAAAGAGGCGTTTATTGTCTCAATAGAATAGGAGGTGTATACGTGGGAAAAAGTGTTTGTGACTGGACTTTATCTTTGGGTTTATCTATTCGCAGAAGAAGGGGGAGTGTGTAGAAAATTAAATTACTCAAACTGCTGTTTGCAAATAGGTGACAATAGAAAGTGGTAAAACAAATAACAAAGGGAATAAGAAAGTTAGCTCATGTACCTGTCCAAATGTGGAAAGGATGGGAATGGGACATGTTTTCATGGTTACCTGGTGGACTATGGGTTAAACAAATGCTTTTTTCATCTTATGTGCTGTAGCAACTCGAAGCATCATCCCTTGCTTAGTGCAACTTATTCAACATGTGATCAAGGGGATGCAGGGAGTAGCCATGCCTACAGATCCAGAAATGGCTACAAAAGGACAGAAAATGATTATTACCGCAGGCCTGGGCCCTATGGTATATCACCGTGTCCCGCAGCCATAGGGAGGAGGAGGAGGAGAAGATCCAACAGGCAGGAATTGTGCAGCAAGATTGATTTATTTAATTATTTTACAAACTCTTTTATAGACTTTTTTCTTCACAGTCCAATTGGACAAAGGACCAGCCACCCCTTGGGGGTGATTGGCCAAAATCCTAAAACATCCATTATCAAAATATTTTTCTACTATACCATAAACAAGACTTTTCAAGGTTGCAGGTGTCTTGGTTGTTTGCATTCCCTGCTACCTCTTCTGGGAGAGAGAAAAGTCTCTCACGGACTTAGAAACTAGCAAGAAAATCCTTGCTAGCAGCATTTTTGTATCTACAAATGATGTCACTGCAAATAATTGCAAAACCAAAAAAGACCCAGGGACAGAAAATTAAGTCAATAATAACTAAAGTTTTTAAGGACAATTATTAAGGAAATAAAAGAGGAGGAATTGAAAAGAAATGAGATAGCTTTTTCTTTACAAACAAAGCCTGGGTCTGATAGGTAAAGGCTAGATACTAAAAGAAGAAAGAAACAATGGGAGAAATTCCACTGATTGATGAAAGGAGTGAGAGGGTTTAGTCTTTACAAATCATCCATGGGTCTGCTGATAGGTAAAGATAGATACTGAGAGATGAAAGAAGCAATGGGAAGAACCATAAATTCTATAGGAAAATTTAAAAAAAAGGGGTTTACATTAGAAGAGGGTCTGTATTAGGCCATTCGGGAAGCCTATACCTCTCAAGTACCTCAGCCAATGCAGAAAGAGAGAAGGAAATGCGGCCAGGAAATTAGGATAAAAAGCAGGCTGCATCCTCTAACTGTCCTGGGTTGCAGTGTATTCTATTACCATCCTCATGAGCTGTTGAAACCAGGTGGGGCAGTGTTTCCTTGCCTCCTTCCTCTGGACCATCTTTCTGTTAATGGCCCATCAATGCCCTGCTGCATGACTCATAGATAACTCCCTCTGGACTATCTTTTGTTAATGAGCCCATCAATGCCTTGCCTCATGATTTATCATCCCATTGTGAGGTGCTCCACCCAGAGGGAGGAACCAAGCATTCCATCCTGGAAATAATCTGAGATTCCGAACACCACAGACACCCTTTTCCACTGGATTCCCAGAGGACAAGTGCTACATAGCCACCAGTGGACCTTCCGAGGAAGAGCAGACCCTTCTACAGGATCACCGCTTCAACAGAACCACATTCACTGTCGATTTCTCTATTTTCGTTTTGCCTCTGAATCACGAGTTCTTTTACTCAGAGTTAGGATTGAAACGCAGGAGACGCCAGGCTTTTCTTCTAATTGATGTTTATAATTTCTTATCTATAATAGAGTTGCACAGAGTGTGCCTCCAAGTTAACAAGGTGGAAAAATGGCCATGAGTTCTAACTTCCAAGGCCTTTTAAGGTCCAAATTACCCAATTATGGAATGCAAACTAATTTGCTTTTACTTATAATCCAATAACTAACTATTCATGATCCGCACTGCAGGTTTTTTGACCCAATACCAGAACACCCAGATTTGTGAAGAAGGAGAAAAGAAGAAGAACAAATCCACACCCCAAATCCTCCATATTGTAACACACATATATATATATATAATTATATCCCAGAAACCTAAATTCTCTAAACCCAGGGTTCCAACAATCCACCACTTCAGGAGGACTGCAGCCACCATTTTATCAGACTGCTACCGCCACCCTGAATAACAGGGTGTCAGGTTGTATCCTGACTCAGTCAGTTTAAACCAGTGTTTTCTGCTGCCGTTGTGTCCTCTGGGAACAGTTCCCACTCAGCCCGGTCAGCTCGGGACACAGCAGGCAACGGGGGCCAGCCTCTGATATTGGAGGGATCAAAGGTCTGGCTCGTGGGTCCTTCCAAGGGACCGCGGCAATAAAGGCAGACGGCGGAGGAAAGGGGGCAGGCTCAGAGTTGGGTTAAATCCAGAAAGTTTATTGGTCCTCCGAACGGGGGGACCTCAACCACCAGGGGTGCCCAACCCAGAGCACCTGCAGATCGCGCGCCAGGGCATTTTATGGCGGGGGGGGCATGGGGGGGGGTGTACAGAACAACCAACCAGGGAAGGGAAGGGTGCGGCAAACAGAACGAGGGACACATAAAGGAACCAACTGTAACAGGGGAAGGGAGGGACTCCTTTCCCAGGACTAATCACCTGGCCCCCTGGCTAGAACTTTCCAGAAGCCTGGGAGGGGTGGCAGAGTGACAGACAGGGTCCTGGGAGGAGATAAAAATGACAGACAGGGTGATTTAAATAAAACGGGGGGGGGGGGGGGGGGTGTGCCCACTGGGGTACACCAAACTTACAGAACATAGGGGGGAGACCCGGACTGAACTAAGCTAACACACTCCCACAGGAGGCCACTACTGACACGCTGCAGGAGTGGACTGGAGCAGTAGCCAGAGTGTCGACATTGGGGAAAGCCTCGTGTGCCTACCCACAGACTGTCTGCTGAAATAGTCTCTATGGATATCTTTCCTCACGGATCTCCGGTCATTGGGGGGGGGCAATCCTCACTGTCATTGTTTTCTTTATGTTAAACTGTTTCTGTGCCTTCACTCGCCACAGGTGGTGCAGGAGACAACGTGACAATTAGATTAGGTGATTAGATTGCACCATTAGAATGATTTGCTTAATAATCTTTCCTTTATATTGTCAGTAAGATTTGGGCCAGAGGTGGGAGAATCATATTTTTAATCCTAGGAGAAGTAGCAAAAACCTTTTACCGTAGCAATTGCTGGGTCTGTGGAAGGCCAGGAGAATCTGAAAACTGGCCATGGGTGGCCAGCCCAGTCAAACCTAAATGGTGAGTCAGCACCCTGAGTGAAGTCCATAATGGGACCGGATTTTAGGGTGAAGACAGAAGTCCATGGCGACTCCATTCTTCCGAAAGAGGCGTTTATTGTCTCAATAGAATAGGAGGTGTATACGTGGGAAAAAGTGTTTGTGACTGGACTTTATCTTTGGGTTTATCTATTCGCAGAAGAAGGGGGAGTGTGTAGAAAATTAAATTACTCAAACTGCTGTTTGCAAATAGGTGACAATAGAAAGTGGTAAAACAAATAACAAAGGGAATAAGAAAGTTAGCTCATGTACCTGTCCAAATGTGGAAAGGATGGGAATGGGACATGTTTTCATGGTTACCTGGTGGACTATGGGTTAAACAAATGCTTTTTTCATCTTATGTGCTGTAGCAACTCGAAGCATCATCCCTTGCTTAGTGCAACTTATTCAACATGTGATCAAGGGGATGCAGGGAGTAGCCATGCCTACAGATCCAGAAATGGCTACAAAAGGACAGAAAATGATTATTACCGCAGGCCTGGGCCCTATGGTATATCACCGTGTCCCGCAGCCATAGGGAGGAGGAGGAGGAGAAGATCCAACAGGCAGGAATTGTGCAGCAAGATTGATTTATTTAATTATTTTACAAACTCTTTTATAGACTTTTTTCTTCACAGTCCAATTGGACAAAGGACCAGCCACCCCTTGGGGGTGATTGGCCAAAATCCTAAAACATCCATTATCAAAATATTTTTCTACTATACCATAAACAAGACTTTTCAAGGTTGCAGGTGTCTTGGTTGTTTGCATTCCCTGCTACCTCTTCTGGGAGAGAGAAAAGTCTCTCACGGACTTAGAAACTAGCAAGAAAATCCTTGCTAGCAGCATTTTTGTATCTACAAATGATGTCACTGCAAATAATTGCAAAACCAAAAAAGACCCAGGGACAGAAAATTAAGTCAATAATAACTAAAGTTTTTAAGGACAATTATTAAGGAAATAAAAGAGGAGGAATTGAAAAGAAATGAGATAGCTTTTTCTTTACAAACAAAGCCTGGGTCTGATAGGTAAAGGCTAGATACTAAAAGAAGAAAGAAACAATGGGAGAAATTCCACTGATTGATGAAAGGAGTGAGAGGGTTTAGTCTTTACAAATCATCCATGGGTCTGCTGATAGGTAAAGATAGATACTGAGAGATGAAAGAAGCAATGGGAAGAACCATAAATTCTATAGGAAAATTTAAAAAAAAGGGGTTTACATTAGAAGAGGGTCTGTATTAGGCCATTCGGGAAGCCTATACCTCTCAAGTACCTCAGCCAATGCAGAAAGAGAGAAGGAAATGCGGCCAGGAAATTAGGATAAAAAGCAGGCTGCATCCTCTAACTGTCCTGGGTTGCAGTGTATTCTATTACCATCCTCATGAGCTGTTGAAACCAGGTGGGGCAGTGTTTCCTTGCCTCCTTCCTCTGGACCATCTTTCTGTTAATGGCCCATCAATGCCCTGCTGCATGACTCATAGATAACTCCCTCTGGACTATCTTTTGTTAATGAGCCCATCAATGCCTTGCCTCATGATTTATCATCCCATTGTGAGGTGCTCCACCCAGAGGGAGGAACCAAGCATTCCATCCTGGAAATAATCTGAGATTCCGAACACCACAGACACCCTTTTCCACTGGATTCCCAGAGGACAAGTGCTACATAGCCACCAGTGGACCTTCCGAGGAAGAGCAGACCCTTCTACAGGATCACCGCTTCAACAGAACCACATTCACTGTCGATTTCTCTATTTTCGTTTTGCCTCTGAATCACGAGTTCTTTTACTCAGAGTTAGGATTGAAACGCAGGAGACGCCAGGCTTTTCTTCTAATTGATGTTTATAATTTCTTATCTATAATAGAGTTGCACAGAGTGTGCCTCCAAGTTAACAAGGTGGAAAAATGGCCATGAGTTCTAACTTCCAAGGCCTTTTAAGGTCCAAATTACCCAATTATGGAATGCAAACTAATTTGCTTTTACTTATAATCCAATAACTAACTATTCATGATCCGCACTGCAGGTTTTTTGACCCAATACCAGAACACCCAGATTTGTGAAGAAGGAGAAAAGAAGAAGAACAAATCCACACCCCAAATCCTCCATATTGTAACACACATATATATATATATAATTATATCCCAGAAACCTAAATTCTCTAAACCCAGGGTTCCAACAATCCACCACTTCAGGAGGACTGCAGCCACCATTTTATCAGACTGCTACCGCCACCCTGAATAACAGGGTGTCAGGTTGTATCCTGACTCAGTCAGTTTAAACCAGTGTTTTCTGCTGCCGTTGTGTCCTCTGGGAACAGTTCCCACTCAGCCCGGTCAGCTCGGGACACAGCAGGCAACGGGGGCCAGCCTCTGATATTGGAGGGATCAAAGGTCTGGCTCGTGGGTCCTTCCAAGGGACCGCGGCAATAAAGGCAGACGGCGGAGGAAAGGGGGCAGGCTCAGAGTTGGGTTAAATCCAGAAAGTTTATTGGTCCTCCGAACGGGGGGACCTCAACCACCAGGGGTGCCCAACCCAGAGCACCTGCAGATCGCGCGCCAGGGCATTTTATGGCGGGGGGGGCATGGGGGGGGGTGTACAGAACAACCAACCAGGGAAGGGAAGGGTGCGGCAAACAGAACGAGGGACACATAAAGGAACCAACTGTAACAGGGGAAGGGAGGGACTCCTTTCCCAGGACTAATCACCTGGCCCCCTGGCTAGAACTTTCCAGAAGCCTGGGAGGGGTGGCAGAGTGACAGACAGGGTCCTGGGAGGAGATAAAAATGACAGACAGGGTGATTTAAATAAAACGGGGGGGGGGGGGGGGGGGTGTGCCCACTGGGGTACACCAAACTTACAGAACATAGGGGGGAGACCCGGACTGAACTAAGCTAACACACTCCCACAGGAGGCCACTACTGACACGCTGCAGGAGTGGACTGGAGCAGTAGCCAGAGTGTCGACATTGGGGAAAGCCTCGTGTGCCTACCCACAGACTGTCTGCTGAAATAGTCTCTATGGATATCTTTCCTCACGGATCTCCGGTCATTGGGGGGGGGCAATCCTCACTGTCATTGTTTTCTTTATGTTAAACTGTTTCTGTGCCTTCACTCGCCACAGGTGGTGCAGGAGACAACGTGACAATTAGATTAGGTGATTAGATTGCACCATTAGAATGATTTGCTTAATAATCTTTCCTTTATATTGTCAGTAAGATTTGGGCCAGAGGTGGGAGAATCATATTTTTAATCCTAGGAGAAGTAGCAAAAACCTTTTACCGTAGCAATTGCTGGGTCTGTGGAAGGCCAGGAGAATCTGAAAACTGGCCATGGGTGGCCAGCCCAGTCAAACCTAAATGGTGAGTCAGCACCCTGAGTGAAGTCCATAATGGGACCGGATTTTAGGGTGAAGACAGAAGTCCATGGCGACTCCATTCTTCCGAAAGAGGCGTTTATTGTCTCAATAGAATAGGAGGTGTATACGTGGGAAAAAGTGTTTGTGACTGGACTTTATCTTTGGGTTTATCTATTCGCAGAAGAAGGGGGAGTGTGTAGAAAATTAAATTACTCAAACTGCTGTTTGCAAATAGGTGACAATAGAAAGTGGTAAAACAAATAACAAAGGGAATAAGAAAGTTAGCTCATGTACCTGTCCAAATGTGGAAAGGATGGGAATGGGACATGTTTTCATGGTTACCTGGTGGACTATGGGTTAAACAAATGCTTTTTTCATCTTATGTGCTGTAGCAACTCGAAGCATCATCCCTTGCTTAGTGCAACTTATTCAACATGTGATCAAGGGGATGCAGGGAGTAGCCATGCCTACAGATCCAGAAATGGCTACAAAAGGACAGAAAATGATTATTACCGCAGGCCTGGGCCCTATGGTATATCACCGTGTCCCGCAGCCATAGGGAGGAGGAGGAGGAGAAGATCCAACAGGCAGGAATTGTGCAGCAAGATTGATTTATTTAATTATTTTACAAACTCTTTTATAGACTTTTTTCTTCACAGTCCAATTGGACAAAGGACCAGCCACCCCTTGGGGGTGATTGGCCAAAATCCTAAAACATCCATTATCAAAATATTTTTCTACTATACCATAAACAAGACTTTTCAAGGTTGCAGGTGTCTTGGTTGTTTACATTCCCTGCTACCTCTTCTGTGAGAGAGAAAAGTCTCTCACGGACTTAGAAACTAGCAAGAAAATCCTTGCTAGCAGCATTTTTGTATCTACAAATGATGTCACTGCAAATAATTGCAAAACCAAAAAAGACCCAGGGACAGAAAATTAAGTCAATAATAACTAAAGTTTTTAAGGACAATTATTAAGGAAATAAAAGAGGAGGAATTGAAAAGAAATGAGATAGCTTTTTCTTTACAAACAAAGCCTGGGTCTGATAGGTAAAGGCTAGATACTAAAAGAAGAAAGAAACAATGGGAGAAATTCCACTGATTGATGAAAGGAGTGAGAGGGTTTAGTCTTTACAAATCATCCATGGGTCTGCTGATAGGTAAAGATAGATACTGAGAGATGAAAGAAGCAATGGGAAGAACCATAAATTCTATAGGAAAATTTAAAAAAAAGGGGTTTACATTAGAAGAGGGTCTGTATTAGGCGATTCGGGAAGCCTATACCTCTCAAGTACCTCAGCCAATGCAGAAAGAGAGAAGGAAATGCGGCCAGGAAATTAGGATAAAAAGCAGGCTGCATCCTCTAACTGTCCTGGGTTGCAGTGTATTCTATTACCATCCTCATGAGCTGTTGAAACCAGGTGGGGCAGTGTTTCCTTGCCTCCTTCCTCTGGACCATCTTTCTGTTAATGGCCCATCAATGCCCTGCTGCATGACTCATAGATAACTCCCTCTGGACTATCTTTTGTTAATGAGCCCATCAATGCCTTGCCTCATGATTTATCATCCCATTGTGAGGTGCTCCACCCAGAGGGAGGAACCAAGCATTCCATCCTGGAAATAATCTGAGATTCCGAACACCACAGACACCCTTTTCCACTGGATTCCCAGAGGACAAGTGCTACATAGCCACCAGTGGACCTTCCGAGGAAGAGCAGATCCTTCTACAGGATCACCGCTTCAACAGAACCACATTCACTGTCGATTTCTCTATTTTCGTTTTGCCTCTGAATCACGAGTTCTTTTACTCAGAGTTAGGATTGAAACGCAGGAGACGCCAGGCTTTTCTTCTAATTGATGTTTATAATTTCTTATCTATAATAGAGTTGCACAGAGTGTGCCTCCAAGTTAACAAGGTGGAAAAATGGCCATGAGTTCTAACTTCCAAGGCCTTTTAAGGTCCAAATTACCCAATTATGGAATGCAAACTAATTTGCTTTTACTTATAATCCAATAACTAACTATTCATGATCCGCACTGCAGGTTTTTTGACCCAATACCAGAACACCCAGATTTGTGAAGAAGGAGAAAAGAAGAAGAACAAATCCACACCCCAAATCCTCCATATTGTAACACACATATATATATATATTATTATATCCCAGAAACCTAAATTCTCTAAACCCAGGGTTCCAACAATCCACCACTTCAGGAGGACTGCAGCCACCATTTTATCAGACTGCTACCGCCACCCTGAATAACAGGGTGTCAGGTTGTATCCTGACTCAGTCAGTTTAAACCAGTGTTTTCTGCTGCCGTTGTGTCCTCTGGGAACAGTTCCCACTCAGCCCGGTCAGCTCGGGACACAGCAGGCAACGGGGGCCAGCCTCTGATATTGGAGGGATCAAAGGTCTGGCTCGTGGGTCCTTCCAAGGGACCGCGGCAATAAAGGCAGACGGCAGAGGAAAGGGGGCAGGCTCAGAGTTGGGTTAAATCCAGAAAGTTTATTGGTCCTCCGAACGGGGGGACCTCAACCACCAGGGGTGCCCAACCCAGAGCACCTGCAGATCGCGCGCCAGGGCATTTTATGGCGGGGGGGGGCATGGGGGGGGGTGTACAGAACAACCAACCAGGGAAGGGAAGGGTGCGGCAAACAGAACGAGGGACACATAAAGGAACCAACTGTAACAGGGGAAGGGAGGGACTCCTTTCCCAGGACTAATCACCTGGCCCCCTGGCTAGAACTTTCCAGAAGCCTGGGAGGGGTGGCAGAGTGACAGACAGGGTCCTGGGAGGAGATAAAAATGACAGACAGGGTGATTTAAATAAAACGGGGGGGGGGGGGGGGGGTGTGCCCACTGGGGTACACCAAACTTACAGAACATAGGGGGGAGACCCGGACTGAACTAAGCTAACACACTCCCACAGGAGGCCACTACTGACACGCTGCAGGAGTGGACTGGAGCAGTAGCCAGAGTGTCGACATTGGGGAAAGCCTCGTGTGCCTACCCACAGACTGTCTGCTGAAATAGTCTCTATGGATATCTTTCCTCACGGATCTCCGGTCATTGGGGGGGGGCAATCCTCACTGTCATTGTTTTCTTTATGTTAAACTGTTTCTGTGCCTTCACTCGCCACAGGTGGTGCAGGAGACAACGTGACAATTAGATTAGGTGATTAGATTGCACCATTAGAATGATTTGCTTAATAATCTTTCCTTTATATTGTCAGTAAGATTTGGGCCAGAGGTGGGAGAATCATATTTTTAATCCTAGGAGAAGTAGCAAAAACCTTTTACCGTAGCAATTGCTGGGTCTGTGGAAGGCCAGGAGAATCTGAAAACTGGCCATGGGTGGCCAGCCCAGTCAAACCTAAATGGTGAGTCAGCACCCTGAGTGAAGTCCATAATGGGACCGGATTTTAGGGTGAAGACAGAAGTCCATGGCGACTCCATTCTTCCGAAAGAGGCGTTTATTGTCTCAATAGAATAGGAGGTGTATACGTGGGAAAAAGTGTTTGTGACTGGACTTTATCTTTGGGTTTATCTATTCGCAGAAGAAGGGGGAGTGTGTAGAAAATTAAATTACTCAAACTGCTGTTTGCAAATAGGTGACAATAGAAAGTGGTAAAACAAATAACAAAGGGAATAAGAAAGTTAGCTCATGTACCTGTCCAAATGTGGAAAGGATGGGAATGGGACATGTTTTCATGGTTACCTGGTGGACTATGGGTTAAACAAATGCTTTTTTCATCTTATGTGCTGTAGCAACTCGAAGCATCATCCCTTGCTTAGTGCAACTTATTCAACATGTGATCAAGGGGATGCAGGGAGTAGCCATGCCTACAGATCCAGAAATGGCTACAAAAGGACAGAAAATGATTATTACCGCAGGCCTGGGCCCTATGGTATATCACCGTGTCCCGCAGCCATAGGGAGGAGGAGGAGGAGAAGATCCAACAGGCAGGAATTGTGCAGCAAGATTGATTTATTTAATTATTTTACAAACTCTTTTATAGACTTTTTTCTTCACAGTCCAATTGGACAAAGGACCAGCCACCCCTTGGGGGTGATTGGCCAAAATCCTAAAACATCCATTATCAAAATATTTTTCTACTATACCATAAACAAGACTTTTCAAGGTTGCAGGTGTCTTGGTTGTTTACATTCCCTGCTACCTCTTCTGTGAGAGAGAAAAGTCTCTCACGGACTTAGAAACTAGCAAGAAAATCCTTGCTAGCAGCATTTTTGTATCTACAAATGATGTCACTGCAAATAATTGCAAAACCAAAAAAGACCCAGGGACAGAAAATTAAGTCAATAATAACTAAAGTTTTTAAGGACAATTATTAAGGAAATAAAAGAGGAGGAATTGAAAAGAAATGAGATAGCTTTTTCTTTACAAACAAAGCCTGGGTCTGATAGGTAAAGGCTAGATACTAAAAGAAGAAAGAAACAATGGGAGAAATTCCACTGATTGATGAAAGGAGTGAGAGGGTTTAGTCTTTACAAATCATCCATGGGTCTGCTGATAGGTAAAGATAGATACTGAGAGATGAAAGAAGCAATGGGAAGAACCATAAATTCTATAGGAAAATTTAAAAAAAAGGGGTTTACATTAGAAGAGGGTCTGTATTAGGCCATTCGGGAAGCCTATACCTCTCAAGTACCTCAGCCAATGCAGAAAGAGAGAAGGAAATGCGGCCAGGAAATTAGGATAAAAAGCAGGCTGCATCCTCTAACTGTCCTGGGTTGCAGTGTATTCTATTACCATCCTCATGAGCTGTTGAAACCAGGTGGGGCAGTGTTTCCTTGCCTCCTTCCTCTGGACCATCTTTCTGTTAATGGCCCATCAATGCCCTGCTGCATGACTCATAGATAACTCCCTCTGGACTATCTTTTGTTAATGAGCCCATCAATGCCTTGCCTCATGATTTATCATCCCATTGTGAGGTGCTCCACCCAGAGGGAGGAACCAAGCATTCCATCCTGGAAATAATCTGAGATTCCGAACACCACAGACACCCTTTTCCACTGGATTCCCAGAGGACAAGTGCTACATAGCCACCAGTGGACCTTCCGAGGAAGAGCAGACCCTTCTACAGGATCACCGCTTCAACAGAACCACATTCACTGTCGATTTCTCTATTTTCGTTTTGCCTCTGAATCACGAGTTCTTTTACTCAGAGTTAGGATTGAAACGCAGGAGACGCCAGGCTTTTCTTCTAATTGATGTTTATAATTTCTTATCTATAATAGAGTTGCACAGAGTGTGCCTCCAAGTTAACAAGGTGGAAAAATGGCCATGAGTTCTAACTTCCAAGGCCTTTTAAGGTCCAAATTACCCAATTATGGAATGCAAACTAATTTGCTTTTACTTATAATCCAATAACTAACTATTCATGATCCGCACTGCAGGTTTTTTGACCCAATACCAGAACACCCAGATTTGTGAAGAAGGAGAAAAGAAGAAGAACAAATCCACACCCCAAATCCTCCATATTGTAACACACATATATATATATATTATTATATCCCAGAAACCTAAATTCTCTAAACCCAGGGTTCCAACAATCCACCACTTCAGGAGGACTGCAGCCACCATTTTATCAGACTGCTACCGCCACCCTGAATAACAGGGTGTCAGGTTGTATCCTGACTCAGTCAGTTTAAACCAGTGTTTTCTGCTGCCGTTGTGTCCTCTGGGAACAGTTCCCACTCAGCCCGGTCAGCTCGGGACACAGCAGGCAACGGGGGCCAGCCTCTGATATTGGAGGGATCAAAGGTCTGGCTCGTGGGTCCTTCCAAGGGACCGCGGCAATAAAGGCAGACGGCGGAGGAAAGGGGGCAGGCTCAGAGTTGGGTTAAATCCAGAAAGTTTATTGGTCCTCCGAACGGGGGGACCTCAACCACCAGGGGTGCCCAACCCAGAGCACCTGCAGATCGCGCGCCAGGGCATTTTATGGCGGGGGGGGCATGGGGGGGGGTGTACAGAACAACCAACCAGGGAAGGGAAGGGTGCGGCAAACAGAACGAGGGACACATAAAGGAACCAACTGTAACAGGGGAAGGGAGGGACTCCTTTCCCAGGACTAATCACCTGGCCCCCTGGCTAGAACTTTCCAGAAGCCTGGGAGGGGTGGCAGAGTGACAGACAGGGTCCTGGGAGGAGATAAAAATGACAGACAGGGTGATTTAAATAAAACGGGGGGGGGGGGGGGGGGGTGTGCCCACTGGGGTACACCAAACTTACAGAACATAGGGGGGAGACCCGGACTGAACTAAGCTAACACACTCCCACAGGAGGCCACTACTGACACGCTGCAGGAGTGGACTGGAGCAGTAGCCAGAGTGTCGACATTGGGGAAAGCCTCGTGTGCCTACCCACAGACTGTCTGCTGAAATAGTCTCTATGGATATCTTTCCTCACGGATCTCCGGTCATTGGGGGGGGGCAATCCTCACTGTCATTGTTTTCTTTATGTTAAACTGTTTCTGTGCCTTCACTCGCCACAGGTGGTGCAGGAGACAACGTGACAATTAGATTAGGTGATTAGATTGCACCATTAGAATGATTTGCTTAATAATCTTTCCTTTATATTGTCAGTAAGATTTGGGCCAGAGGTGGGAGAATCATATTTTTAATCCTAGGAGAAGTAGCAAAAACCTTTTACCGTAGCAATTGCTGGGTCTGTGGAAGGCCAGGAGAATCTGAAAACTGGCCATGGGTGGCCAGCCCAGTCAAACCTAAATGGTGAGTCAGCACCCTGAGTGAAGTCCATAATGGGACCGGATTTTAGGGTGAAGACAGAAGTCCATGGCGACTCCATTCTTCCGAAAGAGGCGTTTATTGTCTCAATAGAATAGGAGGTGTATACGTGGGAAAAAGTGTTTGTGACTGGACTTTATCTTTGGGTTTATCTATTCGCAGAAGAAGGGGGAGTGTGTAGAAAATTAAATTACGCAAACTGCTGTTTGCAAATAGGTGACAATAGAAAGTGGTAAAACAAATAACAAAGGGAATAAGAAAGTTAGCTCATGTACCTGTCCAAATGTGGAAAGGATGGGAATGGGACATGTTTTCATGGTTACCTGGTGGACTATGGGTTAAACAAATGCTTTTTTCATCTTATGTGCTGTAGCAACTCGAAGCATCATCCCTTGCTTAGTGCAACTTATTCAACATGTGATCAAGGGGATGCAGGGAGTAGCCATGCCTACAGATCCAGAAATGGCTACAAAAGGACAGAAAATGATTATTACCGCAGGCCTGGGCCCTATGGTATATCACCGTGTCCCGCAGCCATAGGGAGGAGGAGGAGGAGAAGATCCAACAGGCAGGAATTGTGCAGCAAGATTGATTTATTTAATTATTTTACAAACTCTTTTATAGACTTTTTTCTTCACAGTCCAATTGGACAAAGGACCAGCCACCCCTTGGGGGTGATTGGCCAAAATCCTAAAACATCCATTATCAAAATATTTTTCTACTATACCATAAACAAGACTTTTCAAGGTTGCAGGTGTCTTGGTTGTTTACATTCCCTGCTACCTCTTCTGTGAGAGAGAAAAGTCTCTCACGGACTTAGAAACTAGCAAGAAAATCCTTGCTAGCAGCATTTTTGTATCTACAAATGATGTCACTGCAAATAATTGCAAAACCAAAAAAGACCCAGGGACAGAAAATTAAGTCAATAATAACTAAAGTTTTTAAGGACAATTATTAAGGAAATAAAAGAGGAGGAATTGAAAAGAAATGAGATAGCTTTTTCTTTACAAACAAAGCCTGGGTCTGATAGGTAAAGGCTAGATACTAAAAGAAGAAAGAAACAATGGGAGAAATTCCACTGATTGATGAAAGGAGTGAGAGGGTTTAGTCTTTACAAATCATCCATGGGTCTGCTGATAGGTAAAGATAGATACTGAGAGATGAAAGAAGCAATGGGAAGAACCATAAATTCTATAGGAAAATTTAAAAAAAAGGGGTTTACATTAGAAGAGGGTCTGTATTAGGCCATTCGGGAAGCCTATACCTCTCAAGTACCTCAGCCAATGCAGAAAGAGAGAAGGAAATGCGGCCAGGAAATTAGGATAAAAAGCAGGCTGCATCCTCTAACTGTCCTGGGTTGCAGTGTATTCTATTACCATCCTCATGAGCTGTTGAAACCAGGTGGGGCAGTGTTTCCTTGCCTCCTTCCTCTGGACCATCTTTCTGTTAATGGCCCATCAATGCCCTGCTGCATGACTCATAGATAACTCCCTCTGGACTATCTTTTGTTAATGAGCCCATCAATGCCTTGCCTCATGATTTATCATCCCATTGTGAGGTGCTCCACCCAGAGGGAGGAACCAAGCATTCCATCCTGGAAATAATCTGAGATTCCGAACACCACAGACACCCTTTTCCACTGGATTCCCAGAGGACAAGTGCTACATAGCCACCAGTGGACCTTCCGAGGAAGAGCAGACCCTTCTACAGGATCACCGCTTCAACAGAACCACATTCACTGTCGATTTCTCTATTTTCGTTTTGCCTCTGAATCACGAGTTCTTTTACTCAGAGTTAGGATTGAAACGCAGGAGACGCCAGGCTTTTCTTCTAATTGATGTTTATAATTTCTTATCTATAATAGAGTTGCACAGAGTGTGCCTCCAAGTTAACAAGGTGGAAAAATGGCCATGAGTTCTAACTTCCAAGGCCTTTTAAGGTCCAAATTACCCAATTATGGAATGCAAACTAATTTGCTTTTACTTATAATCCAATAACTAACTATTCATGATCCGCACTGCAGGTTTTTTGACCCAATACCAGAACACCCAGATTTGTGAAGAAGGAGAAAAGAAGAAGAACAAATCCACACCCCAAATCCTCCATATTGTAACACACATATATATATATATTATTATATCCCAGAAACCTAAATTCTCTAAACCCAGGGTTCCAACAATCCACCACTTCAGGAGGACTGCAGCCACCATTTTATCAGACTGCTACCGCCACCCTGAATAACAGGGTGTCAGGTTGTATCCTGACTCAGTCAGTTTAAACCAGTGTTTTCTGCTGCCGTTGTGTCCTCTGGGAACAGTTCCCACTCAGCCCGGTCAGCTCGGGACACAGCAGGCAACGGGGGCCAGCCTCTGATATTGGAGGGATCAAAGGTCTGGCTCGTGGGTCCTTCCAAGGGACCGCGGCAATAAAGGCAGACGGCGGAGGAAAGGGGGCAGGCTCAGAGTTGGGTTAAATCCAGAAAGTTTATTGGTCCTCCGAACGGGGGGACCTCAACCACCAGGGGTGCCCAACCCAGAGCACCTGCAGATCGCGCGCCAGGGCATTTTATGGCGGGGGGGGCATGGGGGGGGGTGTACAGAACAACCAACCAGGGAAGGGAAGGGTGCGGCAAACAGAACGAGGGACACATAAAGGAACCAACTGTAACAGGGGAAGGGAGGGACTCCTTTCCCAGGACTAATCACCTGGCCCCCTGGCTAGAACTTTCCAGAAGCCTGGGAGGGGTGGCAGAGTGACAGACAGGGTCCTGGGAGGAGATAAAAATGACAGACAGGGTGATTTAAATAAAACGGGGGGGGGGTGTGCCCACTGGGGTACACCAAACTTACAGAACATAGGGGGGAGACCCGGACTGAACTAAGCTAACACACTCCCACAGGAGGCCACTACTGACACGCTGCAGGAGTGGACTGGAGCAGTAGCCAGAGTGTCGACATTGGGGAAAGCCTCGTGTGCCTACCCACAGACTGTCTGCTGAAATAGTCTCTATGGATATCTTTCCTCACGGATCTCCGGTCATTGGGGGGGGGCAATCCTCACTGTCATTGTTTTCTTTATGTTAAACTGTTTCTGTGCCTTCACTCGCCACAGGTGGTGCAGGAGACAACGTGACAATTAGATTAGGTGATTAGATTGCACCATTAGAATGATTTGCTTAATAATCTTTCCTTTATATTGTCAGTAAGATTTGGGCCAGAGGTGGGAGAATCATATTTTTAATCCTAGGAGAAGTAGCAAAAACCTTTTACCGTAGCAATTGCTGGGTCTGTGGAAGGCCAGGAGAATCTGAAAACTGGCCATGGGTGGCCAGCCCAGTCAAACCTAAATGGTGAGTCAGCACCCTGAGTGAAGTCCATAATGGGACCGGATTTTAGGGTGAAGACAGAAGTCCATGGCGACTCCATTCTTCCGAAAGAGGCGTTTATTGTCTCAATAGAATAGGAGGTGTATACGTGGGAAAAAGTGTTTGTGACTGGACTTTATCTTTGGGTTTATCTATTCGCAGAAGAAGGGGGAGTGTGTAGAAAATTAAATTACTCAAACTGCTGTTTGCAAATAGGTGACAATAGAAAGTGGTAAAACAAATAACAAAGGGAATAAGAAAGTTAGCTCATGTACCTGTCCAAATGTGGAAAGGATGGGAATGGGACATGTTTTCATGGTTACCTGGTGGACTATGGGTTAAACAAATGCTTTTTTCATCTTATGTGCTGTAGCAACTCGAAGCATCATCCCTTGCTTAGTGCAACTTATTCAACATGTGATCAAGGGGATGCAGGGAGTAGCCATGCCTACAGATCCAGAAATGGCTACAAAAGGACAGAAAATGATTATTACCGCAGGCCTGGGCCCTATGGTATATCACCGTGTCCCGCAGCCATAGGGAGGAGGAGGAGGAGAAGATCCAACAGGCAGGAATTGTGCAGCAAGATTGATTTATTTAATTATTTTACAAACTCTTTTATAGACTTTTTTCTTCACAGTCCAATTGGACAAAGGACCAGCCACCCCTTGGGGGTGATTGGCCAAAATCCTAAAACATCCATTATCAAAATATTTTTCTACTATACCATAAACAAGACTTTTCAAGGTTGCAGGTGTCTTGGTTGTTTACATTCCCTGCTACCTCTTCTGTGAGAGAGAAAAGTCTCTCACGGACTTAGAAACTAGCAAGAAAATCCTTGCTAGCAGCATTTTTGTATCTACAAATGATGTCACTGCAAATAATTGCAAAACCAAAAAAGACCCAGGGACAGAAAATTAAGTCAATAATAACTAAAGTTTTTAAGGACAATTATTAAGGAAATAAAAGAGGAGGAATTGAAAAGAAATGAGATAGCTTTTTCTTTACAAACAAAGCCTGGGTCTGATAGGTAAAGGCTAGATACTAAAAGAAGAAAGAAACAATGGGAGAAATTCCACTGATTGATGAAAGGAGTGAGAGGGTTTAGTCTTTACAAATCATCCATGGGTCTGCTGATAGGTAAAGATAGATACTGAGAGATGAAAGAAGCAATGGGAAGAACCATAAATTCTATAGGAAAATTTAAAAAAAAGGGGTTTACATTAGAAGAGGGTCTGTATTAGGCCATTCGGGAAGCCTATACCTCTCAAGTACCTCAGCCAATGCAGAAAGAGAGAAGGAAATGCGGCCAGGAAATTAGGATAAAAAGCAGGCTGCATCCTCTAACTGTCCTGGGTTGCAGTGTATTCTATTACCATCCTCATGAGCTGTTGAAACCAGGTGGGGCAGTGTTTCCTTGCCTCCTTCCTCTGGACCATCTTTCTGTTAATGGCCCATCAATGCCCTGCTGCATGACTCATAGATAACTCCCTCTGGACTATCTTTTGTTAATGAGCCCATCAATGCCTTGCCTCATGATTTATCATCCCATTGTGAGGTGCTCCACCCAGAGGGAGGAACCAAGCATTCCATCCTGGAAATAATCTGAGATTCCGAACACCACAGACACCCTTTTCCACTGGATTCCCAGAGGACAAGTGCTACATAGCCACCAGTGGACCTTCCGAGGAAGAGCAGACCCTTCTACAGGATCACCGCTTCAACAGAACCACATTCACTGTCGATTTCTCTATTTTCGTTTTGCCTCTGAATCACGAGTTCTTTTACTCAGAGTTAGGATTGAAACGCAGGAGACGCCAGGCTTTTCTTCTAATTGATGTTTATAATTTCTTATCTATAATAGAGTTGCACAGAGTGTGCCTCCAAGTTAACAAGGTGGAAAAATGGCCATGAGTTCTAACTTCCAAGGCCTTTTAAGGTCCAAATTACCCAATTATGGAATGCAAACTGTCATACATGAAATCCCTATTTGTGCTTGGTCTTTGCATATTAAGTGCTTTAATTAATTTGAGCTTAATATTTTTAAATTGAATGTTAAAATCAATCCATCAGTCCAGGTACACTAATCAAGTTTTTATGGTCTTTCTGTGTTTACTGTATACTTTTACAAGTGTTTTAAGATGTGTTGGATGTATTTTTTATGTTTTACTTGTATCTTGGTTTCAAGGCAGATTTTAAAAAACCCCAGTTGCAACAAACAGCCCAGCCCCCCATAAGCACATGACCCTTATCTCAACTAATATCACCCCTCTGACCAGGAGGAGCCATTGGTGGACAGAGGTGGTCTGTCAAGGGGAAAACACCAACCGCCTTGAACCAGGGGGGTGGACTGTGGGCGGACTGTGGGCGGAGCAAAAGCTATAAAAGGAATCCAAAAGACACGCCCACTCTCTTTTTCCCTTCCTCTCCAGCTTGCTAAGGCAGTGCTGGAGAAGCCTACCCCTTTCTAGGGGCTTTTAGAAATAAATTTCTTTTTGACCAGCCTAAACTGCAAGTTTATTTTTTTTCTCTACCTGAGGTTCAGAGCTGTCTTAAGCCTAAAGCTCCTGAATCCCTGCGCTCCTGGGGCATATCTCTCGAGCCATCAGGATCCAAAATTTTTATATTTTGTTAGGTTTTTTTTTTTGCAATTTTTCAATTTTTCTGTTTTAATAAATTGTTTTAATTTCTACAAAGAGTTGTCTCATTCCTCACAACTCTTTTGGGGGCTCTCCGGGATCCTATTTTTGCCCTAAAATCCAGGTATTTTGGTTAATTTTACTATTTTTGAATTTTTGCGATTTTTTTGATTTTTCTCCTTGGATTTTCTGGGCTCCCACAAGGATTACTGCAGCAGAGAAAGGACACCTCCGGTGGAGAAAGACTTGTGGTAAGGCTTGAACCCTTCTTAAAGGGAACTTAGTTAGGGACTTACCCTTTTTAAGGGCTATTAGTTTTTGGGGAACCTCCGAGTGGAATTCCTTTTGTGAGAGAGTGTGTGGGGGGGTTGGCCGCCCCCAGTGTGTGTGTGAGTGTGCTTGAAAGGGTTCATTTTTAAGGGCACCACGAGGGATCACCCTTTAGAGACACAGAGGGGAAGATCGAGTGTGGTGATCAGCCTTTCTGGGGGGAGGCTTCCACGTTTTAGGGGTGTGCGCAGCCCCAAATTCATTTTTATTAGTGTCTCAGTCTCCTCGGGTCTAGAACTGAGGAGAAACCTCATTTTAAACCCCTCTCTTTTTCTTTTCGCCGCGTGGTCGGCGGCCATTTTGAAATTTCGCGCCGCCGCGTGGTCGGCGGCCATTTTGAAATTTCGGGCCGCCACGTGGTCGGCCGCCATTTTGTGTCCTTTTAATTTGAACTGCACCCCTTTGCTGTTCTAAGTGCATGTGGGAACTTGTTTTAGCTGCACTCTTGTGGTCAGTGCTATCTAGCACCTTTATACTTCCTGTTAGTTTGGAGTGTTTGGGTTATTGGATTGTAGTTGTAATTTGCTTTATCTGCTTTAATCATAAGACACTACTTTGATATTTTGAATTACTGTTTGTGTTATTCATTATAATCTTTTTCCTTTAATTTGGTTATAAATATTTTAAATTTATCTCTCCTTTGCTAATAAAGACAACTCCTGTTTCTTAAGTATTATATGTATAAAGCTATCTAAATTTCAGTTATACTTTAAACAATTTAAATATTCACTAATTATTCTTTTTATAATTAAAACTAATATTTTCTTGCAACATATTTGTTTCTCACCAGCCTACCATATTTAATTTTCCCACAGATTCGCCATCATTCATTCCCTTATATATCTACTAACCTTGCTTGCTTTTCTCTACATTAGTTGTATTGTATTTTATGCTTATAACTTTATTATCATTTTTTTATTGTGATAGTGTATTGAATTTAGGTTATTTTGTAACATTATTTCCTTATGCAATATTTTAAATGTTTTATATAATACAATACTTTGGTTTATTTAATTAGAAAAAAAAAAAAAAAAAAAAAAAAATTTTTCTTCTGCACTAGCTACTTGTTTGCTTCCCAGTAACAAAATGGGACAAGCGAATAGCAAAAAGAAAGACCTAATGAAGAAATACAAAATTTTCCCAGAAAGCCCGTTAGGACAAATGCTCCTAAAGTGGGAAGAAAATCTTTTAACTAAAGAAAAAGACCAGTGTCAAATGATCAGGTACTGTGTTTTTAAGTGGCCAAAACATAAAATTAACAAAGATGGTCTCAAATGGCCCAAGTATGGGTCTTCTGAAAAATGGCTTTGTGAGGCTTTGCATTCTTATGTACATTACAAAGCTCCAAAACATTCTGATGAATTAGACTATGCTAAAATTTGGTTAAATTATTGGCAAAAACAAAATGAAGACCAAAGAAAAAAATTAGAATTGGAAGAGGAAACTAAATCTAATTCAATTGGACTTAATAAAAATTCAAACCAAATTTTTTCCATTGCAGAAGAACACAAACAGAAAGAAAAACAAAAACCTAAATTAAATAAACCAAAGTGGGACCCCCTAGACTACCTTCCTCCAGTAACTCCTCCAGAAAGGAGGGTCCAAATTGAACAAGAAAGGGTCCTTCCTTCATCAAGCCACCCAATCGAAAGGGACTCAGAAAATGAGAATGAAAGTGAAAAAGAAAATTCTGTTCCTTCCTGCTCTCACAAAAAGACAACCGGACAAAGGATTTCTTCTAGCCAGGATGGCCCAGCATCTTGCACTAGAAAGAAATCATTTAAAACACCTGACTGTCCCACCTGCCTTAGCACTCCCCATGAGTCTAAAATTTTACCTCTTAGGGAGGTACCCATGGGAAATGCTCAAGGAGGAATTGGTTATGTAGTTGTACCTCTAGCTTCATCTGAGGTACGGGAATTTAAAAAAGAAATGAAAAGCCTGATGGCTGACCCCATTGGTCTAGCTGACCAATTTGATCAATTCCTCGGCCCTAATATTTATAATTGGGGAGAGATACAATCCATCCTTCACTCCTTATTCACCATTGAGGAAAGAAAATTGATTAGAGCTGCAGGAGTGACAGTCTGGGACAGAGAAAATAATTCTAATCAAGGCCCAATTGGAGAACAAAAATTACCACTGACAGACCCTGAATGGAACCCAAATTCAGAAGAGGGCAGGAGGAACATGAAGGACTACAGAAATTTAATTATAAAAGGGATTAGAGAAGCTGTTCCTCGAGTTAATAATATGAAAAAAGCATTTTGTGGGGAACAGGAAAAGGATGAGTCCCCAACAGCTTGGATGGCTCGGTTAAGGAATAACATTCAACTTTATTCTGTCATTGACTTAGACAGTGAGGGAGGCAAAACTATGCTAAAGGTACATTTTGTACTTCACTCCTGGCCTGACATCAGGAAAAAATTGGAAAAATTGGAAAAATGGCCAGAGAAGGAACTAGATGAATTACTGGAGGAAGCCCAAAAAGTCTTTGTTAGGAGGGATGAAGAGAGGATGAAGGCTAAAAGCCGAATAATGAATAACAGTACTAATGCTCCAATCCACAACCCTCCTACACAAAGAACTTCCCAAAGGGGCATCCCACAACAGCAAACCCAAATCTGCCCTCAGCAACAGCCACAGGTTTGTGTTTGCAATAAACAATCTACCCCAATTGTTCAAAGACCTGAGAGGTTAATTTGCACATACTGTAATAAACCAGGCCACGGGCAGTGGTACTGTTTTAAAAAGCAGAGAGATCAAGGAGTCCTTCAAATGGAGGGACAAATTTTGAACAACTGAAGGGGTCAGGGGCTTTATTCTCTGGGGCAAAAACATCTTAAAGAGCCCTTGATAAAATTAGAAGCTGGACCCCAGAGACAACAAGTGGAGTTTTTAGTGGACACAGGTGCTGAAAGAACCTGTGTCACTAAAACACCTCCAGGATGTTTTATTTCTCAAGATACATTAGATATATATGGTGCTAATGGTGAAAGCTTTGCTGTGCCTGTAATTAAAAATGTAACCCTTTCCATACAAGGACGTACCCATACAGGGGATGTGCTATACCTACCTCAAGCTGGGATCAATCTTTTAGGACGTGACTTCCAAATACCTCTGAGGGTTGGGGTGGTACCGCAGGGTGGAAAAATGACCACTAAATTGTTTGTTTTATCTTTAGTAGATGAGCAACACATTAACCCGGTAGTGTGGGCCAAACCTGGCAACCGGGGAAAAATGGACATCACACCTCTAACAATTGAGTTGCTCCCAAATAGCCAGCCAGTACGTGTACCACAATATCCCCTCTCCAAGGACAAAAGAAAGGGCCTGAAGCCTGTTATCATGGACTTATTACAAGATGGAATTCTTGAGACCTGCAAATCCAGTTACAACACTCCAATTTTGGCTGTCCAGAAACCAGATAAGTCATTCCGGCTTGTACAAGATCTGCGTGAGGTCAATAAGAGAGTCCAAACCAGGTACCCACTGGTGCAGGACCCCTATACACTCCTGAGTCGGGTACCCCCAGCACATGCCTGGTTCTCTGTTATTGACCTTAAAGATGCTTTCTGGTCATGTCCTCTAGATTCTCATTGCAGAGACATCTTTGCATTTACCTGGGAGGATCCGGACACTGGACGGAAGCAGCAGCTGCGCTGGACTCGCCTGCCTCAGGGTTACACCGAGTCACCCACACTCTTTGGCCAAGCGCTAGAAGATTTGCTAAGTTCCTTTTCTCCACCCGAAGGGATTCAGGTAACTCAGTACGTAGACGACCTGCTCCTCTCTGGGGAACAGGAGTCTATGGTAAGAACTGCTACAATTCAGTTACTGAATTTTCTAGGGAGGAACGGGCTGAGGGTGTCAAAACCTAAATTACAATTTGTGCTACAGGAGGTGAAGTATTTGGGACATCTAATTGGCCATGGCACAAAAAAACTCAGTGCTGAAAGAGTAGAAGGAATCCTAAATCTACCACCTCCAACTTCAAAACGAGAAATTCGGCAATTATTAGGCCTATTTGGATACTGCAGACTGTGGATTGATCAGTATTCACAATCTGCCAAATTTTTATATGAAAAACTAATAGAAGAAGAACCTTTTAATTGGACTAATTCAGACACACAAAAATTACAAAATCTGAAAGAGAAATTAACAAAAGCACCTGTTTTAAGCCTTCCTTCACTAGAAAAACCCTTCGATCTATTTGTTAATGTGGAGAAGGGAGTTGCCTATGGCGTCTTGACCCAGGAGTGGGGTGGAGTCAGGAAGCCAGTTGCTTTTCTTTCCAAATTACTGGATCCAGTGTCCAGAGGATGGCCCGTCTGCATCCAGTCCATCGCCGCAGCAGCTGTTCTGGTCTCGGAGAGTCAAAAACTCATTTTTGGTGGAGACTTGACAGTGCATACACCACACTCAATCAAAACCATTTTAGCTCACAGGGCTGCAGAGTGGTTAACTGACCCAAGAATAGTCAAATATGAAGCCATTCTCATGCACTCAGACCACCTGAGGTTAGTTGTGTGTACACACCAAAATCCAGCTCAATTTCTTTATGGGACCCCATCAGAAAAAGAAATTGAACACAATTGCATTGAGATAATTGATATCCAAACAAAAGTCAGAGAGGACCTAGTGGACTGTCCCCTCAATGAAGGGGAAATCCTCTTCATTGACGGGTCATCTCGAGTGGTGGATGGAAAGCGATGCTCTGGCTATTCAGTGGTCGATGGACACCAAATGTGTGTGCTAGAAAAGGGCAGACTGCCACCGACCTGGTCAGCTCAGGTCTGTGAGCTCTATGCCCTAGAAAAAGCACTCCACCGACTAGCAGGAAGCATCGGGACCATTTACACTGACTCCAGATACGCTTATGGCGTAGTCCACACCTTTGGAAAAATCTGGTCCGAAAGGGGGTTCCTAAACACCAAAGGGAAAGATATCCTACATAAGGAATTGATCCTAAAAATTCTAAAAGCACTGCAACTGCCTCAGGTGATCTCAGTGGTGCATATTCCAGGTCATCAATCGGGAACCACAAAAGAAGCTCGAGGGAACAACCTAGCAGACTTGGCAGCAAAAGAAGCAGCAGTGGAAGAAGAGGTAAAAGTGATGGAAGTAAACCAACTTCCAACTAACACCACCACATCTGACACTATTCCACAAACTAACATTTTACCCACGCCCATTTTTACTGATCAGGAAAAACAGAAATTAGTTTTAATTGGTGCCAATGAGGATTCTCAAGGCCGCTGGTATTTACCAGATAAACGCCAAATTTTAAACAAAAATTTAACCCGAGAAATTCTACAAAATATCCACCAAAGCAATCATTGGGGTTCAAAGGCTCTGGCGGATCACTATCTCAGAACCTTTGGATGCACTGGTGTTTATGAAATAGCCAACCAAATAACCCGGGACTGTGTAATCTGTCAAAAGGTTAACAAAAAGGTAATGAAAAAGAACACTGGCGGAGGAATTGAATTAGCAATCAGGCCTTTCCAAAACATTCAAATTGACTTTACAGAAATGCCTCCTGTCCAGAGGTGGAAATACCTATTGGTAATCGTTGATCACCTTACCCACTGGGTGGAAGCTATTCCAACTGTCAATGCAACAGCCCAGACAGTGAGTAAGGTGATCCTCGAGCAAATTATCCCCCGTTATGGGATAGTCCACCGCATAGATTCAGATCGAGGTACTCATTTTACCTCCCAAATTGTACAACAATTGGCTCAGCAATTAGGAACAAATTGGAGATTACACACCCCGTGGCATCCACAGAGCTCTGGGAGAGTGGAACGGATGAACCAGACAATCAAGAACACCCTCACAAAATTAATGCTGGAAACAAAATGGACCTGGGTAAAATGCCTTCCACTTGCTCTTCTTAGAATTAGGACACAGCCAAGATCTGATTTGGGTTGTTCACCATATGAGATGTTGTATGGATTACCCTACCTTGCTACACCACAAGAGTTGAATGTGAAAGAGTGTGGAAACTCCAATGTACAACAATATGTACAGATAATTGCCAAAAATCTAGAGTTGCTAAGGGAAAGAGGTTTTCTACCACAAACTCCCCCACTTGATTTTAATTTACATCACATCAATCCAGGTGACTGGGTGTTAATAAAATCCTGGAAAGAAAAGTCATTAACCCCATCCTGGGAAGGTCCATTTCAGGTCCAGCTAACCACTGAAACAGCTGTCCGGACATTTGAAAAGGGCTGGACGCATGTCAAGAGGGTGAAGGGTCCAGTAACACCACCAATTGAAGAGAAGAAACCTCCAGACAAACCATCAAACTAAACACCCTGTTTGAAAGCTCCACTCAGCATCCCTCACTCCAAGTTAATAAAATCCTGTACTCCCAGTTCTTCCCCAGTTATACCTCAGTAATAAGTGCTAGCTACAAGTTGTTAAACTAAGTTGAAAATATTTTGCTGTTAATTCTGTTCTTTGTTATTCCCTTTTACAGATTCTGCCTTCACACAACCTTATTGTCACATCAACTGTATAGTAAGGCTCCATTTGAAGCCAGCATTCTCTTCCAATAACAGTCCAATCAGACTCCAAAATTACGGGCACGATAACTCTAATCTTTGACAAGGCCAACCCTAAAATAACCATGAGTTTCCAGAAGCCTGAGGTCACTGAAGAACCATCTGAAGGTGAGATGCCTAAAGAAAGGACGAAAGAAGCAAAGATGACAACCCCCACCAGCAGAGGCAACCCAAATGCTGACAGCTCCTCTCGGGTATGCCTAAAGGGGAAAGTGAGCAACATCCTGCTACTGAGTGTCATCTGTCTCTGGGTCCTCTGGCCTCCCTTTACACAAGCAGCCGACAGCCGCTGTAACAGATGTTACAAGACTGTGTACCAGGCAGAAAGAGGCTCATTTCAAATTCGACACTTTTTCCGAGCACATACTTATGTTAATCCATCTTGTTATAACATAACAAGGTTGAGTATCTGCTCAGAAAAAGGTCACAAGTACTGGATTGGCAAAAACATTGGCACCCAAATACATAAGCAGAAGGGAGAGTGCCCCTCCCAAGACGATTGGCTCTGTTTCAATTTTAGATACATAACCAAGACAGAAGATTTGTTAAAAAGAAAAACCTATGACACTGACCTGATCCAAGAGGTGGTCATAGAAGAAAAGGAAAAACAAAAAGAAAACAATCCTTTGATGTCAAGGAAAAACTTGTTTATTGACCTGGCAGAAAGGATTGGACAACAGCTAAATTTAACAAATTGCTGGGTGTGCGGAGGAACTTTAGAATCGGAGAGTTGGCCTTGGCGGGGAGTCAGTCTTGGACCCCCCGATTTACTCCGACTGAGTAATCTCTCCCCCACAACCAGACATGACAATGAAACCTGGCTGCTAAGCAATACTGTTATTGGAGAAGAATGCATCTGGAGGAAAGGAAGAAAATTTTTAAAAGAAGTTGGTGAGACAATATGCAAAAGGTACCTGGTAACTGATGGGCAAAAACATTGGTGGATACCTCAAGAACCAGATGTATTCTGGTCTGCAGAAAAGGTTAAAAACAAAAATTGCATTTTGAATCCTGTTAAAAAACTCTGGCAGTGCTGGGATCAAGGAAATCCATATTCTGTCCTGCCACAAATTTCCAAGTACTGGATTACAGCAGCAAGTATACAACCCCACTTCTGGGAAGCACCACAAGACCTCTACTGGATCTGTGGTAACCGAGCTTATTCCAACTTACCACCTCGCTGGAAAGGGAGCTGCACTCTTGGAGCCATTCAACCAAACTTCTTCCTACTTGCTGAAAACGCTGGAGCCCACCTTGGAATCTCCCTTTATGATGAACTTTTCCGTACTAAGAGACATGTAATAGGAGGGACCCAGAGATGGGGAGAAGAAGAGTGGCCACCTGAGAGGATCCTAGAGACTTATGGACCTGCAACATGGGCACAGGATGGGAGCTGGGGGTACCGAACTCCCATCTACATGCTAAACCGGATCATCAGACTGCAAGCACTAATTGAGGTAATCACTAATGAGACCTCTCTTGCTCTTGAACTACTTAACACACAGCAAGGGCAAACTCGAGCAGCCGTGTACCAAAATAGGCTGGCATTGGACTATTTACTAGCTGAAGAAGGTGGAGTATGCGGCAAGTTTAACACCTCAGACTGCTGCATCCATATTGATGATCACGGCGAAGCCATCACCAAGATTACCCAAAACATCAGGAAACTAGCCCATGTTCCAGTGCAGAAATGGCAGCCCTTGATCACTTCTGAATGGTGGGAAAATATTTTCCAAGGACAATGGTGGAAGAAAGCTTTAATTATTGTTGGACTTTCCCTTACAGGACTTATTTTTCTCCCTTGTTTAATCCCTTGTTTCATCCTTCTAATCACCACTGTCGTCCAAGGCATGCCACTGATCCAGGATCTTCAAGGACAACAGCAGCGTCCACCATTCGCTCAAAAGATTATGCATGTCAATAATAGTAACAATAAGAAAACTAGAAAGGAGAGAAAAATTGCCCAGCAAGTGTGGGACAGTTTTAAAGAGCTTGAATCTATCCCTGAAGAGTTATCCACCTCCACTTAAATGCAAAGACCAAAGATGTGAACATAAGAGAAAAAGGGGGGACTTGTCATACATGAAATCCCTATTTGTGCTTGGTCTTTGCATATTAAGTGCTTTAATTAATTTGAGCTTAATATTTTTAAATTGAATGTTAAAATCAATCCATCAGTCCAGGTACACTAATCAAGTTTTTATGGTCTTTCTGTGTTTACTGTATACTTTTACAAGTGTTTTAAGATGTGTTGGATGTATTTTTTATGTTTTACTTGTATCTTGGTTTCAAGGCAGATTTTAAAAAACCCCAGTTGCAACAAACAGCCCAGCCCCCCATAAGCACATGACCCTTATCTCAACTAATATCACCCCTCTGACCAGGAGGAGCCATTGGTGGACAGAGGTGGTCTGTCAAGGGGAAAACACCAACCGCCTTGAACCAGGGGGGTGGACTGTGGGCGGACTGTGGGCGGAGCAAAAGCTATAAAAGGAATCCAAAAGACACGCCCACTCTCTTTTTCCCTTCCTCTCCAGCTTGCTAAGGCAGTGCTGGAGAAGCCTACCCCTTTCTAGGGGCTTTTAGAAATAAATTTCTTTTTGACCAGCCTAAACTGCAAGTTTATTTTTTTTCTCTACCTGAGGTTCAGAGCTGTCTTAAGCCTAAAGCTCCTGAATCCCTGCGCTCCTGGGGCATATCTCTCGAGCCATCAGGATCCAAAATTTTTATATTTTGTTAGGTTTTTTTTTTTGCAATTTTTCAATTTTTCTGTTTTAATAAATTGTTTTAATTTCTACAAAGAGTTGTCTCATTCCTCACACAAACTAATTTGCTTTTACTTATAATCCAATAACTAACTATTCATGATCCGCACTGCAGGTTTTTTGACCCAATACCAGAACACCCAGATTTGTGAAGAAGGAGAAAAGAAGAAGAACAAATCCACACCCCAAATCCTCCATATTGTAACACACATATATATATATATTATTATATCCCAGAAACCTAAATTCTCTAAACCCAGGGTTCCAACAATCCACCACTTCAGGAGGACTGCAGCCACCATTTTATCAGACTGCTACCGCCACCCTGAATAACAGGGTGTCAGGTTGTATCCTGACTCAGTCAGTTTAAACCAGTGTTTTCTGCTGCCGTTGTGTCCTCTGGGAACAGTTCCCACTCAGCCCGGTCAGCTCGGGACACAGCAGGCAACGGGGGCCAGCCTCTGATATTGGAGGGATCAAAGGTCTGGCTCGTGGGTCCTTCCAAGGGACCGCGGCAATAAAGGCAGACGGCAGAGGAAAGGGGGCAGGCTCAGAGTTGGGTTAAATCCAGAAAGTTTATTGGTCCTCCGAACGGGGGGACCTCAACCACCAGGGGTGCCCAACCCAGAGCACCTGCAGATCGCGCGCCAGGGCATTTTATGGCGGGGGGGGCATGGGGGGGGGTGTACAGAACAACCAACCAGGGAAGGGAAGGGTGCGGCAAACAGAACGAGGGACACATAAAGGAACCAACTGTAACAGGGGAAGGGAGGGACTCCTTTCCCAGGACTAATCACCTGGCCCCCTGGCTAGAACTTTCCAGAAGCCTGGGAGGGGTGGCAGAGTGACAGACAGGGTCCTGGGAGGAGATAAAAATGACAGACAGGGTGATTTAAATAAAACGGGGGGGGGGGGGGGGGGGTGTGCCCACTGGGGTACACCAAACTTACAGAACATAGGGGGGAGACCCGGACTGAACTAAGCTAACACACTCCCACAGGAGGCCACTACTGACACGCTGCAGGAGTGGACTGGAGCAGTAGCCAGAGTGTCGACATTGGGGAAAGCCTCGTGTGCCTACCCACAGACTGTCTGCTGAAATAGTCTCTATGGATATCTTTCCTCACGGATCTCCGGTCATTGGGGGGGGGCAATCCTCACTGTCATTGTTTTCTTTATGTTAAACTGTTTCTGTGCCTTCACTCGCCACAGGTGGTGCAGGAGACAACGTGACAATTAGATTAGGTGATTAGATTGCACCATTAGAATGATTTGCTTAATAATCTTTCCTTTATATTGTCAGTAAGATTTGGGCCAGAGGTGGGAGAATCATATTTTTAATCCTAGGAGAAGTAGCAAAAACCTTTTACCGTAGCAATTGCTGGGTCTGTGGAAGGCCAGGAGAATCTGAAAACTGGCCATGGGTGGCCAGCCCAGTCAAACCTAAATGGTGAGTCAGCACCCTGAGTGAAGTCCATAATGGGACCGGATTTTAGGGTGAAGACAGAAGTCCATGGCGACTCCATTCTTCCGAAAGAGGCGTTTATTGTCTCAATAGAATAGGAGGTGTATACGTGGGAAAAAGTGTTTGTGACTGGACTTTATCTTTGGGTTTATCTATTCGCAGAAGAAGGGGGAGTGTGTAGAAAATTAAATTACGCAAACTGCTGTTTGCAAATAGGTGACAATAGAAAGTGGTAAAACAAATAACAAAGGGAATAAGAAAGTTAGCTCATGTACCTGTCCAAATGTGGAAAGGATGGGAATGGGACATGTTTTCATGGTTACCTGGTGGACTATGGGTTAAACAAATGCTTTTTTCATCTTATGTGCTGTAGCAACTCGAAGCATCATCCCTTGCTTAGTGCAACTTATTCAACATGTGATCAAGGGGATGCAGGGAGTAGCCATGCCTACAGATCCAGAAATGGCTACAAAAGGACAGAAAATGATTATTACCGCAGGCCTGGGCCCTATGGTATATCACCGTGTCCCGCAGCCATAGGGAGGAGGAGGAGGAGAAGATCCAACAGGCAGGAATTGTGCAGCAAGATTGATTTATTTAATTATTTTACAAACTCTTTTATAGACTTTTTTCTTCACAGTCCAATTGGACAAAGGACCAGCCACCCCTTGGGGGTGATTGGCCAAAATCCTAAAACATCCATTATCAAAATATTTTTCTACTATACCATAAACAAGACTTTTCAAGGTTGCAGGTGTCTTGGTTGTTTACATTCCCTGCTACCTCTTCTGTGAGAGAGAAAAGTCTCTCACGGACTTAGAAACTAGCAAGAAAATCCTTGCTAGCAGCATTTTTGTATCTACAAATGATGTCACTGCAAATAATTGCAAAACCAAAAAAGACCCAGGGACAGAAAATTAAGTCAATAATAACTAAAGTTTTTAAGGACAATTATTAAGGAAATAAAAGAGGAGGAATTGAAAAGAAATGAGATAGCTTTTTCTTTACAAACAAAGCCTGGGTCTGATAGGTAAAGGCTAGATACTAAAAGAAGAAAGAAACAATGGGAGAAATTCCACTGATTGATGAAAGGAGTGAGAGGGTTTAGTCTTTACAAATCATCCATGGGTCTGCTGATAGGTAAAGATAGATACTGAGAGATGAAAGAAGCAATGGGAAGAACCATAAATTCTATAGGAAAATTTAAAAAAAAGGGGTTTACATTAGAAGAGGGTCTGTATTAGGCCATTCGGGAAGCCTATACCTCTCAAGTACCTCAGCCAATGCAGAAAGAGAGAAGGAAATGCGGCCAGGAAATTAGGATAAAAAGCAGGCTGCATCCTCTAACTGTCCTGGGTTGCAGTGTATTCTATTACCATCCTCATGAGCTGTTGAAACCAGGTGGGGCAGTGTTTCCTTGCCTCCTTCCTCTGGACCATCTTTCTGTTAATGGCCCATCAATGCCCTGCTGCATGACTCATAGATAACTCCCTCTGGACTATCTTTTGTTAATGAGCCCATCAATGCCTTGCCTCATGATTTATCATCCCATTGTGAGGTGCTCCACCCAGAGGGAGGAACCAAGCATTCCATCCTGGAAATAATCTGAGATTCCGAACACCACAGACACCCTTTTCCACTGGATTCCCAGAGGACAAGTGCTACATAGCCACCAGTGGACCTTCCGAGGAAGAGCAGACCCTTCTACAGGATCACCGCTTCAACAGAACCACATTCACTGTCGATTTCTCTATTTTCGTTTTGCCTCTGAATCACGAGTTCTTTTACTCAGAGTTAGGATTGAAACGCAGGAGACGCCAGGCTTTTCTTCTAATTGATGTTTATAATTTCTTATCTATAATAGAGTTGCACAGAGTGTGCCTCCAAGTTAACAAGGTGGAAAAATGGCCATGAGTTCTAACTTCCAAGGCCTTTTAAGGTCCAAATTACCCAATTATGGAATGCAAACTAATTTGCTTTTACTTATAATCCAATAACTAACTATTCATGATCCGCACTGCAGGTTTTTTGACCCAATACCAGAACACCCAGATTTGTGAAGAAGGAGAAAAGAAGAAGAACAAATCCACACCCCAAATCCTCCATATTGTAACACACATATATATATATATTATTATATCCCAGAAACCTAAATTCTCTAAACCCAGGGTTCCAACAATCCACCACTTCAGGAGGACTGCAGCCACCATTTTATCAGACTGCTACCGCCACCCTGAATAACAGGGTGTCAGGTTGTATCCTGACTCAGTCAGTTTAAACCAGTGTTTTCTGCTGCCGTTGTGTCCTCTGGGAACAGTTCCCACTCAGCCCGGTCAGCTCGGGACACAGCAGGCAACGGGGGCCAGCCTCTGATATTGGAGGGATCAAAGGTCTGGCTCGTGGGTCCTTCCAAGGGACCGCGGCAATAAAGGCAGACGGCGGAGGAAAGGGGGCAGGCTCAGAGTTGGGTTAAATCCAGAAAGTTTATTGGTCCTCCGAACGGGGGGACCTCAACCACCAGGGGTGCCCAACCCAGAGCACCTGCAGATCGCGCGCCAGGGCATTTTATGGCGGGGGGGGCATGGGGGGGGGTGTACAGAACAACCAACCAGGGAAGGGAAGGGTGCGGCAAACAGAACGAGGGACACATAAAGGAACCAACTGTAACAGGGGAAGGGAGGGACTCCTTTCCCAGGACTAATCACCTGGCCCCCTGGCTAGAACTTTCCAGAAGCCTGGGAGGGGTGGCAGAGTGACAGACAGGGTCCTGGGAGGAGATAAAAATGACAGACAGGGTGATTTAAATAAAACGGGGGGGGGGGGGGGGGGGTGTGCCCACTGGGGTACACCAAACTTACAGAACATAGGGGGGAGACCCGGACTGAACTAAGCTAACACACTCCCACAGGAGGCCACTACTGACACGCTGCAGGAGTGGACTGGAGCAGTAGCCAGAGTGTCGACATTGGGGAAAGCCTCGTGTGCCTACCCACAGACTGTCTGCTGAAATAGTCTCTATGGATATCTTTCCTCACGGATCTCCGGTCATTGGGGGGGGGCAATCCTCACTGTCATTGTTTTCTTTATGTTAAACTGTTTCTGTGCCTTCACTCGCCACAGGTGGTGCAGGAGACAACGTGACAATTAGATTAGGTGATTAGATTGCACCATTAGAATGATTTGCTTAATAATCTTTCCTTTATATTGTCAGTAAGATTTGGGCCAGAGGTGGGAGAATCATATTTTTAATCCTAGGAGAAGTAGCAAAAACCTTTTACCGTAGCAATTGCTGGGTCTGTGGAAGGCCAGGAGAATCTGAAAACTGGCCATGGGTGGCCAGCCCAGTCAAACCTAAATGGTGAGTCAGCACCCTGAGTGAAGTCCATAATGGGACCGGATTTTAGGGTGAAGACAGAAGTCCATGGCGACTCCATTCTTCCGAAAGAGGCGTTTATTGTCTCAATAGAATAGGAGGTGTATACGTGGGAAAAAGTGTTTGTGACTGGACTTTATCTTTGGGTTTATCTATTCGCAGAAGAAGGGGGAGTGTGTAGAAAATTAAATTACGCAAACTGCTGTTTGCAAATAGGTGACAATAGAAAGTGGTAAAACAAATAACAAAGGGAATAAGAAAGTTAGCTCATGTACCTGTCCAAATGTGGAAAGGATGGGAATGGGACATGTTTTCATGGTTACCTGGTGGACTATGGGTTAAACAAATGCTTTTTTCATCTTATGTGCTGTAGCAACTCGAAGCATCATCCCTTGCTTAGTGCAACTTATTCAACATGTGATCAAGGGGATGCAGGGAGTAGCCATGCCTACAGATCCAGAAATGGCTACAAAAGGACAGAAAATGATTATTACCGCAGGCCTGGGCCCTATGGTATATCACCGTGTCCCGCAGCCATAGGGAGGAGGAGGAGGAGAAGATCCAACAGGCAGGAATTGTGCAGCAAGATTGATTTATTTAATTATTTTACAAACTCTTTTATAGACTTTTTTCTTCACAGTCCAATTGGACAAAGGACCAGCCACCCCTTGGGGGTGATTGGCCAAAATCCTAAAACATCCATTATCAAAATATTTTTCTACTATACCATAAACAAGACTTTTCAAGGTTGCAGGTGTCTTGGTTGTTTACATTCCCTGCTACCTCTTCTGTGAGAGAGAAAAGTCTCTCACGGACTTAGAAACTAGCAAGAAAATCCTTGCTAGCAGCATTTTTGTATCTACAAATGATGTCACTGCAAATAATTGCAAAACCAAAAAAGACCCAGGGACAGAAAATTAAGTCAATAATAACTAAAGTTTTTAAGGACAATTATTAAGGAAATAAAAGAGGAGGAATTGAAAAGAAATGAGATAGCTTTTTCTTTACAAACAAAGCCTGGGTCTGATAGGTAAAGGCTAGATACTAAAAGAAGAAAGAAACAATGGGAGAAATTCCACTGATTGATGAAAGGAGTGAGAGGGTTTAGTCTTTACAAATCATCCATGGGTCTGCTGATAGGTAAAGATAGATACTGAGAGATGAAAGAAGCAATGGGAAGAACCATAAATTCTATAGGAAAATTTAAAAAAAAGGGGTTTACATTAGAAGAGGGTCTGTATTAGGCCATTCGGGAAGCCTATACCTCTCAAGTACCTCAGCCAATGCAGAAAGAGAGAAGGAAATGCGGCCAGGAAATTAGGATAAAAAGCAGGCTGCATCCTCTAACTGTCCTGGGTTGCAGTGTATTCTATTACCATCCTCATGAGCTGTTGAAACCAGGTGGGGCAGTGTTTCCTTGCCTCCTTCCTCTGGACCATCTTTCTGTTAATGGCCCATCAATGCCCTGCTGCATGACTCATAGATAACTCCCTCTGGACTATCTTTTGTTAATGAGCCCATCAATGCCTTGCCTCATGATTTATCATCCCATTGTGAGGTGCTCCACCCAGAGGGAGGAACCAAGCATTCCATCCTGGAAATAATCTGAGATTCCGAACACCACAGACACCCTTTTCCACTGGATTCCCAGAGGACAAGTGCTACATAGCCACCAGTGGACCTTCCGAGGAAGAGCAGACCCTTCTACAGGATCACCGCTTCAACAGAACCACATTCACTGTCGATTTCTCTATTTTCGTTTTGCCTCTGAATCACGAGTTCTTTTACTCAGAGTTAGGATTGAAACGCAGGAGACGCCAGGCTTTTCTTCTAATTGATGTTTATAATTTCTTATCTATAATAGAGTTGCACAGAGTGTGCCTCCAAGTTAACAAGGTGGAAAAATGGCCATGAGTTCTAACTTCCAAGGCCTTTTAAGGTCCAAATTACCCAATTATGGAATGCAAACTAATTTGCTTTTACTTATAATCCAATAACTAACTATTCATGATCCGCACTGCAGGTTTTTTGACCCAATACCAGAACACCCAGATTTGTGAAGAAGGAGAAAAGAAGAAGAACAAATCCACACCCCAAATCCTCCATATTGTAACACACATATATATATATATTATTATATCCCAGAAACCTAAATTCTCTAAACCCAGGGTTCCAACAATCCACCACTTCAGGAGGACTGCAGCCACCATTTTATCAGACTGCTACCGCCACCCTGAATAACAGGGTGTCAGGTTGTATCCTGACTCAGTCAGTTTAAACCAGTGTTTTCTGCTGCCGTTGTGTCCTCTGGGAACAGTTCCCACTCAGCCCGGTCAGCTCGGGACACAGCAGGCAACGGGGGCCAGCCTCTGATATTGGAGGGATCAAAGGTCTGGCTCGTGGGTCCTTCCAAGGGACCGCGGCAATAAAGGCAGACGGCGGAGGAAAGGGGGCAGGCTCAGAGTTGGGTTAAATCCAGAAAGTTTATTGGTCCTCCGAACGGGGGGACCTCAACCACCAGGGGTGCCCAACCCAGAGCACCTGCAGATCGCGCGCCAGGGCATTTTATGGCGGGGGGGGCATGGGGGGGGGTGTACAGAACAACCAACCAGGGAAGGGAAGGGTGCGGCAAACAGAACGAGGGACACATAAAGGAACCAACTGTAACAGGGGAAGGGAGGGACTCCTTTCCCAGGACTAATCACCTGGCCCCCTGGCTAGAACTTTCCAGAAGCCTGGGAGGGGTGGCAGAGTGACAGACAGGGTCCTGGGAGGAGATAAAAATGACAGACAGGGTGATTTAAATAAAACGGGGGGGGGGTGTGCCCACTGGGGTACACCAAACTTACAGAACATAGGGGGGAGACCCGGACTGAACTAAGCTAACACACTCCCACAGGAGGCCACTACTGACACGCTGCAGGAGTGGACTGGAGCAGTAGCCAGAGTGTCGACATTGGGGAAAGCCTCGTGTGCCTACCCACAGACTGTCTGCTGAAATAGTCTCTATGGATATCTTTCCTCACGGATCTCCGGTCATTGGGGGGGGGCAATCCTCACTGTCATTGTTTTCTTTATGTTAAACTGTTTCTGTGCCTTCACTCGCCACAGGTGGTGCAGGAGACAACGTGACAATTAGATTAGGTGATTAGATTGCACCATTAGAATGATTTGCTTAATAATCTTTCCTTTATATTGTCAGTAAGATTTGGGCCAGAGGTGGGAGAATCATATTTTTAATCCTAGGAGAAGTAGCAAAAACCTTTTACCGTAGCAATTGCTGGGTCTGTGGAAGGCCAGGAGAATCTGAAAACTGGCCATGGGTGGCCAGCCCAGTCAAACCTAAATGGTGAGTCAGCACCCTGAGTGAAGTCCATAATGGGACCGGATTTTAGGGTGAAGACAGAAGTCCATGGCGACTCCATTCTTCCGAAAGAGGCGTTTATTGTCTCAATAGAATAGGAGGTGTATACGTGGGAAAAAGTGTTTGTGACTGGACTTTATCTTTGGGTTTATCTATTCGCAGAAGAAGGGGGAGTGTGTAGAAAATTAAATTACTCAAACTGCTGTTTGCAAATAGGTGACAATAGAAAGTGGTAAAACAAATAACAAAGGGAATAAGAAAGTTAGCTCATGTACCTGTCCAAATGTGGAAAGGATGGGAATGGGACATGTTTTCATGGTTACCTGGTGGACTATGGGTTAAACAAATGCTTTTTTCATCTTATGTGCTGTAGCAACTCGAAGCATCATCCCTTGCTTAGTGCAACTTATTCAACATGTGATCAAGGGGATGCAGGGAGTAGCCATGCCTACAGATCCAGAAATGGCTACAAAAGGACAGAAAATGATTATTACCGCAGGCCTGGGCCCTATGGTATATCACCGTGTCCCGCAGCCATAGGGAGGAGGAGGAGGAGAAGATCCAACAGGCAGGAATTGTGCAGCAAGATTGATTTATTTAATTATTTTACAAACTCTTTTATAGACTTTTTTCTTCACAGTCCAATTGGACAAAGGACCAGCCACCCCTTGGGGGTGATTGGCCAAAATCCTAAAACATCCATTATCAAAATATTTTTCTACTATACCATAAACAAGACTTTTCAAGGTTGCAGGTGTCTTGGTTGTTTACATTCCCTGCTACCTCTTCTGTGAGAGAGAAAAGTCTCTCACGGACTTAGAAACTAGCAAGAAAATCCTTGCTAGCAGCATTTTTGTATCTACAAATGATGTCACTGCAAATAATTGCAAAACCAAAAAAGACCCAGGGACAGAAAATTAAGTCAATAATAACTAAAGTTTTTAAGGACAATTATTAAGGAAATAAAAGAGGAGGAATTGAAAAGAAATGAGATAGCTTTTTCTTTACAAACAAAGCCTGGGTCTGATAGGTAAAGGCTAGATACTAAAAGAAGAAAGAAACAATGGGAGAAATTCCACTGATTGATGAAAGGAGTGAGAGGGTTTAGTCTTTACAAATCATCCATGGGTCTGCTGATAGGTAAAGATAGATACTGAGAGATGAAAGAAGCAATGGGAAGAACCATAAATTCTATAGGAAAATTTAAAAAAAAGGGGTTTACATTAGAAGAGGGTCTGTATTAGGCCATTCGGGAAGCCTATACCTCTCAAGTACCTCAGCCAATGCAGAAAGAGAGAAGGAAATGCGGCCAGGAAATTAGGATAAAAAGCAGGCTGCATCCTCTAACTGTCCTGGGTTGCAGTGTATTCTATTACCATCCTCATGAGCTGTTGAAACCAGGTGGGGCAGTGTTTCCTTGCCTCCTTCCTCTGGACCATCTTTCTGTTAATGGCCCATCAATGCCCTGCTGCATGACTCATAGATAACTCCCTCTGGACTATCTTTTGTTAATGAGCCCATCAATGCCTTGCCTCATGATTTATCATCCCATTGTGAGGTGCTCCACCCAGAGGGAGGAACCAAGCATTCCATCCTGGAAATAATCTGAGATTCCGAACACCACAGACACCCTTTTCCACTGGATTCCCAGAGGACAAGTGCTACATAGCCACCAGTGGACCTTCCGAGGAAGAGCAGACCCTTCTACAGGATCACCGCTTCAACAGAACCACATTCACTGTCGATTTCTCTATTTTCGTTTTGCCTCTGAATCACGAGTTCTTTTACTCAGAGTTAGGATTGAAACGCAGGAGACGCCAGGCTTTTCTTCTAATTGATGTTTATAATTTCTTATCTATAATAGAGTTGCACAGAGTGTGCCTCCAAGTTAACAAGGTGGAAAAATGGCCATGAGTTCTAACTTCCAAGGCCTTTTAAGGTCCAAATTACCCAATTATGGAATGCAAACTGTCATACATGAAATCCCTATTTGTGCTTGGTCTTTGCATATTAAGTGCTTTAATTAATTTGAGCTTAATATTTTTAAATTGAATGTTAAAATCAATCCATCAGTCCAGGTACACTAATCAAGTTTTTATGGTCTTTCTGTGTTTACTGTATACTTTTACAAGTGTTTTAAGATGTGTTGGATGTATTTTTTATGTTTTACTTGTATCTTGGTTTCAAGGCAGATTTTAAAAAACCCCAGTTGCAACAAACAGCCCAGCCCCCCATAAGCACATGACCCTTATCTCAACTAATATCACCCCTCTGACCAGGAGGAGCCATTGGTGGACAGAGGTGGTCTGTCAAGGGGAAAACACCAACCGCCTTGAACCAGGGGGGTGGACTGTGGGCGGACTGTGGGCGGAGCAAAAGCTATAAAAGGAATCCAAAAGACACGCCCACTCTCTTTTTCCCTTCCTCTCCAGCTTGCTAAGGCAGTGCTGGAGAAGCCTACCCCTTTCTAGGGGCTTTTAGAAATAAATTTCTTTTTGACCAGCCTAAACTGCAAGTTTATTTTTTTTCTCTACCTGAGGTTCAGAGCTGTCTTAAGCCTAAAGCTCCTGAATCCCTGCGCTCCTGGGGCATATCTCTCGAGCCATCAGGATCCAAAATTTTTATATTTTGTTAGGTTTTTTTTTTTGCAATTTTTCAATTTTTCTGTTTTAATAAATTGTTTTAATTTCTACAAAGAGTTGTCTCATTCCTCACAACTCTTTTGGGGGCTCTCCGGGATCCTATTTTTGCCCTAAAATCCAGGTATTTTGGTTAATTTTACTATTTTTGAATTTTTGCGATTTTTTTGATTTTTCTCCTTGGATTTTCTGGGCTCCCACAAGGATTACTGCAGCAGAGAAAGGACACCTCCGGTGGAGAAAGACTTGTGGTAAGGCTTGAACCCTTCTTAAAGGGAACTTAGTTAGGGACTTACCCTTTTTAAGGGCTATTAGTTTTTGGGGAACCTCCGAGTGGAATTCCTTTTGTGAGAGAGTGTGTGGGGGGGTTGGCCGCCCCCAGTGTGTGTGTGAGTGTGCTTGAAAGGGTTCATTTTTAAGGGCACCACGAGGGATCACCCTTTAGAGACACAGAGGGGAAGATCGAGTGTGGTGATCAGCCTTTCTGGGGGGAGGCTTCCACGTTTTAGGGGTGTGCGCAGCCCCAAATTCATTTTTATTAGTGTCTCAGTCTCCTCGGGTCTAGAACTGAGGAGAAACCTCATTTTAAACCCCTCTCTTTTTCTTTTCGCCGCGTGGTCGGCGGCCATTTTGAAATTTCGCGCCGCCGCGTGGTCGGCGGCCATTTTGAAATTTCGGGCCGCCACGTGGTCGGCCGCCATTTTGTGTCCTTTTAATTTGAACTGCACCCCTTTGCTGTTCTAAGTGCATGTGGGAACTTGTTTTAGCTGCACTCTTGTGGTCAGTGCTATCTAGCACCTTTATACTTCCTGTTAGTTTGGAGTGTTTGGGTTATTGGATTGTAGTTGTAATTTGCTTTATCTGCTTTAATCATAAGACACTACTTTGATATTTTGAATTACTGTTTGTGTTATTCATTATAATCTTTTTCCTTTAATTTGGTTATAAATATTTTAAATTTATCTCTCCTTTGCTAATAAAGACAACTCCTGTTTCTTAAGTATTATATGTATAAAGCTATCTAAATTTCAGTTATACTTTAAACAATTTAAATATTCACTAATTATTCTTTTTATAATTAAAACTAATATTTTCTTGCAACATATTTGTTTCTCACCAGCCTACCATATTTAATTTTCCCACAGATTCGCCATCATTCATTCCCTTATATATCTACTAACCTTGCTTGCTTTTCTCTACATTAGTTGTATTGTATTTTATGCTTATAACTTTATTATCATTTTTTTATTGTGATAGTGTATTGAATTTAGGTTATTTTGTAACATTATTTCCTTATGCAATATTTTAAATGTTTTATATAATACAATACTTTGGTTTATTTAATTAGAAAAAAAAAAAAAAAAAAAAAAAAATTTTTCTTCTGCACTAGCTACTTGTTTGCTTCCCAGTAACAAAATGGGACAAGCGAATAGCAAAAAGAAAGACCTAATGAAGAAATACAAAATTTTCCCAGAAAGCCCGTTAGGACAAATGCTCCTAAAGTGGGAAGAAAATCTTTTAACTAAAGAAAAAGACCAGTGTCAAATGATCAGGTACTGTGTTTTTAAGTGGCCAAAACATAAAATTAACAAAGATGGTCTCAAATGGCCCAAGTATGGGTCTTCTGAAAAATGGCTTTGTGAGGCTTTGCATTCTTATGTACATTACAAAGCTCCAAAACATTCTGATGAATTAGACTATGCTAAAATTTGGTTAAATTATTGGCAAAAACAAAATGAAGACCAAAGAAAAAAATTAGAATTGGAAGAGGAAACTAAATCTAATTCAATTGGACTTAATAAAAATTCAAACCAAATTTTTTCCATTGCAGAAGAACACAAACAGAAAGAAAAACAAAAACCTAAATTAAATAAACCAAAGTGGGACCCCCTAGACTACCTTCCTCCAGTAACTCCTCCAGAAAGGAGGGTCCAAATTGAACAAGAAAGGGTCCTTCCTTCATCAAGCCACCCAATCGAAAGGGACTCAGAAAATGAGAATGAAAGTGAAAAAGAAAATTCTGTTCCTTCCTGCTCTCACAAAAAGACAACCGGACAAAGGATTTCTTCTAGCCAGGATGGCCCAGCATCTTGCACTAGAAAGAAATCATTTAAAACACCTGACTGTCCCACCTGCCTTAGCACTCCCCATGAGTCTAAAATTTTACCTCTTAGGGAGGTACCCATGGGAAATGCTCAAGGAGGAATTGGTTATGTAGTTGTACCTCTAGCTTCATCTGAGGTACGGGAATTTAAAAAAGAAATGAAAAGCCTGATGGCTGACCCCATTGGTCTAGCTGACCAATTTGATCAATTCCTCGGCCCTAATATTTATAATTGGGGAGAGATACAATCCATCCTTCACTCCTTATTCACCATTGAGGAAAGAAAATTGATTAGAGCTGCAGGAGTGACAGTCTGGGACAGAGAAAATAATTCTAATCAAGGCCCAATTGGAGAACAAAAATTACCACTGACAGACCCTGAATGGAACCCAAATTCAGAAGAGGGCAGGAGGAACATGAAGGACTACAGAAATTTAATTATAAAAGGGATTAGAGAAGCTGTTCCTCGAGTTAATAATATGAAAAAAGCATTTTGTGGGGAACAGGAAAAGGATGAGTCCCCAACAGCTTGGATGGCTCGGTTAAGGAATAACATTCAACTTTATTCTGTCATTGACTTAGACAGTGAGGGAGGCAAAACTATGCTAAAGGTACATTTTGTACTTCACTCCTGGCCTGACATCAGGAAAAAATTGGAAAAATTGGAAAAATGGCCAGAGAAGGAACTAGATGAATTACTGGAGGAAGCCCAAAAAGTCTTTGTTAGGAGGGATGAAGAGAGGATGAAGGCTAAAAGCCGAATAATGAATAACAGTACTAATGCTCCAATCCACAACCCTCCTACACAAAGAACTTCCCAAAGGGGCATCCCACAACAGCAAACCCAAATCTGCCCTCAGCAACAGCCACAGGTTTGTGTTTGCAATAAACAATCTACCCCAATTGTTCAAAGACCTGAGAGGTTAATTTGCACATACTGTAATAAACCAGGCCACGGGCAGTGGTACTGTTTTAAAAAGCAGAGAGATCAAGGAGTCCTTCAAATGGAGGGACAAATTTTGAACAACTGAAGGGGTCAGGGGCTTTATTCTCTGGGGCAAAAACATCTTAAAGAGCCCTTGATAAAATTAGAAGCTGGACCCCAGAGACAACAAGTGGAGTTTTTAGTGGACACAGGTGCTGAAAGAACCTGTGTCACTAAAACACCTCCAGGATGTTTTATTTCTCAAGATACATTAGATATATATGGTGCTAATGGTGAAAGCTTTGCTGTGCCTGTAATTAAAAATGTAACCCTTTCCATACAAGGACGTACCCATACAGGGGATGTGCTATACCTACCTCAAGCTGGGATCAATCTTTTAGGACGTGACTTCCAAATACCTCTGAGGGTTGGGGTGGTACCGCAGGGTGGAAAAATGACCACTAAATTGTTTGTTTTATCTTTAGTAGATGAGCAACACATTAACCCGGTAGTGTGGGCCAAACCTGGCAACCGGGGAAAAATGGACATCACACCTCTAACAATTGAGTTGCTCCCAAATAGCCAGCCAGTACGTGTACCACAATATCCCCTCTCCAAGGACAAAAGAAAGGGCCTGAAGCCTGTTATCATGGACTTATTACAAGATGGAATTCTTGAGACCTGCAAATCCAGTTACAACACTCCAATTTTGGCTGTCCAGAAACCAGATAAGTCATTCCGGCTTGTACAAGATCTGCGTGAGGTCAATAAGAGAGTCCAAACCAGGTACCCACTGGTGCAGGACCCCTATACACTCCTGAGTCGGGTACCCCCAGCACATGCCTGGTTCTCTGTTATTGACCTTAAAGATGCTTTCTGGTCATGTCCTCTAGATTCTCATTGCAGAGACATCTTTGCATTTACCTGGGAGGATCCGGACACTGGACGGAAGCAGCAGCTGCGCTGGACTCGCCTGCCTCAGGGTTACACCGAGTCACCCACACTCTTTGGCCAAGCGCTAGAAGATTTGCTAAGTTCCTTTTCTCCACCCGAAGGGATTCAGGTAACTCAGTACGTAGACGACCTGCTCCTCTCTGGGGAACAGGAGTCTATGGTAAGAACTGCTACAATTCAGTTACTGAATTTTCTAGGGAGGAACGGGCTGAGGGTGTCAAAACCTAAATTACAATTTGTGCTACAGGAGGTGAAGTATTTGGGACATCTAATTGGCCATGGCACAAAAAAACTCAGTGCTGAAAGAGTAGAAGGAATCCTAAATCTACCACCTCCAACTTCAAAACGAGAAATTCGGCAATTATTAGGCCTATTTGGATACTGCAGACTGTGGATTGATCAGTATTCACAATCTGCCAAATTTTTATATGAAAAACTAATAGAAGAAGAACCTTTTAATTGGACTAATTCAGACACACAAAAATTACAAAATCTGAAAGAGAAATTAACAAAAGCACCTGTTTTAAGCCTTCCTTCACTAGAAAAACCCTTCGATCTATTTGTTAATGTGGAGAAGGGAGTTGCCTATGGCGTCTTGACCCAGGAGTGGGGTGGAGTCAGGAAGCCAGTTGCTTTTCTTTCCAAATTACTGGATCCAGTGTCCAGAGGATGGCCCGTCTGCATCCAGTCCATCGCCGCAGCAGCTGTTCTGGTCTCGGAGAGTCAAAAACTCATTTTTGGTGGAGACTTGACAGTGCATACACCACACTCAATCAAAACCATTTTAGCTCACAGGGCTGCAGAGTGGTTAACTGACCCAAGAATAGTCAAATATGAAGCCATTCTCATGCACTCAGACCACCTGAGGTTAGTTGTGTGTACACACCAAAATCCAGCTCAATTTCTTTATGGGACCCCATCAGAAAAAGAAATTGAACACAATTGCATTGAGATAATTGATATCCAAACAAAAGTCAGAGAGGACCTAGTGGACTGTCCCCTCAATGAAGGGGAAATCCTCTTCATTGACGGGTCATCTCGAGTGGTGGATGGAAAGCGATGCTCTGGCTATTCAGTGGTCGATGGACACCAAATGTGTGTGCTAGAAAAGGGCAGACTGCCACCGACCTGGTCAGCTCAGGTCTGTGAGCTCTATGCCCTAGAAAAAGCACTCCACCGACTAGCAGGAAGCATCGGGACCATTTACACTGACTCCAGATACGCTTATGGCGTAGTCCACACCTTTGGAAAAATCTGGTCCGAAAGGGGGTTCCTAAACACCAAAGGGAAAGATATCCTACATAAGGAATTGATCCTAAAAATTCTAAAAGCACTGCAACTGCCTCAGGTGATCTCAGTGGTGCATATTCCAGGTCATCAATCGGGAACCACAAAAGAAGCTCGAGGGAACAACCTAGCAGACTTGGCAGCAAAAGAAGCAGCAGTGGAAGAAGAGGTAAAAGTGATGGAAGTAAACCAACTTCCAACTAACACCACCACATCTGACACTATTCCACAAACTAACATTTTACCCACGCCCATTTTTACTGATCAGGAAAAACAGAAATTAGTTTTAATTGGTGCCAATGAGGATTCTCAAGGCCGCTGGTATTTACCAGATAAACGCCAAATTTTAAACAAAAATTTAACCCGAGAAATTCTACAAAATATCCACCAAAGCAATCATTGGGGTTCAAAGGCTCTGGCGGATCACTATCTCAGAACCTTTGGATGCACTGGTGTTTATGAAATAGCCAACCAAATAACCCGGGACTGTGTAATCTGTCAAAAGGTTAACAAAAAGGTAATGAAAAAGAACACTGGCGGAGGAATTGAATTAGCAATCAGGCCTTTCCAAAACATTCAAATTGACTTTACAGAAATGCCTCCTGTCCAGAGGTGGAAATACCTATTGGTAATCGTTGATCACCTTACCCACTGGGTGGAAGCTATTCCAACTGTCAATGCAACAGCCCAGACAGTGAGTAAGGTGATCCTCGAGCAAATTATCCCCCGTTATGGGATAGTCCACCGCATAGATTCAGATCGAGGTACTCATTTTACCTCCCAAATTGTACAACAATTGGCTCAGCAATTAGGAACAAATTGGAGATTACACACCCCGTGGCATCCACAGAGCTCTGGGAGAGTGGAACGGATGAACCAGACAATCAAGAACACCCTCACAAAATTAATGCTGGAAACAAAATGGACCTGGGTAAAATGCCTTCCACTTGCTCTTCTTAGAATTAGGACACAGCCAAGATCTGATTTGGGTTGTTCACCATATGAGATGTTGTATGGATTACCCTACCTTGCTACACCACAAGAGTTGAATGTGAAAGAGTGTGGAAACTCCAATGTACAACAATATGTACAGATAATTGCCAAAAATCTAGAGTTGCTAAGGGAAAGAGGTTTTCTACCACAAACTCCCCCACTTGATTTTAATTTACATCACATCAATCCAGGTGACTGGGTGTTAATAAAATCCTGGAAAGAAAAGTCATTAACCCCATCCTGGGAAGGTCCATTTCAGGTCCAGCTAACCACTGAAACAGCTGTCCGGACATTTGAAAAGGGCTGGACGCATGTCAAGAGGGTGAAGGGTCCAGTAACACCACCAATTGAAGAGAAGAAACCTCCAGACAAACCATCAAACTAAACACCCTGTTTGAAAGCTCCACTCAGCATCCCTCACTCCAAGTTAATAAAATCCTGTACTCCCAGTTCTTCCCCAGTTATACCTCAGTAATAAGTGCTAGCTACAAGTTGTTAAACTAAGTTGAAAATATTTTGCTGTTAATTCTGTTCTTTGTTATTCCCTTTTACAGATTCTGCCTTCACACAACCTTATTGTCACATCAACTGTATAGTAAGGCTCCATTTGAAGCCAGCATTCTCTTCCAATAACAGTCCAATCAGACTCCAAAATTACGGGCACGATAACTCTAATCTTTGACAAGGCCAACCCTAAAATAACCATGAGTTTCCAGAAGCCTGAGGTCACTGAAGAACCATCTGAAGGTGAGATGCCTAAAGAAAGGACGAAAGAAGCAAAGATGACAACCCCCACCAGCAGAGGCAACCCAAATGCTGACAGCTCCTCTCGGGTATGCCTAAAGGGGAAAGTGAGCAACATCCTGCTACTGAGTGTCATCTGTCTCTGGGTCCTCTGGCCTCCCTTTACACAAGCAGCCGACAGCCGCTGTAACAGATGTTACAAGACTGTGTACCAGGCAGAAAGAGGCTCATTTCAAATTCGACACTTTTTCCGAGCACATACTTATGTTAATCCATCTTGTTATAACATAACAAGGTTGAGTATCTGCTCAGAAAAAGGTCACAAGTACTGGATTGGCAAAAACATTGGCACCCAAATACATAAGCAGAAGGGAGAGTGCCCCTCCCAAGACGATTGGCTCTGTTTCAATTTTAGATACATAACCAAGACAGAAGATTTGTTAAAAAGAAAAACCTATGACACTGACCTGATCCAAGAGGTGGTCATAGAAGAAAAGGAAAAACAAAAAGAAAACAATCCTTTGATGTCAAGGAAAAACTTGTTTATTGACCTGGCAGAAAGGATTGGACAACAGCTAAATTTAACAAATTGCTGGGTGTGCGGAGGAACTTTAGAATCGGAGAGTTGGCCTTGGCGGGGAGTCAGTCTTGGACCCCCCGATTTACTCCGACTGAGTAATCTCTCCCCCACAACCAGACATGACAATGAAACCTGGCTGCTAAGCAATACTGTTATTGGAGAAGAATGCATCTGGAGGAAAGGAAGAAAATTTTTAAAAGAAGTTGGTGAGACAATATGCAAAAGGTACCTGGTAACTGATGGGCAAAAACATTGGTGGATACCTCAAGAACCAGATGTATTCTGGTCTGCAGAAAAGGTTAAAAACAAAAATTGCATTTTGAATCCTGTTAAAAAACTCTGGCAGTGCTGGGATCAAGGAAATCCATATTCTGTCCTGCCACAAATTTCCAAGTACTGGATTACAGCAGCAAGTATACAACCCCACTTCTGGGAAGCACCACAAGACCTCTACTGGATCTGTGGTAACCGAGCTTATTCCAACTTACCACCTCGCTGGAAAGGGAGCTGCACTCTTGGAGCCATTCAACCAAACTTCTTCCTACTTGCTGAAAACGCTGGAGCCCACCTTGGAATCTCCCTTTATGATGAACTTTTCCGTACTAAGAGACATGTAATAGGAGGGACCCAGAGATGGGGAGAAGAAGAGTGGCCACCTGAGAGGATCCTAGAGACTTATGGACCTGCAACATGGGCACAGGATGGGAGCTGGGGGTACCGAACTCCCATCTACATGCTAAACCGGATCATCAGACTGCAAGCACTAATTGAGGTAATCACTAATGAGACCTCTCTTGCTCTTGAACTACTTAACACACAGCAAGGGCAAACTCGAGCAGCCGTGTACCAAAATAGGCTGGCATTGGACTATTTACTAGCTGAAGAAGGTGGAGTATGCGGCAAGTTTAACACCTCAGACTGCTGCATCCATATTGATGATCACGGCGAAGCCATCACCAAGATTACCCAAAACATCAGGAAACTAGCCCATGTTCCAGTGCAGAAATGGCAGCCCTTGATCACTTCTGAATGGTGGGAAAATATTTTCCAAGGACAATGGTGGAAGAAAGCTTTAATTATTGTTGGACTTTCCCTTACAGGACTTATTTTTCTCCCTTGTTTAATCCCTTGTTTCATCCTTCTAATCACCACTGTCGTCCAAGGCATGCCACTGATCCAGGATCTTCAAGGACAACAGCAGCGTCCACCATTCGCTCAAAAGATTATGCATGTCAATAATAGTAACAATAAGAAAACTAGAAAGGAGAGAAAAATTGCCCAGCAAGTGTGGGACAGTTTTAAAGAGCTTGAATCTATCCCTGAAGAGTTATCCACCTCCACTTAAATGCAAAGACCAAAGATGTGAACATAAGAGAAAAAGGGGGGACTTGTCATACATGAAATCCCTATTTGTGCTTGGTCTTTGCATATTAAGTGCTTTAATTAATTTGAGCTTAATATTTTTAAATTGAATGTTAAAATCAATCCATCAGTCCAGGTACACTAATCAAGTTTTTATGGTCTTTCTGTGTTTACTGTATACTTTTACAAGTGTTTTAAGATGTGTTGGATGTATTTTTTATGTTTTACTTGTATCTTGGTTTCAAGGCAGATTTTAAAAAACCCCAGTTGCAACAAACAGCCCAGCCCCCCATAAGCACATGACCCTTATCTCAACTAATATCACCCCTCTGACCAGGAGGAGCCATTGGTGGACAGAGGTGGTCTGTCAAGGGGAAAACACCAACCGCCTTGAACCAGGGGGGTGGACTGTGGGCGGACTGTGGGCGGAGCAAAAGCTATAAAAGGAATCCAAAAGACACGCCCACTCTCTTTTTCCCTTCCTCTCCAGCTTGCTAAGGCAGTGCTGGAGAAGCCTACCCCTTTCTAGGGGCTTTTAGAAATAAATTTCTTTTTGACCAGCCTAAACTGCAAGTTTATTTTTTTTCTCTACCTGAGGTTCAGAGCTGTCTTAAGCCTAAAGCTCCTGAATCCCTGCGCTCCTGGGGCATATCTCTCGAGCCATCAGGATCCAAAATTTTTATATTTTGTTAGGTTTTTTTTTTTGCAATTTTTCAATTTTTCTGTTTTAATAAATTGTTTTAATTTCTACAAAGAGTTGTCTCATTCCTCACACAAACTAATTTGCTTTTACTTATAATCCAATAACTAACTATTCATGATCCGCACTGCAGGTTTTTTGACCCAATACCAGAACACCCAGATTTGTGAAGAAGGAGAAAAGAAGAAGAACAAATCCACACCCCAAATCCTCCATATTGTAACACACATATATATATATATTATTATATCCCAGAAACCTAAATTCTCTAAACCCAGGGTTCCAACAATCCACCACTTCAGGAGGACTGCAGCCACCATTTTATCAGACTGCTACCGCCACCCTGAATAACAGGGTGTCAGGTTGTATCCTGACTCAGTCAGTTTAAACCAGTGTTTTCTGCTGCCGTTGTGTCCTCTGGGAACAGTTCCCACTCAGCCCGGTCAGCTCGGGACACAGCAGGCAACGGGGGCCAGCCTCTGATATTGGAGGGATCAAAGGTCTGGCTCGTGGGTCCTTCCAAGGGACCGCGGCAATAAAGGCAGACGGCAGAGGAAAGGGGGCAGGCTCAGAGTTGGGTTAAATCCAGAAAGTTTATTGGTCCTCCGAACGGGGGGACCTCAACCACCAGGGGTGCCCAACCCAGAGCACCTGCAGATCGCGCGCCAGGGCATTTTATGGCGGGGGGGGCATGGGGGGGGGTGTACAGAACAACCAACCAGGGAAGGGAAGGGTGCGGCAAACAGAACGAGGGACACATAAAGGAACCAACTGTAACAGGGGAAGGGAGGGACTCCTTTCCCAGGACTAATCACCTGGCCCCCTGGCTAGAACTTTCCAGAAGCCTGGGAGGGGTGGCAGAGTGACAGACAGGGTCCTGGGAGGAGATAAAAATGACAGACAGGGTGATTTAAATAAAACGGGGGGGGGGGGGGGGGGGTGTGCCCACTGGGGTACACCAAACTTACAGAACATAGGGGGGAGACCCGGACTGAACTAAGCTAACACACTCCCACAGGAGGCCACTACTGACACGCTGCAGGAGTGGACTGGAGCAGTAGCCAGAGTGTCGACATTGGGGAAAGCCTCGTGTGCCTACCCACAGACTGTCTGCTGAAATAGTCTCTATGGATATCTTTCCTCACGGATCTCCGGTCATTGGGGGGGGGCAATCCTCACTGTCATTGTTTTCTTTATGTTAAACTGTTTCTGTGCCTTCACTCGCCACAGGTGGTGCAGGAGACAACGTGACAATTAGATTAGGTGATTAGATTGCACCATTAGAATGATTTGCTTAATAATCTTTCCTTTATATTGTCAGTAAGATTTGGGCCAGAGGTGGGAGAATCATATTTTTAATCCTAGGAGAAGTAGCAAAAACCTTTTACCGTAGCAATTGCTGGGTCTGTGGAAGGCCAGGAGAATCTGAAAACTGGCCATGGGTGGCCAGCCCAGTCAAACCTAAATGGTGAGTCAGCACCCTGAGTGAAGTCCATAATGGGACCGGATTTTAGGGTGAAGACAGAAGTCCATGGCGACTCCATTCTTCCGAAAGAGGCGTTTATTGTCTCAATAGAATAGGAGGTGTATACGTGGGAAAAAGTGTTTGTGACTGGACTTTATCTTTGGGTTTATCTATTCGCAGAAGAAGGGGGAGTGTGTAGAAAATTAAATTACGCAAACTGCTGTTTGCAAATAGGTGACAATAGAAAGTGGTAAAACAAATAACAAAGGGAATAAGAAAGTTAGCTCATGTACCTGTCCAAATGTGGAAAGGATGGGAATGGGACATGTTTTCATGGTTACCTGGTGGACTATGGGTTAAACAAATGCTTTTTTCATCTTATGTGCTGTAGCAACTCGAAGCATCATCCCTTGCTTAGTGCAACTTATTCAACATGTGATCAAGGGGATGCAGGGAGTAGCCATGCCTACAGATCCAGAAATGGCTACAAAAGGACAGAAAATGATTATTACCGCAGGCCTGGGCCCTATGGTATATCACCGTGTCCCGCAGCCATAGGGAGGAGGAGGAGGAGAAGATCCAACAGGCAGGAATTGTGCAGCAAGATTGATTTATTTAATTATTTTACAAACTCTTTTATAGACTTTTTTCTTCACAGTCCAATTGGACAAAGGACCAGCCACCCCTTGGGGGTGATTGGCCAAAATCCTAAAACATCCATTATCAAAATATTTTTCTACTATACCATAAACAAGACTTTTCAAGGTTGCAGGTGTCTTGGTTGTTTACATTCCCTGCTACCTCTTCTGTGAGAGAGAAAAGTCTCTCACGGACTTAGAAACTAGCAAGAAAATCCTTGCTAGCAGCATTTTTGTATCTACAAATGATGTCACTGCAAATAATTGCAAAACCAAAAAAGACCCAGGGACAGAAAATTAAGTCAATAATAACTAAAGTTTTTAAGGACAATTATTAAGGAAATAAAAGAGGAGGAATTGAAAAGAAATGAGATAGCTTTTTCTTTACAAACAAAGCCTGGGTCTGATAGGTAAAGGCTAGATACTAAAAGAAGAAAGAAACAATGGGAGAAATTCCACTGATTGATGAAAGGAGTGAGAGGGTTTAGTCTTTACAAATCATCCATGGGTCTGCTGATAGGTAAAGATAGATACTGAGAGATGAAAGAAGCAATGGGAAGAACCATAAATTCTATAGGAAAATTTAAAAAAAAGGGGTTTACATTAGAAGAGGGTCTGTATTAGGCCATTCGGGAAGCCTATACCTCTCAAGTACCTCAGCCAATGCAGAAAGAGAGAAGGAAATGCGGCCAGGAAATTAGGATAAAAAGCAGGCTGCATCCTCTAACTGTCCTGGGTTGCAGTGTATTCTATTACCATCCTCATGAGCTGTTGAAACCAGGTGGGGCAGTGTTTCCTTGCCTCCTTCCTCTGGACCATCTTTCTGTTAATGGCCCATCAATGCCCTGCTGCATGACTCATAGATAACTCCCTCTGGACTATCTTTTGTTAATGAGCCCATCAATGCCTTGCCTCATGATTTATCATCCCATTGTGAGGTGCTCCACCCAGAGGGAGGAACCAAGCATTCCATCCTGGAAATAATCTGAGATTCCGAACACCACAGACACCCTTTTCCACTGGATTCCCAGAGGACAAGTGCTACATAGCCACCAGTGGACCTTCCGAGGAAGAGCAGACCCTTCTACAGGATCACCGCTTCAACAGAACCACATTCACTGTCGATTTCTCTATTTTCGTTTTGCCTCTGAATCACGAGTTCTTTTACTCAGAGTTAGGATTGAAACGCAGGAGACGCCAGGCTTTTCTTCTAATTGATGTTTATAATTTCTTATCTATAATAGAGTTGCACAGAGTGTGCCTCCAAGTTAACAAGGTGGAAAAATGGCCATGAGTTCTAACTTCCAAGGCCTTTTAAGGTCCAAATTACCCAATTATGGAATGCAAACTAATTTGCTTTTACTTATAATCCAATAACTAACTATTCATGATCCGCACTGCAGGTTTTTTGACCCAATACCAGAACACCCAGATTTGTGAAGAAGGAGAAAAGAAGAAGAACAAATCCACACCCCAAATCCTCCATATTGTAACACACATATATATATATATTATTATATCCCAGAAACCTAAATTCTCTAAACCCAGGGTTCCAACAATCCACCACTTCAGGAGGACTGCAGCCACCATTTTATCAGACTGCTACCGCCACCCTGAATAACAGGGTGTCAGGTTGTATCCTGACTCAGTCAGTTTAAACCAGTGTTTTCTGCTGCCGTTGTGTCCTCTGGGAACAGTTCCCACTCAGCCCGGTCAGCTCGGGACACAGCAGGCAACGGGGGCCAGCCTCTGATATTGGAGGGATCAAAGGTCTGGCTCGTGGGTCCTTCCAAGGGACCGCGGCAATAAAGGCAGACGGCGGAGGAAAGGGGGCAGGCTCAGAGTTGGGTTAAATCCAGAAAGTTTATTGGTCCTCCGAACGGGGGGACCTCAACCACCAGGGGTGCCCAACCCAGAGCACCTGCAGATCGCGCGCCAGGGCATTTTATGGCGGGGGGGGCATGGGGGGGGGTGTACAGAACAACCAACCAGGGAAGGGAAGGGTGCGGCAAACAGAACGAGGGACACATAAAGGAACCAACTGTAACAGGGGAAGGGAGGGACTCCTTTCCCAGGACTAATCACCTGGCCCCCTGGCTAGAACTTTCCAGAAGCCTGGGAGGGGTGGCAGAGTGACAGACAGGGTCCTGGGAGGAGATAAAAATGACAGACAGGGTGATTTAAATAAAACGGGGGGGGGGTGTGCCCACTGGGGTACACCAAACTTACAGAACATAGGGGGGAGACCCGGACTGAACTAAGCTAACACACTCCCACAGGAGGCCACTACTGACACGCTGCAGGAGTGGACTGGAGCAGTAGCCAGAGTGTCGACATTGGGGAAAGCCTCGTGTGCCTACCCACAGACTGTCTGCTGAAATAGTCTCTATGGATATCTTTCCTCACGGATCTCCGGTCATTGGGGGGGGGCAATCCTCACTGTCATTGTTTTCTTTATGTTAAACTGTTTCTGTGCCTTCACTCGCCACAGGTGGTGCAGGAGACAACGTGACAATTAGATTAGGTGATTAGATTGCACCATTAGAATGATTTGCTTAATAATCTTTCCTTTATATTGTCAGTAAGATTTGGGCCAGAGGTGGGAGAATCATATTTTTAATCCTAGGAGAAGTAGCAAAAACCTTTTACCGTAGCAATTGCTGGGTCTGTGGAAGGCCAGGAGAATCTGAAAACTGGCCATGGGTGGCCAGCCCAGTCAAACCTAAATGGTGAGTCAGCACCCTGAGTGAAGTCCATAATGGGACCGGATTTTAGGGTGAAGACAGAAGTCCATGGCGACTCCATTCTTCCGAAAGAGGCGTTTATTGTCTCAATAGAATAGGAGGTGTATACGTGGGAAAAAGTGTTTGTGACTGGACTTTATCTTTGGGTTTATCTATTCGCAGAAGAAGGGGGAGTGTGTAGAAAATTAAATTACTCAAACTGCTGTTTGCAAATAGGTGACAATAGAAAGTGGTAAAACAAATAACAAAGGGAATAAGAAAGTTAGCTCATGTACCTGTCCAAATGTGGAAAGGATGGGAATGGGACATGTTTTCATGGTTACCTGGTGGACTATGGGTTAAACAAATGCTTTTTTCATCTTATGTGCTGTAGCAACTCGAAGCATCATCCCTTGCTTAGTGCAACTTATTCAACATGTGATCAAGGGGATGCAGGGAGTAGCCATGCCTACAGATCCAGAAATGGCTACAAAAGGACAGAAAATGATTATTACCGCAGGCCTGGGCCCTATGGTATATCACCGTGTCCCGCAGCCATAGGGAGGAGGAGGAGGAGAAGATCCAACAGGCAGGAATTGTGCAGCAAGATTGATTTATTTAATTATTTTACAAACTCTTTTATAGACTTTTTTCTTCACAGTCCAATTGGACAAAGGACCAGCCACCCCTTGGGGGTGATTGGCCAAAATCCTAAAACATCCATTATCAAAATATTTTTCTACTATACCATAAACAAGACTTTTCAAGGTTGCAGGTGTCTTGGTTGTTTACATTCCCTGCTACCTCTTCTGTGAGAGAGAAAAGTCTCTCACGGACTTAGAAACTAGCAAGAAAATCCTTGCTAGCAGCATTTTTGTATCTACAAATGATGTCACTGCAAATAATTGCAAAACCAAAAAAGACCCAGGGACAGAAAATTAAGTCAATAATAACTAAAGTTTTTAAGGACAATTATTAAGGAAATAAAAGAGGAGGAATTGAAAAGAAATGAGATAGCTTTTTCTTTACAAACAAAGCCTGGGTCTGATAGGTAAAGGCTAGATACTAAAAGAAGAAAGAAACAATGGGAGAAATTCCACTGATTGATGAAAGGAGTGAGAGGGTTTAGTCTTTACAAATCATCCATGGGTCTGCTGATAGGTAAAGATAGATACTGAGAGATGAAAGAAGCAATGGGAAGAACCATAAATTCTATAGGAAAATAAAAAAAAAAAGGGGTTTACATTAGAAGAGGGTCTGTATTAGGCGATTCGGGAAGCCTATACCTCTCAAGTACCTCAGCCAATGCAGAAAGAGAGAGGGAAATGCGGCCAGGAAATTAGGATAAAAAGCAGGCTGCATCCTCTAACTGTCCTGGGTTGCAGTGTATTCTATTACCATCCTCATGAGCTGTTGAAACCAGGTGGGGCAGTGTTTCCTTGCCTCCTTCCTCTGGACCATCTTTCTGTTAATGGCCCATCAATGCCCTGCTGCATGACTCATAGATAACTCCCTCTGGACTATCTTTTGTTAATGAGCCCATCAATGCCTTGCCTCATGATTTATCATCCCATTGTGAGGTGCTCCACCCAGAGGGAGGAACCAAGCATTCCATCCTGGAAATAATCTGAGATTCCGAACACCACAGACACCCTTTTCCACTGGATTCCCAGAGGACAAGTGCTACATAGCCACCAGTGGACCTTCCGAGGAAGAGCAGACCCTTCTACAGGATCACCGCTTCAACAGAACCACATTCACTGTCGATTTCTCTATTTTCGTTTTGCCTCTGAATCACGAGTTCTTTTACTCAGAGTTAGGATTGAAACGCAGGAGACGCCAGGCTTTTCTTCTAATTGATGTTTATAATTTCTTATCTATAATAGAGCTGCACAGAGTGTGCCTCCAAGTTAACAAGGTGGAAAAATGGCCATGAGTTCTAACTTCCAAGGCCTTTTAAGGTCCAAATTACCCAATTATGGAATGCAAACTAATTTGCTTTTACTTATAATCCAATAACTAACTATTCATGATCCGCACTGCAGGTTTTTTGACCCAATACCAGAACACCCAGATTTGTGAAGAAGGAGAAAAGAAGAAGAACAAATCCACACCCCAAATCCTCCATATTGTAACACACATATATATATATATTATTATATCCCAGAAACCTAAATTCTCTAAACCCAGGGTTCCAACAATCCACCACTTCAGGAGGACTGCAGCCACCATTTTATCAGACTGCTACCGCCACCCTGAATAACAGGGTGTCAGGTTGTATCCTGACTCAGTCAGTTTAAACCAGTGTTTTCTGCTGCCGTTGTGTCCTCTGGGAACAGTTCCCACTCAGCCCGGTCAGCTCGGGACACAGCAGGCAACGGGGGCCAGCCTCTGATATTGGAGGGATCAAAGGTCTGGCTCGTGGGTCCTTCCAAGGGACCGCGGCAATAAAGGCAGACGGCGGAGGAAAGGGGGCAGGCTCAGAGTTGGGTTAAATCCAGAAAGTTTATTGGTCCTCCGAACGGGGGGACCTCAACCACCAGGGGTGCCCAACCCAGAGCACCTGCAGATCGCGCGCCAGGGCATTTTATGGCGGGGGGGGCATGGGGGGGGGTGTACAGAACAACCAACCAGGGAAGGGAAGGGTGCGGCAAACAGAACGAGGGACACATAAAGGAACCAACTGTAACAGGGGAAGGGAGGGACTCCTTTCCCAGGACTAATCACCTGGCCCCCTGGCTAGAACTTTCCAGAAGCCTGGGAGGGGTGGCAGAGTGACAGACAGGGTCCTGGGAGGAGATAAAAATGACAGACAGGGTGATTTAAATAAAACGGGGGGGGGGGTGTGCCCACTGGGGTACACCAAACTTACAGAACATAGGGGGGAGACCCGGACTGAACTAAGCTAACACACTCCCACAGGAGGCCACTACTGACACGCTGCAGGAGTGGACTGGAGCAGTAGCCAGAGTGTCGACATTGGGGAAAGCCTCGTGTGCCTACCCACAGACTGTCTGCTGAAATAGTCTCTATGGATATCTTTCCTCACGGATCTCCGGTCATTGGGGGGGGGCAATCCTCACTGTCATTGTTTTCTTTATGTTAAACTGTTTCTGTGCCTTCACTCGCCACAGGTGGTGCAGGAGACAACGTGACAATTAGATTAGGTGATTAGATTGCACCATTAGAATGATTTGCTTAATAATCTTTCCTTTATATTGTCAGTAAGATTTGGGCCAGAGGTGGGAGAATCATATTTTTAATCCTAGGAGAAGTAGCAAAAACCTTTTACCGTAGCAATTGCTGGGTCTGTGGAAGGCCAGGAGAATCTGAAAACTGGCCATGGGTGGCCAGCCCAGTCAAACCTAAATGGTGAGTCAGCACCCTGAGTGAAGTCCATAATGGGACCGGATTTTAGGGTGAAGACAGAAGTCCATGGCGACTCCATTCTTCCGAAAGAGGCGTTTATTGTCTCAATAGAATAGGAGGTGTATACGTGGGAAAAAGTGTTTGTGACTGGACTTTATCTTTGGGTTTATCTATTCGCAGAAGAAGGGGGAGTGTGTAGAAAATTAAATTACTCAAACTGCTGTTTGCAAATAGGTGACAATAGAAAGTGGTAAAACAAATAACAAAGGGAATAAGAAAGTTAGCTCATGTACCTGTCCAAATGTGGAAAGGATGGGAATGGGACATGTTTTCATGGTTACCTGGTGGACTATGGGTTAAACAAATGCTTTTTTCATCTTATGTGCTGTAGCAACTCGAAGCATCATCCCTTGCTTAGTGCAACTTATTCAACATGTGATCAAGGGGATGCAGGGAGTAGCCATGCCTACAGATCCAGAAATGGCTACAAAAGGACAGAAAATGATTATTACCGCAGGCCTGGGCCCTATGGTATATCACCGTGTCCCGCAGCCATAGGGAGGAGGAGGAGGAGAAGATCCAACAGGCAGGAATTGTGCAGCAAGATTGATTTATTTAATTATTTTACAAACTCTTTTATAGACTTTTTTCTTCACAGTCCAATTGGACAAAGGACCAGCCACCCCTTGGGGGTGATTGGCCAAAATCCTAAAACATCCATTATCAAAATATTTTTCTACTATACCATAAACAAGACTTTTCAAGGTTGCAGGTGTCTTGGTTGTTTACATTCCCTGCTACCTCTTCTGTGAGAGAGAAAAGTCTCTCACGGACTTAGAAACTAGCAAGAAAATCCTTGCTAGCAGCATTTTTGTATCTACAAATGATGTCACTGCAAATAATTGCAAAACCAAAAAAGACCCAGGGACAGAAAATTAAGTCAATAATAACTAAAGTTTTTAAGGACAATTATTAAGGAAATAAAAGAGGAGGAATTGAAAAGAAATGAGATAGCTTTTTCTTTACAAACAAAGCCTGGGTCTGATAGGTAAAGGCTAGATACTAAAAGAAGAAAGAAACAATGGGAGAAATTCCACTGATTGATGAAAGGAGTGAGAGGGTTTAGTCTTTACAAATCATCCATGGGTCTGCTGATAGGTAAAGATAGATACTGAGAGATGAAAGAAGCAATGGGAAGAACCATACATTCTATAGGAAAATTAAAAAAAAAGGGGTTTACATTAGAAGAGGGTCTGTATTAGGCGATTCGGGAAGCCTATACCTCTCAAGTACCTCAGCCAATGCAGAAAGAGAGAGGGAAATGCGGCCAGGAAATTAGGATAAAAAGCAGGCTGCATCCTCTAACTGTCCTGGGTTGCAGTGTATTCTATTACCATCCTCATGAGCTGTTGAAACCAGGTGGGGCAGTGTTTCCTTGCCTCCTTCCTCTGGACCATCTTTCTGTTAATGGCCCATCAATGCCCTGCTGCATGACTCATAGATAACTCCCTCTGGACTATCTTTTGTTAATGAGCCCATCAATGCCTTGCCTCATGATTTATCATCCCATTGTGAGGTGCTCCACCCAGAGGGAGGAACCAAGCATTCCATCCTGGAAATAATCTGAGATTCCGAACACCACAGACACCCTTTTCCACTGGATTCCCAGAGGACAAGTGCTACATAGCCACCAGTGGACCTTCCGAGGAAGAGCAGACCCTTCTACAGGATCACCGCTTCAACAGAACCACATTCACTGTCGATTTCTCTATTTTCGTTTTGCCTCTGAATCACGAGTTCTTTTACTCAGAGTTAGGATTGAAACGCAGGAGACGCCAGGCTTTTCTTCTAATTGATGTTTATAATTTCTTATCTATAATAGAGTTGCACAGAGTGTGCCTCCAAGTTAACAAGGTGGAAAAATGGCCATGAGTTCTAACTTCCAAGGCCTTTTAAGGTCCAAATTACCCAATTATGGAATGCAAACTAATTTGCTTTTACTTATAATCCAATAACTAACTATTCATGATCCGCACTGCAGGTTTTTTGACCCAATACCAGAACACCCAGATTTGTGAAGAAGGAGAAAAGAAGAAGAACAAATCCACACCCCAAATCCTCCATATTGTAACACACATATATATATATATTATTATATCCCAGAAACCTAAATTCTCTAAACCCAGGGTTCCAACAATCCACCACTTCAGGAGGACTGCAGCCACCATTTTATCAGACTGCTACCGCCACCCTGAATAACAGGGTGTCAGGTTGTATCCTGACTCAGTCAGTTTAAACCAGTGTTTTCTGCTGCCGTTGTGTCCTCTGGGAACAGTTCCCACTCAGCCCGGTCAGCTCGGGACACAGCAGGCAACGGGGGCCAGCCTCTGATATTGGAGGGATCAAAGGTCTGGCTCGTGGGTCCTTCCAAGGGACCGCGGCAATAAAGGCAGACGGCGGAGGAAAGGGGGCAGGCTCAGAGTTGGGTTAAATCCAGAAAGTTTATTGGTCCTCCGAACGGGGGGACCTCAACCACCAGGGGTGCCCAACCCAGAGCACCTGCAGATCGCGCGCCAGGGCATTTTATGGCGGGGGGGGCATGGGGGGGGGGGGTGTACAGAACAACCAACCAGGGAAGGGAAGGGTGCGGCAAACAGAACGAGGGACACATAAAGGAACCAACTGTAACAGGGGAAGGGAGGGACTCCTTTCCCAGGACTAATCACCTGGCCCCCTGGCTAGAACTTTCCAGAAGCCTGGGAGGGGTGGCAGAGTGACAGACAGGGTCCTGGGAGGAGATAAAAATGACAGACAGGGTGATTTAAATAAAACGGGGGGGGGGTGTGCCCACTGGGGTACACCAAACTTACAGAACATAGGGGGGAGACCCGGACTGAACTAAGCTAACACACTCCCACAGGAGGCCACTACTGACACGCTGCAGGAGTGGACTGGAGCAGTAGCCAGAGTGTCGACATTGGGGAAAGCCTCGTGTGCCTACCCACAGACTGTCTGCTGAAATAGTCTCTATGGATATCTTTCCTCACGGATCTCCGGTCATTGGGGGGGGGCAATCCTCACTGTCATTGTTTTCTTTATGTTAAACTGTTTCTGTGCCTTCACTCGCCACAGGTGGTGCAGGAGACAACGTGACAATTAGATTAGGTGATTAGATTGCACCATTAGAATGATTTGCTTAATAATCTTTCCTTTATATTGTCAGTAAGATTTGGGCCAGAGGTGGGAGAATCATATTTTTAATCCTAGGAGAAGTAGCAAAAACCTTTTACCGTAGCAATTGCTGGGTCTGTGGAAGGCCAGGAGAATCTGAAAACTGGCCATGGGTGGCCAGCCCAGTCAAACCTAAATGGTGAGTCAGCACCCTGAGTGAAGTCCATAATGGGACCGGATTTTAGGGTGAAGACAGAAGTCCATGGCGACTCCATTCTTCCGAAAGAGGCGTTTATTGTCTCAATAGAATAGGAGGTGTATACGTGGGAAAAAGTGTTTGTGACTGGACTTTATCTTTGGGTTTATCTATTCGCAGAAGAAGGGGGAGTGTGTAGAAAATTAAATTACTCAAACTGCTGTTTGCAAATAGGTGACAATAGAAAGTGGTAAAACAAATAACAAAGGGAATAAGAAAGTTAGCTCATGTACCTGTCCAAATGTGGAAAGGATGGGAATGGGACATGTTTTCATGGTTACCTGGTGGACTATGGGTTAAACAAATGCTTTTTTCATCTTATGTGCTGTAGCAACTCGAAGCATCATCCCTTGCTTAGTGCAACTTATTCAACATGTGATCAAGGGGATGCAGGGAGTAGCCATGCCTACAGATCCAGAAATGGCTACAAAAGGACAGAAAATGATTATTACCGCAGGCCTGGGCCCTATGGTATATCACCGTGTCCCGCAGCCATAGGGAGGAGGAGGAGGAGAAGATCCAACAGGCAGGAATTGTGCAGCAAGATTGATTTATTTAATTATTTTACAAACTCTTTTATAGACTTTTTTCTTCACAGTCCAATTGGACAAAGGACCAGCCACCCCTTGGGGGTGATTGGCCAAAATCCTAAAACATCCATTATCAAAATATTTTTCTACTATACCATAAACAAGACTTTTCAAGGTTGCAGGTGTCTTGGTTGTTTACATTCCCTGCTACCTCTTCTGTGAGAGAGAAAAGTCTCTCACGGACTTAGAAACTAGCAAGAAAATCCTTGCTAGCAGCATTTTTGTATCTACAAATGATGTCACTGCAAATAATTGCAAAACCAAAAAAGACCCAGGGACAGAAAATTAAGTCAATAATAACTAAAGTTTTTAAGGACAATTATTAAGGAAATAAAAGAGGAGGAATTGAAAAGAAATGAGATAGCTTTTTCTTTACAAACAAAGCCTGGGTCTGATAGGTAAAGGCTAGATACTAAAAGAAGAAAGAAACAATGGGAGAAATTCCACTGATTGATGAAAGGAGTGAGAGGGTTTAGTCTTTACAAATCATCCATGGGTCTGCTGATAGGTAAAGATAGATACTGAGAGATGAAAGAAGCAATGGGAAGAACCATAAATTCTATAGGAAAATTTAAAAAAAAGGGGTTTACATTAGAAGAGGGTCTGTATTAGGCCATTCGGGAAGCCTATACCTCTCAAGTACCTCAGCCAATGCAGAAAGAGAGAAGGAAATGCGGCCAGGAAATTAGGATAAAAAGCAGGCTGCATCCTCTAACTGTCCTGGGTTGCAGTGTATTCTATTACCATCCTCATGAGCTGTTGAAACCAGGTGGGGCAGTGTTTCCTTGCCTCCTTCCTCTGGACCATCTTTCTGTTAATGGCCCATCAATGCCCTGCTGCATGACTCATAGATAACTCCCTCTGGACTATCTTTTGTTAATGAGCCCATCAATGCCTTGCCTCATGATTTATCATCCCATTGTGAGGTGCTCCACCCAGAGGGAGGAACCAAGCATTCCATCCTGGAAATAATCTGAGATTCCGAACACCACAGACACCCTTTTCCACTGGATTCCCAGAGGACAAGTGCTACATAGCCACCAGTGGACCTTCCGAGGAAGAGCAGACCCTTCTACAGGATCACCGCTTCAACAGAACCACATTCACTGTCGATTTCTCTATTTTCGTTTTGCCTCTGAATCACGAGTTCTTTTACTCAGAGTTAGGATTGAAACGCAGGAGACGCCAGGCTTTTCTTCTAATTGATGTTTATAATTTCTTATCTATAATAGAGTTGCACAGAGTGTGCCTCCAAGTTAACAAGGTGGAAAAATGGCCATGAGTTCTAACTTCCAAGGCCTTTTAAGGTCCAAATTACCCAATTATGGAATGCAAACTAATTTGCTTTTACTTATAATCCAATAACTAACTATTCATGATCCGCACTGCAGGTTTTTTGACCCAATACCAGAACACCCAGATTTGTGAAGAAGGAGAAAAGAAGAAGAACAAATCCACACCCCAAATCCTCCATATTGTAACACACATATATATATATATTATTATATCCCAGAAACCTAAATTCTCTAAACCCAGGGTTCCAACAATCCACCACTTCAGGAGGACTGCAGCCACCATTTTATCAGACTGCTACCGCCACCCTGAATAACAGGGTGTCAGGTTGTATCCTGACTCAGTCAGTTTAAACCAGTGTTTTCTGCTGCCGTTGTGTCCTCTGGGAACAGTTCCCACTCAGCCCGGTCAGCTCGGGACACAGCAGGCAACGGGGGCCAGCCTCTGATATTGGAGGGATCAAAGGTCTGGCTCGTGGGTCCTTCCAAGGGACCGCGGCAATAAAGGCAGACGGCGGAGGAAAGGGGGCAGGCTCAGAGTTGGGTTAAATCCAGAAAGTTTATTGGTCCTCCGAACGGGGGGACCTCAACCACCAGGGGTGCCCAACCCAGAGCACCTGCAGATCGCGCGCCAGGGCATTTTATGGCGGGGGGGGGGGGGGGCATGGGGGGGGTGTACAGAACAACCAACCAGGGAAGGGAAGGGTGCGGCAAACAGAACGAGGGACACATAAAGGAACCAACTGTAACAGGGGAAGGGAGGGACTCCTTTCCCAGGACTAATCACCTGGCCCCCTGGCTAGAACTTTCCAGAAGCCTGGGAGGGGTGGCAGAGTGACAGACAGGGTCCTGGGAGGAGATAAAAATGACAGACAGGGTGATTTAAATAAAACGGGGGGGGGGGGGGGGGTGTGCCCACTGGGGTACACCAAACTTACAGAACATAGGGGGGAGACCCGGACTGAACTAAGCTAACACACTCCCACAGGAGGCCACTACTGACACGCTGCAGGAGTGGACTGGAGCAGTAGCCAGAGTGTCGACATTGGGGAAAGCCTCGTGTGCCTACCCACAGACTGTCTGCTGAAATAGTCTCTATGGATATCTTTCCTCACGGATCTCCGGTCATTGGGGGGGGGCAATCCTCACTGTCATTGTTTTCTTTATGTTAAACTGTTTCTGTGCCTTCACTCGCCACAGGTGGTGCAGGAGACAACGTGACAATTAGATTAGGTGATTAGATTGCACCATTAGAATGATTTGCTTAATAATCTTTCCTTTATATTGTCAGTAAGATTTGGGCCAGAGGTGGGAGAATCATATTTTTAATCCTAGGAGAAGTAGCAAAAACCTTTTACCGTAGCAATTGCTGGGTCTGTGGAAGGCCAGGAGAATCTGAAAACTGGCCATGGGTGGCCAGCCCAGTCAAACCTAAATGGTGAGTCAGCACCCTGAGTGAAGTCCATAATGGGACCGGATTTTAGGGTGAAGACAGAAGTCCATGGCGACTCCATTCTTCCGAAAGAGGCGTTTATTGTCTCAATAGAATAGGAGGTGTATACGTGGGAAAAAGTGTTTGTGACTGGACTTTATCTTTGGGTTTATCTATTCGCAGAAGAAGGGGGAGTGTGTAGAAAATTAAATTACGCAAACTGCTGTTTGCAAATAGGTGACAATAGAAAGTGGTAAAACAAATAACAAAGGGAATAAGAAAGTTAGCTCATGTACCTGTCCAAATGTGGAAAGGATGGGAATGGGACATGTTTTCATGGTTACCTGGTGGACTATGGGTTAAACAAATGCTTTTTTCATCTTATGTGCTGTAGCAACTCGAAGCATCATCCCTTGCTTAGTGCAACTTATTCAACATGTGATCAAGGGGATGCAGGGAGTAGCCATGCCTACAGATCCAGAAATGGCTACAAAAGGACAGAAAATGATTATTACCGCAGGCCTGGGCCCTATGGTATATCACCGTGTCCCGCAGCCATAGGGAGGAGGAGGAGGAGAAGATCCAACAGGCAGGAATTGTGCAGCAAGATTGATTTATTTAATTATTTTACAAACTCTTTTATAGACTTTTTTCTTCACAGTCCAATTGGACAAAGGACCAGCCACCCCTTGGGGGTGATTGGCCAAAATCCTAAAACATCCATTATCAAAATATTTTTCTACTATACCATAAACAAGACTTTTCAAGGTTGCAGGTGTCTTGGTTGTTTACATTCCCTGCTACCTCTTCTGTGAGAGAGAAAAGTCTCTCACGGACTTAGAAACTAGCAAGAAAATCCTTGCTAGCAGCATTTTTGTATCTACAAATGATGTCACTGCAAATAATTGCAAAACCAAAAAAGACCCAGGGACAGAAAATTAAGTCAATAATAACTAAAGTTTTTAAGGACAATTATTAAGGAAATAAAAGAGGAGGAATTGAAAAGAAATGAGATAGCTTTTTCTTTACAAACAAAGCCTGGGTCTGATAGGTAAAGGCTAGATACTAAAAGAAGAAAGAAACAATGGGAGAAATTCCACTGATTGATGAAAGGAGTGAGAGGGTTTAGTCTTTACAAATCATCCATGGGTCTGCTGATAGGTAAAGATAGATACTGAGAGATGAAAGAAGCAATGGGAAGAACCATAAATTCTATAGGAAAATTAAAAAAAAAGGGGTTTACATTAGAAGAGGGTCTGTATTAGGCGATTCGGGAAGCCTATACCTCTCAAGTACCTCAGCCAATGCAGAAAGAGAGAGGGAAATGCGGCCAGGAAATTAGGATAAAAAGCAGGCTGCATCCTCTAACTGTCCTGGGTTGCAGTGTATTCTATTACCATCCTCATGAGCTGTTGAAACCAGGTGGGGCAGTGTTTCCTTGCCTCCTTCCTCTGGACCATCTTTCTGTTAATGGCCCATCAATGCCCTGCTGCATGACTCATAGATAACTCCCTCTGGACTATCTTTTGTTAATGAGCCCATCAATGCCTTGCCTCATGATTTATCATCCCATTGTGAGGTGCTCCACCCAGAGGGAGGAACCAAGCATTCCATCCTGGAAATAATCTGAGATTCCGAACACCACAGACACCCTTTTCCACTGGATTCCCAGAGGACAAGTGCTACATAGCCACCAGTGGACCTTCCGAGGAAGAGCAGACCCTTCTACAGGATCACCGCTTCAACAGAACCACATTCACTGTCGATTTCTCTATTTTCGTTTTGCCTCTGAATCACGAGTTCTTTTACTCAGAGTTAGGATTGAAACGCAGGAGACGCCAGGCTTTTCTTCTAATTGATGTTTATAATTTCTTATCTATAATAGAGTTGCACAGAGTGTGCCTCCAAGTTAACAAGGTGGAAAAATGGCCATGAGTTCTAACTTCCAAGGCCTTTTAAGGTCCAAATTACCCAATTATGGAATGCAAACTAATTTGCTTTTACTTATAATCCAATAACTAACTATTCATGATCCGCACTGCAGGTTTTTTGACCCAATACCAGAACACCCAGATTTGTGAAGAAGGAGAAAAGAAGAAGAACAAATCCACACCCCAAATCCTCCATATTGTAACACACATATATATATATATTATTATATCCCAGAAACCTAAATTCTCTAAACCCAGGGTTCCAACAATCCACCACTTCAGGAGGACTGCAGCCACCATTTTATCAGACTGCTACCGCCACCCTGAATAACAGGGTGTCAGGTTGTATCCTGACTCAGTCAGTTTAAACCAGTGTTTTCTGCTGCCGTTGTGTCCTCTGGGAACAGTTCCCACTCAGCCCGGTCAGCTCGGGACACAGCAGGCAACGGGGGCCAGCCTCTGATATTGGAGGGATCAAAGGTCTGGCTCGTGGGTCCTTCCAAGGGACCGCGGCAATAAAGGCAGACGGCGGAGGAAAGGGGGCAGGCTCAGAGTTGGGTTAAATCCAGAAAGTTTATTGGTCCTCCGAACGGGGGGACCTCAACCACCAGGGGTGCCCAACCCAGAGCACCTGCAGATCGCGCGCCAGGGCATTTTATGGCGGGGGGGGGGGCATGGGGGGGGTGTACAGAACAACCAACCAGGGAAGGGAAGGGTGCGGCAAACAGAACGAGGGACACATAAAGGAACCAACTGTAACAGGGGAAGGGAGGGACTCCTTTCCCAGGACTAATCACCTGGCCCCCTGGCTAGAACTTTCCAGAAGCCTGGGAGGGGTGGCAGAGTGACAGACAGGGTCCTGGGAGGAGATAAAAATGACAGACAGGGTGATTTAAATAAAACGGGGGGGGGGGGGGGGGGGTGTGCCCACTGGGGTACACCAAACTTACAGAACATAGGGGGGAGACCCGGACTGAACTAAGCTAACACACTCCCACAGGAGGCCACTACTGACACGCTGCAGGAGTGGACTGGAGCAGTAGCCAGAGTGTCGACATTGGGGAAAGCCTCGTGTGCCTACCCACAGACTGTCTGCTGAAATAGTCTCTATGGATATCTTTCCTCACGGATCTCCGGTCATTGGGGGGGGGCAATCCTCACTGTCATTGTTTTCTTTATGTTAAACTGTTTCTGTGCCTTCACTCGCCACAGGTGGTGCAGGAGACAACGTGACAATTAGATTAGGTGATTAGATTGCACCATTAGAATGATTTGCTTAATAATCTTTCCTTTATATTGTCAGTAAGATTTGGGCCAGAGGTGGGAGAATCATATTTTTAATCCTAGGAGAAGTAGCAAAAACCTTTTACCGTAGCAATTGCTGGGTCTGTGGAAGGCCAGGAGAATCTGAAAACTGGCCATGGGTGGCCAGCCCAGTCAAACCTAAATGGTGAGTCAGCACCCTGAGTGAAGTCCATAATGGGACCGGATTTTAGGGTGAAGACAGAAGTCCATGGCGACTCCATTCTTCCGAAAGAGGCGGTTATTGTCTCAATAGAATAGGAGGTGTATACGTGAGAAAAAGTGTTTGTGACTGGACTTTATCTTTGGGTTTATCTATTCGCAGAAGAAGGGGGAGTGTGTAGAAAATTAAATTACTCAAACTGCTGTTTGCAAATAGGTGACAATAGAAAGTGGTAAAACAAATAACAAAGGGAATAAGAAAGTTAGCTCATGTACCTGTCCAAATGTGGAAAGGATGGGAATGGGACATGTTTTCATGGTTACCTGGTGGACTATGGGTTAAACAAATGCTTTTTTCATCTTATGTGCTGTAGCAACTCGAAGCATCATCCCTTGCTTAGTGCAACTTATTCAACATGTGATCAAGGGGATGCAGGGAGTAGCCATGCCTACAGATCCAGAAATGGCTACAAAAGGACAGAAAATGATTATTACCGCAGGCCTGGGCCCTATGGTATATCACCGTGTCCCGCAGCCATAGGGAGGAGGAGGAGGAGAAGATCCAACAGGCAGGAATTGTGCAGCAAGATTGATTTATTTAATTATTTTACAAACTCTTTTATAGACTTTTTTCTTCACAGTCCAATTGGACAAAGGACCAGCCACCCCTTGGGGGTGATTGGCCAAAATCCTAAAACATCCATTATCAAAATATTTTTCTACTATACCATAAACAAGACTTTTCAAGGTTGCAGGTGTCTTGGTTGTTTACATTCCCTGCTACCTCTTCTGTGAGAGAGAAAAGTCTCTCACGGACTTAGAAACTAGCAAGAAAATCCTTGCTAGCAGCATTTTTGTATCTACAAATGATGTCACTGCAAATAATTGCAAAACCAAAAAAGACCCAGGGACAGAAAATTAAGTCAATAATAACTAAAGTTTTTAAGGACAATTATTAAGGAAATAAAAGAGGAGGAATTGAAAAGAAATGAGATAGCTTTTTCTTTACAAACAAAGCCTGGGTCTGATAGGTAAAGGCTAGATACTAAAAGAAGAAAGAAACAATGGGAGAAATTCCACTGATTGATGAAAGGAGTGAGAGGGTTTAGTCTTTACAAATCATCCATGGGTCTGCTGATAGGTAAAGATAGATACTGAGAGATGAAAGAAGCAATGGGAAGAACCATAAATTCTATAGGAAAATAAAAAAAAAAGGGGTTTACATTAGAAGAGGGTCTGTATTAGGCGATTCGGGAAGCCTATACCTCTCAAGTACCTCAGCCAATGCAGAAAGAGAGAGGGAAATGCGGCCAGGAAATTAGGATAAAAAGCAGGCTGCATCCTCTAACTGTCCTGGGTTGCAGTGTATTCTATTACCATCCTCATGAGCTGTTGAAACCAGGTGGGGCAGTGTTTCCTTGCCTCCTTCCTCTGGACCATCTTTCTGTTAATGGCCCATCAATGCCCTGCTGCATGACTCATAGATAACTCCCTCTGGACTATCTTTTGTTAATGAGCCCATCAATGCCTTGCCTCATGATTTATCATCCCATTGTGAGGTGCTCCACCCAGAGGGAGGAACCAAGCATTCCATCCTGGAAATAATCTGAGATTCCGAACACCACAGACACCCTTTTCCACTGGATTCCCAGAGGACAAGTGCTACATAGCCACCAGTGGACCTTCCGAGGAAGAGCAGACCCTTCTACAGGATCACCGCTTCAACAGAACCACATTCACTGTCGATTTCTCTATTTTCGTTTTGCCTCTGAATCACGAGTTCTTTTACTCAGAGTTAGGATTGAAACGCAGGAGACGCCAGGCTTTTCTTCTAATTGATGTTTATAATTTCTTATCTATAATAGAGTTGCACAGAGTGTGCCTCCAAGTTAACAAGGTGGAAAAATGGCCATGAGTTCTAACTTCCAAGGCCTTTTAAGGTCCAAATTACCCAATTATGGAATGCAAACTAATTTGCTTTTACTTATAATCCAATAACTAACTATTCATGATCCGCACTGCAGGTTTTTTGACCCAATACCAGAACACCCAGATTTGTGAAGAAGGAGAAAAGAAGAAGAACAAATCCACACCCCAAATCCTCCATATTGTAACACACATATATATATATATTATTATATCCCAGAAACCTAAATTCTCTAAACCCAGGGTTCCAACAATCCACCACTTCAGGAGGACTGCAGCCACCATTTTATCAGACTGCTACCGCCACCCTGAATAACAGGGTGTCAGGTTGTATCCTGACTCAGTCAGTTTAAACCAGTGTTTTCTGCTGCCGTTGTGTCCTCTGGGAACAGTTCCCACTCAGCCCGGTCAGCTCGGGACACAGCAGGCAACGGGGGCCAGCCTCTGATATTGGAGGGATCAAAGGTCTGGCTCGTGGGTCCTTCCAAGGGACCGCGGCAATAAAGGCAGACGGCGGAGGAAAGGGGGCAGGCTCAGAGTTGGGTTAAATCCAGAAAGTTTATTGGTCCTCCGAACGGGGGGACCTCAACCACCAGGGGTGCCCAACCCAGAGCACCTGCAGATCGCGCGCCAGGGCATTTTATGGCGGGGGGGGCATGGGGGGGGGTGTACAGAACAACCAACCAGGGAAGGGAAGGGTGCGGCAAACAGAACGAGGGACACATAAAGGAACCAACTGTAACAGGGGAAGGGAGGGACTCCTTTCCCAGGACTAATCACCTGGCCCCCTGGCTAGAACTTTCCAGAAGCCTGGGAGGGGTGGCAGAGTGACAGACAGGGTCCTGGGAGGAGATAAAAATGACAGACAGGGTGATTTAAATAAAACGGGGGGGGGGGGGGGGGGGTGTGCCCACTGGGGTACACCAAACTTACAGAACATAGGGGGAGACCCGGACTGAACTAAGCTAACACACTCCCACAGGAGGCCACTACTTACACGCTGCAGGAGTGGACTGGAGCAGTAGCCAGAGTGTCGACATTGGGGAAAGCCTCGTGTGCCTACCCACAGACTGTCTGCTGAAATAGTCTCTATGGATATCTTTCCTCACGGATCTCCGGTCATTGGGGGGGGGGCAATCCTCACTGTCATTGTTTTCTTTATGTTAAACTGTTTCTGTGCCTTCACTCGCCACAGGTGGTGCAGGAGACAACGTGACAATTAGATTAGGTGATTAGATTGCACCATTAGAATGATTTGCTTAATAATCTTTCCTTTATATTGTCAGTAAGATTTGGGCCAGAGGTGGGAGAATCATATTTTTAATCCTAGGAGAAGTAGCAAAAACCTTTTACCGTAGCAATTGCTGGGTCTGTGGAAGGCCAGGAGAATCTGAAAACTGGCCATGGGTGGCCAGCCCAGTCAAACCTAAATGGTGAGTCAGCACCCTGAGTGAAGTCCATAATGGGACCGGATTTTAGGGTGAAGACAGAAGTCCATGGCGACTCCATTCTTCCGAAAGAGGCGTTTATTGTCTCAATAGAATAGGAGGTGTATACGTGGGAAAAAGTGTTTGTGACTGGACTTTATCTTTGGGTTTATCTATTCGCAGAAGAAGGGGGAGTGTGTAGAAAATTAAATTACGCAAACTGCTGTTTGCAAATAGGTGACAATAGAAAGTGGTAAAACAAATAACAAAGGGAATAAGAAAGTTAGCTCATGTACCTGTCCAAATGTGGAAAGGATGGGAATGGGACATGTTTTCATGGTTACCTGGTGGACTATGGGTTAAACAAATGCTTTTTTCATCTTATGTGCTGTAGCAACTCGAAGCATCATCCCTTGCTTAGTGCAACTTATTCAACATGTGATCAAGGGGATGCAGGGAGTAGCCATGCCTACAGATCCAGAAATGGCTACAAAAGGACAGAAAATGATTATTACCGCAGGCCTGGGCCCTATGGTATATCACCGTGTCCCGCAGCCATAGGGAGGAGGAGGAGGAGAAGATCCAACAGGCAGGAATTGTGCAGCAAGATTGATTTATTTAATTATTTTACAAACTCTTTTATAGACTTTTTTCTTCACAGTCCAATTGGACAAAGGACCAGCCACCCCTTGGGGGTGATTGGCCAAAATCCTAAAACATCCATTATCAAAATATTTTTCTACTATACCATAAACAAGACTTTTCAAGGTTGCAGGTGTCTTGGTTGTTTACATTCCCTGCTACCTCTTCTGTGAGAGAGAAAAGTTTCTCACGGACTTAGAAACTAGCAAGAAAATCCTTGCTAGCAGCATTTTTGTATCTACAAATGATGTCACTGCAAATAATTGCAAAACCAAAAAAGACCCAGGGACAGAAAATTAAGTCAATAATAACTAAAGTTTTTAAGGACAATTATTAAGGAAATAAAAGAGGAGGAATTGAAAAGAAATGAGATAGCTTTTTCTTTACAAACAAAGCCTGGGTCTGATAGGTAAAGGCTAGATACTAAAAGAAGAAAGAAACAATGGGAGAAATTCCACTGATTGATGAAAGGAGTGAGAGGGTTTAGTCTTTACAAATCATCCATGGGTCTGCTGATAGGTAAAGATAGATACTGAGAGATGAAAGAAGCAATGGGAAGAACCATAAATTCTATAGGAAAATTTAAAAAAAAGGGGTTTACATTAGAAGAGGGTCTGTATTAGGCGATTCGGGAAGCCTATACCTCTCAAGTACCTCAGCCAATGCAGAAAGAGAGAGGGAAATGCGGCCAGGAAATTAGGATAAAAAGCAGGCTGCATCCTCTAACTGTCCTGGGTTGCAGTGTATTCTATTACCATCCTCATGAGCTGTTGAAACCAGGTGGGGCAGTGTTTCCTTGCCTCCTTCCTCTGGACCATCTTTCTGTTAATGGCCCATCAATGCCCTGCTGCATGACTCATAGATAACTCCCTCTGGACTATCTTTTGTTAATGAGCCCATCAATGCCTTGCCTCATGATTTATCATCCCATTGTGAGGTGCTCCACCCAGAGGGAGGAACCAAGCATTCCATCCTGGAAATAATCTGAGATTCCGAACACCACAGACACCCTTTTCCACTGGATTCCCAGAGGACAAGTGCTACATAGCCACCAGTGGACCTTCCGAGGAAGAGCAGACCCTTCTACAGGATCACCGCTTCAACAGAACCACATTCACTGTCGATTTCTCTATTTTCGTTTTGCCTCTGAATCACGAGTTCTTTTACTCAGAGTTAGGATTGAAACGCAGGAGACGCCAGGCTTTTCTTCTAATTGATGTTTATAATTTCTTATCTATAATAGAGTTGCACAGAGTGTGCCTCCAAGTTAACAAGGTGGAAAAATGGCCATGAGTTCTAACTTCCAAGGCCTTTTAAGGTCCAAATTACCCAATTATGGAATGCAAACTAATTTGCTTTTACTTATAATCCAATAACTAACTATTCATGATCCGCACTGCAGGTTTTTTGACCCAATACCAGAACACCCAGATTTGTGAAGAAGGAGAAAAGAAGAAGAACAAATCCACACCCCAAATCCTCCATATTGTAACACACATATATATATATATTATTATATCCCAGAAACCTAAATTCTCTAAACCCAGGGTTCCAACAATCCACCACTTCAGGAGGACTGCAGCCACCATTTTATCAGACTGCTACCGCCACCCTGAATAACAGGGTGTCAGGTTGTATCCTGACTCAGTCAGTTTAAACCAGTGTTTTCTGCTGCCGTTGTGTCCTCTGGGAACAGTTCCCACTCAGCCCGGTCAGCTCGGGACACAGCAGGCAACGGGGGCCAGCCTCTGATATTGGAGGGATCAAAGGTCTGGCTCGTGGGTCCTTCCAAGGGACCGCGGCAATAAAGGCAGACGGCGGAGGAAAGGGGGCAGGCTCAGAGTTGGGTTAAATCCAGAAAGTTTATTGGTCCTCCGAACGGGGGGACCTCAACCACCAGGGGTGCCCAACCCAGAGCACCTGCAGATCGCGCGCCAGGGCATTTTATGGCGGGGGGGGCATGGGGGGGGGGTGTACAGAACAACCAACCAGGGAAGGGAAGGGTGCGGCAAACAGAACGAGGGACACATAAAGGAACCAACTGTAACAGGGGAAGGGAGGGACTCCTTTCCCAGGACTAATCACCTGGCCCCCTGGCTAGAACTTTCCAGAAGCCTGGGAGGGGTGGCAGAGTGACAGACAGGGTCCTGGGAGGAGATAAAAATGACAGACAGGGTGATTTAAATAAAACGGGGGGGGGGTGTGCCCACTGGGGTACACCAAACTTACAGAACATAGGGGGGAGACCCGGACTGAACTAAGCTAACACACTCCCACAGGAGGCCACTACTGACACGCTGCAGGAGTGGACTGGAGCAGTAGCCAGAGTGTCGACATTGGGGAAAGCCTCGTGTGCCTACCCACAGACTGTCTGCTGAAATAGTCTCTATGGATATCTTTCCTCACGGATCTCCGGTCATTGGGGGGGGGCAATCCTCACTGTCATTGTTTTCTTTATGTTAAACTGTTTCTGTGCCTTCACTCGCCACAGGTGGTGCAGGAGACAACGTGACAATTAGATTAGGTGATTAGATTGCACCATTAGAATGATTTGCTTAATAATCTTTCCTTTATATTGTCAGTAAGATTTGGGCCAGAGGTGGGAGAATCATATTTTTAATCCTAGGAGAAGTAGCAAAAACCTTTTACCGTAGCAATTGCTGGGTCTGTGGAAGGCCAGGAGAATCTGAAAACTGGCCATGGGTTGCCAGCCCAGTGTCTCGGTTTGAAAGACAGGTGTCTGCTAAGGAAGGCAGAAGCCTCCCTTGGAGTGGCAGATGTAACCCCTTTCCCTCTGAGTTATGATTTTGGAATCAAGGGTCTTTAGGCAAAGATGTGGGAAATAGGAATAACAGTTCTTTACTATATATATAGATAGATAGATAGATAGGTAGATATATAACCAGTCGAACAAAACAACAACAACTATGACAGTAACAGCAATCACAAACCCAGTCCCAGCCTTCTCGGCTGTCAGGCTATTTCCCCTCGGGTGCAGTTCCGCTCGCAGCCGACAGGGATCGCTGGCGGCTCCCGGTGAGCAGGGCAGGTGCGATGGTTCTCACGCGGCTGCTTTGGTGCCCTGGGATCCCGGGGAAGGATGGAACAAAAAACTTCACAAATCCCGGCTGGTCAGCCGGTCCCTGGACTCCCGGAACCGCAGACTGGACTGGTAGGCTGGAGCGGCAGGCACAAACACAAATCCCGGGTGGCAGACGAGATGTATCCAAAAGGGGAACCCCCCGGGGCTCCAGGCAGGCAGGGTAAAGCACGGCTACAGCGCAGCGAAGGCTCGAAGCAGCAGCGGGGCGGGCGGCCACAGCCCAGCCTCCAGCAGGGCAGGGAAAGCAGCCTTGGGATCCCGGTGTTGTTTCCAGCAGAAAGGAAAGACGCCGAAAACGGGAACCAGCAGCTCTTCTCTCCGCGGCTTCTCTCTCCAGACGCTGAGAGCGAACTGCACTGCCCGCCAGGTGAGAACAAAAGCCTGGCCGGGCCCTTTTGTCTTTCTTAAGTATGGCTATTTATCTCCTAGCAACATGCTATGGGAAAAAATTCCTTTAACAGAAAAAAAACTAGGACTAAACTAAAAACCCCAACATTATCCACCCCGAATTTTTTTCCATACTAACATGTTACATGAAACTTAACTTTTTAACCATATAAATACAAGCATCACCTAAATTATATACTTATGTACATGCTGATACTGATACAAGTACAGAGCCATGGGTAGTTCACCCTAATACAAGGTCCCCTTGCGGTATGCATCGGGTCTCTCCATCCCTTTGCATCACCCACCAGGTACAACCTGGTCCCTGAGCAAAAACAACCCCACGGATGGGTTTGTCTTTGCTCAAGGCAGACTTTACCCAAACAGTTTTTCCAAGCATACCTCTCATGTGCACCACTGGAACCTTATCCCCATCCGTCGTTTGTAGGGGTTCGGATTGGGCAGGGCCTGCTCGGCTGGTGGAGCCTCGGGTGTTAACTAACCAGGTGGCTTTTGCTAAATGCAGCTCCCAGTTTTTGAAACTCCCCCCACCCAGTGCCTTCAAGGTGGTTTTAAGCAGTCCATTACACCTCTCAACCTTCCCAGCTGCTGGTGCATGGTAAGGGATGTGGTACACCCACTCAATGCCATGTTCTCTAGCCCAGGTGTTTATAAGGCTGTTCTTGAAGTGAGTCCCATTGTCAGATTCAATCCTCTCAGGGGTGCCATGCCTCCAAAGGACTTGCTTTTCAAGGCCCAGGATGGTGTTCCGGGCAGTAGCGTGAGGCACAGGGTAGGTCTCCAGCCATCCTGTGGTGGCTTCTACCATTGTGAGCACATGGCGCTTGCCTTGGCGGGTTTGAGGCAGTGTGATGTAATCAACCTGCCAGGCCTCCCCATACTTGTATTTGGACCACCGCCCACCATACCACAGGGGCTTCACCCGCTTGGCCTGCTTGATCGCAGCGCATGTCTCACAGTCATGGATGACCTGGGAGATACTGTCCATGGTCAGATCCACCCCTCGGTCTCGTGCCCACTTATAGGTGGCATCTCTGCCCTGATGGCCTGAGGCATCATGGGCCCATCGAGCTAGGAACAACTCTCCTTTATGTTGCCAATCCAGGTCTATCTGGGACACCTCTATTTTCGCAGCCTGATCTACCTGCTTGTTATTACGATGTTCTTCATTAGCCCGGCTCTTGGGAATGTGAGCATCTACATGACGGGCCTTCACAGATAGCTTCTCTACTCGAGTGGCAATGTCTTTCCACTCCTCAGCAGCCCAGATTGGTTTTCCTCTGCGCTGCCATTTTGCCTTATTCCACCTTTCCAGCCAACCCCACAGAGCATTGGCTACCATCCATGAATCAGTGTAAAGGTAGAGCTTTGGCCACTTCTCTCTTTCAGCAATGTCCAGAGCTAATTGAACGGCTTTGAGTTCAGCAAATTGGCTCGATCCACCTTCTCCTTCCGTAGCCTGTGCAACTTGTCGTGTGGGGCTCCATACAGCGGCTTTCCATTTCCGGCTAGCGCCTACAATTCGGCAGGAACCATCAGTGAAGAGGGCATATTGTTTTTCACTCTCTGGTAGCTCGTTATACGGTGGGGCTTCTTCGGCACGCGTCACCTGCTCCTCTTCTTCTTCAGAAGATAACCCAAAAGTCTCACCTTCTGGCCAGTTCTTAATTATTTCCAAGATCCCAGGGCGACTTGGGTTTCCAATTCGGGCGCGCTGCGTGATGAGGGCGATCCATTTGCTCCAAGTAGCATCGGTGGCGTGATGCGTGGAGGGAACCTTTCCTTTGAACATCCACCCCAGCACCGGTAGTCGGGGTGCCAGGAGGAGTTGTGCCTCAGTTCCAATTACCTCTGAGGCAGCTTGGACTCCTTCATAAGCTGCCAAGATTTCTTTCTCTGTGGGAGTGTAGTTGGCTTCGGACCCTCTGTAGCTTCGGCTCCAGAATCCCAGCGGTCGGCCCTGAGTCTCACCAGGCACCTTCTGCCAGAGGCTCCAGGACAAACCATTGTTCCTGGCTGCAGAGTAGAGCACGTTCTTCACCTCTGGTCCTGTCCTGACTGGGCCAAGGGCTACGGCGTGAGCGATTTCCTGCTTGATCTGGGCGAAGGCTTGCTGCTGTTCAGGGCCCCAATGGAAATCGTTCTTCTTGCGGGTAACCAGGTAGAGAGGGCTCACAATCTGGCTGTACTCAGGAATGTGCATCCTCCAGAAACCTATGGCGCCTAGGAAAGCTTGTGTTTCCTTCTTGTTGGTTGGTGGAGACATCGCAGTGATCTTATTGATGACCTCAGTGGGAATCTGACGCCGTCCATCCTGCCACTTCACTCCCAGGAACTGGATCTCTCGGGCAGGCCCCTTGACTTTGCTCTTCTTGATGGCGAAACCAGCTTTTAGGAGAATTTGGATTATTCTCTCTCCTTTCTCAAACACTTCTGTTGCGGTGTTCCCCCACACAATGATGTCATCAATGTACTGCAGATGTTCTGGGGCCTCACCCTTTTCCAGTGCAGCCTGGATCAGCCCATGGCAGATGGTGGGACTGTGCTTCCACCCCTGGGGCAGTCGGTTCCAGGTGTACTGCACACCCCTCCAGGTGAAAGCAAACTGAGGCCTGCACTCTGCTGCCAGAGGAATGGAGAAAAATGCATTGGCAATGTCAATGGTGGCATACCACTTCGCTGCTTTGGACTCCAGCTCATACTGGAGCTCCAACATGTCTGGCACAGCAGCGCTGAGTGGTGGAGTCACTTCATTCAAAGCACGATAGTCCACAGTCAATCTCCATTCCCCATCAGACTTGCGCACAGGCCAAATGGGGCTGTTGAAGGGTGAGTGGGTCTTGCTGACCACCCCTTGGCTCTCCAGCTCACGGATCATCTTGTGGATGGGAATCACAGCATCTCGATTTGTCCGATACTGCCGGCGGTGCACTGTCGAGGTGGCAATTGGCACTCGTTGCTCTTCCACTTTCAGGAGCCCAACTACAGAAGGATTCTCAGACAGTCCGGACAGGGTGTTCAACTGCCTAATGCCCTCTGCCTCCACAGCAGCAATCCCAAACGCCCACCTGAGTCCCTTTGGGTCTTTGTAATAACCATTCCGGAGGAAGTCTATGCCCAGAATACATGGGGCCTCTGGACCGGTCACAATTGGATGCTTTTGCCACTCCTTCCCAGTTAGGCTCACCTCAGCTTCCAAAAGGGTCAACTGCTGTGATCCCCCAGTCACCCCAGCAATGGATACAGGTTCTGCCCCCACATGTCCCGATGGCATTAAAGTACACTGTGCCCCAGTATCAACCAATGCATCATATTTTTGTGGCTCTGATGTGCCAGGCCATCGGATCCACACCGTCCAGAAAACCCGGTTCTCCCGTGCCTCTTCCTGGCTAGAGGCAGGGCCCCTCTAGCCCTGGTTATCATTCTTTCCCTGGGCATACATACTAGAGGTACCTTCGAGGGGATCTGACATATCATCCTCCCTTCTGTAGTACCTGGCAGCTCGGTCACGGGAGGCTGAGGCTACTTTCACCTTAGTGGAACCCCCTCGGTTAGTGCCTCCCTCCTTGAGTTCACGCACCCGCGCTGCCAGGACAGAAGTGGGTTTCCCATCCCACCTTCTCATGTCTTCCCCATGCTCACACAGGAAAAACCACAGCTCAGCTCGTGGGGTGTACCCTCTCTCTCTAGCAGGGGGACGACGGGCTCTGACTTGGGGGCCTGTGACTCGCACTGGTGCCACACTGACCTTCCTCATCTCCTCCATCTCCTCCCTCATTTCCTTCATCTCCTCTTTGAGGTCCTGGACCACAGCAGAGACATGAGCTTTCAGCGGACCATTGACCATGCTGTCATAATTCCTGAGCTTGTTGGCAACAGAGCCCACTGTTTCTCGGTTATTGTCAGCATCAATGGTTGCAATGAAAGTGGTGTATTGCGATGGCCCTAGCCTTGCCAGGTTCCACATCATCTGTCCTGTGCACCTGACCTTATCGGGGTCATTACCGTGCTGTCCATCCCTCCCAAAGAGTACCTCTAATACTGCCACTTCTCTTAGCTGTTGGATCCCTTCCTCAAGTGTCTTCCACTGCATTCTATGATGGTACTCCTGCATTCTTTCTTTGTGAATGAACCTTTCTCTCACACTCATTAAGAGCCGCTCCCAGAGAGAAAGGGGCCCTGGCTCCCTCACAAATACCTGGTTCACACCTGGGTCCTGGGTCAACGATCCCAGGTACCTTGCCTCACCACTATCCAGTTGCACACTTGTGCCCATAAGGTCCCAAACCCGAAGCAGCCAGGTGGTATAAGGCTCACGCCCCCTTCGCACAATGTCATCTCGCATACCACGGAGACTGTCGTACGAGAGGGACTCAATGATGATTTCTGGCTCTGGCTCACCTGCTGGTTGTGAGGGCCCTGGTTCCCCATCATCATTAACTGGTCGTACTGATTTGGTCTTACACTTCCTCCTTTGCACAGGGGCGACTGCTGCTGGCTGTACTTGTCCTTGGGGTTCAGCTGAAACCTGGGTGGTTGTGACATCCGTGGGTTCCACTGCTGCACCGTCAGACTCACCCTTTTTGGGGCAGGGAGAGGTTTTTTCACTAGCTGAGGAGGTGTATTCCCTTAGCAATTGGCATATCCCCTGGTGCACCTGGCCCATCTCCTGGCGTATCTCCTTGCGCACCTGGCCCATCTCCTGGCACATCTCCTTGCGCACCTGGCCCATCTCCTGGCACATCTCCTGCATCCCTTTCGCCAGTACCCCCACCCATTTCGGGTAGTCCATTTCTGAGGTGGGCTGTTGGGCGGTATCAGGCTGTGGGGCAGGGTCTCTAGTGTCTGGGGCTGTGTCAGGCTCTGGGGCTGAATCAGGCTCTGGGGTAGGATCTCCAGTGTCTGGGGCCGTGTCAGGTTCCGGGGCAGGATCAGGCTCTGGGGTAGGAACTTTACTCTCTGGGGCCATGTCAGGTTTTGGGGCAGGATCAGGCTCTGGGGCAGGATCTCTAGTCTCTGGGGCTGGTGTCTGGGTAGTTATCCAAGCCAATCTCAACTTATCCTTGAATGCTAAATAGAGTAGGCCTACCAGCAGCAGGTGGTTAGTATTCAGAGGGAATCTAAACCCTTCAAAAATTGATGGGGTGGGTCCAAAGAACTGGTTGAGGGGTTGGGGGAAAACTTCCCCTGGTGTCATTTCCTCACAGAAGGTACCATTGTTAACATAACCCCAAAAACATGCGCTCAGTGTGTGATAGCTATTTATCCACATGCCCACATTCTGGAGGAAGTTAAAAACCCATGAATTCCTCACCTTCTCGACCCATAGCACAAGCTGGATAACAGCAATGGTAGCCTTAGTCAGAGGACCCATATTCAAGTAAGGAGCTGCAAAGGGGAAGAATATAGCCACGGCCACATGCCACCCGAACCAGGGCAAAGTAGACCACATAGTGCTGCCTACCAAGGTTCCTATATCCAACACACCAAATTAAGTTATCCAGGAACTGTTATTCCTTTTTCACCTCTCTCTCTTAATGCCCTCAGGCCCCACGGTTGGGCGCCAAGATCTGTCTCGGTTTGAAAGACAGGTGTCTGCTAAGGAAGGCAGAAGCCTCCCTTGGAGTGGCAGATGTAACCCCTTTCCCTCTGAGTTATGATTTTGGAATCAAGGGTCTTTAGGCAAAGATGTGGGAAATAGGAATAACAGTTCTTTACTATATATATAGATAGATAGATAGATAGGTAGATATATAACCAGTCGAACAAAACAACAACAACTATGACAGTAACAGCAATCACAAACCCAGTCCCAGCCTTCTCGGCTGTCAGGCTATTTCCCCTCGGGTGCAGTTCCGCTCGCAGCCGACAGGGATCGCTGGCGGCTCCCGGTGAGCAGGGCAGGTGCGATGGTTCTCACGCGGCTGCTTTGGTGCCCTGGGATCCCGGGGAAGGATGGAACAAAAAACTTCACAAATCCCGGCTGGTCAGCCGGTCCCTGGACTCCCGGAACCGCAGACTGGACTGGTAGGCTGGAGCGGCAGGCACAAACACAAATCCCGGGTGGCAGACGAGATGTATCCAAAAGGGGAACCCCCCGGGGCTCCAGGCAGGCAGGGTAAAGCACGGCTACAGCGCAGCGAAGGCTCGAAGCAGCAGCGGGGCGGGCGGCCACAGCCCAGCCTCCAGCAGGGCAGGGAAAGCAGCCTTGGGATCCCGGTGTTGTTTCCAGCAGAAAGGAAAGACGCCGAAAACGGGAACCAGCAGCTCTTCTCTCCGCGGCTTCTCTCTCCAGACGCTGAGAGCGAACTGCACTGCCCGCCAGGTGAGAACAAAAGCCTGGCCGGGCCCTTTTGTCTTTCTTAAGTATGGCTATTTATCTCCTAGCAACATGCTATGGGAAAAAATTCCTTTAACAGAAAAAAAACTAGGACTAAACTAAAAACCCCAACACCCAGTCAAACCTAAATGGTGAGTCAGCACCCTGAGTGAAGTCCATAATGGGACCGGATTTTAGGGTGAAGACAGAAGTCCATGGCGACTCCATTCTTCCGAAAGAGGCGTTTATTGTCTCAATAGAATAGGAGGTGTATACGTGGGAAAAAGTGTTTGTGACTGGACTTTATCTTTGGGTTTATCTATTCGCAGAAGAAGGGGGAGTGTGTAGAAAATTAAATTACTCAAACTGCTGTTTGCAAATAGGTGACAATAGAAAGTGGTAAAACAAATAACAAAGGGAATAAGAAAGTTAGCTCATGTACCTGTCCAAATGTGGAAAGGATGGGAATGGGACATGTTTTCATGGTTACCTGGTGGACTATGGGTTAAACAAATGCTTTTTTCATCTTATGTGCTGTAGCAACTCGAAGCATCATCCCTTGCTTAGTGCAACTTATTCAACATGTGATCAAGGGGATGCAGGGAGTAGCCATGCCTACAGATCCAGAAATGGCTACAAAAGGACAGAAAATGATTATTACCGCAGGCCTGGGCCCTATGGTATATCACCGTGTCCCGCAGCCATAGGCAGGAGGAGGAGGAGAAGATCCAACAGGCAGGAATTGTGCAGCAAGATTGATTTATTTAATTATTTTACAAACTCTTTTATAGACTTTTTTCTTCACAGTCCAATTGGACAAAGGACCAGCCACCCCTTGGGGGTGATTGGCCAAAATCCTAAAACATCCATTATCAAAATATTTTTCTACTATACCATAAACAAGACTTTTCAAGGTTGCAGGTGTCTTGGTTGTTTACATTCCCTGCTACCTCTTCTGTGAGAGAGAAAAGTCTCTCACGGACTTAGAAACTAGCAAGAAAATCCTTGCTAGCAGCATTTTTGTATCTACAAATGATGTCACTGCAAATAATTGCAAAACCAAAAAAGACCCAGGGACAGAAAATTAAGTCAATAATAACTAAAGTTTTTAAGGACAATTATTAAGGAAATAAAAGAGGAGGAATTGAAAAGAAATGAGATAGCTTTTTCTTTACAAACAAAGCCTGGGTCTGATAGGTAAAGGCTAGATACTAAAAGAAGAAAGAAACAATGGGAGAAATTCCACTGATTGATGAAAGGAGTGAGAGGGTTTAGTCTTTACAAATCATCCATGGGTCTGCTGATAGGTAAAGATAGATACTGAGAGATGAAAGAAGCAATGGGAAGAACCATAAATTCTATAGGAAAATAAAAAAAAACGGGGTTTACATTAGAAGAGGGTCTGTATTAGGCCATTCGGGAAGCCTATACCTCTCAAGTACCTCAGCCAATGCAGAAAGAGAGAGGGAAATGCGGCCAGGAAATTAGGATAAAAAGCAGGCTGCATCCTCTAACTGTCCTGGGTTGCAGTGTATTCTATTACCATCCTCATGAGCTGTTGAAACCAGGTGGGGCAGTGTTTCCTTGCCTCCTTCCTCTGGACCATCTTTCTGTTAATGGCCCATCAATGCCCTGCTGCATGACTCATAGATAACTCCCTCTGGACTATCTTTTGTTAATGAGCCCATCAATGCCTTGCCTCATGATTTATCATCCCATTGTGAGGTGCTCCACCCAGAGGGAGGAACCAAGCATTCCATCCTGGAAATAATCTGAGATTCCGAACACCACAGACACCCTTTTCCACTGGATTCCCAGAGGACAAGTGCTACATAGCCACCAGTGGACCTTCCGAGGAAGAGCAGACCCTTCTACAGGATCACCGCTTCAACAGAACCACATTCACTGTCGATTTCTCTATTTTCGTTTTGCCTCTGAATCACGAGTTCTTTTACTCAGAGTTAGGATTGAAACGCAGGAGACGCCAGGCTTTTCTTCTAATTGATGTTTATAATTTCTTATCTATAATAGAGTTGCACAGAGTGTGCCTCCAAGTTAACAAGGTGGAAAAATGGCCATGAGTTCTAACTTCCAAGGCCTTTTAAGGTCCAAATTACCCAATTATGGAATGCAAACTAATTTGCTTTTACTTATAATCCAATAACTAACTATTCATGATCCGCACTGCAGGTTTTTTGACCCAATACCAGAACACCCAGATTTGTGAAGAAGGAGAAAAGAAGAAGAACAAATCCACACCCCAAATCCTCCATATTGTAACACACACATATATATATATTATTATATCCCAGAAACCTAAATTCTCTAAACCCAGGGTTCCAACAATCCACCACTTCAGGAGGACTGCAGCCACCATTTTATCAGACTGCTACCGCCACCCTGAATAACAGGGTGTCAGGTTGTATCCTGACTCAGTCAGTTTAAACCAGTGTTTTCTGCTGCCGTTGTGTCCTCTGGGAACAGTTCCCACTCAGCCCGGTCAGCTCGGGACACAGCAGGCAACGGGGGCCAGCCTCTGATATTGGAGGGATCAAAGGTCTGGCTCGTGGGTCCTTCCAAGGGACCGCGGCAATAAAGGCAGACGGCGGAGGAAAGGGGGCAGGCTCAGAGTTGGGTTAAATCCAGAAAGTTTATTGGTCCTCCGAACGGGGGGACCTCAACCACCAGGGGTGCCCAACCCAGAGCACCTGCAGATCGCGCGCCAGGGCATTTTATGGCGGGGGGGGGCATGGGGGGGGGGGTGTACAGAACAACCAACCAGGGAAGGGAAGGGTGCGGCAAACAGAACGAGGGACACATAAAGGAACCAACTGTAACAGGGGAAGGGAGGGACTCCTTTCCCAGGACTAATCACCTGGCCCCCTGGCTAGAACTTTCCAGAAGCCTGGGAGGGGTGGCAGAGTGACAGACAGGGTCCTGGGAGGAGATAAAAATGACAGACAGGGTGATTTAAATAAAACGGGGGGGGGGGTGTGCCCACTGGGGTACACCAAACTTACAGAACATAGGGGGGAGACCCGGACTGAACTAAGCTAACACACTCCCACAGGAGGCCACTACTGACACGCTGCAGGAGTGGACTGGAGCAGTAGCCAGAGTGTCGACATTGGGGAAAGCCTCGTGTGCCTACCCACAGACTGTCTGCTGAAATAGTCTCTATGGATATCTTTCCTCACGGATCTCCGGTCATTGGGGGGGGGCAATCCTCACTGTCATTGTTTTCTTTATGTTAAACTGTTTCTGTGCCTTCACTCGCCACAGGTGGTGCAGGAGACAACGTGACAATTAGATTAGGTGATTAGATTGCACCATTAGAATGATTTGCTTAATAATCTTTCCTTTATATTGTCAGTAAGATTTGGGCCAGAGGTGGGAGAATCATATTTTTAATCCTAGGAGAAGTAGCAAAAACCTTTTACCGTAGCAATTGCTGGGTCTGTGGAAGGCCAGGAGAATCTGAAAACTGGCCATGGGTGGCCAGCCCAGTCAAACCTAAATGGTGAGTCAGCACCCTGAGTGAAGTCCATAATGGGACCGGATTTTAGGGTGAAGACAGAAGTCCATGGCGACTCCATTCTTCCGAAAGAGGCGTTTATTGTCTCAATAGAATAGGAGGTGTATACGTGGGAAAAAGTGTTTGTGACTGGACTTTATCTTTGGGTTTATCTATTCGCAGAAGAAGGGGGAGTGTGTAGAAAATTAAATTACTCAAACTGCTGTTTGCAAATAGGTGACAATAGAAAGTGGTAAAACAAATAACAAAGGGAATAAGAAAGTTAGCTCATGTACCTGTCCAAATGTGGAAAGGATGGGAATGGGACATGTTTTCATGGTTACCTGGTGGACTATGGGTTAAACAAATGCTTTTTTCATCTTATGTGCTGTAGCAACTCGAAGCATCATCCCTTGCTTAGTGCAACTTATTCAACATGTGATCAAGGGGATGCAGGGAGTAGCCATGCCTACAGATCCAGAAATGGCTACAAAAGGACAGAAAATGATTATTACCGCAGGCCTGGGCCCTATGGTATATCACCGTGTCCCGCAGCCATAGGGAGGAGGAGGAGGAGAAGATCCAACAGGCAGGAATTGTGCAGCAAGATTGATTTATTTAATTATTTTACAAACTCTTTTATAGACTTTTTTCTTCACAGTCCAATTGGACAAAGGACCAGCCACCCCTTGGGGGTGATTGGCCAAAATCCTAAAACATCCATTATCAAAATATTTTTCTACTATACCATAAACAAGACTTTTCAAGGTTGCAGGTGTCTTGGTTGTTTACATTCCCTGCTACCTCTTCTGTGAGAGAGAAAAGTCTCTCACGGACTTAGAAACTAGCAAGAAAATCCTTGCTAGCAGCATTTTTGTATCTACAAATGATGTCACTGCAAATAATTGCAAAACCAAAAAAGACCCAGGGACAGAAAATTAAGTCAATAATAACTAAAGTTTTTAAGGACAATTATTAAGGAAATAAAAGAGGAGGAATTGAAAAGAAATGAGATAGCTTTTTCTTTACAAACAAAGCCTGGGTCTGATAGGTAAAGGCTAGATACTAAAAGAAGAAAGAAACAATGGGAGAAATTCCACTGATTGATGAAAGGAGTGAGAGGGTTTAGTCTTTACAAATCATCCATGGGTCTGCTGATAGGTAAAGATAGATACTGAGAGATGAAAGAAGCAATGGGAAGAACCATAAATTCTATAGGAAAATAAAAAAAAAAGGGGTTTACATTAGAAGAGGGTCTGTATTAGGCGATTCGGGAAGCCTATACCTCTCAAGTACCTCAGCCAATGCAGAAAGAGAGAGGGAAATGCGGCCAGGAAATTAGGATAAAAAGCAGGCTGCATCCTCTAACTGTCCTGGGTTGCAGTGTATTCTATTACCATCCTCATGAGCTGTTGAAACCAGGTGGGGCAGTGTTTCCTTGCCTCCTTCCTCTGGACCATCTTTCTGTTAATGGCCCATCAATGCCCTGCTGCATGACTCATAGATAACTCCCTCTGGACTATCTTTTGTTAATGAGCCCATCAATGCCTTGCCTCATGATTTATCATCCCATTGTGAGGTGCTCCACCCAGAGGGAGGAACCAAGCATTCCATCCTGGAAATAATCTGAGATTCCGAACACCACAGACACCCTTTTCCACTGGATTCCCAGAGGACAAGTGCTACATAGCCACCAGTGGACCTTCCGAGGAAGAGCAGACCCTTCTACAGGATCACCGCTTCAACAGAACCACATTCACTGTCGATTTCTCTATTTTCGTTTTGCCTCTGAATCACGAGTTCTTTTACTCAGAGTTAGGATTGAAACGCAGGAGACGCCAGGCTTTTCTTCTAATTGATGTTTATAATTTCTTATCTATAATAGAGTTGCACAGAGTGTGCCTCCAAGTTAACAAGGTGGAAAAATGGCCATGAGTTCTAACTTCCAAGGCCTTTTAAGGTCCAAATTACCCAATTATGGAATGCAAACTAATTTGCTTTTACTTATAATCCAATAACTAACTATTCATGATCCGCACTGCAGGTTTTTTGACCCAATACCAGAACACCCAGATTTGTGAAGAAGGAGAAAAGAAGAAGAACAAATCCACACCCCAAATCCTCCATATTGTAACACACATATATATATATATTATTATATCCCAGAAACCTAAATTCTCTAAACCCAGGGTTCCAACAATCCACCACTTCAGGAGGACTGCAGCCACCATTTTATCAGACTGCTACCGCCACCCTGAATAACAGGGTGTCAGGTTGTATCCTGACTCAGTCAGTTTAAACCAGTGTTTTCTGCTGCCGTTGTGTCCTCTGGGAACAGTTCCCACTCAGCCCGGTCAGCTCGGGACACAGCAGGCAACGGGGGCCAGCCTCTGATATTGGAGGGATCAAAGGTCTGGCTCGTGGGTCCTTCCAAGGGACCGCGGCAATAAAGGCAGACGGCGGAGGAAAGGGGGCAGGCTCAGAGTTGGGTTAAATCCAGAAAGTTTATTGGTCCTCCGAACGGGGGGACCTCAACCACCAGGGGTGCCCAACCCAGAGCACCTGCAGATCGCGCGCCAGGGCATTTTATGGCGGGGGGGGGGCATGGGGGGGGGGTGTACAGAACAACCAACCAGGGAAGGGAAGGGTGCGGCAAACAGAACGAGGGACACATAAAGGAACCAACTGTAACAGGGGAAGGGAGGGACTCCTTTCCCAGGACTAATCACCTGGCCCCCTGGCTAGAACTTTCCAGAAGCCTGGGAGGGGTGGCAGAGTGACAGACAGGGTCCTGGGAGGAGATAAAAATGACAGACAGGGTGATTTAAATAAAACGGGGGGGGGGGTGTGCCCACTGGGGTACACCAAACTTACAGAACATAGGGGGGAGACCCGGACTGAACTAAGCTAACACACTCCCACAGGAGGCCACTACTGACACGCTGCAGGAGTGGACTGGAGCAGTAGCCAGAGTGTCGACATTGGGGAAAGCCTCGTGTGCCTACCCACAGACTGTCTGCTGAAATAGTCTCTATGGATATCTTTCCTCACGGATCTCCGGTCATTGGGGGGGGGCAATCCTCACTGTCATTGTTTTCTTTATGTTAAACTGTTTCTGTGCCTTCACTCGCCACAGGTGGTGCAGGAGACAACGTGACAATTAGATTAGGTGATTAGATTGCACCATTAGAATGATTTGCTTAATAATCTTTCCTTTATATTGTCAGTAAGATTTGGGCCAGAGGTGGGAGAATCATATTTTTAATCCTAGGAGAAGTAGCAAAAACCTTTTACCGTAGCAATTGCTGGGTCTGTGGAAGGCCAGGAGAATCTGAAAACTGGCCATGGGTGGCCAGCCCAGTCAAACCTAAATGGTGAGTCAGCACCCTGAGTGAAGTCCATAATGGGACCGGATTTTAGGGTGAAGACAGAAGTCCATGGCGACTCCATTCTTCCGAAAGAGGCGTTTATTGTCTCAATAGAATAGGAGGTGTATACGTGGGAAAAAGTGTTTGTGACTGGACTTTATCTTTGGGTTTATCTATTCGCAGAAGAAGGGGGAGTGTGTAGAAAATTAAATTACTCAAACTGCTGTTTGCAAATAGGTGACAATAGAAAGTGGTAAAACAAATAACAAAGGGAATAAGAAAGTTAGCTCATGTACCTGTCCAAATGTGGAAAGGATGGGAATGGGACATGTTTTCATGGTTACCTGGTGGACTATGGGTTAAACAAATGCTTTTTTCATCTTATGTGCTGTAGCAACTCGAAGCATCATCCCTTGCTTAGTGCAACTTATTCAACATGTGATCAAGGGGATGCAGGGAGTAGCCATGCCTACAGATCCAGAAATGGCTACAAAAGGACAGAAAATGATTATTACCGCAGGCCTGGGCCCTATGGTATATCACCGTGTCCCGCAGCCATAGGGAGGAGGAGGAGGAGAAGATCCAACAGGCAGGAATTGTGCAGCAAGATTGATTTATTTAATTATTTTACAAACTCTTTTATAGACTTTTTTCTTCACAGTCCAATTGGACAAAGGACCAGCCACCCCTTGGGGGTGATTGGCCAAAATCCTAAAACATCCATTATCAAAATATTTTTCTACTATACCATAAACAAGACTTTTCAAGGTTGCAGGTGTCTTGGTTGTTTACATTCCCTGCTACCTCTTCTGTGAGAGAGAAAAGTCTCTCACGGACTTAGAAACTAGCAAGAAAATCCTTGCTAGCAGCATTTTTGTATCTACAAATGATGTCACTGCAAATAATTGCAAAACCAAAAAAGACCCAGGGACAGAAAATTAAGTCAATAATAACTAAAGTTTTTAAGGACAATTATTAAGGAAATAAAAGAGGAGGAATTGAAAAGAAATGAGATAGCTTTTTCTTTACAAACAAAGCCTGGGTCTGATAGGTAAAGGCTAGATACTAAAAGAAGAAAGAAACAATGGGAGAAATTCCACTGATTGATGAAAGGAGTGAGAGGGTTTAGTCTTTACAAATCATCCATGGGTCTGCTGATAGGTAAAGATAGATACTGAGAGATGAAAGAAGCAATGGGAAGAACCATACATTCTATAGGAAAATTAAAAAAAAAGGGGTTTACATTAGAAGAGGGTCTGTATTAGGCGATTCGGGAAGCCTATACCTCTCAAGTACCTCAGCCAATGCAGAAAGAGAGAGGGAAATGCGGCCAGGAAATTAGGATAAAAAGCAGGCTGCATCCTCTAACTGTCCTGGGTTGCAGTGTATTCTATTACCATCCTCATGAGCTGTTGAAACCAGGTGGGGCAGTGTTTCCTTGCCTCCTTCCTCTGGACCATCTTTCTGTTAATGGCCCATCAATGCCCTGCTGCATGACTCATAGATAACTCCCTCTGGACTATCTTTTGTTAATGAGCCCATCAATGCCTTGCCTCATGATTTATCATCCCATTGTGAGGTGCTCCACCCAGAGGGAGGAACCAAGCATTCCATCCTGGAAATAATCTGAGATTCCGAACACCACAGACACCCTTTTCCACTGGATTCCCAGAGGACAAGTGCTACATAGCCACCAGTGGACCTTCCGAGGAAGAGCAGACCCTTCTACAGGATCACCGCTTCAACAGAACCACATTCACTGTCGATTTCTCTATTTTCGTTTTGCCTCTGAATCACGAGTTCTTTTACTCAGAGTTAGGATTGAAACGCAGGAGACGCCAGGCTTTTCTTCTAATTGATGTTTATAATTTCTTATCTATAATAGAGCTGCACAGAGTGTGCCTCCAAGTTAACAAGGTGGAAAAATGGCCATGAGTTCTAACTTCCAAGGCCTTTTAAGGTCCAAATTACCCAATTATGGAATGCAAACTAATTTGCTTTTACTTATAATCCAATAACTAACTATTCATGATCCGCACTGCAGGTTTTTTGACCCAATACCAGAACACCCAGATTTGTGAAGAAGGAGAAAAGAAGAAGAACAAATCCACACCCCAAATCCTCCATATTGTAACACACATATATATATATATTATTATATCCCAGAAACCTAAATTCTCTAAACCCAGGGTTCCAACAATCCACCACTTCAGGAGGACTGCAGCCACCATTTTATCAGACTGCTACCGCCACCCTGAATAACAGGGTGTCAGGTTGTATCCTGACTCAGTCAGTTTAAACCAGTGTTTTCTGCTGCCGTTGTGTCCTCTGGGAACAGTTCCCACTCAGCCCGGTCAGCTCGGGACACAGCAGGCAACGGGGGCCAGCCTCTGATATTGGAGGGATCAAAGGTCTGGCTCGTGGGTCCTTCCAAGGGACCGCGGCAATAAAGGCAGACGGCGGAGGAAAGGGGGCAGGCTCAGAGTTGGGTTAAATCCAGAAAGTTTATTGGTCCTCCGAACGGGGGGACCTCAACCACCAGGGGTGCCCAACCCAGAGCACCTGCAGATCGCGCGCCAGGGCATTTTATGGCGGGGGGGGGGCATGGGGGGGGTGTACAGAACAACCAACCAGGGAAGGGAAGGGTGCGGCAAACAGAACGAGGGACACATAAAGGAACCAACTGTAACAGGGGAAGGGAGGGACTCCTTTCCCAGGACTAATCACCTGGCCCCCTGGCTAGAACTTTCCAGAAGCCTGGGAGGGGTGGCAGAGTGACAGACAGGGTCCTGGGAGGAGATAAAAATGACAGACAGGGTGATTTAAATAAAACGGGGGGGGGGTGTGCCCACTGGGGTACACCAAACTTACAGAACATAGGGGGGAGACCCGGACTGAACTAAGCTAACACACTCCCACAGGAGGCCACTACTGACACGCTGCAGGAGTGGACTGGAGCAGTAGCCAGAGTGTCGACATTGGGGAAAGCCTCGTGTGCCTACCCACAGACTGTCTGCTGAAATAGTCTCTATGGATATCTTTCCTCACGGATCTCCGGTCATTGGGGGGGGGCAATCCTCACTGTCATTGTTTTCTTTATGTTAAACTGTTTCTGTGCCTTCACTCGCCACAGGTGGTGCAGGAGACAACGTGACAATTAGATTAGGTGATTAGATTGCACCATTAGAATGATTTGCTTAATAATCTTTCCTTTATATTGTCAGTAAGATTTGGGCCAGAGGTGGGAGAATCATATTTTTAATCCTAGGAGAAGTAGCAAAAACCTTTTACCGTAGCAATTGCTGGGTCTGTGGAAGGCCAGGAGAATCTGAAAACTGGCCATGGGTGGCCAGCCCAGTCAAACCTAAATGGTGAGTCAGCACCCTGAGTGAAGTCCATAATGGGACCGGATTTTAGGGTGAAGACAGAAGTCCATGGCGACTCCATTCTTCCGAAAGAGGCGTTTATTGTCTCAATAGAATAGGAGGTGTATACGTGGGAAAAAGTGTTTGTGACTGGACTTTATCTTTGGGTTTATCTATTCGCAGAAGAAGGGGGAGTGTGTAGAAAATTAAATTACGCAAACTGCTGTTTGCAAATAGGTGACAATAGAAAGTGGTAAAACAAATAACAAAGGGAATAAGAAAGTTAGCTCATGTACCTGTCCAAATGTGGAAAGGATGGGAATGGGACATGTTTTCATGGTTACCTGGTGGACTATGGGTTAAACAAATGCTTTTTTCATCTTATGTGCTGTAGCAACTCGAAGCATCATCCCTTGCTTAGTGCAACTTATTCAACATGTGATCAAGGGGATGCAGGGAGTAGCCATGCCTACAGATCCAGAAATGGCTACAAAAGGACAGAAAATGATTATTACCGCAGGCCTGGGCCCTATGGTATATCACCGTGTCCCGCAGCCATAGGGAGGAGGAGGAGGAGAAGATCCAACAGGCAGGAATTGTGCAGCAAGATTGATTTATTTAATTATTTTACAAACTCTTTTATAGACTTTTTTCTTCACAGTCCAATTGGACAAAGGACCAGCCACCCCTTGGGGGTGATTGGCCAAAATCCTAAAACATCCATTATCAAAATATTTTTCTACTATACCATAAACAAGACTTTTCAAGGTTGCAGGTGTCTTGGTTGTTTACATTCCCTGCTACCTCTTCTGTGAGAGAGAAAAGTCTCTCACGGACTTAGAAACTAGCAAGAAAATCCTTGCTAGCAGCATTTTTGTATCTACAAATGATGTCACTGCAAATAATTGCAAAACCAAAAAAGACCCAGGGACAGAAAATTAAGTCAATAATAACTAAAGTTTTTAAGGACAATTATTAAGGAAATAAAAGAGGAGGAATTGAAAAGAAATGAGATAGCTTTTTCTTTACAAACAAAGCCTGGGTCTGATAGGTAAAGGCTAGATACTAAAAGAAGAAAGAAACAATGGGAGAAATTCCACTGATTGATGAAAGGAGTGAGAGGGTTTAGTCTTTACAAATCATCCATGGGTCTGCTGATAGGTAAAGATAGATACTGAGAGATGAAAGAAGCAATGGGAAGAACCATACATTCTATAGGAAAATTAAAAAAAAAGGGGTTTACATTAGAAGAGGGTCTGTATTAGGCGATTCGGGAAGCCTATACCTCTCAAGTACCTCAGCCAATGCAGAAAGAGAGAGGGAAATGCGGCCAGGAAATTAGGATAAAAAGCAGGCTGCATCCTCTAACTGTCCTGGGTTGCAGTGTATTCTATTACCATCCTCATGAGCTGTTGAAACCAGGTGGGGCAGTGTTTCCTTGCCTCCTTCCTCTGGACCATCTTTCTGTTAATGGCCCATCAATGCCCTGCTGCATGACTCATAGATAACTCCCTCTGGACTATCTTTTGTTAATGAGCCCATCAATGCCTTGCCTCATGATTTATCATCCCATTGTGAGGTGCTCCACCCAGAGGGAGGAACCAAGCATTCCATCCTGGAAATAATCTGAGATTCCGAACACCACAGACACCCTTTTCCACTGGATTCCCAGAGGACAAGTGCTACATAGCCACCAGTGGACCTTCCGAGGAAGAGCAGACCCTTCTACAGGATCACCGCTTCAACAGAACCACATTCACTGTCGATTTCTCTATTTTCGTTTTGCCTCTGAATCACGAGTTCTTTTACTCAGAGTTAGGATTGAAACGCAGGAGACGCCAGGCTTTTCTTCTAATTGATGTTTATAATTTCTTATCTATAATAGAGCTGCACAGAGTGTGCCTCCAAGTTAACAAGGTGGAAAAATGGCCATGAGTTCTAACTTCCAAGGCCTTTTAAGGTCCAAATTACCCAATTATGGAATGCAAACTAATTTGCTTTTACTTATAATCCAATAACTAACTATTCATGATCCGCACTGCAGGTTTTTTGACCCAATACCAGAACACCCAGATTTGTGAAGAAGGAGAAAAGAAGAAGAACAAATCCACACCCCAAATCCTCCATATTGTAACACACATATATATATATATTATTATATCCCAGAAACCTAAATTCTCTAAACCCAGGGTTCCAACAATCCACCACTTCAGGAGGACTGCAGCCACCATTTTATCAGACTGCTACCGCCACCCTGAATAACAGGGTGTCAGGTTGTATCCTGACTCAGTCAGTTTAAACCAGTGTTTTCTGCTGCCGTTGTGTCCTCTGGGAACAGTTCCCACTCAGCCCGGTCAGCTCGGGACACAGCAGGCAACGGGGGCCAGCCTCTGATATTGGAGGGATCAAAGGTCTGGCTCGTGGGTCCTTCCAAGGGACCGCGGCAATAAAGGCAGACGGCGGAGGAAAGGGGGCAGGCTCAGAGTTGGGTTAAATCCAGAAAGTTTATTGGTCCTCCGAACGGGGGGACCTCAACCACCAGGGGTGCCCAACCCAGAGCACCTGCAGATCGCGCGCCAGGGCATTTTATGGCGGGGGGGGGGCATGGGGGGGGTGTACAGAACAACCAACCAGGGAAGGGAAGGGTGCGGCAAACAGAACGAGGGACACATAAAGGAACCAACTGTAACAGGGGAAGGGAGGGACTCCTTTCCCAGGACTAATCACCTGGCCCCCTGGCTAGAACTTTCCAGAAGCCTGGGAGGGGTGGCAGAGTGACAGACAGGGTCCTGGGAGGAGATAAAAATGACAGACAGGGTGATTTAAATAAAACGGGGGGGGGTGTGCCCACTGGGGTACACCAAACTTACAGAACATAGGGGGGAGACCCGGACTGAACTAAGCTAACACACTCCCACAGGAGGCCACTACTGACACGCTGCAGGAGTGGACTGGAGCAGTAGCCAGAGTGTCGACATTGGGGAAAGCCTCGTGTGCCTACCCACAGACTGTCTGCTGAAATAGTCTCTATGGATATCTTTCCTCACGGATCTCCGGTCATTGGGGGGGGGCAATCCTCACTGTCATTGTTTTCTTTATGTTAAACTGTTTCTGTGCCTTCACTCGCCACAGGTGGTGCAGGAGACAACGTGACAATTAGATTAGGTGATTAGATTGCACCATTAGAATGATTTGCTTAATAATCTTTCCTTTATATTGTCAGTAAGATTTGGGCCAGAGGTGGGAGAATCATATTTTTAATCCTAGGAGAAGTAGCAAAAACCTTTTACCGTAGCAATTGCTGGGTCTGTGGAAGGCCAGGAGAATCTGAAAACTGGCCATGGGTGGCCAGCCCAGTCAAACCTAAATGGTGAGTCAGCACCCTGAGTGAAGTCCATAATGGGACCGGATTTTAGGGTGAAGACAGAAGTCCATGGCGACTCCATTCTTCCGAAAGAGGCGTTTATTGTCTCAATAGAATAGGAGGTGTATACGTGGGAAAAAGTGTTTGTGACTGGACTTTATCTTTGGGTTTATCTATTCGCAGAAGAAGGGGGAGCGTGTAGAAAATTAAATTACGCAAACTGCTGTTTGCAAATAGGTGACAATAGAAAGTGGTAAAACAAATAACAAAGGGAATAAGAAAGTTAGCTCATGTACCTGTCCAAATGTGGAAAGGATGGGAATGGGACATGTTTTCATGGTTACCTGGTGGACTATGGGTTAAACAAATGCTTTTTTCATCTTATGTGCTGTAGCAACTCGAAGCATCATCCCTTGCTTAGTGCAACTTATTCAACATGTGATCAAGGGGATGCAGGGAGTAGCCATGCCTACAGATCCAGAAATGGCTACAAAAGGACAGAAAATGATTATTACCGCAGGCCTGGGCCCTATGGTATATCACCGTGTCCCGCAGCCATAGGGAGGAGGAGGAGGAGAAGATCCAACAGGCAGGAATTGTGCAGCAAGATTGATTTATTTAATTATTTTACAAACTCTTTTATAGACTTTTTTCTTCACAGTCCAATTGGACAAAGGACCAGCCACCCCTTGGGGGTGATTGGCCAAAATCCTAAAACATCCATTATCAAAATATTTTTCTACTATACCATAAACAAGACTTTTCAAGGTTGCAGGTGTCTTGGTTGTTTACATTCCCTGCTACCTCTTCTGTGAGAGAGAAAAGTCTCTCACGGACTTAGAAACTAGCAAGAAAATCCTTGCTAGCAGCATTTTTGTATCTACAAATGATGTCACTGCAAATAATTGCAAAACCAAAAAAAGACCCAGGGACAGAAAATTAAGTCAATAATAACTAAAGTTTTTAAGGACAATTATTAAGGAAATAAAAGAGGAGGAATTGAAAAGAAATGAGATAGCTTTTTCTTTACAAACAAAGCCTGGGTCTGATAGGTAAAGGCTAGATACTAAAAGAAGAAAGAAACAATGGGAGAAATTCCACTGATTGATGAAAGGAGTGAGAGGGTTTAGTCTTTACAAATCATCCATGGGTCTGCTGATAGGTAAAGATAGATACTGAGAGATGAAAGAAGCAATGGGAAGAACCATAAATTCTATAGGAAAATTAAAAAAAAAAGGGGTTTACATTAGAAGAGGGTCTGTATTAGGCGATTCGGGAAGCCTATACCTCTCAAGTACCTCAGCCAATGCAGAAAGAGAGAGGGAAATGCGGCCAGGAAATTAGGATAAAAAGCAGGCTGCATCCTCTAACTGTCCTGGGTTGCAGTGTATTCTATTACCATCCTCATGAGCTGTTGAAACCAGGTGGGGCAGTGTTTCCTTGCCTCCTTCCTCTGGACCATCTTTCTGTTAATGGCCCATCAATGCCCTGCTGCATGACTCATAGATAACTCCCTCTGGACTATCTTTTGTTAATGAGCCCATCAATGCCTTGCCTCATGATTTATCATCCCATTGTGAGGTGCTCCACCCAGAGGGAGGAACCAAGCATTCCATCCTGGAAATAATCTGAGATTCCGAACACCACAGACACCCTTTTCCACTGGATTCCCAGAGGACAAGTGCTACATAGCCACCAGTGGACCTTCCGAGGAAGAGCAGACCCTTCTACAGGATCACCGCTTCAACAGAACCACATTCACTGTCGATTTCTCTATTTTCGTTTTGCCTCTGAATCACGAGTTCTTTTACTCAGAGTTAGGATTGAAACGCAGGAGACGCCAGGCTTTTCTTCTAATTGATGTTTATAATTTCTTATCTATAATAGAGCTGCACAGAGTGTGCCTCCAAGTTAACAAGGTGGAAAAATGGCCATGAGTTCTAACTTCCAAGGCCTTTTAAGGTCCAAATTACCCAATTATGGAATGCAAACTAATTTGCTTTTACTTATAATCCAATAACTAACTATTCATGATCCGCACTGCAGGTTTTTTGACCCAATACCAGAACACCCAGATTTGTGAAGAAGGAGAAAAGAAGAAGAACAAATCCACACCCCAAATCCTCCATATTGTAACACACATATATATATATATTATTATATCCCAGAAACCTAAATTCTCTAAACCCAGGGTTCCAACAATCCACCACTTCAGGAGGACTGCAGCCACCATTTTATCAGACTGCTACCGCCACCCTGAATAACAGGGTGTCAGGTTGTATCCTGACTCAGTCAGTTTAAACCAGTGTTTTCTGCTGCCGTTGTGTCCTCTGGGAACAGTTCCCACTCAGCCCGGTCAGCTCGGGACACAGCAGGCAACGGGGGCCAGCCTCTGATATTGGAGGGATCAAAGGTCTGGCTCGTGGGTCCTTCCAAGGGACCGCGGCAATAAAGGCAGACGGCGGAGGAAAGGGGGCAGGCTCAGAGTTGGGTTAAATCCAGAAAGTTTATTGGTCCTCCGAACGGGGGGACCTCAACCACCAGGGGTGCCCAACCCAGAGCACCTGCAGATCGCGCGCCAGGGCATTTTATGGCGGGGGGGGCATGGGGGGGGTGTACAGAACAACCAACCAGGGAAGGGAAGGGTGCGGCAAACAGAACGAGGGACACATAAAGGAACCAACTGTAACAGGGGAAGGGAGGGACTCCTTTCCCAGGACTAATCACCTGGCCCCCTGGCTAGAACTTTCCAGAAGCCTGGGAGGGGTGGCAGAGTGACAGACAGGGTCCTGGGAGGAGATAAAAATGACAGACAGGGTGATTTAAATAAAACGGGGGGGGTGTGCCCACTGGGGTACACCAAACTTACAGAACATAGGGGGAGACCCGGACTGAACTAAGCTAACACACTCCCACAGGAGGCCACTACTGACACGCTGCAGGAGTGGACTGGAGCAGTAGCCAGAGTGTCGACATTGGGGAAAGCCTCGTGTGCCTACCCACAGACTGTCTGCTGAAATAGTCTCTATGGATATCTTTCCTCACGGATCTCCGGTCATTGGGGGGGGCAATCCTCACTGTCATTGTTTTCTTTATGTTAAACTGTTTCTGTGCCTTCACTCGCCACAGGTGGTGCAGGAGACAACGTGACAATTAGATTAGGTGATTAGATTGCACCATTAGAATGATTTGCTTAATAATCTTTCCTTTATATTGTCAGTAAGATTTGGGCCAGAGGTGGGAGAATCATATTTTTAATCCTAGGAGAAGTAGCAAAAACCTTTTACCGTAGCAATTGCTGGGTCTGTGGAAGGCCAGGAGAATCTGAAAACTGGCCATGGGTGGCCAGCCCAGTCAAACCTAAATGGTGAGTCAGCACCCTGAGTGAAGTCCATAATGGGACCGGATTTTAGGGTGAAGACAGAAGTCCATGGCGACTCCATTCTTCCGAAAGAGGCGGTTATTGTCTCAATAGAATAGGAGGTGTATACGTGGGAAAAAGTGTTTGTGACTGGACTTTATCTTTGGGTTTATCTATTCGCAGAAGAAGGGGGAGCGTGTAGAAAATTAAATTACTCAAACTGCTGTTTGCAAATAGGTGACAATAGAAAGTGGTAAAACAAATAACAAAGGGAATAAGAAAGTTAGCTCATGTACCTGTCCAAATGTGGAAAGGATGGGAATGGGACATGTTTTCATGGTTACCTGGTGGACTATGGGTTAAACAAATGCTTTTTTCATCTTATGTGCTGTAGCAACTCGAAGCATCATCCCTTGCTTAGTGCAACTTATTCAACATGTGATCAAGGGGATGCAGGGAGTAGCCATGCCTACAGATCCAGAAATGGCTACAAAAGGACAGAAAATGATTATTACCGCAGGCCTGGGCCCTATGGTATATCACCGTGTCCCGCAGCCATAGGGAGGAGGAGGAGGAGAAGATCCAACAGGCAGGAATTGTGCAGCAAGATTGATTTATTTAATTATTTTACAAACTCTTTTATAGACTTTTTTCTTCACAGTCCAATTGGACAAAGGACCAGACACCCCTTGGGGGTGATTGGCCAAAATCCTAAAACATCCATTATCAAAATATTTTTCTACTATACCATAAACAAGACTTTTCAAGGTTGCAGGTGTCTTGGTTGTTTACATTCCCTGCTACCTCTTCTGTGAGAGAGAAAAGTCTCTCACGGACTTAGAAACTAGCAAGAAAATCCTTGCTAGCAGCATTTTTGTATCTACAAATGATGTCACTGCAAATAATTGCAAAACCAAAAAAGACCCAGGGACAGAAAATTAAGTCAATAATAACTAAAGTTTTTAAGGACAATTATTAAGGAAATAAAAGAGGAGGAATTGAAAAGAAATGAGATAGCTTTTTCTTTACAAACAAAGCCTGGGTCTGATAGGTAAAGGCTAGATACTAAAAGAAGAAAGAAACAATGGGAGAAATTCCACTGATTGATGAAAGGAGTGAGAGGGTTTAGTCTTTACAAATCATCCATGGGTCTGCTGATAGGTAAAGATAGATACTGAGAGATGAAAGAAGCAATGGGAAGAACCATAAATTCTATAGGAAAATTTAAAAAAAAAAGGGGTTTACATTAGAAGAGGGTCTGTATTAGGCGATTCGGGAAGCCTATACCTCTCAAGTACCTCAGCCAATGCAGAAAGAGAGAGGGAAATGCGGCCAGGAAATTAGGATAAAAAGCAGGCTGCATCCTCTAACTGTCCTGGGTTGCAGTGTATTCTATTACCATCCTCATGAGCTGTTGAAACCAGGTGGGGCAGTGTTTCCTTGCCTCCTTCCTCTGGACCATCTTTCTGTTAATGGCCCATCAATGCCCTGCTGCATGACTCATAGATAACTCCCTCTGGACTATCTTTTGTTAATGAGCCCATCAATGCCTTGCCTCATGATTTATCATCCCATTGTGAGGTGCTCCACCCAGAGGGAGGAACCAAGCATTCCATCCTGGAAATAATCTGAGATTCCGAACACCACAGACACCCTTTTCCACTGGATTCCCAGAGGACAAGTGCTACATAGCCACCAGTGGACCTTCCGAGGAAGAGCAGACCCTTCTACAGGATCACCGCTTCAACAGAACCACATTCACTGTCGATTTCTCTATTTTCGTTTTGCCTCTGAATCACGAGTTCTTTTACTCAGAGTTAGGATTGAAACGCAGGAGACGCCAGGCTTTTCTTCTAATTGATGTTTATAATTTCTTATCTATAATAGAGCTGCACAGAGTGTGCCTCCAAGTTAACAAGGTGGAAAAATGGCCATGAGTTCTAACTTCCAAGGCCTTTTAAGGTCCAAATTACCCAATTATGGAATGCAAACTAATTTGCTTTTACTTATAATCCAATAACTAACTATTCATGATCCGCACTGCAGGTTTTTTGACCCAATACCAGAACACCCAGATTTGTGAAGAAGGAGAAAAGAAGAAGAACAAATCCACACCCCAAATCCTCCATATTGTAACACACATATATATATATATTATTATATCCCAGAAACCTAAATTCTCTAAACCCAGGGTTCCAACAATCCACCACTTCAGGAGGACTGCAGCCACCATTTTATCAGACTGCTACCGCCACCCTGAATAACAGGGTGTCAGGTTGTATCCTGACTCAGTCAGTTTAAACCAGTGTTTTCTGCTGCCGTTGTGTCCTCTGGGAACAGTTCCCACTCAGCCCGGTCAGCTCGGGACACAGCAGGCAACGGGGGCCAGCCTCTGATATTGGAGGGATCAAAGGTCTGGCTCGTGGGTCCTTCCAAGGGACCGCGGCAATAAAGGCAGACGGCGGAGGAAAGGGGGCAGGCTCAGAGTTGGGTTAAATCCAGAAAGTTTATTGGTCCTCCGAACGGGGGGACCTCAACCACCAGGGGTGCCCAACCCAGAGCACCTGCAGATCGCGCGCCAGGGCATTTTATGGCGGGGGGGGGCATGGGGGGGGTGTACAGAACAACCAACCAGGGAAGGGAAGGGTGCGGCAAACAGAACGAGGGACACATAAAGGAACCAACTGTAACAGGGGAAGGGAGGGACTCCTTTCCCAGGACTAATCACCTGGCCCCCTGGCTAGAACTTTCCAGAAGCCTGGGAGGGGTGGCAGAGTGACAGACAGGGTCCTGGGAGGAGATAAAAATGACAGACAGGGTGATTTAAATAAAACGGGGGGGGTGTGCCCACTGGGGTACACCAAACTTACAGAACATAGGGGGGAGACCTGGACTGAACTAAGCTAACACACTCCCACAGGAGGCCACTACTGACACGCTGCAGGAGTGGACTGGAGCAGTAGCCAGAGTGTCGACATTGGGGAAAGCCTCGTGTGCCTACCCACAGACTGTCTGCTGAAATAGTCTCTATGGATATCTTTCCTCACGGATCTCCGGTCATTGGGGGGGGGCAATCCTCACTGTCATTGTTTTCTTTATGTTAAACTGTTTCTGTGCCTTCACTCGCCACAGGTGGTGCAGGAGACAACGTGACAATTAGATTAGGTGATTAGATTGCACCATTAGAATGATTTGCTTAATAATCTTTCCTTTATATTGTCAGTAAGATTTGGGCCAGAGGTGGGAGAATCATATTTTTAATCCTAGGAGAAGTAGCAAAAACCTTTTACCGTAGCAATTGCTGGGTCTGTGGAAGGCCAGGAGAATCTGAAAACTGGCCATGGGTGGCCAGCCCAGTCAAACCTAAATGGTGAGTCAGCACCCTGAGTGAAGTCCATAATGGGACCGGATTTTAGGGTGAAGACAGAAGTCCATGGCGACTCCATTCTTCCGAAAGAGGCGGTTATTGTCTCAATAGAATAGGAGGTGTATACGTGGGAAAAAGTGTTTGTGACTGGACTTTATCTTTGGGTTTATCTATTCGCAGAAGAAGGGGGAGCGTGTAGAAAATTAAATTACTCAAACTGCTGTTTGCAAATAGGTGACAATAGAAAGTGGTAAAACAAATAACAAAGGGAATAAGAAAGTTAGCTCATGTACCTGTCCAAATGTGGAAAGGATGGGAATGGGACATGTTTTCATGGTTACCTGGTGGACTATGGGTTAAACAAATGCTTTTTTCATCTTATGTGCTGTAGCAACTCGAAGCATCATCCCTTGCTTAGTGCAACTTATTCAACATGTGATCAAGGGGATGCAGGGAGTAGCCATGCCTACAGATCCAGAAATGGCTACAAAAGGACAGAAAATGATTATTACCGCAGGCCTGGGCCCTATGGTATATCACCGTGTCCCGCAGCCATAGGGAGGAGGAGGAGGAGAAGATCCAACAGGCAGGAATTGTGCAGCAAGATTGATTTATTTAATTATTTTACAAACTCTTTTATAGACTTTTTTCTTCACAGTCCAATTGGACAAAGGACCAGCCACCCCTTGGGGGTGATTGGCCAAAATCCTAAAACATCCATTATCAAAATATTTTTCTACTATACCATAAACAAGACTTTTCAAGGTTGCAGGTGTCTTGGTTGTTTACATTCCCTGCTACCTCTTCTGTGAGAGAGAAAAGTCTCTCACGGACTTAGAAACTAGCAAGAAAATCCTTGCTAGCAGCATTTTTGTATCTACAAATGATGTCACTGCAAATAATTGCAAAACCAAAAAAGACCCAGGGACAGAAAATTAAGTCAATAATAACTAAAGTTTTTAAGGACAATTATTAAGGAAATAAAAGAGGAGGAATTGAAAAGAAATGAGATAGCTTTTTCTTTACAAACAAAGCCTGGGTCTGATAGGTAAAGGCTAGATACTAAAAGAAGAAAGAAACAATGGGAGAAATTCCACTGATTGATGAAAGGAGTGAGAGGGTTTAGTCTTTACAAATCATCCATGGGTCTGCTGATAGGTAAAGATAGATACTGAGAGATGAAAGAAGCAATGGGAAGAACCATAAATTCTATAGGAAAATTTAAAAAAAAGGGGTTTACATTAGAAGAGGGTCTGTATTAGGCGATTCGGGAAGCCTATACCTCTCAAGTACCTCAGCCAATGCAGAAAGAGAGAGGGAAATGCGGCCAGGAAATTAGGATAAAAAGCAGGCTGCATCCTCTAACTGTCCTGGGTTGCAGTGTATTCTATTACCATCCTCATGAGCTGTTGAAACCAGGTGGGGCAGTGTTTCCTTGCCTCCTTCCTCTGGACCATCTTTCTGTTAATGGCCCATCAATGCCCTGCTGCATGACTCATAGATAACTCCCTCTGGACTATCTTTTGTTAATGAGCCCATCAATGCCTTGCCTCATGATTTATCATCCCATTGTGAGGTGCTCCACCCAGAGGGAGGAACCAAGCATTCCATCCTGGAAATAATCTGAGATTCCGAACACCACAGACACCCTTTTCCACTGGATTCCCAGAGGACAAGTGCTACATAGCCACCAGTGGACCTTCCGAGGAAGAGCAGACCCTTCTACAGGATCACCGCTTCAACAGAACCACATTCACTGTCGATTTCTCTATTTTCGTTTTGCCTCTGAATCACGAGTTCTTTTACTCAGAGTTAGGATTGAAACGCAGGAGACGCCAGGCTTTTCTTCTAATTGATGTTTATAATTTCTTATCTATAATAGAGTTGCACAGAGTGTGCCTCCAAGTTAACAAGGTGGAAAAATGGCCATGAGTTCTAACTTCCAAGGCCTTTTAAGGTCCAAATTACCCAATTATGGAATGCAAACTAATTTGCTTTTACTTATAATCCAATAACTAACTATTCATGATCCGCACTGCAGGTTTTTTGACCCAATACCAGAACACCCAGATTTGTGAAGAAGGAGAAAAGAAGAAGAACAAATCCACACCCCAAATCCTCCATATTGTAACACACATATATATATATATTATTATATCCCAGAAACCTAAATTCTCTAAACCCAGGGTTCCAACAATCCACCACTTCAGGAGGACTGCAGCCACCATTTTATCAGACTGCTACCGCCACCCTGAATAACAGGGTGTCAGGTTGTATCCTGACTCAGTCAGTTTAAACCAGTGTTTTCTGCTGCCGTTGTGTCCTCTGGGAACAGTTCCCACTCAGCCCGGTCAGCTCGGGACACAGCAGGCAACGGGGGCCAGCCTCTGATATTGGAGGGATCAAAGGTCTGGCTCGTGGGTCCTTCCAAGGGACCGCGGCAATAAAGGCAGACGGCGGAGGAAAGGGGGCAGGCTCAGAGTTGGGTTAAATCCAGAAAGTTTATTGGTCCTCCGAACGGGGGGACCTCAACCACCAGGGGTGCCCAACCCAGAGCACCTGCAGATCGCGCGCCAGGGCATTTTATGGCGGGGGGGGCATGGGGGGGGGTGTACAGAACAACCAACCAGGGAAGGGAAGGGTGCGGCAAACAGAACGAGGGACACATAAAGGAACCAACTGTAACAGGGGAAGGGAGGGACTCCTTTCCCAGGACTAATCACCTGGCCCCCTGGCTAGAACTTTCCAGAAGCCTGGGAGGGGTGGCAGAGTGACAGACAGGGTCCTGGGAGGAGATAAAAATGACAGACAGGGTGATTTAAATAAAACGGGGGGGGGGTGTGCCCACTGGGGTACACCAAACTTACAGAACATAGGGGGGAGACCCGGACTGAACTAAGCTAACACACTCCCACAGGAGGCCACTACTGACACGCTGCAGGAGTGGACTGGAGCAGTAGCCAGAGTGTCGACATTGGGGAAAGCCTCGTGTGCCTACCCACAGACTGTCTGCTGAAATAGTCTCTATGGATATCTTTCCTCACGGATCTCCGGTCATTGGGGGGGGGCAATCCTCACTGTCATTGTTTTCTTTATGTTAAACTGTTTCTGTGCCTTCACTCGCCACAGGTGGTGCAGGAGACAACGTGACAATTAGATTAGGTGATTAGATTGCACCATTAGAATGATTTGCTTAATAATCTTTCCTTTATATTGTCAGTAAGATTTGGGCCAGAGGTGGGAGAATCATATTTTTAATCCTAGGAGAAGTAGCAAAAACCTTTTACCGTAGCAATTGCTGGGTCTGTGGAAGGCCAGGAGAATCTGAAAACTGGCCATGGGTTGCCAGCCCAGTGTCTCGGTTTGAAAGACAGGTGTCTGCTAAGGAAGGCAGAAGCCTCCCTTGGAGTGGCAGATGTAACCCCTTTCCCTCTGAGTTATGATTTTGGAATCAAGGGTCTTTAGGCAAAGATGTGGGAAATAGGAATAACAGTTCTTTACTATATATATAGATAGATAGATAGATAGGTAGATATATAACCAGTCGAACAAAACAACAACAACTATGACAGTAACAGCAATCACAAACCCAGTCCCAGCCTTCTCGGCTGTCAGGCTATTTCCCCTCGGGTGCAGTTCCGCTCGCAGCCGACAGGGATCGCTGGCGGCTCCCGGTGAGCAGGGCAGGTGCGATGGTTCTCACGCGGCTGCTTTGGTGCCCTGGGATCCCGGGGAAGGATGGAACAAAAAACTTCACAAATCCCGGCTGGTCAGCCGGTCCCTGGACTCCCGGAACCGCAGACTGGACTGGTAGGCTGGAGCGGCAGGCACAAACACAAATCCCGGGTGGCAGACGAGATGTATCCAAAAGGGGAACCCCCCGGGGCTCCAGGCAGGCAGGGTAAAGCACGGCTACAGCGCAGCGAAGGCTCGAAGCAGCAGCGGGGCGGGCGGCCACAGCCCAGCCTCCAGCAGGGCAGGGAAAGCAGCCTTGGGATCCCGGTGTTGTTTCCAGCAGAAAGGAAAGACGCCGAAAACGGGAACCAGCAGCTCTTCTCTCCGCGGCTTCTCTCTCCAGACGCTGAGAGCGAACTGCACTGCCCGCCAGGTGAGAACAAAAGCCTGGCCGGGCCCTTTTGTCTTTCTTAAGTATGGCTATTTATCTCCTAGCAACATGCTATGGGAAAAAATTCCTTTAACAGAAAAAAAACTAGGACTAAACTAAAAACCCCAACATTATCCACCCCGAATTTTTTTCCATACTAACATGTTACATGAAACTTAACTTTTTAACCATATAAATACAAGCATCACCTAAATTATATACTTATGTACATGCTGATACTGATACAAGTACAGAGCCATGGGTAGTTCACCCTAATACAAGGTCCCCTTGCGGTATGCATCGGGTCTCTCCATCCCTTTGCATCACCCACCAGGTACAACCTGGTCCCTGAGCAAAAACAACCCCACGGATGGGTTTGTCTTTGCTCAAGGCAGACTTTACCCAAACAGTTTTTCCAAGCATACCTCTCATGTGCACCACTGGAACCTTATCCCCATCCGTCGTTTGTAGGGGTTCGGATTGGGCAGGGCCTGCTCGGCTGGTGGAGCCTCGGGTGTTAACTAACCAGGTGGCTTTTGCTAAATGCAGCTCCCAGTTTTTGAAACTCCCCCCACCCAGTGCCTTCAAGGTGGTTTTAAGCAGTCCATTACACCTCTCAACCTTCCCAGCTGCTGGTGCATGGTAAGGGATGTGGTACACCCACTCAATGCCATGTTCTCTAGCCCAGGTGTTTATAAGGCTGTTCTTGAAGTGAGTCCCATTGTCAGATTCAATCCTCTCAGGGGTGCCATGCCTCCAAAGGACTTGCTTTTCAAGGCCCAGGATGGTGTTCCGGGCAGTAGCGTGAGGCACAGGGTAGGTCTCCAGCCATCCTGTGGTGGCTTCTACCATTGTGAGCACATGGCGCTTGCCTTGGCGGGTTTGAGGCAGTGTGATGTAATCAACCTGCCAGGCCTCCCCATACTTGTATTTGGACCACCGCCCACCATACCACAGGGGCTTCACCCGCTTGGCCTGCTTGATCGCAGCGCATGTCTCACAGTCATGGATGACCTGGGAGATACTGTCCATGGTCAGATCCACCCCTCGGTCTCGTGCCCACTTATAGGTGGCATCTCTGCCCTGATGGCCTGAGGCATCATGGGCCCATCGAGCTAGGAACAACTCTCCTTTATGTTGCCAATCCAGGTCTATCTGGGACACCTCTATTTTCGCAGCCTGATCTACCTGCTTGTTATTACGATGTTCTTCATTAGCCCGGCTCTTGGGAATGTGAGCATCTACATGACGGGCCTTCACAGATAGCTTCTCTACTCGAGTGGCAATGTCTTTCCACTCCTCAGCAGCCCAGATTGGTTTTCCTCTGCGCTGCCATTTTGCCTTATTCCACCTTTCCAGCCAACCCCACAGAGCATTGGCTACCATCCATGAATCAGTGTAAAGGTAGAGCTTTGGCCACTTCTCTCTTTCAGCAATGTCCAGAGCTAATTGAACGGCTTTGAGTTCAGCAAATTGGCTCGATCCACCTTCTCCTTCCGTAGCCTGTGCAACTTGTCGTGTGGGGCTCCATACAGCGGCTTTCCAT